>NW_022103899.1:3163781-3192479 GCF_000313985.2 Echinops telfairi | reverse complement strand
CAATGGATGGATGGATGGATTGTGATAAGAGTTATACGAGCACCCAGTAAAATGATTTAAAAAAAGAAAATAGAGTGTGTGAAATACTCATAGAGGGGATTCGGCCTTTAAGTTGCCACTCCCTTGGCCCTAAGAAGGAGCCATCTCAGAAACAGGAACAGAGAGAATTACGGGGACCACCCAGGAATAAGGGCAACCACAGGAACACATTTGCAATCCCTTTCTGAAACAGATGCATTAGCAGACACCATGCCATGTCCAGACCAGAGGCAGAAGCGAGAAGATCTTGCAACAGAGCAGAAGAGCAATGTGAGAAGGCGAGGCAGCCCCAGGGTCTGGCTTCCTGGCCCAGGGAGGCAGAACCCCAGGGATCATGTTTCTGAGGCGCTGAGGACTAGAAAATAAGACTTGGTTGTTAGCTGAGGAGAAGTGTTGCTGTGTAGCAATGAGGGTGTCCTTTCTGTCTTCCTGATCCTGGCTTGTGATAAATTTCTATCTTCCCTAATCAACTCCTTTAATCACGAGTATTGTCTGTGAGCTCCATGTGGCCGTTGCAATGGATTATCAAACTCAGAGAAGTAGAGTGCTGGGGGAAGAATGGTTGGTATCAGAATAGCGTAAAGAAGGATGCAAGGTGGAGGCATGTCTGATCTCTGCCTTGTGGCACTTGACCTTTGGTAAATATTGGAATCCTTCCCCTTTGTGGAGGAAGAGGAGGTGGGATAGGACGTCCAACATGGCTTATACATGCAGCAGTACATAAAAGAATGCTCCATGTCCATGGTATAACCAGGTTAGTTAGGAATCAAGATATATGTGAGAAAAAATTTGTCTGAGAACTCTTTGGTGGAATAAGTAGGTATCGTGGGTTATGTGTTGGGCTACTAACAACAAGGTAAGCAGTTCAAACCTACCAGTCAGTGACTTTACAGGAGAAAGAGGACCAATTCTGCTCTATCCTACAAGGTCACTGTGAGTCAGAATTCAATTGATGGCAGTTGTTTTGGTTGGTTGGTTGGTTGGTTGGTTGATTGGTTGGTTGAAGTGAAAAATTTCTTACATGATCATACATGATCATGTATGATCCATACATGATCAAAGCCCAAGCAGAATGCCCTGAAACTTAATTCATGCTGCCTCAGAGAAACAGATGTTTCACATGAAATCTGATGCATTAGGATATGTATGATTCCTACAGAAATCAAACTTCAGTGAATTATTGGGGGGTTCTTAAAAACCTTATAATAATCCATCATTCAATTGTATTAAACACACTTGTACATATGTTGCCATCAACGTTTTCAAAGCATTGTCTTTCTACTTGAGCCCTTGGTTCAAAACACAAGTTTACATGTCACTGGAAAGCTGGTTGAATAAAGGTCCAGTAAACTTAAGAGTTGTGCCATTGGAAGCAAACAACATAGCATTTAGTATATATTCTCTTAGCAAAGATCAGTGCACAAATTACCTTTTAGCAAGATAAAATTACTCCTATCAGTGTGCCAAGAGCAGGGGTGAAAGATCTACGCTGCTATTTTGAAATTCCTAAGCCACCACTTTCCAAAACTATATGAAATAGGCAGTGTTTCCATGGGTATGAGCTGGAGACAAGTCTGAGCCTGCAGGTGTTCGGCCCTTCCCAACTTCTAACCACCCTGAATAAAGCAATATCTCTTGCAACCAGATATAGAAAAAGGCCTGCGGCCAGTGCTTGGGACATTTAAAAACCATACCCTTGCCAATCTCCTTTTAATATACCTATCCTGCCAGTTTAAATGTCCAAAGGGCTATCAATTTGTACAAGATTTATAGGCTAGGCCTCAGATGGTAAATGCACCGGGTAGTGCCAAATGCCTATATCTTGTTAGTCACCATTTACCCAGGTACACTTGTTTTATAGTACTTGATTTAAAGGATATCTTTACCTCTACAAAGGTAAAGCCAAGAAATGTTTGCTTTTGAGTGGGAACACCATGACACAGGAATTAAAACATAGTGGTGGGAGAGGTCTGAGGGGCCAGCCCCAATCCCAACTACTATGTGGACACCTGCCCCTCCCCGCAGAAGAATTTATTTCAAAGGACGGCACTTAATCTGCAGTTCCGAGAGAGGGACATATCTGATCAGAGCACACGGGAGAAGATGAAGGGGGAGGAGGAGAGAGTGGAGCACATCATGGCCCACCAGGTCTTGAGGACAATGATCCCTATTAGTGAAGCCAGACCACAGAGAGGACCAAATGGCCGGCCCCACTATGAGACATGACGTTCCTCACGGACCCATAGCCCTACAGGAGACAACACCGGAGACACAGTGTGGGAATTGCACCTGATCTGATCCCGCCACACTGAGGCAAAACACTAAGGGGTGCAACTGAACAGCAAGGGAATGGAGCGGCGAGGTCCCCAGGGAATGCTGAAGGTGGACTTTGGGGCCAGGGCGTGGTGCCCCAACAGACTGGACTGAAAAACACTCCTAAAGGCCAAAAACAGTCCTTGAACTAAAAACAAAACAAAACAAAAAAAAAAAAACATAGTGGTGCTAGAGACTTTCCACTAAAGTTTAAAAACTCACCTACTATCTGTGGAACAGACTTATCTCAAGATTTAAGAACATTACAGCAAACCAGTGTATCCTACTTTAGTATGTGAATAATCTTCTGGTAGCTCGCAAATCTAAAGAGGACTAGGCTACAAATACTTTTCAAACCCTAAACTTTGGGGTCAAGCAGGGTATTGAGTCTCCAAAGCCAAGGCCCAGTTTCCCAAACCCATATTTGAATGCTTGAGGTTTGCAATATCAAAATGATAGGAAGAACTGTTGCTAGATTGAAAGGAAGCAATTTTGTAAATTGCTATTGTGAAGATCTGAAAAGAAGCTTCTTAAAAATGACCAGGTTTTACTAAATCTGGATCCTCAATTTTAGGCCGATAACAAAACCTAATTATGAGGCTGTCTCAGGTGGGGTCCTCTAGAGAAACAAAACCAGCGGTGCGTATACATGTACATAGCAAGAGAAAGTGATATCAAGAGAATGGTTCACATGATGCGTGAAGTGGGGAAATCCAAGTCTAAGCAGGTTCAGATGTTAGGTAGGAGGCCTTCTGTAGCTGTCTGGCTAATGATCTTCAGGAAGACCACAGGCTAGTGGCTGCTGAGGAGGAGGATTTCAAGGTCAGCAGGTCAGATTTGTGGCTGCAGAGGCAATGAAACCAAAGTTGGCAGGTCCCCACATCTCCCAGGATCAGCAAGCATTATGGCAAGCCATTGGCTCATGTCCAAAGAACCAGAGGTACATGAACCAGAGGCAGGATCCAGACCCAACAAAAGACACACCACAACACTGACTTACATGGAAAGCAGGACAGACTCCTGACAAAATTTTCAATGTACTGAATCAGGGCTGTGGCCTGAGTAAAGCTGTTGTATTCCACCCTGGTTCTCTTACAGTCTTTTGGCTACGATGACATTATGTCAGGTAAGGTCATGGAGATTACTAGATGTTAATTACCACTGAGAATCCTGGCCTAGCCAATTGACACAAAACCTGTCACAGATCACGTGTATCAATTGGACACCAGTACGCATCTTCTTAAACCACGTATCATCTTGTTATTGTTCACTGCCATCAAGCGCATTCTAGCTCATAGCAACCCTATGTACAACAGAGCGAAAGTCTGACCAGCCCTGTGCCATCCTCACTATAGTTTCTGTTTGAGCCCATTGTGGCAGTCACTCTGTCAATCCTTCTTGTCAAGGCCTTCTTTTTCACTATCCCTCTATTTCACCGATCATTGGGATCGGTTCCTCCTGTCCCCCCTTCTCCTCTCCTCTTCCCCCCAACCCCTTCCCCAAATTATCATGGTAACACTATTCCCATTACTGTTCCTGAGGGGTTTATCTGTCCTGGATTCTGTGTGTCGAGATCTCTTATCTGTACCAGTGTACATGTTCCAGTCTAGCCAAATTTGTAATATAGAACTGGGGCCCTGATAGGGGGTGGGGGGAAGCATTAAAGAACTCAAGGAATGTTAGGTGTTTCATTGGTGCTATACTGCATCCTGGTTGACTAGTCCCATCCTTGTGACCCTTCTGTGAGGGGATGTCCAATGGTCTGCTGATGGGCTTTGGGTCTCCACTCCAACCCCTCTCGTTTGAATTGATATGATTGTTTGTTTTGGGTCTTCTGATGCTTGATACCTGATCCCATCTACACATTGTGATCACTCAGGTTAAGTTGCTTCTTCCATGTACACTTTGTTGCTTCCCTGCGAGATGGATGCTTGTTTAAGTTCAAGCCTTTAAGACCCTATACATCATATCTCGTAATAGCTGGGCACCATCAGCTTTCCTCAACATATTTGTTTATGCACCCATTTTGTCTTCAACGATTGTGTTGGGACAGTGAGCATCACAGAATGCCAGGTTATTAGCACAAAAAGTTCTTGCATTGAGGGAGGACTTAGTAGAGGTCCAATGTCCATCGGTTACCTTAATAGTTAACATATAAATATATGTACATAGACCTATATTCCTCATTAACAATATATTTACATATATACATGCCTATGTTTATAACTCTATAAATGTCTTTTGCCTCCTAGTTCTTTCCTCTTTTTTCTTTTGACAAAGTAAATCTTTCATCCATTTATCTTTACCTAGTGGTCCAGTTGTGAGGATTTTGGTCTTCTTTACATTGAGTTGTGACCCATACTACAAACTGCAATTCTTGATCTTCATCAGCAAATTTTTCAAGTCCTCCTCACTTTCAGCAAACAAGGTTGTGTCATTTGCATATCATAGGTTGTTATAAGCCTTCCTCTAATCCTGATGTCACATTCTTCTTTATTTAACCCAGCTTCTCTAATGATTTGTTCAGCACACAGATTGAATAAGTATGGTGAGAGGAAACAACCCTGATGCACACCTTGCCTGATTTTAAACCATGCAGTATTCCCATCCATGTACAGGATCCGAATGGGCACATGTAGTGTTCTGGAATTCCCATCCATCTCAAGGCTATCCATAATTTATAAAACACACAGTTGAATGTCTTTTCATAGCCAAAGAAACACAAGTAAACATCCTTTTGGTATTCTCTACTTTCAGCCATCTGACATCAGCAATGATATTCTTTATTTCACATTCTCTTCTGAATCTGGCCTGAACCTCTGGCAGCTCCCTGTCAATGTACTGCTGCAACTGTTGTTGGGTGATCTTCAGCAAAATTATACTTGCATGTGACATTAATGATATTGTTCTATAATTTGAGCATTCTGTTGAGTTACCTTTCTTTCGAATGGGTATAAGTATGCATCTCTTATAGTCAATCGGCCAAGAAGCTGTCTTCCAAATTTTCTGGCATAATTTCTAAATAATGACAATTATAACATGATACAATTACCACTTGTACCACCAGCTGAAAACACATTAACCCCATCTACACTTTATATTTTATAAGTGAACAAAACAAAAATATTTGATGTATACATATAAGGAGAAAATCTGCATAAAAATTCTGATCATCATTTCTATAACTGATTACATGGCCATAATTGGTATTTAGAACTACTTTTTTCCATCCCCCATTCCATATTTCCTTTGCCCTCAGCAAGCACCTCAGCTGTTCAAATTTCTTTACCTGGCAGAATGACCCAAACTCTTACTCCTAAAGAGTCTGAGCCATTAAGTCACGTCATAATTGGGTTGCTATAGTTTACCATTGACTTTAATCGCAGGACATCGTCAGACTAAGAGACATTCTGAGGTATCTCCTGGATTCCAAACATTATTCTTTATCTCCATTATATAATACCAATCCAATTTCCCCCTTGGTAATCAGCAGTAATCACACCACTCAGTGCAATAATTCCATTATTTTTCTGTTAATACAGTGGTATAAGGAGCCCAAAGTGTCTGAGAGGCATTCCTAACTTCCAGCTCAATGGAATCAGTGTTGTGTCTCCAGGTGTATTATTTCTCCCTTTGGAACTAAGGTGTCAATACCTGAAGATCATAGGGTTTTAGGGACAAGAAACAAAAATGTTTCAAGTGGATCAGTAGGAGTAATAGTGAGTGGTGCTGTTAGGTAGCTTAGCATAGGGACTGGGGTGTCTATTATGCATGCTCAGAGGTTCGAGCTTCCAGCAAGGAAGGGGTGGTACACCTAGGTGGGCATTACACCTGGATTGACCCGTCTAATCCAGTTGAATTTGATTCAGCCAATGGAGTCAACCAGTATTGTTGAGCACGCCTCCCCACAGAGGAATTGAAAAGGCCAGAGGTTTTGCTCTGGTGCTCTCTTTCCCAGCAGGTGCTACACAATGTAGCACAGCCAGGCTGTGGTCCTGGAGTGGCCAGGCCACAGTCCTGCAACTGTGCCGTGGACTCTGTCTGGCTATGTTCCATTTACTATAGAACCTGAAACAGCTTCTATCAGCTATAAACTCACTTGGGTCACAATACAGGCTTTGGAGTGAATTCTTTCTCTCACGAAACCAAGGACCGAGGCATATCTCTCTTATGAGAGATCTAATAGTGGCACGCACGTTTCTACCCCTTGGTTTCTCAACCATGAATCCTGACCCTTGAATAAATAACACCATATATTAGGTGCTGTTTTAGACCATATACAGTCTCCTAAAGAACATTAACACTGCAAGGTGTTGCCACCTAGCTGGCACTGTAATCATATTTTCAGAAGGCCATTCCATTGTTCTATCAAGTCAGCTGCTTTGGGAAGATGGAAACATGGTAAGGCCAATGAAATCTACATGCATGGGCCCATTGCACTTTATTTGTTGTGAAGTAAGTCCCTTGATGTGAGACCATGCTATGTGAGACACGATGCCAGTGGATACGGCATTTTGTAAGTTCATGGATGGCTCTTTTGGCAGAGGCTTTGGATGTAGAGAAAGCAAATTTGTACCCAGAGTTAGCATCTATTCCAATAAGAACAAAACACTGCTCTTTCCATGATGGAAGTGGGCCTATGTAATCAACCCATCACCAGGCTCTTGATTGATCTCCCCAAGGAGTGGTCATATATCATGGACTCTGTAAGGTAAACTGAGGCACAAGGAGGCAGACAAACATGACTGACAGGACAAAGGGAGAGCAAAAACAGAAATAGCTCTATTAGAGGGAAGCTCCTGGAAGAGGTTCCATGGGCTAGCAAGTGGCCCCATGGGCTAGCAAGTGGCCCAGGGAAGTCATGCCTGGTAGTCAGAGTGTAGGGTTTTAAAAAGCAGGTCCCTGGGGTGTGGGGAAACCATCCAAGGTGGCAGGTATTGCAAGCTGTCCCGAGAACAGTTTGTCAGCTTCTTGCAGTGCTCTGTGTATGGGAACGCGAGGTTGCACTCCGAGCTGGGTTGCACTCCCTAAGCTGTCTTGGCTCTGTTTGGCCTGGCCAGTTTTCTGCTTTGAAGGGGGCCTTTACCTGCCTGACTCCATCCAGACATTCGTGCCTTTAAGTGATAAAGGGGCGCAGGAATCTGATCTAGTTACTTCCTGCTGGCATGGGGGCAATGAAGAGTTATAAGCTGGAGTGTAGTGAGTTGGGGTCAGCAGGCAGGGGCCTGTGTCACTGATGTGAGCTGTCGCTGTAGGGAAGGGAGAGTCTCTGAGGTAGAGTCCATCACTAGTTAGAGCTTCCTGTTGAAGCTCTGTGTTTGGAGGATGCTGTGTCCCAAAACCCGCTGAATATTCCTGCTGACACTAGGGAGGAGGCGAAACTGAGACCACTAGGATGGGCAGAAACACTACCTTGTAGTTGCAGGGGGCAAAGCAGGTTTCTGTGTTCCATAGTCATTTGAATTCTGCCTACCCGTACATGGTAAGCTGGGGTTCAATAGTTACTGGGTGGCAAAGGGTGGCAGTAGAATCATTGAGGCACCTAGTCAGGGTTCCATTGCACCTAAAGAATGTCCCCAGAGGGGCTCTGATAAGACCTGTGATGTTGCGGGTGGAGCTGTAGGCCAACTCTGCAGGGACTTCCTGTTGTTGATAGCACCAAGGGTAAGTAATGCTCGGGTCTGTTTTGGGGGTGAATAATGGAATGCTAAATATTGAGGTGGGGCAGTCACTACTTTTGTTGCTGGGGGGAAAACGTTTGCAAGGGAACTTCGGCCAGTAAAGGGCGTGGGAGGGAGGCACAAAGGAAGCAAGAGGTATTAGTCATCTCCGAAACATTGAGGAGTGTTGCAACCTCTCGGATTAACTTTGCCTACTCTAAGGAGTCAGAGGGTTTCGTTTCTGTCTTCAGTGGGGGCTGATGTGCACCTGTGGCAGGAGAGTTGCAGGGTTTAGAGAGGGAGATTGGTATAGGCTTAAATCAGGATTGTCATTTAAAGGAGATGGATTTCCTGCATCCAGCCTGGAGGGAGCAGAGAGAGGAAGTGATGTGAAAAAAGATCCTAGAGTCTATGTGAAGAAAGCGTTTGGAGGGGCTGTCCCAAGGTTAACTTGAGGGCCTCCTTGTTTAAAGCAGCTGCGGCTGCTAGAGCCCGGAGGCATGGTTGCCACCCTTGAACTGTCATGTCCAGCTGCTTGGATAAGTATGCAGCTGGAGAATAGAAAGGTCCCAGTGGCTGAACTAGGACTCCAACTGCCATGCCCTGTTTCTCGTCAGTAAACGAAAAGAAAGGTTTTTTTAGGGCAGGAGACTGCAAAAGGGCTCTCTGAAGCTTGCAAAAGGCCATCCTGACTGCCTGAGGAGAGTCTAGGGGTTCAGCAGGCATGGCCTTCACAGCCTCATATAGAGGTTTAGCCAGAAGGGAAATGTTAGGGATCCAATGTCTAAAAAATCCCATGAAACCCAAAAAGGAAAGTATCTGATCCGTGGTTTCTGGGACTTAGAGTTCTTTTATTGTGCGTCACCAATCAGCCGTGAGTCCCCAAGTGGTGGGGGTGAGGTACAACCCTAGGTAAGTGACAGAGGTGCAGGAGAGCTGGGCTTTGGAGCGTGAAACCCAATAGCCCTTGGAGGCCAGGAAGTTTAAGAGTCCTGTTGTGTGCTCCTCTGAGCTGGCCAAGGAGGGGCTGCACTACAATAGAGCATTCACGCAGAAGGGTGGATAGCGAGAGTGGGCACCCCTGCAAGTCAGCAACAAGGGCCTGGCTCAAGAAATGGGTGGAGTCTCGGAAGTCCTGGGGCAATATGGCTCATGGATATTGGGAGGTGGTGTGTGCATCGGGATCATCCGAGGTAAAGGCAAACAAATGCTGGCATGCAGGGTCCAGGGGAATGATGAAAAAGGCATCCTTTAAGTCAAGGACAGAAAAATGGGTTGTGTCGGAGGGAATGTGGGACAGTAAGGTATAAGGATTAGGGACCACTGGATAGATGAGAACAATGGGATCATTAATGAGGCGGAGGTCCTGGACCAGGTGATAGATGCTGTTGGTTTTTTTTACTGGCAATATTGGAGTGTTTCAAGGGGAATGGATGGGAGTGAGGAGGTTGCCGGCAAGAAGGTGCTGTATAATGGGCTTTAAATCTCTGCAGTGTGTGAGAGATATGGGGTCAAGATGGGAAAAACGGTGGGGTCTTTAAGGAGTATAAATACAGGACGATGGTGGATTGTGATCACAGGTTTAGAGGTGTCCCATACCACCAGATTGACAGAATTAGCCAGCAAGATTCCGGAAGGTGTTAGCAGGGGCTTGGCGGGAGAAAACGCTAATAAAAGTGGAATAGAGGGGGAAGGAGAGAGGAGCATCCAGCTCCACCGGAGGCTGACCCCAAGTTCGGAGAGCAAGTCCCTCCCCAACAGCAGTGATGGATATGAAGGCATAACCAACAAGGAATGAGAGAGAGGAAACTCTTCTAGGAACAAGGGGTGTGTGAGGGGCAACCAAAGGCTTTGAGGGTTTACCATCTATTCCCATAACCAAGACCTGGGAAAGGAGGTTGGGCCTGAGACGGAGGGGAGAACTGAGAAGGCAGCTCCCATGTCCACCAAGAAGGAGATTGGTTTACCAGTTACCTTGATTGTTACTCTGGGCTCAGCGAGGGTTACCAGGGTCGCCAAGTCAGGGCCTCCTCACTGGTCATCAGTTGCCAGGCCCAGCAGTGCCAATGGCGGGTCGGGGTCTGGAGGGACTTACCCTCCACAGCAAGGCACCAAGGGGCAGTCACTTCTCCAGTGGCCCCATTGACCACACGCCAGGCAAGGCTTTCTGGGTGGTTGGGGTTGTGGGCAGCGCTTGGCCCAGTGGCCGTCCTGGCCACATTTGAAGCAGGATCCTGGTGGCGGGTGATTAAAGTTGTTGCTTCCTGGAGTCTTCTGATCACTTCCTCCTGCTGGCTTCAGGGCACGACCAAGGCGTGGGCTTGCCAATCAGCCTTCTGGCAAGCCTGAGATTCCCACGCAGCTTCTGCCTGCTCCTCTCAGAAAGCTGATGGTGCCCGGCTATCAAAAAGTATAGCATCTGGGGTCTTAAAGGCTTGAAGGTAATCAAGTGGCCATCAAGCTCAGAAGCAACAAAGCCCACATGGAAGAAGCACACCAGCCTATGCAACCACGAGGTGTCGAAGGGATCAGGTATAAGGCATTATCAGAACAAAAAATCTTACCATAGTGAATGATGGGGGGAGTGCGGAGTGGAGACCCAAAGCCCATGAGTAGGCCACTGGACATCCCCTTGCAGAGGGGTCTCGGGGAGGAGACAAGCCAGTCAGGGTGCGATGTAACAACGATGAAAAATACAACTTTCCTCTAGTTCCTAAATGCTTCCTCCCCGCTCCCACTACCATGACTCGAATTCGATCTTGCAAGTCTGGCTAGACCAGAGGATGTACACTGGTACAGATAGGAACTGAAAATACAGGGAATCCAGGGCGGATAAGCCCTACAGGACCAGTGGTGTGAGTGGCGAAACAGGGAGGGTAAAGGGAGAATGGGTAGGAAAGAGGGAATCGATTACAAGGAACTATATGTGACCTCCTCCCTGGGGGACAGACAACCGAAAAGTGGGTGAAGGGAGACGTCGGACAGGGCAAGATATGACAAAATACCAGTTTATAAACTATCAAGGGCTCATGAGGGAGGGGGAAGGTGGGAGGGAGGGGAAAAATGAGGACCTAATGTCAGGGGTTTAAGTGGAGAGAAAATGTTTTGAGAATGATGTACAAATGCGCTTTACATAATTGATGTGTGTATGGATTGCGATAACAGTTGTATGAGCCCCTAATAAAATGTTTGTTTTAAAAAGTGCCATTTTCTGGCCAGTGTGAGCTATTGTCCACTTGGTAATGAGGCTAAACTTGATTATAGAAAAAGACCAGGCACTTCAGGTTGCGATCAGGAGCCAAACCCAATTTAGAAAGGTTGGCCAGTAAAAGACTTCCCATGGGGTCTCAAACTGCAGGGGGTACAGGCAGAGGAGAAGAGCGTCCCCTGGTCCCCCATCCACACCCATCAGTCAGAAACGGTCTGGTAACCCTGAGGTGTCCCAATCATAGTTAGGGACCCAGGGGAAAGTTCTGAGCATGCTACTATAAAATGTGTCTGACTCCTTTATTTTACTTTCTCTCCTATCTCTCTTATCTTCTATGACTTTACTATGATCTTTATATATTATAACCATACAATTGCGCTTATGGACGCTGTGGTTGTCAGAGGCTGGATTACTCTGACAAACTTGTCACCAACTTTCCAATCACGTTTCTTCCAAGTCCCTGAGTATCCAGCCAAACCCTGTGTCACAGGACACAAATCAGTATATAGCCATACATTTGGCTAGTTTTCCTTCCAAGAAAAATGAACAACTAGTTTTGCTGCTGTAAGTTCTGCTCATTGGGAGGATTTCCCTTCACCGCTATCCTTCAAGGAGGTCTCAGAAAGGGGCTATAGTACTTTTACCATCTACTTTCAAGTGGTGCCTGTATATCATGCAGAACCATCTCTAAGCGAAGCACAAGTTTTCTCTCCCGTAGTCAACTGATCATAAGGAACTCCCCATGAGGCTATAGGTGCAGATTAGCAGAAGGAAGGTAATGTAAGAGGAGTGGAAACCATAGGAATTTGGACTACTTCATACAACTTACTTGTACCTTCAGGTCCTTCTTGAGCCTGACCTCATATATACCACTTCCATTTAATGATTGAGTGCTGCTGTGCACTTCCAACTTAATAATGCCATGGTTCAGCCAAAATCCAAATCATGATGGGCAGCTCAGGCATCGTGGTGATTTGGTGGCCCATGGTGAGGCAGTTGGTCTCTATTGAGGCTCAGTAACAAGCCAAAAGCTGTCTCTCAGTGAGTAATTAGCTGCAGAAGATGATGAGACTTTGCTTTAAAATTCCAAGAGTCTGTGCTGTGATCCAACAATAGGAGCCTGTCAAAGACTCCAAACTGCATCTCTGTCCTCCACTGTAAGCACCATTAAATCAAATGGAGCATATGGGTCAAGTGGTAGAGTGGCTGGCACAGCACCCTGAACCTTTTGCAGTGCCTTCTCTTAATCTGTGCCCCTCAAGTTTTGAGTCACATAATAGAGCTACAGAGCACATGTGAATCAGGAATATGTTACCTCCCAAATCCAAAGAGGCTCACCAGGCATTGTGCTTCCTTTGTAGCTGTGAGAGGAACCGGATTCAATGATGTATTATGTTTACTATGAATTGTTGAATGAAAAATTGATTTGCTCTGAAGACCTCCCCCAATTAACAATAAACAACTGTTTTTAATGTCATAGGTTCTTGGTCACATGCTACCTCTTGAAATGGTTGAATGTTGGCTGATTCTTTTTGGTGCAGTGACCCTGATATTCCTTCCATCTCGCTTTTTTTTAATGTGTCCTACATCATTCCATATTCCCCCACATGTTCCACTCCACCGAGAGTGCGCGTTGGAGAAGCCTGTGGAGCAGTTCTACTCCCTCCCACGGAGTCTCCATGAGACAAAACCACGCGGTGGCAACAAACAGCTCAGCACACAGGCCTCAGTACGAGAGAAACTGTCTTCAAAGCGTGGCTCTACCCTTGACCAGATGTGTTGTCTTGAACTTCTATTAATATCACTGGGCTTAGTCTTTACCTATAAAATGAAGATAGTAATCACTGCTTCCCAGGGGTATTTACGGGTTATTATTGCCTTCGAGTTTATTTCCACTCATAGAGACCCTGCAGGATGGAGTGAAACTGCCACACAGGGTTTCCCGCGCTGGAGTCTTTTGGGGAGCAGATGCCAGGTTTCCCCCCCAAGAGAGCCACCAGTGGATTTGAACCACCAAACCTTTTTGGTTAGCAGCACAGTGCTCAGCCTTTACTCCATCAGGGCTCCTTATATTTAAGGATTGTTGTTGCTGTTGTTAACAAGCACTGTAGAGTCTGTTCCAATTAATAGTGACTCAATGTGTGGTGCAGTGAATTATTTAATTTTTTAAACTCGTTTTATTGTGGCTTGGACATCTCTCTCTCTCTTTTCCTTCTTAGTTCACACCCATGTCATCTGGACAGACCCACCTCTTTGCCCGGGTTATATCTTCAGTGCTGTCCTCTGTATTACATTCTTATGAGCAGGGGGTCCACATAGCTCAGCTTGGGCCCAGCCCCATCATCCTCTCTGTCAGGTCACTGTTCCACACCAGTATGTTGCCCTCAAGGCTTGGCGCTCTGGGATGGTGTCTGGTCCCTCTCTCCCTTTCCTGTGGAGACATAAACAATACCCATATATGTATTAGTGCCCTGTTCCCCCATCATCCTCGGGTTGTTGTTTTTTTCTTTCTCTCTTTCCTTCTCTTTCAGTTGTTGTCATATGCATCCCTGGGCTGGGTCAAACCCCTGTCAAAGTGAAATCAGGCCTTTTTTGTTGCACACTTTTATGGAATCATTTTAGAACCTCTAAATAGAAAGCTTGGTTAAGAGTCTGACCTGGTGGAACAAACTCCAAATGCACTATAAGTCAACATTTCTATCCTGTTTGGGAACCTGACAGACATCCAGAACAAGGTTTGTCATCAATTGACATTTTACCTTTTTTGAAACGACCAAACTACTTGTACACTTGAGTTTTTCCTATAGGGCTGTCCTTGTAACCTATGTTCAACATCACAAAAGTTTCTGGAGTATTTTTCCAGAGCAAGAAACAAAATTTCACAGCTGCATGCTGTTCTCTTAAATCAGCTATCACATAAAACGAGGTTCAAGTGAAACAGCTTTGATGAAAAAATTCACTGTGACCACAGAGAACTTTCTTAGGTGATACCACTGGGTGCACTAACTCAGAGTGAGTTCTCAATGATTGCCTATCAGGAAAATGCATACTATGAAAGCTCTCCTCAATCCAATGCAATTCCAGGTTTGGGGGGTGGGGTACCTCCTTACATACAACAAAAGAACCTGGTCCTGGATCACCCTCACGTGTTGCTATGTTTGAGTACATTTGTCACAGCCACTGTGCCAATCTTCCTTTTTGCTGACCCTCTGCTTACCAGGAGCAATGTCATTTTCCAGGGACTGGTCCCTCCCAGTAACACATACAAACTATATGGTACCAAGTCTCACCATCCTCACTTCTCAGGAGCATTTTGGTTGTACTTCTTTTAACACAGATTTGATTGTTCTTCTTTCAATCCAGGAACATTAAATATTCTTCACTAATACCATAATTCAAATGTATCATTTCTTCTCTGGTCTTCCCCATTCATTGTCCAACTTTACATGCATATGAGCTAATTGAAAATACCAAGACTTGGACCAGGTCATTAGTCCTCAAAGTTACACTTTTGCTTTTCAATAGTTTACTTGAGTACAGTGAACCCTCGTTTATCGCGGTTAATCGGTTCTAGACCCTACCGTGATAAATGAAATTCCGCGAAGTAGGATTCCTTATTTGTAAATCAAATATTTTCGTAGTTAGAGCATAGAGGACATGAAAAAACACCCTTTAGTCACCATTACACTCATATTACCCAATTCATTAAACGAAAAAGGGAAAATACAGTAAAACATTTTGGACATTACAATTATCATTTATTATTTATTATATTATTTATGGCATCAAGCATGTACAGTATGAGCCAATCAGTGGCAGTAATGACAGAGCATGCGCTGTTACGCAAAAACCGCGACAGGGTGAAGCCGCGGAAGTCAAATCGCGAAATGGCGAGGGTTCACTGTACTTGAAATACTTGAGTCTTCACCTTCCTGACATGGTCGCTGAAGACAAATGTGTGCATAAGCAAATGTGGTGAAGAAAGCTGATGGTGCCAGGCTATCAAAAGATATAGCATCTGGGGTCTTAAAGGCTTGAAGATAAACAAGCAGCCTTTTAGCTCAGAAGCAACAAAGCCCACATGGAAGAAGCACACCAGCCTGTGCAATAAGAAGGTGTCGAAGGAATCCGGTATCAGTCATCAAAGAACAAAAATCATACCATTGTAAATGAGGGGGCATGTGGAGTGGGGACCCAAAGCCCATCTGTGGGTGACTGGACATCCCCTTACAGAAGGGTCATGGGGAGGAGGCGAGCCAGTCAGGGTGCAGTATAGCACCGATGAAACATACAACTTTTCTCTAGCTCTCTAATGCCTCCCTCCCACCGACTATCATGAACCCAATTCTATCTTACAAATCTGGCTAGACCAGAGGATGTACAGAGGTGGAAATACAGGGAATCCAGGACAGATAAACCTCTCAGGACCAATAATGAGAGTAGCAATACCTAGAAGGTAAGGAGAAGGTGGGATAGAAAGGGGGTACTGATTACAATGATTTATATATAACCCCCTCTCTGGGGGACAGACAACAGAAAAGTGGGTGAAGGGAGACATTGGACAGTGTAAGACATGACAAAATAATAATAATTTATAAATTATCAAGAATTCATGACAGAGGGAGGGTGGGTGGGGAATGGAGGGGGTAAAATGAGGAGCTGATACCAAGGGCTCAAGTAGAAAGGAAATGTTTTGAGAATGATGATGGCAACAAATGTACAAATTGTGCTTGTCACAATGGATGGATGTATGGATTGTGATAAGAGTTGTGTGAGCCCCCAATAAAATGATTTTTAAAATAAATAAATAGATAAATACTTGAGTCTTTTGAAGCAGGTCCAAAGGTTAGTGAGCAAAAATTTAGCTTGGTTCTAGGCTGCAGGGCTGCATGGGGTTCTGAACTCCGGTGTCTGACAGTGCAGCAAGCTCCTCTTGTCTGTTCTGTTCTCAGCTATGGTCAGGGCCGGCGAGTCACTCAAAGACAAATCTGGAGAGACAGGGGTATCAGATGCGATATTTGCTGCTCTCCTGGGCCCCGGGACCACCAACATGGACAGAATCCTGGAGGAAACTGACAGGGATGGAGTTTCGGACTGAAAATAAATGTGGCAAAAGAAGGCAAGCGAAAGAATCAGAATGTCAAGGAGTCCAGGGAAAAAAAGAATGTCTGGAAACGGATGTGGTAGCAATAGCACAATTCTGCTTGATGAGACTGAACTATGGGATGATATGATACATGGATGAACCCCCAGATTAAAAAAGAGGAAAGAATCCAGGTGTTTCAGATTTAACAGCATCCCAAAGGGAAGACTCATCATTACTTATTCTTGTGGCCAAGAAACTGAAAATAGATACCAAAGAAAATAAAGAGAAGAAGCAGAAAATGGATGAAAACTAGATTCAAAAGATGCAAATCCTCCTTTCTTCTTTTCCTGCGGAACAGCGGAATCACTCTGAAATGCATAGAACCTCTGTCTCTCAAAACCTTGCTATGCCTGGTATTTCTAAGGTCTTCATTGGGGAGGTGGTAGAAAAAATGCTGGATGTGTGTGAGAAGTGGGGAGAAAGGCCACCACCGAACCCCAAGTATATCAGAGAGGCTGTTTGGAGGTCAAAGTGGAGGGGGCAAATCCCCAGCTCAAAGCACACACACACACACACACACACACACACAATCATTTTCTTCTAGGCCAAAGTCAAGAAGGGCCGGCCACTCACTTGTCTTCCTGTGCATGAGACGGTCTGCACTGGTGTTTCACCAGCAAGGATGTGATGACAATTTTACTGTCATCTTCAAAACTGATGTCACACCTGGAAGTTGGGGTTTCGCCTTACTTGCCTCCAAAAAAGAGTGGGAGCTTTAGCTGTTTTTTGGGTAGTTGAAAGAAGCCAGATTCGAGAATCTCGAGCATTCTCTGGACTCAGGAGCTGCTTTCAGAAAGAGAAACCCCTCCAAGAGGCTGGTGGTTTCCCATGGAAGCCTGAAGCTACTATGGATTCGGTTGTTTCTTCCATTTGGTGTTCAGCGATGAAACCACTAGGAACTTTGACTCGTGATACTCTACCGTGGCATCGTTGTCAATGCTTGAGTCTCTGGTGGATTTCCACGAGAGATCATTAAACTATCTGGTTGGGATAGGAAGATATACATCGTTCTTTTTTTGGTGGCAAAAGTAAAATTGATCCTGCATGTCTGGGGGGGGGGGCGGGGAGTCCTTCCCATTTTCTACTTAAATAGTTAAAATGTTCTCAAAAAAAAAAAGATGAGCCTGTTATTATGGAAGTTGGAACGAGGACAGTGTAGGAAGGAGAGCCTACCTTGAAGATTGTCCATGCTAGAAGAAGGGAAATATGGTTGATAGGGTAAGGCAAGACTAATCATGATGCATTGGAAATTTAACTTAGGAGTACAATTTTGAGGGAGCTTTATAAGTGCCTGAGTGGGGTGGTGAGCATAAGTCTAGACAGAGCAGTACTTAGACTGAGTGAAAGCCGGCTTGTCAGAGTTACCTAGGAACCTGTTGAGAGCTGTAAAAAGAGGCTGTCCAGAAGGAGGAGGAAGAGAGCCCCAAAGAATTCCAACTGAACAAGCTAACAGTGTTTTCATATTAGGGAAGCATTGAACCGTGGTTAGCCATCAGCTCCTATAAATAACAAGGAGCTAGCTTAGATGGTCAGAAGCTCTCTAATATGGAAATGGCTGCAAGTGTTTGATCTGTTTGCAGCATATGCTGTTTGATATGATTCTGCTTCAGCATATCACACCACATGAAAGTAGGTCTGATATGGGAAATTGACTGAAGTAACCACCCCAAACCTTGGGGTACAGTTGAAAGTGTTTGATATGCCAATTGCAAGGAGTTGGAAACAACCCAAATTTCCATCAACAGACGAATGGATTAAAAAACTGTGGTACATACATAAATGGAGTACTACACATCGCTAAAAAGCAGTGATGAACACATGAAGTATATCGCTGCATGGGAAGAACTGGAAGAAATTATGCTAAGCAAAGTAAGCCAAGTACGAAGGACAAGTACAACATGAGTCCGCTGAGGTAAGCTTTAAAAAAAAATGTAAAAGGGGCATAGGGAAAAAGCTGCTGTATACAAATATTTCTGGGGTGAGGTCCAAGTAGTATGGCAGGGGCCAGACCAAATCCCTGGATGCATATGGTAGCCAACTAAAAAGGAGTGGGGGGGAAAGAAAGAAATGGTAGCAGGGGAACCAGGGCATTAACCAAGCAAGGGCAGGGTATTGTTATATCTCCACAGGGAAAGAGGGACCAGACTTCAACCTGGTGCTCCAAGATGTGAACACAACATACTGGCATGAAGTTGGTAACCAGTAGAGAAGTCTGAGGGGCCGGCCTCAATCCCAACTACGTGGACAGCCAGCCACCTCTCCCCAGAGAAGAATTTACTTTAGAGGACAGCACTGAAGCTGCAGCTTAGGGAGAAGGACATGTCTGATCAGAGCACACAGAAGCAAATGAAGGGGGAGGAAGAGAGAGTAGAGCACATCCAGGCCCACCAAGCCTTGAGGACGATATTCCCTCTCAGAGCAGCCAATGCACAGAGAGGACCATATGGCCGGCCCCACTATGAGACATGGCATCCTTCACTGACCCATAGCCCTACAGGGGACAACACTGGAGACACAGTGTGGGAATTGCTCCCAATCTGACTACACCACACCAAAGAAAACACTAAGGGTGTACAACAGAACAGAAAAGGGAGCAAGAACTAGGAGGCAAAGGACATTTATAGAGGTCTAAATACAGGCATGTACATATGCAAATATATTTACATATGATGGTGGGGAAACAGATATATGTGCATATATTTATAGGTTTAGTATTAAGGTAGCAGATGGGCACTGGGCCTCCACTCAAGTACTCTCTCAATGCAAGAACACTTTGTTCTATTAAATTGGCATTCCATGATGCTCACATTCCCAATAAGATCGCTGAAGACAAATGTGTGCATAAGCAAATGTGAAGAAAGCTGATGGTACTTGGCTATCAAAAGATATAGTATCTGGGGTCTTAGAGGCTTGAAGGTAAGCAACTGGCCATCTAACTGAGAAGCAACAAAGCCCACATGGAAGAAGCAAATCTGGCTAGACTAGAGGATGTACACTGGCACATATAGGAACTGGAAACACAGAGAATCCAGGACAGATGATCCCTTCAGGACCAATGGTGAAAGTGGTGATACTGGGAGGGTGGAGGAAAGGAGGGGTTGAAAGGGGGAACCAATTACAAAGATCTACATATAACCTCCTCCCTGGGGGACAAACAACAGAAAAGTGTGTGAAGGGAGACATCGGAAAGTGGAAGACATGGCAAAATAATAATAATTTATAAATTATCAAGGGTTCTTAAGGAAGGGGGTGGCAGGGAGGGAGGGGAAAATGAGGAGCTGATACCAAGGGCTCAAGCAGAAAGCAAATGCTTTGAGAATGATGATGGCAACAAATGTACAAATGTGCTTGACACAATGGATATATGTATGGATCATGATAAGAGTTGTATGAGTCCCCAATAAAATGATTTTTTTTAAAGTGCTTGATGTGCTACTACCTTTCTGCTGCTAATTTACTTCTTGATTTCTTCATATTTGAAAGGGGAATAATTTCAGGATGGCCTGTCTCTTTCATTTATTTTAAAATAATAGATGTGCATGTATTTTGGAAATAATTTTCAATGTCATCTGAAAATAATTATTTTCTCCAGATCATCAAAAAATCAAGATTTGACATTTGTCAATTAGCACTCTAAAGCAGTGGTTCTTAAAGTTTTTTGCTTTTTAGAACTGCCGTTTAATCTTAAAAATTGAGGCCTTCTGTTTATGTTTCTCTGTGTAGATATAATCAAAATGGAGAAATATTTAAAGATTCTTTACCAATTTATTTAAAAGCAATAATTATAAGACAATAGGTATTAATATAAATCTTATATTTTATTTTAAATAACTTTATTATCCTTAAAGAATATAGTGAAATGAACACTATCCCTTTATATTTTTGCAAATATTTTTAATGTCTTGCTTAATAGACTTTAATCGCCGATTTTAACAAAGACAGCAAAATAGCAAAAATAGATTTTTATATCTGCTTCTGAAATCAGGCCACCTGGGGTAAAAAGATGGAGTGAGTCTTTGCCATTACACAAGACTCCTTCAGAGCCTACAGAGAACTGAATCTGTTAAGATGTCACATGCTGTGTAACTTCTGGAAATCTCTTTACACTCATGAGAGAATGAAAGTGAAAAAAGCAAATAATGTCTGAGACTTATGATGACAATATTTTTGATTCATTGACCCCAGGGAAAGACCTTGAGGACGCCCAGGGCCTCCTGGGCCACACACTGAGAACTGCTGCCCTAACGTTGCTCTGTAAGGATCTCCTGCGTTCACTGGGGAAGTAGTAGACAACTAGATGTTGTTAATGCTTTCGCCACAAAGATGTACTGTATAAAGCCACTATTCGTAAAGCAAAGTCTCAAAAGATTAGACATAAATTCATGTTTTGATGAGTTTTTAATGAAGTATCTGGCGTTTTCTTTTTCATATATTCAGTGTGGAAATGACTCCTACACTTTAAAATACAAATTTCCAAATCCAATGCCTATAAAATTGGGGTAGCTAAATTTTGTACAACTTATGTGATCCAAATTATTTTTTATAAGACCAGGCTCACTACCATCTTAGAATCATAAGGCTATATTTATCATTGAACTTAAGTTCGTGGTAAATAGTTTAAAAGTAAGCCATTTCCATGATAATTTGTATTTAGAATAACAATGTTATTGACATCATAGCTTAAACAACAGCAAAAGACAAGCACACTCATTGCCATCGAGTCAGTTCCTGCGAATTGTGACCCTGTTTGGGGTTTCTGAGACTGTAAATCTTTGTGGGAGCAGACAGCCTGATTTTCTCTTGCAGAGCACCTAGTGTGTGTAAACAGCCAATCTCCGGGTTAGCAGCAGCGCCATGCCTAACCCACAGCACCATTAGCGCTCCATGGCATCAGAGCTTAGAAATTAACTCTCAAATCCATTGGCCTTTGCGCTTCTTATTTTCTCAGTTCTCTCAGGCGACCTGGGACACAGGGGTGAAGTTAGTACTTTGCCAGTACACACGATTCCTTCCGACCCTACAAAGAACTGAATCATTGGTTTCAGCAAAAATGAGTCAGCTCTGCTTAAATCTGCCTTTGGCTCGTACAAGACTGTACATTCTTTTAGGAATCCGTACTCCATATTCAGGAAATTTTACTAAAGAAATAATTTGTCTGTGTGCCCTCCCCATAGTCCTTAGTCCTCTGTACTCATCATATCCTGTTTGTTGTTATTGTTGTTGTTGTTTTTAAGGGGAAGCTGGTTTTGCTTCCCACTAGTTTAGATTATGCTATAAGATTTCTGCAAATGTACTGAGAATGCACACACCTCTTTCTTGTTGAACCGAGCCATGGCCCACTTCCAACCACCAGCAATCAAATCTCTTGAGGCTTTAAAAAGCATAAAAGCTACTTTGAGTAAAATGTTTTAAATGGCCTGCTCTTTACCCACTCAGCGTTCCCATGACACCCTATACCTGCTACGTAAAAGAGCAAAATCTGCTTTTAAAATATACTTTGGAAAATACTGTTCACATATTACAAGACTAGAATTTTAAGCAAAGACATGGTAACTTCTTCCTGCTCGTCTTCACTTTTACTTCATAAGTAATTTTGCTGCTGTTATGAATCAGGTAACCCCTGTGAAAGGGTCGTTCGACCCCCAAAGGGTCGCGACCCACAGGTTGAGAACCACTGCTCTATCATAAGGATGGGGCAGGCCCATCCTTCTGTTCTGTTGGCACAGGGTCGCTACCGAGGGGAACTGACTCGATGGCACCTAACAACAGCCCCTCCCTGTCCTTTCCTTTTATTCTTTTTTCTAGGCCCATCTGGTTTTGGTTTCGTGCTTTTCAACATAAAGCTGGGTCAGAGAGAGGTAAGAAAAGAAATTACTCAGGGTCAATAAAATCAATCAACCCATGAACCAAGGGACAGTCCTGAGAGGATAGCCAGGAGGTCCTTGGAGAATTCAAAGCACACCCCAATATAGAACTTTGTGTAAAACCAGATAGTGGACCAGGAGACAGAAACGTAAGGACAATTGCGAGGAGAACAACCAATTCTGTTAAAGGGCATCCTATGTCTAATATGCTCTCAAGGTCATTGTCTGACCTTCTGACTATAGCCCTCACAATATATCCTTTATTCTGCTTATTTTAAGATAGTGTGTTTGAAAGTATTAGATCTTGGTTATTTATTTCTCATTTGAAGGCAATTGATGCCAGGGATGATCAACACATTCTTCCTTATTTTTAAAGAAAATCCCAATGTTATGAGATCAAAAGTAGTATTCCGATTTGTTCATGGAAAGGGATTAAAATTCCTAATAAACTGAAAATTTCATTATAGTTTTAGCACTAATTTATTATTTGAGATATGATCCATAAAAAACTTTGAAGCCTCCCGTGGAGTCAGGTCAAGTTAGAAGGAACCACCCAAGCCGGGTGAGGATGAGGTCAAAGGAGGAGTCCTGCTGAGAACAGTATAGAAGCTAATAGAGGTATGAACCTTAAGAAACCTCTTGCAGGGAAGCAGTGTACCATCTGAAAAAACAGGACGCCAGATGCAAAAACAATGAAAAGATCTAGGCCCCACTGCAGCCAAGGGTTGCAAGCCAAGGGAGGGGGAGTGAGCAAGGTCTTGCAGTGAATGAACCGCTTTGTGTGCCAGTTCTGAGTGGCACTGAGAGGGCACTGAGGACAAAAGCAACCTTCAATGGCTACCTACTGACTTGCCCTTTTGCACCTTAGCTTCACATGCTGTTGTAATCATGGGGGGCACCATCCCAAGTTCTACATAGGATATTTTAAAGACCACGCCATCAACGAGGGAATTTGCTTATTATAGCCAATGTATGGATCTTCCAGGTCCCTGGTGGATCTTCAAGTGTCAGGGAGTAAAATCACAGTTATCTTCAAACTCACTGCTATCAAGGGAAAGACCGAGGAACCCTTCAGTGAGGTGAGTTGTGAGGGTGGCCCCGGACTCGCAGTGTTTCATTCTGTTGCACATAGGGTTGCGATGAGTGGCAAGTGACTCACTGGCCTCTAGCAACAATATCTATTGCAAGTAGAAGTTGTGTCATAAAAATAGAGAGAGGGAGATTAACAACACACTCAACTGTAGCTCTAAATTTGGCAAACTGTGTAAACTCCAAGGAATGATTATTTATGTATAATGTATGGGTAAGGGGAAATTGAGTGGCATTTTTTCACGTTCATAATAGCTATCAAGAAGCAATAAGCTTGATAGTAATTTTACTCACTGACAAAAGGGAAATGTAATCATTTTTATTATCTGCAGGATAATAAATTAGCTCTCTTTAGTTGAAAGAGGTTGATGCATATGACCATTCACTCAGAGTGTAATAGTCCCTATTCATCATGCGCTCCTCTCACTGCAATAGGAAGCTCAGAATCCTGCAGTTCTGACTGCACGCCTTCTCGAGTCCTCTCTCGACGTTATCATCACATGTGGAATTACAGTGTTGTCAGAAGGCATTTTCTTCTTGTCAAGGTAATTCATTGGCATTTTTTTGAGGAGAGTTTTTTCCCTACCACTCTAAAAAATAAAGCACCTATATCATGTCCACTCCCTGCGCCAACTAAAATGAAACATTTTTCATTCTTTAACAGAGGATGAAATAGTTTAGAACTGAGAGATTCTCCCCCTCGGGTTTATACTTTATGAGTTATTATGTTTATACAGCCAGATTATGTATAGTTTGTTTTTTCTTGCAGACACTTTTTCCCAGGGGTGAAAATGTTTTTGATCATAGCAGCTGGTCGAATTTCTTTCTTATATGTTTATTTTTGAAGAACTCCCACATACTGGCTTGGCCATAACCATAGATAGATGTTTATTCTGTATGATTTATGTGCATGTGAGGTAGAGAGCATCAACGGAGGGTCAGAGATAAATCTTGTCTTATACAAACATGTGAAAGAACCATCAAGTACTCCTGGAAATCTCTTACAGAAAAATAAATGGCTATATCAGATTTTTCATAAGAGCAGATTTTGATAGGCCAGAAATGGAGATACCACAAGAACACTAGGCACCTACAAGGGGCGATCAGCTAAACCCACTGCCAGCAAGTGGATTCTGACTCATAGTGGCCATGCAGACAGAGTAGAACTGCTCCATACGGTTTCTGAGGATGGGTTTACCAGCCCCTTGCATCCCCCACAGAGCGACTGGTGGAGGCCCACGTACCGACCACTTCACCCAAGCTTCTTCAACAGAGGATTAGCAGAGGTCAAGCAGAACACACTTTCATCCAGCATAGCCATCTGTCCTATTCAAGTTTTGTCTAACAGCAAACCTCAATTAATTCCAAAGTAATTGAAAAGATTTACATCAACGATTCATCTTCAGACTGCAAAACTATAAGGTAAAGCTGCTTTCTTATTTTTTATAATAACCAAATATTATAATTACCTCCATAGTTTGGAGAATTGCCCTTGATGTCCAGACTAGGTTCTCCACCTTCCTAAGGCTGTGACCCTTTTATACAGTTTCTCATGTGGTGGTGACACCCAACCATGAAATTATTTTTGTTGCTACTTCATAACTGTCATTTTGCTACTGTTATGAATCATCATGTAAATATCTGATATGCAGGATGTATTTTCATTGTTACAAATTGAACATCACTAAAGCATAGTGATTCCTCTCAAAAACAATATGTAATTATATATTGTGAAGTATTTATTTCTAATGACAAATAAATGAAATTTTGTCTTGAAGCATGGGGTAGCATGGGTAACCATCATATGTGGTACTCGTATGTGGGTGTGTATGCATGCGGGTGGACCCGCCTGGAGACAGATGAGGAGCGGTGTCTCAGTTCCTAAGACCATCGGAAATATGTGTTTCCAATGGTCTTAGGTGATCCCTGTGAAAGGGTCGTTTGACCCCCAAAGGGGTCATGACCCACATGTTGAGAACCAGTGCTCTATGTTATTTCTTTTCCAATTCATTCTGCAAACTGAGAGTCCCATAATACTTCCCTGCACATCTCATCTCTGTTGAAAGCAATCAGAATCTCCACTATTGTCTTCTGGCATTTAAGGCCATTCACAATTTGACCCCAAATTACCTTTCAAGCTTTCTTACTTCCTATTACCATAATATTAAGCAATACTGAAAACATCCATACAGTCATTGTACCAAAAATAATTGGGTTACTTTCAACCAGTAACAGGTAGCATATGATCAAGGACCAATAGCACTGAAGGAAGAAATAAAAGTTGCACTGAAGGCATTAGAAAAAAACCCCAAAGACCCAGGAACTGATGAAATGCCAATTGAAACGTAGCAACAAGAGGATGAAGAACTGGAAGCACTCACCTGCCTATGCAACAAATCTGGAAGACAGCTGCCTGGCCAACCAGCTGGAAAAGAGCCATAGTTGTACCCATTTCAAAGAAAGTTGACCCCGCAGAATGTGGAAATTATCAAGCAATATCATTAATATCATATGAACCTAAAATTTTGCTAAAGATAATTCAGACCTGGTTGCAAAAGTACCTCAACAGGGACCTGCCTGAACGTCGAGCCAGATTCAGAAGAAGATGTAGTATGAGGGATAACATTGCTAATGTCTGGTGGATCTTGGCTGAAAGGAGAGCGTACCAGAAAGATTTTTACTTCTGTTTCAATGACTGTGCAAAGACATTTGGCAACGTGGATGATAACAAACTGTGCTTCACATTGAGAAGAATGGGAATATACTGAAGATAAAACACCTGTGTACATCAAAAGAATTCACCAAGAGAGTAATAAGAGAGTCCACGGACTAGGAAAACATCTTTAGCAATGATACATCAGACAAAGGCCTTATTACTAAGATCTACAATACTCTGCTAGCTTCCAAAAAGAAAAAAACTAATTGCCCACTTGAGAGGTGGGCAAGGAACCTGAACAGAAGTTTCACAAGGATAGAAATCCGAATGGCCAACAAACATATGAGAAAATGTTCCCAATCTTCAGCCATAAGACAAACGCAAATTAAAACAACAATGAGGTACCACCTAACACCCTCAAAGGTAGCCCAATTCAAAAAATCAGAAAGCAACAAGTGTTGGAGGGGCTGTGGGGAGACAGGAACTCTCACCCACTGCTGGTGGACTTGTAAGTATATACGACCACTATGGAAATCAATCTGGCGATATCTAAAACAGATGGAAACCGAGTTACCATACGACCCAGCAATCCCCCTACTGGGCATATATCCAGAAGACGCAAGAAGCAAACCAAGGCCAGACATCTGTGCTCCAATGTTCATTGCGGCACAGTTCACAATTGCAAGGAGTTGGAAACAATCCAAGTTTCTATCAACTGACGATTGGATTAAAAAACTGTGGTATATAAAGCAGTGATGTTACTGCTAAAAAGCAGTGATGAACGTATGAAGTACATTGCTGCATGGGAAGAACTAGAGGAAATCATGTTAAGCGAAGTAAGTCAAGCACAAAAGGACAAGTACAACATGAGTCCGCTGAGGTAAACTTAAAAAAAAAAAAATGCAAAAGGGGCATAGGGAAAAAGCTACTGTATACAAATATTCCTGGGGCAAGGGCCAGGTAATATGGCAGGGACCAGACCAAATACACATGGTAGACAACTGAAAATGAGGTGGAGAAGGGAAAAAAATAATAAGAAGAAAGAAATGGGTTGCGGGGACACAGGGCAATAGCCCACCAAAAGGGAGGGTATTGTTTATATCTCCACAGGGAAAGAGGGACCAGACTTCAACCCAGTGATCCAAGATGTGAGTGCAGCATGCCGGCATGGAGTAGGGAACCAGTGGAGAGGTCTGGGGAGCCGGCCCTAGTCCCAACTACTAAGTGCACACCTGCCCCTCCCCCCAAAACAATTTATTTCAAAGGACAGCATTGAATCTGCAGCTCCGGGAAAGGGACATATCTGATCGGAGTACACGGGAGAAGAATGGGAACTTCAAAACAATTTGCTCATGTGGAACGTGTGCATGAACCAAGAGGCACTTATATGAACAGAACAGAGGAATATGAGGGGCGCCCCCAAAAACCAGAATCCCCCAAAAAACTATGTATTTAATTATATGTATACATAAATCCTTTCATTGGGGGCTCTTACGACTCATAACAATCCATACATCAATTGTGTCAAGCACATTTGTACATACATTGCCATCATCATTTTCAAAACATTTTCATTCTACTTGAGCCCTGGATATGAGCTCCTCTCTTTTTCCTCCCCACCTCAGCTCCCACCCTTGTGGCCCCTTAATAAATTATAAATTATTATTATTTTCATATTTTACACCATCCACTATGTCTTTTCCCCCACATTTCTCTTGTTCGACCCCCACAGGGTGGTGAGGTGGTAGGTATATGTCAATCATTGCATTTGGTTCCCCATTTTACCTCCACCTTCCCCCTACCCTCATGGGATTGCTACTCCCATTACTGTTCCTGAAGGGTTTATCTGTCCTGGATTCTGTGTGTCAAAAGCTCTTCTCTTTACTAGGTAACCCCCTCAGGACCAATATTGAGAGCAGCCATACCAGGAGGGTAAGGGGAAGGTGCTGGGAGAAAGGGGGGACCGATGACAAGGATCTATATATAACCCCCTCCCAGGGGGATGGACAACAGAAAAGTGGGTGAAGGGAGACATCGGCCAGTGTAAGACATGAAAAAAAAATTTTATAAATTATCAAGGATTCGTGGTGGGGGTGGGGTGGGGAATGAGGACCTGATACCAAGGGTTCAAGTAGAAAGCAAATGTTTTGAAAATGATGATGGCAACAAATGTACAAATGTGCTTGACACAATGGATGGATGGATGGATTGTGATAAGAGCTGTATGTGGCCCCCCAAAAAATGATTTTAAAAATAAAATAAAATGACTTAAGGCATAGCAATTAGTCTTGATGAAAGAGAATAGAAAGCCAAACAGCTTTAGATCAGGGATGGAAATGGCTGCTGCATGTGCCCCTTTGCTGAACACATTGAGCCTTAGGGCCCAATGATGCCGAGAAGGGGAAGCGCATGTTCTTGGAGGTATAACTAAGAACTGTGAGTCAGATTGTACTTCTGATTTTACGTGACCTGAGGCAAATCTTTGCGCTCTTTTTTTTTCTTTACCTTATTAATTATATTCACCTTTCAAGTGAAGATCTTTCTTTGTCTTTTAACTTTTATTAGGTGAACGTATATAGAGCCAATTTGTTTTCTATTCAACTTGCACAATTTGCTTCATGTCATTGATTGCAATCCTTGTTCTGTAAGATCCCTTATCCCACTCCCTCCTGATTCATGTTTTAATTCTCCCTTCTTTCCTTTTTTTTTTTTTTTTTTTTTTT
>NW_022103899.1:3150938-3160459 GCF_000313985.2 Echinops telfairi | reverse complement strand
TCACAATCCATCCCTCCATTGTGTCAAGCACGTGTGCACATCTGTGCACAATCCATCCATCCATCCATTGTGTCAAGCACGTGTGCACATCTGTTGCCAAGCCTGATCATTTTTATCACTTCGATTTTCTCCCAGTTGTTCCATTTTTCTCTTTCATTCCATCCAGGGCCTTCTATTGTCATCCCTTTCTTTTTTGTTTTCTTTTCGTTTGTTTGTTTTTACTTTCTTTTTAAAATTATTTTATTGGGGGCTCCTACAACTCTTATCATGATCCACACATACAAATGCGTCAAGCACATTTGTGCATTTGTTGCCATCATCATTCTCAAAACATTTTCTTACTACTTGAGCCCTTGGTATCAGCTCCTCATTTTTTCCCCTCCCTCCCCCGCCTCCCCCCACGAACTCTCGATAATTTATAAATTATTATTTTGTCATGTCTCACACTGTCTGACGTCTCCCTTCACCCACTTTTCTGTTGTCCATCCCCCAGGGAGGGGGTTATATAGAGATCCTTGTGATCAGTCCCCTCTTTCTACCCCACCTTCCCCTTACCCTCCTGGTATCACTACTCTCATTATTGGTTCTGAGGGGTTTATCTCTCCTGGATTCCCTGTGTTTCCCGTTCTTATCTGTACCAGTGTACATCCTCTGGTCTAGCCAGATTTGTAAGGTATAATTGGGGTCATGATAGTGGGGGAAGGAATCATTAAAGAACTAGAGGAAAGTTGTATGTTTCATCGTTGCTATACTGCACCCTGACTGGCTCATCTCCTCCCTGTGACCCTTCTGTAAGGGGATGTCCAATTGCCTACAGATGGGCTTTGGGTCCCCACTCCACACTCCCCCCGCCATTCACAATGATATGATTTTTTGTTCTTTGATGCCTGATACCTGATCCCTTCGATACTTGGTGGTCACACAGGCTGGTGTGCTTCTTCCATGTGAGCTTTGTTTCTTCTCAGCTGAATGGCTGCTTGTTTATCTTCAAACCTTTAAGACCCCAGACACTATATCTTTTGATAGCCTAGCACCATCAGCTTTCTTCACCACATTTGCTTATGCACCTGCTTTGTCTTCAGCTATTGTGTCGGGAAGGTGAGCATCCTGGAATGCCAGTTTGATAGAACAAAGTGTCCTTGCATTGAGGGAGTACTTGAGTAGAGGCCCAATGTCCATTTGACAATGACAATGACAATGTTGACAATGTCAACATAGATCTGTCAATGTCCATTTGACAATGTTGACAATGACAACATAGATCTATTTCCCCATCATCATATAAAATATATTTACATATGTACATGCCATATGTATCCCTTGCAGAGTGATCAGCAGTGGTAACTAGGCCCCATCTAGTTTTCCTAGTCTCAGGGTGTGGAGACCATGCCCCATTCTTCTTCTTTTTTGTTTTAATCATTTTATTGGGGGCTCTCACAGCTCTTGTAGCAATCCATACATCAGCTGTGCCAAGCACATTTGTGCATATGCTGCCACCATCCTTTTCAAAGCATTTTCTTTCTACTTGAACCCTTAGAATCAGCTCCTCTTTTATCACTCCCTCTCTACCCTGCCACCCTCATGACCCCTTGATAAATTATAAATTATTGTTATCTTCATAGCTTATACACTGTCCACTGTCTCCCTTCACCCATGTTTCTGTTGTTCGTTCCCCTGGGGGGCAGGATGTTATATGTTGAGCATTACAATCAGTTCCCACTGTTTCTCCCTTCTTCCCTACCTTTCCTCTTCCCCTACCCTCATGGTATCACTACTACCATTATGGTGGGGTTTATCTGTCCTGGATTCTGTGTGTTGAGAGCTCTCCTCTGTATCAGTGTACATGCTCCAGTCTAGCTGGATTTGTAAGGTAGAACTGGGTCATGATAGTGGCTAGGAGGAAGCATTAAAGAACCAGAGGAATATTGTGTGTTTCATCAGTGCTATACTGCATCCTGACTAGCTGGTTCCTTCTATGTGGCCCATGTGTGAGGGGATGTCCAATTGTCTACAGATGGGCTTTGGGTCTGATCCTCTCATTCACATCTATATGATTGTTTGTTTTGGGTCTTCTGATGCCTGATGCCTGATTTCATCTACACCTCATTATCACACTGGCTGGTGTGCTTCTTCCCTGTGCGCTTTGTTGCTTCCCTGCTAGATGGCCGCTTGTCTAACTTCAAGCCTTTAAGATCCCAAATACTATATCGTCTAATAGCCAGGCACCATCAGCTGTCTTCACCACATTTTCTTATGCATCCACATTGTCTTCAGTGGTCATGTCAGGAAGGTGAGCATCACAGAATGCCAGGTTATTACAACAAAGAGTTCTTGTGTTGAGGGAGGCCTTAAGTAAAGGCTCAATATCCATTTGCTACCTTAATACTTAGCTCCATTATTCTTTACACTAATTGTTTCCAGACTTTTAAATTTCTTTCACTCTTTTTGGCTCTTAATGAGAAAATACCTCTTAAGACCCCAGTAGCTGCTGAGTGGAGATCTTAATCTTTGTTTACCTTTTATGGGAAATGTTATTCCTAGTTCACTTTGTGGAATATTGTTATAGTCAAACAAAATAATGATACAAAAATGCTGTTCAAAATTACGCTTGCCTTTAAAATGTTACTTATTCATATGTGGTATTTGTTGCTGTTTTATAACCTTGAAAATTAAAACTCTTAAACAGGCCCAAAGACTAAATCTAATAACTAATGCTAGAAAGAAGAGAAAAAATAGCCTGAATTTAACATAATTTTGATAAACATGGAAATACTAAAGTCAACAAAATAATAAATTATTAATACTTCAGACAGCTACCAACTCCTGCTCAGATAGTGTGGCTTCATATCAAGCATGATAACAGGATACCCACATAAGGGGAAATAACAGTTGTTTACTTCTGCTATAGTTCAAATGCTCACAAATAGTTAATATGACGAAAGAAAAAATAATAAAGCCATAGTTCCCTCTTCCCTTATTGGTCTAAGACCATAATCATTTACTGGTGTAGGAAAATCTTTGAATGTAGGTTTCCATAAATGAGCCTTGTTGGGGTGTTTAAGAGTGATAAACAGGAAAATAAGTATAAAATATTTCTTAAGTTGAAGATTCATCCAATTGTTTTAGTTTTACACAAACAACAACCACATTCTCTCCCTCTGGGAGGTATTTTTGTAAACAAGCTCTGAGGACAGAGGCAGTTTTGACAAACGAACATGGAAGGAACCTGTTATTTGTATAAAAATACATTATACACACACCTCCCCACAAGAAGCTAAGGGCATTATATCATACTTTTACCCAAATAATGCACACACTCCATGCGTCTCAGTCACACCCTTTCCCCAGGAGTTATCTTCTTTTGTTTGTTTGTTTTCCGCCAGGAGGTATTTTCATAAACACGTTATGCTCATTTTTTGTTTTTGTTTTGTTTTACATGTTGTTGTAGTAGAAAGAAATCTTTATATTAGCAGCTGGACTCTTCCATTCTATACTGGAACTGATAACAAGCTTCACCTTGTATAACACGATGTATTTATCCACGGCTTTTACATCCATTTGAGATACTTAAATCACGAGGTCATTCAGAGCAGGTGCTCAAGATATGCCTCACCAAGGCCAGCACCCAAAAGACAGTCATCATTGAGGAATCACTGTTCTGGAATGGTGACTCAAGAGGTCAATCCAAAATTTAAATGATTCACCATCTCTTAGGGTCCTGGATAAATAACATGTTATGGAACATGTTCATAACATTTGAAGATGATACTAAGCTATCTACATATTTGCCTAGGTAGTAAAAAAAATTTTTTTTGTATGGGACACTAATTGGATAGCATTAAGCCTTTTAGACCAGGGGACTTATCTAACATAAACACCCACATGTGTACGTATCAGTTGAGTGTTTCTTGTCTTGAAGCCATTATCTAAGTAGTGGCCAAGGTTCCTGAGCTTGCTAGTTCCTTGGGTTAAAGAACAAGGATTGAAAATGATACTGAAATAGCCAACAAATGATTCAACAGAAGAGGCAAGAACTCAAGACAGCTAGTCCCAGGTTACAGATGAGATCTGTTCCTAAATGTGGCTTTAAGTCAAATGTGTGGTGTGTTAGTCTGGGTACATTAGAGAAAAAAATCCACAGAAACCCATATGTATAAGAGAGATTATTATATAAAGGATAAGTGCACACCAAGAAAACATCCCAACCCAGTGTTCCCCATGCCCACAAGTCCAATATTATCCCATTTGTCCGACACCAATCCCCAAAGTCCTCCTCCATCTCACAAAACACACGCAATGATGCCGACTGCAGGAGGAAAGCCAAATCAATGAACATGTACGCATCTCAGCGCTGGCAGGGGTCTCCACACCGCTTGTCCAGCACCCAGGGCTGCATTGGGTAGGTCCATGTCTTGCAAAAAGTGGGCCTTGCCAGTTGAGGCAAAGAACTAGCTAAGGCAGCTGCACCCTGGTCCGACCATCAGAAAGCAAGAGACCTAAGAACTCGAAAGGCGAGGCTCACCGAGCCATTTATCCGTCTGCCCTTCAGTTAACCCCACATGTGTTTATTGGCCAGGTTGGCACAATAAACTACCTCATGTGGGTAAGTTGGAAGAGCTACATGTGGTTCTTATATAGTCTTCTTTTAGTGCAAAACAAGGCTCAAAACCTTTTCAGTGATTTCAAAGCTGCTTGAGCAACGAGTGAAAGGGATTGATTTGCTGTGAGTAGTTGGTTCATTGTCATAGAAACTCAAAATCGACCTTATAGGACAGAGTTGAACTGCCCCATGGGGTTTCCAAAGCTGTAATCTTTACAGAGCAAACTACCATATCTTAGTCCCAGGAAGAGGCTGGTAACTGACCACTGGCTTCACAACTGAGTGATTTAACCACTGTGCCCCCAGGGTCACTATAAGTGGGAATGTTTGATGGGCAGGGATCTGGGATTTTGTTTGTTTGTTTTAGAGGTCAGTTCAATCTTTTCAAAGTGGGGACAAATTTCTGTAACATTAAAGGTCAAGTACAAGTTGTCCCCCTGTCCTAAGTCAGATGTTCTTAAATACCTGGGTACTTATTCTACTTAGTGAGGATTAGGGAAAGGCACAGATTTAGAAGAACATGGTAAAAAAAATGAAGGAAATTAATAATGTTTCAGCACACAGAATGAATAGTGATTCTTCCAAATGTATTCCTGTGTTTCTTGTGATTAGCAAGCTGTATGTGATGGAAGACGGCAACTGGCTTTAACATTTAACTTGAGTTGGCAACAGCACTATAAACAAACAAAACAGAAGTAGACAGATAAAGTTGTGCCACGTTCTACAAAACGGACAGCTTATCTCCCACCCTAAATCCCATGAATAATCCCCATTATTTCTTTTCAGCTTTTTATCCAGAAAAAGAAAATAATCATCTTTGTGCATTTCTCCATTTTTTAAAAATGTGACCTTCTAGAACTGCATCTTTGCTATGTTGTGGGTGGGTGTAAGCATCCTGGGGGTGTTCGGTGAATGAAGACAGAGGAGCCCAAAGGCAGAGGGAAAGTTACTGAAGTGCTATTCAGGACTCTCACTGTCTGTGTTTCCAGCAAAAGCGGGTCTCACTTGCATCACTTCTTAGCTGTGCCTGGATTTTAAAACGTTTATTTCATTTTCTTAATGTTATTTAGTCAAGTAATTCTGTTAAGCATTGACTCTCAATGTCAGCAATTTCCATTGTGCTGAATTATCATAGAAATATGAAATATTTTGAAAAAAAGATGTGCAGTCAAAGACACATTTTGCTATAGCACCTCTCCCGTGGCAGGGAGGCCTTGCTACAAATACGATTAGTGGATCACAAGGTGAGTTACTACGCACCCATATGAAATCATGAACTTACTGGTTCTGTTTTCATGTTTGTCATGCATAACCTTTTTAGCCATCTTGATCAGAAACTTATGGAAGCTACGAAAGGAACAACCAAACTAATTGCCACTGAGTTGATTTTGACTACAGAGACTTTCTGCGGTAGATTAAAACTACCTCTGAGAGTTTCCAAAGCTACAGTCCTTAAGGCAGCAGATTGCCACATCTTTGTCCCTCAAAACATCTGGTGGGTTTGAACCACAGACCTCTTGATTAGCAGCCAAGCACTTTAACCACTGCACCACAAAGGCTCCTTTTTGGAGACAACCAGTCATTATTATATATGAAGGAGTACTCCCCTCCCCAAATGGGAAAAAAATTGTAGTATGCATTTTTTTCTCCTGCTAGGCAAGCATGGAGCAACTTGCTCTGAGTTAGTGCACCCAGTGGCATCACCTGGGATGGTTCTCTCTGGTCACAGTGAGTTTGTTCATAAAAGGAGTTTCACTCAAACCTCCGTTTTTATGTGTGCGAGGGCTGATTTAAGAGAACAGCGTGCAGCTGAAAATTATTTTTCCTGCTTTGGAAAATTGCAACAGGAACTGTTAGGATGTTGAACACAGCTTACAAGGACAGGACTATGGGAAAAACTCAAGTGTATGCGTGGTTTTCTCCTTTCAAAAAAGGTGAAATGTCAATTGATGACAAACCTCGTTCTGAATGTCCATAAATTTCCCAAACGGAAGACAATGTCAACAAAATTTTTTTGCACTTGTGCTCAAAGACTGACAACAAACCATTAAAGAGATGAGGAAGTTATATGGACTATCTTGGAGCTCAGTTCAGCACATTTTAATGGAAGATTTGGGACTAAGAAGTGTCGCTGAGAAATTTGTGCCTCGGGTTCTGACTGACCAGGAAAAAGAGCATCGAGTGGAAGCATGCTGGAGAGTGGGTTGGAAAGAGGGAACCGATTACAAGGAACTATATGTGACCTCCTCCCTGAGGGACAGACAACAGAAAAGTGGGTGAAGGGAGACGTCGGACAGGACAAGAGATGACAAAATAATAATTTATAAATTATCAAGGGCTCATGAGGGAGGGGGAATGGGGAGGGAGGGGAAAAATGAGGACCTAATGCTGGGGGCTTAAGTGGAGAGCAAATGTTTTGAGAATGATGAAGGCAATGAATGTACAAATGTGCTTTACACAATGGATGTATGTATGGGTTGTGATAAGAGTTGTATGAGCCCCTAATAAAACAATTAAAAAAAAGAAAGAATAGCTCCGAAGTGATCCAGACTGTTTTTCCCCAAGTTCATTACCGCGAGGCGATATGGGGCTATTCTTCTGACCCCGAAACGAAGCATCAGTCAAGTCAGTGGAAGATGCCACCATCACCTCACCCCAAAGAAGCTCGTCAAGCGAACTCGAAGATCAAGATGATGCTCATTTGTTTTTTGATGTGAGGGGGATAGTGCATTTGGAGTTCCTTCCACCAGGCCAGGGTTTCTAATTAGAGCTTCTGAAAAGATAGTGTTAACAGTGTGTGACCCAAAAAAAGCCTGATGTGTGGCAGACGGGCCTGGTTTTGCCACCACGACAATGCACCAGCTCATGCAGCCCATCTCAGTGCGCCAGTTTTTGCAAATATCAGAATGCCTCTCTGGCCCCTGCACCGTACTCACCTGACCTCACTCCTGGCAACTCCTTGAAGAGGGACATGAAAGGACAGCAATTTGACAATATAGAAGAGGTGATTTTAAAAAATGAGGAAAGTACTGTCAGCCCTCTAAACAGATGAGTTTGAAAAATATTTCCAAGGATGAAATCACAGATTTGACAAATGTATTAAGTTTAATAGAGAGTGCTTTGAAGGTGATAAGTTTATTTTAGTTAAAAAATTTAAATACATAGCTTTGAAAAATCAATGTCAGTGTTTTGTGGGGTACTGCCTGGTATATAGGCCTTAGCAACTCAATTAGTTTCTGTATAGTCTAAAGTTTCTGTATAGTTTCTGTATAGTCTAAAAATCTACAGTGCATTCTTTTCAATATATTCTAGAGTTGTGACTTCTAAGAGCTTGAATTGTCTGTATTTATAGTAACAAAATTTCCCTTATCTGCTGGGACTTACTTCTCTCAGTCACAGGAAGAAACCGGAAACTCCTCCTTGGCTTGTCTCCGGTCTTTCCGCTTCTATTTCAAGAATCACCAAGTTTCACGAGCAAAGGAATTACCATTCTTACTTCTTTCACACTATTCGTCTCTAACATGCCACATTTCCCCACTCATAACCCATGTAACCTTCTCCAGGTTCCTCATTTTAAATTATTTGCACAAACATTCCTGCAAGCATAACCCCACTTAAACACAACTACTTCATGATCTCTACAAATGAAAGTTTTGACTATCGCCATGCCTATAATTTTGTACTTCAGTATTCTTAGCTCTTTCATTTAAGTTCATTTTGTCTTCTTTGAGGAAAAAGAGTAGGTTTCATATGTCTTTAGAGAAGCCCTGGTGATGTAGTGGTAATAAATTGGGCTGCTCAGGACAGACAACAGAAAAGTGGGTGAAGGGAGACGTTGGACAGGGCAAGATATGACAAGATAATAATTTTAAAATTATCAAGGGTTCATGAGCAGGGGAATCAGGGAGGGAGGGGAAAATGAGGAGCTGATGCCAGGGGCTTAGGTGGAGAACAAATGTTTTGAGAATGATGAGGGCAATGAATGTACAAATGTGCCTTACACAATTGATATATGTATGGATTGTGATAAGAGCTGTATGAGCCCCTAATAAAATGATTTTTAAAAATTGGGCTGTTCACCACAAGGTCAGCAGTTCAAAACCACCAGCTGCTCCTAGGGAGGAAGACACGGCTTTCTACCCCTGTACATAGTTACAATCTCAGAAACTCACGAGGCAAGTCTACCTTGTCCTATAGGGTCACTGTGGGTTGGCAACGACTCGAAGGCAGTGAGTCTGGTTTGGTCACATATCGTTGCAGCTACTATAGCACTTAGGGATCTGGTGGTTCTGAGTTAAGCATTGGCTGCTAAACTCAAGGTTGATGGTTTAAATCAATAGCCACTCTATAGCTATTTAAAGCTGGCTGCTTCTTTAAAAACTCAGTATAGGGCCACTATGAGTCAGAATTGACTCAATGGCAGTGGTTTTTCTGCTTTTATAGTATCTAACATAACATAATACATATAAGTAAATGATAGTCTCTGCCACACTCACACCCTGGCCTCGTTTTAGGTGCTGATATCGAGCTTCTGTATTGTCTCTTCCCACAGATGTAGTCAATTTGATTTCTCTGTATTCCAGCTAAAGAAGTTCATGCTTATAGTCGCCATTTGTTTTGAAAAAAAAGTATTTGCTATGAACAAGTTTTGGGGTTTGCAAAATTCTATCATGTGATCTTCAGCTTTGTTTTTTAAAAATTATTTATTGAGGGCTCATACAATTCTTATTACAGTCCATCCATCCATCCATTGAGTCAAGCACATATGTACATTTGCTGCCCTCATCAATCTCAAAACATTTGCCCTCTACTTTAGCCCTTAATATTATTTGCTCACTTCCCCCCTCCCTTCCCCCCTGCCCCTCCCTCATGAACCCTTCATAATTCATAAATTATTATAGTTTTGTCATAAGTTACACTG
>NW_022103899.1:3141563-3150343 GCF_000313985.2 Echinops telfairi | reverse complement strand
TAAAAATCATTTTATTGGGGGCTCGTACAACTCTTATCACAATCCATACATCCATCCATTGTGTCAAGCACATTTGTACATTTGTTTCCATCATCATTCTCAAAACAGTTGCTTTCTACTTTATCCCTTGGTATCAGCTCCTCATATTTTCTCCTCCCTTCCCCACGAACACTTGATAATTTATATATTATTATTATTTCATGTCTTACACAGACCAGTGTCTCCCTTCACCCACTTTTCTGTTGTCTGTCACCCTGGGAGGGGGTTATATGTAGACCACTGTGATCAGTTCCCTTTTTCTCCCCGCCACCTTCCCATTACCCTTATGGTATGGCTACTCTCAATATTGGTCCAGTGGGATTTATCTGTCCTGGATTCCCTGTGTTTTCAGTTCTTATCTGTACCTGTGTACATGCTCTGGTCTAGCCAGATTTGTAAGGTAGAATTGGGGTCATGATAGTCGGGGGGAGGAAGCATTAAAGAACTAGAAGAAAAGTTGTATGTTTCATCAGTGCTATACTGTACCCTGACTGGCTCAACACCTCCCCACGCCTCGTCTATAAGGGGATGTCCAGTTGACTATAGATGGGCTTTGGGTCTCCACTCCGTACTCCCCTTCATTCACAATGATATTTTTTGTTCTGGGTCTTTGATACCTGATATCTGATCCTATTGACACCTCATGATCACACAGACTGGTGGGCCCCTTGAACCCATCCTGTCATTATTTACCCAGTTCCAGAATGCATCATTGGAATAGACATATGTATTAACTGGCAGAACCCCCATATTGGATCCCTGAAATACGGAATAAGGGCTCTTATGGTAGGAAAGGCCAAGTGGACACCATTATAACTGCTGTTGCCTAAGAAACTAGTAAACCAAAAGCAATACTGCATTCCTGTAGGAATTGCAGAGATCAGTGCCACCATCAAAGACTTGAAGAATGCAAGGGTGAGGATTCCTACCACATCCCCATTTCACTCACCTATATAGCCTGTAAAAAAAACAGATGGATTATCCACAGTAAACTTAACCAGTTGATGACTAATTGCAGCTGCTGTTCCAGATGTGGTTTCATTGCTTGCATAAATTAATACTTCTCGTGGTACTCGCTATGCAGTTATCGATCTGGCCAATGCCTTCTTCTCAATACCAGTCTCGAAGGACCACCAGAAGCAGTTTGCTTTCAGCTGGCAGGGGCAACAATACATTTTCACAACTCTCCCCCAGGGGTACATCAACTCTTTCACCCTGTGCCATAACTTAGACTGAAGGAACTTTGGTCGCCTGTCTCTTCCACAAAATGTCAAACTGGTCCATTATTTTAAGGACATTATGCTGATTGGACCCATTAAGGAAGCTGTATCAGAGACTCTAGATTCATGGGTACAATATCTGTGTGCAAGAGGTTGTGAAATCAACCCAATGAAGATTCAGGCACCCTCCACCTCAGTAAAATTCTAGGGGTCCTGTGGTATGGGGCATGTCAAGACATTCCTACTAAAGCAATGGATAAGTTATTGGATCTGCACCCCACCCGAACATCTAAACAGGAGGTACAATGCCTAATGGGCTTCTTCAAATTTTGGAGGCAACATATCCCACATTTGGGTGTTCTACTTCAACCTGTTTATCAAGTGATGTAAAAGGCCACCAATGTTGAGTGGGGCCCAGAACAAGAAAAGGCTCTGCAACAGGTTCAGGCTGCCGTGCAAGCTGCTTTGCCACTGGGACCATATGATCCAGCTGACCCGATGGTGCTAGAAGTGTCAGTTGTAGATAAAGATGCAGTGCGGAGTCTTTGGCAGTCCCCTATCGGCGAATAACAGAGTAGACCCTGCAGAGTAAAGTTCTGCCATCCTCTGCAGACAACTACTCCCCCTTTGAGAAACAGCCATTGGCCACCATGTCACCACAAGGCCTGCGCTTCCCATCATGAACTGAATATTGTCTGACCCAAAAAATCATAAAGGTGGACCTGCATAACACTCCATCGTTAAATGGTAATGGTATTTACAAGATCGGGTTAGAGCAGGACCTGAAGGTACAAGTAAGCTGCATGAAGAAGTGGCCCAAATGCCCACAGTCTCCCCTCCTGTCACAGTACCTTCCCTCTCCCAGTCTGCATCTATGGCCTCCTGAGGAGTTTCTTATGATAAGTGGACTGAGGAACAGAAAAGTTGTGCTTGGTTTACTGATGGCTCTGCACAATATGCAGGTGCCACTTGTAAGTGGACAGCAGTAGCACTACGGCCCCTTTCTGGGATCTCCCTAAAGGACAGTGGTAAAAGGAAATCCTCCCAATAGGCAGATCTTTGAGCAGTGCACCTAGCCATTTAGTTTGCTTGGAAGGAGAAATGGCCAAATGTGAGACTGTATATTGATTAATGGTCTGTGGCTAATGTTTTGGCTGGATGGCCAGGGAGCTGGATGGAACATGATTAGAAAATTGGTGATAAGGAGGGAAAGAGGTATGTGATAGACCTCTCTGAATGGGCAAAGAAAGTAAAGATAATGAAGTATCATGTGAATGCTCACCAAAGAGTTACCTCTGAAGAGGAGGATTTTAGCAATCAAGTAGAGAAGATGACAAGCACTGTGGACACTAGTCCTCCTCTTTCCTCCACCACCCTGTCATGGGCACATGAACAAAGTGAATACAACAGTAGGGATGGAGGTTATGCATGGGTACAGCAACATGGACTTGGCGACTGGCACTGCTGAGTGCCAGCAGCAGAATCCAATATTGAGTCCAAGATATGGGACCATTCCTCAGGACTATCAACTAGCAAACTGGTGGCAGGTTGATTACATAGGAGGGGGCAACATTTTTTTTCTTACTGGAATAGACACCTACTCTGGATTTGCCTTCCCTGCACGCAATACTCCTGCCAAAACTACCAATCATGAACTTACAGAATGCCTTATCCACCAGCATGGCATCCTACACAGCATTGCTTCAGATCAAGGAACTCAATTAACAGTAAATGAAGCGTGGCAATGGGTCCATGCCCATGGAATCCACTGGTCATACCATGTTCCTCATCATCCTGAAGCAGTTGTATTGATAGAATGATGGAATGGCCTCCTATAGACACAATTACAGCACCAGATGGGTGACAACACATTGCAGGGCTGGGGCAGTGTTCTCCAGGAAGCTGTATATGCTCTAAACCAGTGACCAATATGTGGTGCTGTGTCTCCAATAGCCAGAATTCATGGGTCCAGGAACCAAGGGGTGGAAGTCAGAGTATCATCACTCACTATTACTCCTAGTGATCCACTTGCAGCATTTTTGCTTCCTGTCCCACTAACCCTAAGCTCTTCAGGTCTCAGGTCCTAGTTCCTAAGGAAGGAACACTCCCATCTGGAAACAGAGCACTGATTCAACTGAACTGGCCATTTTTGGTTTCTCATGCCTATAGATAAACAGGTAAAGAAGGGTGTCACTGTAGTGAGTGGTATGATTGATCCTGATTACCAAGGGGAAATTGGACTGGTATTACATAATAGAGATAGAATCCAGGAGATCTCCTAGGTAGCTGTCTCTTAGTACTACCATGCCCTGTGATTAAAGTAAATGATAAACTATAGCAACCCAATCCTAATGACTTTTAATGGGACTTTTAATGACTTCTAATGACCTAGACCCCTCGGGAATGAAAGTCTGAATCACCCCACCAGGCAAAAAATCCCCCCAAAACGCACTCTCAGATGAGGTGCTGGCTGAGGGCAAAGGAAATACAGAATGGATAACGGAAGAAGGGAGTTCTACCTATCAGTTATGACCGCATGGATCAATTTCAAAAGCAAGGTTTGTGATTGTACTTCTTCTTTATATGTGCTTATTGAATACCTTTCCCTTGTTTTCTTGTATATGTATGCTACATATATGATGTCAGTTGTAAGCATCATTTCATTAATGTCTGGAAATTATATACAGCTAAAGTATTGTGTACTAGTGCCAAGATGGCAAGGAGTGAGTGGACTGTGATAGTTAGGTTTATTGTGCTGACTAGGCCTCCATAGGAACATGTAGGGAGAGTTTAATCAGGTCTCAGCTTGATTGGAGGGCGACCAAAATAAATACTTTCCATGGCTAGCATACCATCTTTCTTCCTCCCTGGTGATAGGACCAGAGCACTGCTGCTTGAGCTAGTTCTTGGCCTCAACTATGTGTTGCACTACCTATGGGCCAAGCCAACCCGTGGATTGTGTTGCTCCTTTGAGACCTGCTTCACCAGACTGCTGGTGAATCATGTCGATGTGCTATATTGCAGGAGCACACGACCTCATTGTGGCCCACATGAGCTGAAAGACCTTCAGTAAATTAACTGTTCCACAAAAGTGAGTTAAACTGAGCCCTCTGGACTGCTATGGACTAATTAGCTGTTATATTCCTTCCTGCTATATAAACCTAACCATAACACATCCCTAAAAAGCAGTGATGAATGCATGAAGCATATTGTCTCAGGGAAGAGTTGGAGGAAATTATGCTAAGTGAAGTTAGCCAAGCACAAAAGGGCAAGTACAACATGAGTCCACCGAGGTAGGTCCAAACAGTACAATTGGCAAAGAGGGAAAGTAACTTAATTCATAATTTCTGGGTCACAGTCTAGGCACGCTGGCAAGAGTCAGAACAAACCCAGGGATGAACATGGCATACAACTAAAAAGAAGGGGGAAATATATATATATATGAACATGCAAATAGCATCAGAGTTGAAAGACATCTTTCCCACCTCTCTCATGTCCACAAGGACCACAGAAGGAGGAGAGAGAGAGAAAAAAAAGACTAAGGTATTGTTTATGTCTCCAAAAGAAAGGGAGAGAGAGACCAGACCCCATTCTGGTGTGCCAAGCCTTGAGGGCAACATACCTGCCCGAAGTAGCTCATTAACAGAGAGGACTGCAGGGCTGGTCCCAATCCAAGCTATGTTGGCACACCCACCCACTCCCACCCCCACCCCAGAAGACTGTGCTACAAGGACAGCACTGAAGATACAGACTGGGGGGAGTGGCCGGTCTGTTCTGTCCACATGAGAACAACTAAGTGCGAAAGAGAGAAAGTGGACCTCATCCTGGTCCACCGAGCCTCTAGAGCAAGACTCCTACTAGGAGCAGCCATTACACAGAGAGGACCGTAGGGCCAGCCCCAGCTTGAGACATGTCTTCCCCTCATTGGCCCACAGTGCAAAAGAGAATGACACAAGAGGCACAGTGTGGGAAGTGTGTCTGGCCTGATCCTCCAACGGTGGGGCGGATCACGAAGGGTCCATAACAGATCAGCAATGGGAGCAAAGTCATAAAGTCCCTGAGGAATCCCCAAAATAGACCTCTGCCTCGGGGCAGTACTTGGCATCTAACCTGACCTGGTTAGGGGACACTCACAAAAAGTCAGCAGAAAGACCTGGAACTATGTATAGGCTTTTCCTTTTTTTGTCTTTTTCCCCCAATCATATGTCTATTTTTATAAGATGGGCAAGATAAACAATCCTGAGGAGAAAACAATGGGACTGATGGTTCTGGGGGTGGTGGGGTGGAAGAAGTAGCATGGGAACGGAGGAGGAAGTGGGGAAGGAAACAATGAGCAGCCAACTCAGCGAAAGGGGAACATCAAGGGATCTAAAATCAACAGTGAGGAGGGTGCAGAGTGCCTGGCGGTGTTTAATCAATTGTAATGTAGCCGAGAGGAATTACTGAGAGCTGAATGAAGGGTGAACATGATGGTGGGGCAGGAGGAAAGTAAAAGGAAATAGAGGAAAGAACTAAGAGGTAAAAACTGTATACATAATATATAAAGATAGGTGTATTGGTCTAGGTATATATGTTTATATGTTAAGCACTAAGGTGGCAGATGTACTTTGGACCTCTACTTAAGTCTTCCCTCAACACAAGAATACTTTGTTCTAATAATGTGGCACAGTGTGATACTCACCTTCTGGACATGACTGAGCAAATGTGGTGAAGAAAGCTGATAATGCCCGGCTATTAAAAGATATCGCATCTGGGGTCTTAAAGGCTTGAAGTTAAACAAGTGGCCATCTAGCAGGGAAGCAACAAAGTCCACATGGAAGAAATGCACCAGCCTGTGTGATCATGAGGTGTTGATGGGATCAGGTATCAGAAGATCAAAAACAAACAATCATATTGTTGTGAAGGAGAGGGGTCAAAGTGGAGACCCAAAGCCTATCTGTTGATAATTGGACATTCCCTCACAGAAGGGACACAGGGAAGGGATGACTCATCCAGGGTGCAGCATATCACTGACAAAATACACAACATTCCTCTAGTTCTTTAATGCTTCCTCCCCCCACTATCATGGTCCCAGTTCGACTCCACTGCTAGACCGGTGTATGTACCTTGGTACAGATAAGAACTTTCAACACATGGAATCCAGCATAGATAAACACCTCAGAAACAGTAATGGGAGTAATGATTCCATGAGAGTACAGGAAGGGGGGAAAGGTGGAACTGATAGCAATGACAGATGCATAACCCCCCTCAAGGGGGATGAATTAAAGAACTGTGGGTGAGGGATACATCAGATGGTATAAGATATGAAAACATATACATATAATTTATTAAGAGTTCACGATGGTAGGGTCGGGGAGGGAAGGAATAAAGAGGAGTTGATCTCAAAGGGCTCCAGTAGAAACAAAATGTTTTGAAAATGATGGTGACAGCATCTGTACATGTTCGCTCAAGATAATTGATTTATGGATTATTATGATATCTGTAAAAAAAAACAATAAAATGATCAATAATAAAAAAACTCAACCACATCTTTTAAAGGTAGAAAAAACTGCTTAAATACCACTTACTTTATCTATATTTACACCCATTCTCTATAGATTCACAGAGACCATATAGGACAGAGTCAAACTGCCCAATTGGGTTTCCAAGGCTATAAATTTCCACAGGAGCAAAAAGACTTATCGTTCTCCTAGGGAGCAACTGGTGATTTAGAGCTGCTGACCTTGCAGTTAGCAACCCGGTGCATGACCACTATACTATGCCCGGAGATAAGGACACAGAGAAGTAAAGGTCAGTCCTTTCTCTCTTCTCTTAATTCCCCCTTCACCTATTAACCTCCCAACTCGTGTCTATCTCTCTCATAAATCATTGAAAGCTTTCTGAGGTTTATTTTTATTTCTCATGTACAAAAGCTAGAAATTATATTTTCTTTTCTTTTTTTCGGGCAACTGATCTCATTTGAGAAGTGGGACAAGAGTCCAGAGTTTATTCAACAATAGGTATTTATAGTACTTGGGGCCTGCAAGCCTCTCATTATACATACACATCAATCAAATGGGCAATGTGCTCATCTTGAACAACCCAAACCCTCAACAGGAACACTTCAAAGGGAGTACCAGGCATGCACGAGATAAGAGGTATGAATTGCTCCTTAAGAATCAGGGACAAAGGGAGTGAATGCTCTTAGAGATGACCATCTTTTAGCTACACATGTGGGGAGGGAGGAGCTAGACACCTGTAGGAGACAGCTTTCTATTAGCATTTCTTGGGGGGGGGTAGATGTGCTGTGTAGAAACATCTGTCCTGGAATATGGACATTGAAGTGCTTTCCATATCTCAGACTGTGGAGGCGTGCCTCTCACTAGGGCTGGAGTGCCGAGCCCCGTGGTCATGAGTGCTGGAGGCAGGCCCTGTGTACTTCCCTCCAGGTCCTCAGTTCCCCACACTTCCCCCTTCTGCTGTTTTATGGGCTACTGGTGGCACATGACTGCGCTCTATCTGTTGGCGCCTTCTTTAGTAACACCATGAGTCCCAGAAGCTGCAGTAACAACGGCAACTGTGGCCAGAAACGAAGTTTCTGGGGTTACTGGCCTGCCAGTGTTTGCTAACACTTTTTCAGCCCACTGGGTCAGCAATTTCACCTGCCCCCACAAAGCGGGGGAAGGTGGTGGACATCAGGCTCTCCCTTCTTCTTTGCAGGAGATCTCTTTAAGGATGCATCGACCATGGTGGGGATGGAATCAATGACCACAGGACCAGGCGGCGCCTTCTTTTCCTCCTCCTCCTCTTGCATCTTTTTCACTACAGGGCTGGGATCGGTCTCTTCTGGGACGACCTCATTCTCCATGTCCTCCGTCTCCTTGCTTTGCTTCTGTTTCTTCTGCATCTTTTTATAGGTTTCCTTCATTTTCTTCAGAACCTTCTTGTCCATCACCGTTTCTGGTCCCACCATGCCAGGAACCAAGGGATTCATAGGAGGCATCCCAGGAACAGGTGGTAGGTATGGAGGAGTGTAGGGACCAGGAGGGTAGGGCCCTGGGGGTTGGCATCCCGGGTACCCTGGTTGTGGTACAGATTAAGGGGCAACAGCTGGGTTCCCCTGGGGGCACTCCTGGGGCAGTGGGAAAGGGGTCTAGAGGGCAGGCAGGGTTCACAGGTGGTGGATGGGGAGGGTTGGCACCTCCCAGGTACATGGTGTTGGGGAGGGTACGGATTTGGCCCCAGCTGCCCGGCATTGGCGTTCCACATGTTCTCCGAAGTCTCTGATCACAGCTAGAAGTCTCTGAGTCCGCACGAGAGGGGGGAGAGGGGCAGAGTACGCCAAGCTCACGGTTCCCTTCACTCCACCTCCCCTATATTTGCTTTTCTTGATGTGCTTTGAAAGAAGTTTCATGTGCAGGGTTAAGAAAGTTGAATTATCTTTTGATAGCCGGGCACCATCAGCTTTCTTCACCACATTTTCTTATGCACACATCTGTCTTCAGCGATCATGTCGGGAAGGTAGATGTCATAAAATGACCG
>NW_022103899.1:3046696-3139769 GCF_000313985.2 Echinops telfairi | reverse complement strand
CAAGAGGCAAGAAAATTTTGGGAATGATGAGGGCAACAAATGTATAGATGTGCTTTACACAATTGATCTATGTATTGTGACGAATTGTATGAGCCCCAATAAATTGATTAAAAAAAAAAAAAAAAAGAAAGAAAGTTGAATTAACCACATTTTACCTGGTCTGTGAAGTGAACATTCTACCCTTGTGGTGAACAATTTACTCTTTTTGTTGTTTTGAATCATGTGTGCAAGTGAGGTTTGAGGTTTTATATGTGTACGAAAAATAATAAATGGGTGAGATGAAGCAAAGTGGCCATCTACAGAGGGCCTAAGAATGAGAAAGGGACTGAATTAATTTTAGCTGAAAGACTAGTGATCATAGCAAACAATAGTCTGTCTCAGTTGAAACTATGGACAAAGGAGTGGCTCAAATAAGTGACCACCTAGTCTAGCCCTAATATCTGTAGAATAATGAATGTGACCTTTGCCATGCTTAATGGGGGTCCACTACCCCATTCCATGCAAATAAAGATAAAAATCCCCTCAAACAGTAAACATAGAGAAGATCACATATAATTACTTTTTTGATTACAAAGCAATAAAAATGACATAATTTTACCACTCTAAGAGAAGTGCTATTAACATTTTCTTCCAAGTCTTTTCTTTTTAATTTTTTCTCTAAATACTAGACTAGCGCCACTTCTCAAACCAAACGCACTGCCACAGAGTCAATTCTGACCCTCTGGGTCACGGAGGAAGGACCCTGTGAGTCTCCGAAGCTGGAACTATTTAGTGGAACAGAAAAAGCCTCATCAAAAAGACGATCATGTAATAAAAGAGAGAGGAAGAAATAATAACTTCACCCAAATGAACTGTGGGAAACTGCCACCTCAAGAAATGGCCAGAACCCAGTGCAGCTCTCCAACCAGCAGAGGGAAGTGGAAAGACCGCCCGGGAGCCTCTTGCCGAGAACTGCCTTGCTCGTGGTTTACTGGAATAGTCCAGATGTTCTTCAAGGTACCTCAAGGTGTAAAATTCTAAAATTTGGGGCCAATGTTGTCAACTTGCGAAGGGGCGGAGTCTATTCTCTAGTCAACCCAGACGAACACAGACAATAAAAGCCATTGGAAAGCTGAATCAAGGAAGATCAAAGAAAAACTGATACCTTTACAACTGGGGACTGGCAGAAAATATTGAACTGCCACACACTGGTAGAAAAACTAACAGATTTATCTTGCACAGCCAGAATGCTCCTTAAAATCAAAGATGATGAAACTTCATCTCTTATACTTGGGAAGTGTTATCAGGAAGACCCAGTCTCTGGAGAAGGACATCAGGCTTGTGAAGTAGAGGGAAAGTGAACAAGAGAAAAACCCCTCCAAAGAGACAGAGTAACACGTGGGCGTCACAGCGCGCTCCGACACGAGAGCCACTGTGAGCATGGTGCAGGACTGGCCGTGTTTTGTCCCGCTGTCAGTGTGATGTAGCTCTGGAAGCACTCCCAAGTCTATGCCGAATATCTGGAGGACAGCTCTCTGACCAGCCAACTGGAAGAGATCCAGTGCCCATTTTAAAGGAAAGTGACTTAACAGAATGTAAAAATTATCAAACAATATCATTACCATACGCAAGTAAACTTTTGCCGAAGATAATTAAAAAATGATTGCATTATTACATAGACAAGGAGGTACTAGAAATTCAAGTCATTCAGAAGAGGATGTGGCATGAGGGATATCATTGCTGGTATCATGTACATCTTGGCTGGCAGCAGAGAATACCATAAAGATGTCTAATTGTGTTTAATTGACTATGCAAAGCCATTGTATTGTGCTGCTCATACATATAGATTACATTGCAAAGAATGGAAAATCTGAAAATTGTGCTCGTGTGCAACCTGTACATAGGCCAAGATGCAATTGCTTGAACAAGAGAAGAGGTCACGGCCTGGTTTAAAGTCAGGAAAGGTAAGTGTCAAGGTTTTTTTCTCTTCCCATACTTAATCAATCTGTATGCTGAGCAAATAACCCAAGTAGTTGGACTATATGAAGAACAAGTATAGATCCCTTATACCCACAGACTGAGCAAGTGGGAGACAAGCACGGGAGTATACTCATTAATATATATATTAAATTATATATAACTATAAATATATATTAATATATATATTTGACAGAGGATATTTGTATATGTATATTTACTTTTGCTGCAAATATATCCATGGGTGTGGTACAGCTTACAAGGGACAAAATTATAAAAACTTCTTAGGCATGAACAAACATGCCTGGGGATGAGTTAGCCTGGGGATCAGGACCTTAGTCTTAGGGTTACCAAGGTCACTTAGTATAATATGATTTACAGAGGCCATGCTCTGATCCTACTTTGTTGGGTCCTAAAAGTTCATGAGCAGACTTCTAAGGCACAGCTGTTGGTGTCTCGCCATCCGGAGGAAAGAAGAATGCCAACAATTCTACAGACTAACCAGAGACATCCCATTGGAGAAGCCCAGGGCAAAGTAGCACGTTGCTATTTAACTGAAATCAGATTGGTCTGAGCTAATCCAAATAAAGTTAACTTTTTTTTAACCAGTCTTTATGATTTCTTAGTCTCCTGGGAGTTTTCCACATTTCCATGTCATTCTCTGTTGCTGCCTAGGGAAAATATCCTACGCAAAGACTCCCTGAAATCAGTTTTTTTTCTTACTAATAGAATTAGGAGGCTGTGATTATCATCTGTTATTCTTAAACAAGACCTTTGGGACACTCCCAAGAAATAGCTTGAATATCTGTTATAAGGAAGGAGAATTTATAGTGTCTGAAGTGGTTTTGTTGAAAGATTGTTGGCTTTGTTCTGTTTTGTTGTTGTTTTTTAAATCATTTTATTAGGGGCTCATACAACTCTTATCACAATCCAATCCAATTTATACATCAATTGTATAAAGTACATTTGTACATTCATTACCTTCATCATTCTCAAAACATTTGCTCTCCACCTAAGCCCCTGGCATCAGCTCTTCATTCCCCCCCCTTCCCCTTCCCCCCCTCCCTCATGAACCCTTGATAATTTATAAATTATTATTTTGTCATATCTTACACTGTCTGACGTCTCCCACTTTTCTGTTGTCCATCCCTCAGGGAGGAGATTATATGTAGATTCTTGTAATCAGTTCCCCCTTTCTACCCCACCCTCTCTCCACCCTCCTGGTATCACCACTCTCACCACTGGTCCTGAGGGGTTTATCTGTCCTGGATTCCCTGTGTTTCCAGTTCCTATCTGTACCAGTGTACATCCTCCAGTCCAGTCAGATTTGTAAGGTAGAATTGGGATCATGATAGTGGGGTAGTGGGGTGGGGGAAGCATTTAGGAACTAGAGGGATGTTGTATGTTTCATCGTTGCTACACTGCACCCTAACTGGCTGGTCTCCTTCCCGTGACCCTTCTGTAAGGGGATGTCTAGTTGCCTACAGATGGACTTTGGGTCCCCACCCCACACTCCTCCCTGTTTTGGCTTTGATATGTATTATTTTTCTCTAAAGGTTCTTTGTCAACAAAACCTTTGTTAAGAACTGAATTATATCGCTCCAAAATATGTGTCAACTTGGCTGGGCCATTCTTCTCAGTTGTTTGAAAATTATGTAATCTGGCAGCTATATGATGTCATCATTCCCCCGAGGTCAATAAAAGGGGTTAGGGCAGCGGTTCTCAACCTGTGGGTTGCGACTCCTTTGGGGGGTCAAATGACCCTTTTACAGGGGTCGCCTAAGACTAGCAAAAAACACATTTCTGAGACACCGCTCCTCTATCTGTCTCCAAGTGGGTCCACCCACCTGCAGATATGCCCAACTATGAGTCCCCGGCGTGAAGACTGTGACCCATGCTGCACCATGCTTCAAGACAAAATTTCATTTATTTGTAATTAGAAATAAATATTTCACAAGATATGATTACATATTATTTTGTGATTAATCACTATGCTTTAATTATGTTCAATTTGTAACAGTGAAAATACATCCTGCATATCAGATAGTTACATGATGATTCATACAGTAGCAAAATGACAGTTATGAAGTAGCAATGAAAATAATGTTATGGTTGGGGGGTCACCACAACATGAGGAACTGTATTAAATGGTCGCAGCGTTAGGAAGGCTGAGACCCACTGGATTAGGGTAAAATGAAGCACCCTTGCTCATGTTACAGCCCTGATCCAGCGTACGAGAGACACCCTGGGGTGTGCCCTATGTGATATCTTTATCTTACGTAAGGTAAAAGGAGAGATAAGTGAGCAGGCAAGAAAGGACCTTCTTACTACTAAGAAAGAAAAGCCTGGGACAGCGCACAGCCTTTGGGCCTGGGGTTTCAGCATTGAGAACCTTAGACCCAGAGGAAGATAATGCCAAGACACCTGGCAGCCTCCATGGGGCACCTGGCCCACAGATGTTGATATGAAACAAGGACCTCCCCCCATAGCTGGCAGAGAGAGAAAACCTTTGCCTAAAGTCTCCTAAATGGTAAGTTTCCCTTAACTGGGAGTGAATACATTCCTCTTTGTTAGAGCCAGCCTTGTGGTTGGTGCTATGATAACTAAGACGCCAGTGTCCCCATATCTTCTCCCCGTTGCCGGTGGAGAGAATAAAAGACAACTTACAAAATCCTATTTATTCCTACAGGGGGTTTTGTTTTAGTTCTTGGTTGCCGAAGATTGAAGGGCCTGGAGAAGAGGTTTGGCTGCTCTGGGTGACTGGAGTGGGGCCCTAGGAGACTGGAGGTGCAGAAACTCAGAGGGAATCAGGTCCTAGGCCAGGACTCCTGCTTTCCTGTGCTGTGATAAATGTTGTTGGGAAACTGAGGACAGGATTGCAGGAGAGACACCTGTCTTAGAAAAAGCAGCTGCTGGTCTGAATAAAAACAAGTGGTGGAAATCACTTCCGTATCAGGGCCCCAGAGAAAGGCATGCACAGTTGAATCCGGTCGTGGCTTAAGAGTCTCTGAAATACTTCAGAGAAAGTTCATGGTCGTCTTTAATAACTCACTGTCTTTTCTTTCCCTATCCAAATCTGTATACCTTTTTGGCTTTGCTTTCCATACGATGTTATAACAAATGTTAACAATTAGGGCCCATTTTATATAATATCCTTACTTTAAAAATAAGAAAGCAAAGGCACAAACTTGTCCAGGATTAACTGGTTATTAGAATTCCTACCCCAGAGCTTACCTGCATATGCCACAAAGTCTCTGTTTCTATCACAGTAGCCAAGCCTCTATCTGATCTGTTTCATTCTGTTCATAATGAATGATTAAAAATGAGTTGAGAAACATATTACCCTCAGGATCTTGGGACAGCCCTGTCTTGATGGTGCTTTTGTACTTATACTTCAATTCAACAGATATTTTTTTTTCAACAGATATCTTCTAATTACCTACAAGGTCCAATTCCTAATCTGAGGTGTTGCTCTAGAAGATAAGACCCTCAAATGCAATTTTAGTTTTAGACTTTCTCTTTTTAAAAACTTTGCCCATAGTTTTATACTTTTAAAGTTCAAAGCCAATAAAGAACATTGATTCCAACTTTATATAAGTATTGTATAATGTAAAACCTGAAGAGTTTTCTTTAAAAATTTTTAAACAATTTTATTGGCATATAAGTCACAAATTAGACAATTCAGTAGTTCAATCATATTAAAAAAGAGTTGTACAATCATCACCACAATCAGTTTTAGAACATTTTCTTCATTCTTGAACTCATTGTTATTAGCTGCCCATTTCCCCCAACCTTCCCTGCCATACCTTCAAGGAACCATTAATCCAGTTACTGTCTCTATAGATTTACCTATCCTGAATTTCATATACAGAAAAGATATTTTTTTAAAACTAACAAGAATAACAAATTAAGACAGAGAAAAGTTAAGACAATAAAAAAGCAGAAAAGTATTAAAAACTGGAATGAATATAAAATGGGCCAAAAGGGAGATCAGAAGATAATGTGTTAAATTTTTGCCTAACTGCATCTACAATAACCCACTTTTCAATGCAGTCTGCGTGGTAGCATGAACCTTCCTGGTCCATGGTCAGAAGGTTCCCCAGAGGCTTAGACGATGTGTATTAGCCCTGCACTTTTTAAAAAAACTGAAACAGCTTGAAAATGGGTCAAAGGACAGGATATTACATTTTAACCTAATTATATTTGCCAAAATTGACTCTACAGTGCTCTCTGATAACAAGGCTATTCCCATCCCTGGACTGTGGTCAGAGGGGATTCACTGCAGGCTTAATCCATGTGGAGACCCTGAAAATGGATTTTGGACTTCCACTGTCATCCACAGACTTCTGCAAACCAGGTGCTCACAATTTAAGCTCCTTTGGATTTGGATTTTATTCATTATAATCCTTAGATCACACAAGCTGGTGTGCTTCTGCCACGTGGACTTAGTTGATACCTCACTTAGATGGCTGCTTGTTTAAAGAAGAGCTTTTAAGATCCCAGATTCCTTCTGATGGGCAAGCACCATCTAATTTCTTTGCCATACTTTGCTATAGCGTCCTTATCTTCAGTGATCTCTTCATGAAGGTGAGCATTAAGCAGGGCTGAGTCATAGAAACAAATTGCCTTTAGATTGGGGCCAGAATTTAGTGTGATCCTCAAATCTACTCATACATCTCTAGTTTCTGTATGTTCTGATCACCTTAGAGACGTCATTGTCCTTTTAAGTTAGAGCACATTATCGGCCATCTCCCTGGGGCATAAGGTAATTCTATTGATAGTGCCATTACTTTAGTCAATGCTATAGAATTTAAAGCACTATTGAGAAAAGGAAATTGTATGAATATAGGCCAGCTCGGAATAGCAGTATATGAATTGTTGACTTGTACAGATTAAACTCTTAAATGTCTGTACACTATTTACACAAACAATGGGAATGGGTGATAAGGCAAAACTTTCAATAATATTTATTCACAATGGCAGAGCCATGTGAATAAATATTAATCCATGCAAGAATAAAGTGAAGAGGGCATTAGGTACTGGCCAGCAATCATTGGGCACCCTCAAGGAAAGAGGTACAAACCAAAGTCATCATCCACCAGTTCTATTCCCTTAGGCTAGCCGTTATTGGATTCTTTTCACACTAGTTAGTTCAAGCCTTATGTTCAAGGGCTACAGGTGAGTTTGGGGTTAAAAACCAGTTCACTTATTAGGGTTTCCCCATTGAGTCCTTTTGGTGTGGCCTATGAAGGATGTTGTGTGCCTCAAAAGAACAGAGTCTAAAGTCCATGTAATCTACAGCACATGGCCTGGGTCACCAAGGCTGGATAGGAACGAGGTCAAAAGTATCCGATTAGGGACATAGTACGAGGCATATTCTCTCCTTGGGTTCTGAATAAATATTGTTCAGCATTTTTTGTTCACTTGTTTCTGGAGGAGAGGTTGCTCCACCCCATTTTCCTACCGGCAGAAATGTCCTTGTCTTCTCTGAGACATCCATGCCCCCATCCTCACATCTTGTCCTGAATTCCCAGGAAGGGTTCTGCAGCTCCACCCCAAACAGGAAGGTCTAAGGAACTCATACCAATTGTGTTTCCCTCTCACACAGTTCTGAGTTAACGCGTGTTTACTCATCTGACTTCTCTTTCTGATTCCGGTTCTCTCTGATTATGTTTTCCTGGCGTTCTTTCCTGCCGTCTCTGTTTAGAGTAAGCACAGGCTCCGGGGAAGAAGTGAGAAAGCCTAGGGTGCGGCCCCACAAGCCAAATCTTGCACGGTTTCTATATATGGGGATTAAGAGGGCCTGGCTCCTTCGTACATCTGGTATAACATTGGACCTGCTTTGGAAAGTTGAGATTCTGGCAGGAAAAACAACAACAGTCTAACTAAAATGACAGAAGGATGGTTAAAATAACATTGTATGTCCGCTTACAAAGATAATTGGATTAATCTCACAGCTTTGGAAGACACGCCCACAGCCACACACATTCCCTCCTCAGATCTTGCCCACTGACACCCTTCTGCACTCTCTCCATCCCAATATCCCCCCCACCCGAGTCAAAATCACCCTAATTTCTTGCTCATATGTCAAACAGCTATCACAAGGCTGCTCTTTCCACATCTACTCTTCTCTTGTTTGATCCTTGCTCGATTCTAACCTCAGAGTGACCTTTGAAAAAGGTGCTGCTGAGATAGGTCTGGTGGCTGAACAGGTGTGGAAAGGGGGTTGGAAATATGCCTACAAATAGATGTATAAAGGTTTGACAAAGGCTAGTTGTATATAAGTATTGACCTTTGCTGTAAATATATTCAGGAATTTGGTGGAGCATACAGGAAGAAAAGTTATGAAAACATCTTATACATAATCACCCCCCTTGACAGAGAGTGTCACTTGGCCCAGGGGACCAGGACCATGATCTTGGGAAACACCAAAGGCCCATTGGCATAACATAGTCCACAAAGACAGTGCCCTCCATCCTAGTTGGTATGCCATGACTAGGGTCTTAATAACTTGTGAGCAGCTATCTAAGGTGCAACTCTTGTTCTCTTCCTTCCCAGAGCAGAGTGAAGACAATCGAAGATGCCCGGCAGTAATTAGTCTAATGCACTATTGGACCACGTAAACTTCAGTCTCCATGACCTGAGACGAGAAGAACTGGATGTTGTCTGCCTACCACTATCCACTGCTCTGGGAGGTCCTGGATACAGTGGGAGACAAGGTGAAACAGAACTCAACATCATAAAAAAGACCAGGCTTTCTGATCAGCATGAGGTTAGTAGAACCCCCAAGGGTATAGACTACAGTCACCCTTCAAGTTGGGAACTGAACTCACCCCCAAGGCTCAATTTGCAGCTAGGCAACAAACAGGTCTATAAGGGAAAGGTACACACACCTTAGAATCATCAAAAGGGAAGCATTGACCCAAGAACAAAGTTAAGAAAGGTTAAGAAAGAAGGAGAAATGGGAACAAAGAAAGTGAGATAAGTGGCATTACATTGTGGGGATTACAGTCAACGCATGAAACAAAAAGTGTATGAATTATCACATAGAAAACTGATCTGCTCTGGAACCTTCACTCAATTCACAATTTCAAAGCAAAATAAGTAAATAACAAGGTGTTGCTTTCTGGGGTAGTGACCCAAATAATAGATGGCACCTACAAAGCCATCTCCCTGCTTTGAACACTCTCCCCATGTACTCAACTCTAACCCTACGTCCCTTGATTTCCTTCAGAGTTCAAAAATCACTTCTTCAAGGAAGTTGTCTGAAAACCCAGATGTCATGGTTATCTAGGGCTGCCATAACAGAAATACCACAAGTGGATGGTTTTTTCCTTTCGCAATTCAAGAGGGCTAGAAGACCAAATTCAGAACCCTTGGTTCTAGGGGAAGTCTTCTCTCTTTATTTCTTGGTTCTAAGGGGCTCCCAGCTCACGGAACCTGAGTCTAAAGGACGTATGGTCCTTTATGGTCATAGGTCCATGCCTATCCTAGCTTATTTCATCTCTGGTTTATAGCTCAGAAGATATTCACTCAAGATACAGTCAAATCCTACAGATTGTATCCCGCCTCATTAACATCATAGAGATTAGGATTTACCACACATAAAGTAGTGACAACAGACTGTAAAATGAAGGATAATTACATAATCCTTAGAATCAGCCTAGCCAAATTGACACATGGTTTGGGAAAGCACAATTCAATCCAAAACTCCAAATTATACAAGGATACCTATGAGAGGTTCAGGCATCTTGCATTTCTCCTTCCCAACACTTATTACAGTTGTAACTACATAATTAGTTGTTGAAAGGCTCTAGACAGAAAATAAACTTGATAAGGTCAGAGACTAGTAGTTACATAATCTGTTGTCAATTTGAGAGGATTAAGAGTGAAGGGGTGGAGTTTAGCCTGTCAATCAGGTGACAGCTTGATGACTTAATTTGGATGCACTAAGGAGATAAATAGCTCACTTGAGGTGGGACACACGCAGACTCCTTGGGAAACATTGCAGCTGACAAGACATATGGAACTATGCTCGTGCCCTGAGCTGGAGGAGTCACATGGAGACCCCTGCCAGCACTGAGATGCTTACAGCTAGACTGGATCCACAAGACTTCCCACCCATTGGCCTGTGATCTTCCTGCATTCAGCGTCATTGCATGTGCTTTGTGAGTCTGAAGAGGACTTTATAGATTGGTATCAGACATATGGGCTAACATTGGACTTATGGACTGTATGTGGGCTGGGTTGTTTTCTTAATGTACAATTACTCTTTATATAAGACTCTTTTTAAAACACATATGAGTGTCTATGAATTTGTTTCTCTAGTCTACCAAGACTCACACAGAAACCATCATTATCCTCAGTATTTGGCACCTGGGACAAGATGGAGGCTCAGTAAATAATTGTTGAAGTAATAGCCACCTTCATCTACTAGAGATGTGGTTGTCAGGGGCCATCACGTTGCTTCTGGTTCATAACAACCCTGTGTACAACAGAACGAAACACTGCCTGGTCCTGCACCATCCTCACAATCATTCTTATATCCAAGCCCGTTGCTGCAGCCACTGTGTCTTGTCGAGGGTCTTCCTCTTTTTCACTGCCCCTCTATTTTACCAGGCATGATGGCCTTCTCTAGGGATTGGTCCCTACCGACATGTCCAAAGTACATGAGATCATGTCTCACCAACCTTGCCTCTGATGGGCACTCTGGACAGACTTCTTCCAAGACAGACTTGTTTGTCCTTTTGGCAGTCCATGGTACCTTCAATATTCTTTGCCCAAACCATAATTTAAATGTCTCAATTCTTTGTGTTTCCTTATTCAATGTCCAACTTTCACATGCATATGAGGCGATTTTTAAAACCATGGCTTGGGTCAGGTGTACTTTACTTCTTAAAGTAACATCCTTGCTTTTAACAGTTAAAAGAGATCTTGTACAGCAGATCTACAACTAACTGACAGACAAGTGGTGAGCATTAGAGATACACAGGCATATTCCCTGATACACATGTTCTGATATAGAGATTACTATTTTATTACTTATTGTATCCTGTATATTGTTATGCTTTTAAATTTGGCTTTACTGTCTGTGTCTTTAAATTTTACTTACAAATGTGAAAAAAAAAAACCTTCAGGAGAATTGCAGTTGGCAGTTAAAGTCACACTCATGTTCTCAGACCACGGCGGACCTTCCCATTTTCTTCTTACACTGGAATCACCGATAGTGTTATGGTGAGATATCCCGAGTTCTACTCCAGTTAGAACTTAAGACTGGCTTGTATCCAGGTGCTTGGTAAAGGACAGGGTCAGTGAAAATGAGGAGGGCCTCAACAAGATAGATTGACACAGTGCTCTGTGATAGTCTGGGTAAACTAGGGAAACAAATCCACAAAAACTCATATATATATATATGAGAGTTTTATATAAAGGGTAAGTGTACATTAAGAAAGTATCCCAACCCAGTGTTGTCCAAGCCCACAAGTCCAACATTAGCCCATATGTCCAACACCCATCTACAAAGTCCTTCTCCAACTCACAAAACACAGCAATGACGCCGACTGAAGGACGAAAGCCGAGTCAGTGAACGTGTAAGCATCTCAGCGCTGGCAGGGGTCTCCACTCGGTTGCTCCAGCATCCAGGGCTGCATCGGGGTAAGTCCATGTGGCTTCTCCTCAGGAATGTCTCACAGGTAGTGAACCTTTCCAGCTGAATCAGGAAACTGGCTAAAGCAGCTGCACCCTGGTCCGACCATCAGAAAGCAAGCGACCCAAGAACTCGAAGGGTGAGGCTCGCCAAGCCATTTATCTCTCCGCCCTTCAATGAATCCCACATATGTTTATCGGCCAGTTTGGCACCATAAACCTTAACTATCTCAGGCTCTAACAATGGGATCAAGCATAACAAATGTGAGAATGGCCTGGGTGGTGTTGTTAGGTGCCATCGAGTTGACGCTGGCCCACAGCGACCCTATGCACAATAGGACAAGACACTCCACGGTCCTGTGCCAGCCTCACAATTATTCCTGAACCCATTGATACAGCCACTGTGTCAATCCATCTGGTCCAGAGACTTCCTCTTTTTTGCTGTCCCTCCACTTTCCTAAACATGATGCCGTCTCCAGTGACTTGTCTCTCCTGACAAAATGTCAGAGTATGTAAGACGAAGTCTTGCCAACCTTGCCTCTAAGGAGCACTCTGGCCTTATTTCTTAGAATACAGATATGTTTGCCCTTTTAGAAGTTTATGATACTTTCAATATTCTTTTCCAAATATATATTTTATATCATGTTATATTATTTTCCAGCACCACAGTTCAACTGCATCAATTCTTCTAAAGTCTTCCTTATTCAATGCCCGACATTCACATGCATATGATGCAATAGAGAATATCATGGCTTGGGTCAGGTGTACTTTAGTCCTTAAAGAAACATCCTTGTTCTTCAATACTCTATTGCAGCAAAAGATGTGTGTGTGCAGCACATCTTTTGAACTCTTGACTACTGCTTCCATGAGTACTGATTGTGCATCAGAAAGACAAAATCCTTGACAACTTCAACCTTTTCTCCATTTGATGTTACCTACTGCCACAGTTGCTTACATTGAGTTGCAATTCATACTGAAAGCTATAATCCTTGATCTTCATCAGCAAAGGCTACAAGTCCTCCTCCCTTTGAGCAAGCAAGGTTGTAACATCTGCATACCGCGGGCTTTTAGTATGCCTTCCTCTGATCCTGATGCCGCACACTTCTTCAAGCAACCCAGCTTCTCTGACGATGGTGTAGGATCAGACCATGTTTTGTTCTGTTGGGCATGGGGCTGCTATGAGTTGGAGACACCAGGGCAGCACCTAACATCTACAAGGGTTGCTGAGAAGATCCAATGAGAGGCTAGGGACAGACTAGAAGGCACCACATAAACGTTACTGTTAGCTGCCCTGGAGTAGCCCTTAATGCACGGCAACTTCATGCATAATGAACGAAGCATTTCCCAGTCCTGTGCCCTCTTATTTAAGGTGACCAGATTTAAAGTGGGACACCATTGACCGGGGCGGGGGTGTTTCTTGATTAAAAAATTGGTCTATATGGACCAAATAGACCGTTCCCTAGCTTGTCATGCATTCTTTCCAAAAATTGGGACTTTTTTAAAACGCCAAAAATTGGGACTGTCCCGCCAAAAGTGGGACATCTGGTCACCTTAAGCTATCAGTTGGGGGTCAGACTCTGTTACCCATGGTTATTCATGGTCCTTTATGGCAGTGTATCTGTCCCCCATCTCATGCTACTGAAATAAGATTTATAAAGGCTCTACCCACATGCTACCTTCTCTCTGAAAGCCTGATTATTCTTGACATTTGAGCTTCTTTTTTTTAAGACCATTTTTACCGATTAGCTGTAATATTCTGTCTTTTTATGAAGATTATTTTATACTTCAAGTCTGCTCCCTGAACTGATACATTGTCTGTTTCACCTCTGTATCTGTCTTCCGCATCTAGCACAATACAAACTGTTTATTTTAAGTATATTGATCTTTTTCATGGGATGGGAGTGGAGTGATTGGGGTGAAGCCATTCCCTTTATCATACATTAGCCTTCACTTTGCCAAGTATAGAGATTAGAGACACTGAGGCCTCTTTGAATTTCTTATGAAAGACTTTCATAATCACTATGCACAAAGAATGAAGTAGGGAAGAGGTGTATAACAATCTAGTACAAACCAAATAATGCACTGCCCCCTCCCAGCCCCCAGAGAAAGCACGCATTCAGCAGAGTACATGTTGCAAATGCAGAAGCTTTCCCTCAAATCAAATGACCAAAGGTTCAAAATGACAAGGGCAGGTGGCAAAGGGCCACCCTGAAGACAGATGCTTCAAGCAAGTCAAAGCCAAGGAAGTCGTCCGTGTGATGATCCATGCGGCATGGCTTATGGAGGCTTCTTGGGAAAAGGGGAGTATTGTGTATTGTGTGCTTGGAATAGAAATCATCCAACCTTGGGTGTAAACACCCAAAGGGAACTGCCCCTGCAGGTCTCCAAGACTTTAAAAAAATAACATATACACCAAAACAGGTGTGTACCCTTGAAATGGTAGCTCTAACCCTGTTTTTCTCCACTATCCAGCAGGGTCACCATGGGCAAGTCAAGTTACCATCTATCCAGCTGGTTCCATTACATCTGGACTTCTTGTTACATATTTGGGGGTCGGGAGTTAGCCTTCTAAAAGTGCTTCTTTGCATTTAAATCATCCCTCATGGGATCACTTAAGGACTTAGGGAAGGTGGACTCAGGCCATGACCGTCAGGTGATAAACTAGGTAGAAAAGCAAACCCGCTGTCATGAGTCCATGCCGACTCATCGTGACCTTATAGGGCAGGGGGAACTGCCCCTGCAGGTCTCCAAGACTTTTTAAAAAATCATTTTAGTGAGGGCTCTTATAACACTCCATACCTCAATTATATCAAGCATATTTGTATATATCTTGCCATCATCATTTCCAAAACAGTTTCTACTTGAGCTCTTGGTATAAGCTCCTCTTTTTTCTCCTCCCTCCCTTGTGTATCCTTGATTAATCATATATTGTTGTTATTTTGTATCGTACACTGTCCACTGTCTCCCTTCACCCTCATTTCTGTTATTTGTCCCCTTCGGGAGGGAGAGCGTGCTATATATCTCATCTTGTGATGGGTTCCCTTTTTCTACCCCTTCCACCTCCCTGACCACCCCTACTTTCATGATATTGCTACTCCCATTACTGTTCCTGTTGGGGTTATCTTTCCTGAATTGCATGTGTTGTGAGCTCTTATGTGTACCAATGTGTGCTTTCTGGTCTAGAGAGATTTGTAAATTAGAACTTGGTCATGGTAATGGGTGGTGGTGGTGGTGGTGGTGGTGGAAGTATTCGGGAACTAGAGGAATGATATATGATTTGTCGGTGCTATACTGCCCCTTGGTTGAATCATCCCTTCCTTATACCACTTCTGTGGGGGGATATCCAATTATCTACAGATGGGCTACTGGTCTCTACTCTAACCCCCCTCTTTCACATCAATACAGTTTTTTGTTTTGGATCGTTTGATACCCGATGCCTGATCCTGTCGACACCTCATGATCATACAGTCTGGTGTGCTTCTTCCATGTGGGTTTACTTGCTTCCCCGCTAGAAGGCCACTTGTTTTGACTCCAAGCCTTTAAAACCTCAGATGCACCATCTGCTCCCTCCACCACATTTGCTTATGCACTCATTTTGTCTTCAGCAATCGTGTCAGGGAGGTGAGTATCCCAGAATGCCAGGTTATCAGGAAAAAGGGTTCTTGTGTTAATGGAGGCCTTGAGTAGAGGCCCAAAGTCTGTCTGCTATCTTAATACTTATCATACAAATACATGTACATTGGCCTCTATCCCTTTCATTATAAATTAATATATTTACCTGCCCAGCTAGATCAGTTGGTAGAGCATGAGACTTTTAATCTCCAAGACTTTTAAGAAAGCCCTGTTTTTCTCTTGTGGAGCAGGCTGATGGTTTTGAATTGTTCACCGTTTGAATCACAGCCCAATGTGTAACCACTACGATATCAGGGCTCTGACAAGCTCTGGTAGGTGTCATTATTTAAGATCGTATTGCTGCCATCATAGCCACCCTCCCCAGTGGGTTTCGGAAACTCTTAACTGTTTATAGGAATAGAAAGTCCAGCCTCCCCCACCCCTACCCCTACCTACCCCCTCTAAGGTCTTAGTTCCTTGAGAAACACATCTTTTTCAGATTAATTTTTTTTTGCCAAATACCAGTCAACTGGTACTTATTTAAAGCATCTTACTCAAGAGGAATGACGTAACACGGCAGGAGTATCACTCAGGAAACCTATACTCTAGATCTCTCTGTGCCACTTTAAGCTGTGTGATCTTAGGTCCTGTGACAAAGGCTATTTTGGAAGGACCAGGGTGCTCAATGTACTAGTTACTTTACATGGACAATATAGTGCCTTTTATTCGCACAGAAGCCCTAATGGGAAATAATAATAGCCTCGTTACACAGAGAACCAAACTGAACCTCAGAGAAGTTATTTGCCCCAGGTCACATAGATTGCATAACTCAAAGTCCCTGTCATTCAGTCAATCCTAACTCAGGGAACCCACAGCACAGAGTAGAAATCCCTATGGGACTTCGAGACAGAAATCCTTTCTAGGAGCAGAAAACCTCGTCTTTCTCCTGGCGGGCAGCTGGCAGTTTTGAACCACTGACCTTGTGGTTAGCAACCCAATGCCTAACCCACTAGCCATAGGAAGCAAGACACTCCTTGTTTTTTTTTCCTTTTCTGTAGACCTCATTGCTTTCCATCTGTAAACTAGAGGATTTAACTTGATTTCCAGGGAAGTTATTTTGAAATTCTTGACTTATTTTTGGACTGTATTCTAGAAAATTTCAAATATATCCAAGATTCGAGAGATTAGTGAAATGACATGTGCCCCAGTTATGAATCTTATCATCTCAGGGCCACTCAGGTTTTATCTATAATGCCACTCACTTTTCTCTCAACCCCTGACCCAACTAGACTCGTTTGAAACAAAATCTAGGTAACCAATGATTTCATCTGTAAATATCTAAGTATTTATCACTAATGGAAAAGACTCTTTAAAAACCTAAGCACAGCTATCTAGATAAGATAGGCTGGATAAACAATCTGGAGGAGAAAACAACAGGACCCATAGTTCCGGGAGGACATGGGAGAGGGCAAGGTAGAGGTAAAGAAGTGGTGTTAACAAGCCTAGGGACAAGGGAACAACAAGTGATCTAAAATAGGTGGTAAGGAGGGTGTAAGAGGCCTGGTAGGGCATGATCAAGAGCAATGTACCCGAAAGGAATTACTGAAACCTAAATGAAGACTGAGCATGATAGTGGGATTAGAGGAAAGTAAAAGGAAATAGAGGAAAGAACTAGGAGGCAAAGAGCATTTGTAGAGGTCTGAATACAAGCATGTACATAGGTAAATATATTTATATATGATGATGTAGAAATAGATCTATGTGCATATATTTATAGGTTTAGTATTAAGGTAGCAGATGGACATTGGGCCTCCACTCAAGCACTCTCTTAATGCAAGAACATGTTGTTCTATTAAGCTTGCATTCCATTATGCTCACTTTCCAGACATGATTGCTGAAGACAAATGGGTACATAAGCAAAAGTGGTGAAGAATGCTGATGGTGCCAGGCTATCAAAAGAGATAACGTCTGGGGTATAGCATCTGGGGTCTTAAATGCTTGAAGGTAAACAAGCGGCCATCTAGCAGAGAAGGAACAAGCCCACATGGAAGAAACACACCAGCCTGTATGATCATAAGGTGTTGACAGGATCAGGTACCGGGCATCAGAAGACCCAAAACAAACAAACATATTGTTGAGAATGAGGAGGGTTGAAGCATAGACCCTAAACTCATCTGTAGACAATGGGGCATCCCCTTACAGAAGGGTCTCAAGGAAGGGATGAGTCAACCAGGGTGCACTACAGCACCAATGAAACACACAATATTCCTCTACTTCCTTGATGCTTCCTCATCTCCCACTATCATGACCCCAGTCCTGACTTTCACTTTGGGCTAGACCGGAGCGTGTGCACAGGTATGGATAAGAGCTCAGGACACATGGAATCCAGGTCAGATAAACTCCTTAGGAACAGAAATGGAAGCAGTGATACCAGGAGGGTAAGGGAATGGTGGAGAGAGGAGGGAAGGAAGGGGGAACTGATAGAAATGATTGACACATAACAACCCTCTCTGGAGGACAAGCAACAGAAACTGTGCGTGAAGGGAGACAGCGGTCGGTGTAAAATATGAAAATAATAATAATAAATAATATTAAAAATAATCAAAATAATCACAGGGGTAAGGGGAGGGGAGGGAGGAATAAAAGAGGATCTGATACCAAGGGTCCAAATAGAAAGTAAGTGTTTAGAAAATAATGATGGCAAATATGTACAAATATGTTTGATACAATTGATGTATAGATTTCTATAAGAGCTGTAAGAGCTCCCAATAAAATGATCTTTGGAAAAGAAAGAAAAACTCATTTAGGGCATGAGTGAGTAGGTCAAAAGTGATCAGTCCACCCTGGCATTCCTTTCTCCTGAAGTTTTAAAATTTGCTCTTTTACATTTTATCAAAGAGAGCTACATGAGTCATCATTGATCCAGATTTCAGCCAACTGTTATCAGAACAAAATATTAGGATAATTTCCAGTCTTTAAATAAGATTTTATCCAGAATCGTATTGAAAATTCTATTAGTCAATATGGCCCAGACTACCATTGTGTTCTTCATTCACATCATTAAATTTATTCTAACCCACAGTCCACAGATCAATCGGTAAAGGTCTTAGATTCCTTTGGCTCTTGAGCATTTCTTCCTGAATTTCACTGTTTAATTGGCCTCCTGAGGCATACCAGAATCTGACTCTAATTTTAGATTTGGGGCCAGGGCAAGGGAAGAGTAGGAGAAAGAGAACTGCCCTCCTCTTATAAAGTAATTTGCTCAAATTGGGAATTGACGGTATCGTCAAACCAAGGAGATACTGCCTCAGCTGGCAAAGGACACTCAGTCATGTTTGAAGGCAAACATTATTACTTCCCCAAATTCTCCCATTTACATAATTTTTATTTTTGAGTTCCTAATCTTTTAGCATTTTAACATATGATGATAGAAAATCAACTATCAGCAATTACTGTTGTTGTTGTTTTTAAGTATCATGGAATTGATTCTACCTTATAGGGACCCAATGCACAACAGAATGAAACACTGCCTGGTTCTAAACCATCCTCATAATTGTTATTTTTGAGCCTATTTTTACAGTCACTGTGTCAATCCATCTTATCAAGAGTCTTTATTTTCTTTGCTGCCCTTCCACTTTACCAAGTATGATGACCTTCTCCAGGGACTATCTCCCGATGGGCCCTGTTGTTGTCTCCTGACAACATGTCCAAAGTGCGTCAGATGAAATCTCACCATCCTTGCCTCTATGGAGCATTCTGGCCGTACTTCTTCCAAGACATACTTTCCCAGAAAGTAAGACATCCCCCCCAAATAAGACCTACTTACACTTTTACCTCTCACTGAAATATAAGGCATCCCCCTGAAAATAAAACCTCCCGGAAAATAAGCCCCCCCCCCCTAAACTACCATAGCTCTGGACTCTGGACTGTAGCGGTGGGTGCTGCTGCGCAGCGCAGCTCACTGTTGGCCGCAGCACAGCCGGAGCAAACTGGAAGTGTGAGGTCTCTTTTAATAAAACAATAAACAATAAATGTGTACTGTATTCTTCTTCATGGAAAAATAAGACATCCCCTGAAAATAAGACCTACCACATCTTTGGGAGCAAAAATTAATATAAGACACTGTCTTATTTGGGGGGAAACAGGGTATTTGTTTGTTCTTTTGGCGGTCTGTGGTCCTCTCCGTTTTCTTCACCAGCACCATAATTTAAATGCATTGATTTGTGGGAAACAGAAGAATTTCTCCCAAGTTGTCTCCCCCAAATATATGCCAAACTTAGCTACTTGCTACACGTGGCAGATGACTATACACTTGGAAGCCAACAGAAGTAGGTCAGGGGTTATTCTTCCTAAGGGTTATCAGCCATCCAGAGCAAGCAGACACCACTGTTTATCCCACAACAAGTAGGGCCCACTCCCTCCTGATAAAGATAGTAGTAGATTGTTTCCCTGAAGGACAGCCCAGTGAGGTCAAGCCCACTCAAGGGTGACCAAGGTTAAGCAGCCATATTGAATGTAGGGTCCACCCATCTTGTCACATATATACCCTTAGCCACCCCCTTCTTATCTTGTGTACACCCTAGTTCATCCTCTTCCTGTTACACCTATGCCCATTGTATATCCCCCTCCTATTGTTTGTATGCCTATTGTACTGTCCCTTCCTGTGATGTGTGGTTACCTGTAATCACGCCCCCCTCAGTAGATATAACCTTTGGTTAGCAATAAATGGGTCTCCAGCCGGCCGGCCGGCTCTCTCCACCCCACCTCACCTCAGCCCACACTGTGCACGGACCTGGCTGGTAAGATCATGGCCATCCAGGAGGTAAGCATGCTACCATGAAATGTGTCTGACTTACTTGACTCTCTCTTCTATTTCTCATGCTCTCTATGACTTTACTATAATCCTTGTATATCTTAACCTTACAATTGCACCTATCGAACCTGTGATTAATCTTATTCAATATCTAACTTTCACATCATATGAGGTATTTGAAAATCCCATGGCTTGGGTCAAGTGTACCTTAGTCCTCAAAGTGACATCCTTACTCTGCTGCACTTTAAAGAGGTCTCATGTATCCGTTTTTCCTACGCAGTGCATCATTTGTCAATAAGTACAAATCATGGTTTTTTGCTATCTTTTAACATTTTCACAGTTTGGATTGGTTTATATTTTAAAATGAGAATCTGGAGATTTGCACTTGTTGATCTCTTGCCTTGAGCTCTTTGGGTCAATTTAAGCAGCTCACCACATGGCTTTTGAATTTCTCATACTCTTCATACTGCCCATTTTCAGTTTTACTAACTGTTGCACTACGATAGCCCATGGGTTTCCCGAGTCTCTTCTCTGAATATTAATTGGGGTATAATTATCTTTAAGCATAATTATGTGGATAACTAGAGTCTCCTCATTTCCCTAAAAGTCTGTTGTTTATTACTAACTCCCCATTCCTAGTTTCTGTAGGGATCCAAGTTGCAAACTAACTCTAGTTAGCTTAAATAAAGTGGAACTTACTGCAAGGATACCCAGTAGTACACAAAATCTATAAGGACATTGAAAGCCAGGCTCAGAAAACAGGCCAGAATCAATGTAACTGGCAACAGAGAACTTAGCCAAACAATCATATCATTGTGTGTTCACCTTCCCTGTACGATGATCACTGAAGACAAATGGGTGCATAAGCAAAAGTGGTGAAGAAAGCTGATGGTGTCTGGCTATCAAAAGATATAATGTCTGGGGTCTTAAAGGCTTGAAGGTAAACAAGCAGCCATCTAGCTGAGAAGCAACAAAGCCCACATGGAAGAAGCACAGCAACCTGTGTGATCATGAGGTGTGGTAGGGATCAGGTATCAGACATCAAGGAAAAAAAAGTATATCATTGTGAATGAGGGGGAGTGCAGATTGGGGACCCAAGGCCCATCTTTAGGCAACTGAACATCTCCTTACAGAAGGGTCGTGAGGAGAAGATGAATCAGTCAGGGTGCGGTGTAGCAATGATGAAACCTACAAGTTTCCTCTAGTTCCTAAATGCTTCCTCCACCTACCCTCACTCCACACCCACCCCCGCACTATCATGACCCCAATTCTACCTTACAAATCCGGCTAGACCAGAGGATGTACACTGGTACAGATAGGAACTGGAAACACAGGGACTCCAGGATATATGATCCCTTCAGGACCAGTGCTGAGAGTGGCGATACCGGGAGGGTGGAGGGAAGGATGGGGAGAAAGGGAGAACTGATTTCAAGGATCTACATATAACCTCCTCCCTGGGGGACCGACAACAGAAAAGTGGGTGAAGGGAGACATCGGACAGTGTAAGACATGACAAAATAATAATAATTTATAAATTATCAAGGGTTCATGAGGGAGGAGAGAGCGGGGAGGGAGGGAGAAAAATGAGCTGATGCCAAGGGCTTAAGTGGAGAGCAAATGTTTTGAGAATGATGAGGGAAACAAATGTACAAATGTGCTTGACACAATGGATTTATGTATGGATTGTGATGAGTTGTATGAGCCCCCAATAAAATGATTAAAAAAAAGAACTGTGGGACTTGAATGATGCCAGAAAGTGGTCAATAACTACTAATGGAAGAATCTAATACTTCCACTTCCACCACTGGACGGTCTCTTCTCCTGGATTATTGATATCACCAATGTCTCTGTAACTTGATGGCCTTCCCACGTTCGAACCACTCCTTGTGGATTCAATGTTAGAATCCTAATGGACACACATCACTGATGTGCCAATGTCCTTGATATAAAGAAAAGGTAAAAAGCTGACCCTTTTGGTTTCCATGGTGAGAAATACGTGGATAACCAACACATACACAAAGGTGTCCAGTAAACCATACTTAGATTTATTTCTGGACTTGCAGTTCTGATTGTTTATCCTATTGAGGCCATAATACTATTTTAATTCTACAGTTTTATAATTTCTTTTACAATCTGGTAGTTCAAATCTGCTTTCCCACTCAGGCCGTTATCTATCTATTTATTTATTGGTTATTCTTATGCATTAATTTTCTACATAATGAAATATGTAGAAAAAAAGTTTATTTAATAATGTACTTTTGAATCATTTTGTTGAATTTTCAGAAATATTCCATTGATATTTTGATTGGGATTATGTTATAGTTAAGAATAACGTAATTAAGAATATCTGGGGAATCATTTTATATTTCTACAATGCTCAGTCTTCTAACCCAAGAACATGGTAAATCGTTCTATAGTTGTCTTCAGGGAGATCTGGCACACTTTTTACATTTATAATTTTTTTGCTTTGGTAGATGGAGCTTTTTCCCACTTTATATTCTTTTAATATAAAAGAATTGTAAGTCCCTCTTTTGGGCCCACGATCTTCCTATGCACATGGCTCTAGATTCTAATTTCCCTACTAAGCTTCATGAATCATTGAGCTGGATTTTGCTGTTGTTGTTAGTATTACGGAATGGAATATTATACTTGGTGTTTAAAGTTGTTTGAAAATTAAGAGTAAGGACTTTTTCCTAGAGAAGTAATTTTAGGGAAAATCCGGTCCCCAGAACTGGGTAACCTTGGAAAGGTGGCCCCCGTACTATACTATAGCACCCCCTGGTGGCTACAACAAGCATGTGCTGCTTTTACCAGGAAAGATCGGGCACTTCCTCCCGGAAATCAGAATCTGAAGGATCCTCAAGGACATAGAGTAGAAACGATGGGCTCAAGTTCACATAGCAAACCCAGGGGTAAAACCCAAGATTCCTAACTCTCATTTGTCTCCCTTCCTCCCTTTCTTTCTTTTTTCAAAGTGTAAACATGATTTATTCTCTACCTCCTTCAGCTCTAGTTTTTGCTCAAGCCTACTTGGTTTGGTCATTTTCAGGTGCAGAAATGAATTTGTTGGGGGAATGGCTAAACAACCATCAAACACGCGCACACCGAGACGGATGACTCAGAATGCCATCAACCCATCAGTCACTGAGACTTGACGGGAACATGCATGTGTGAGTGTAACATTACTGTTGACAGGGTTCAAGATCTGCTTGAAATATCCTGTGTTATCCTTTACCTTAGTTCTCTTTTGTGTGCTTGTATTGTGGATTCTCTTGTAAAAATGTTGACAGGGCATTGAAGAATGGGTCATGAAGTATGTTCGTGGGTGCCCATTGCCTGGTCCGCATTGTTTTTTGTTTGTTCTCCATTGAGTAAGTCTTCATTGAGAACCTACATTCCAGATAGGTGCTAAGACTGGGTTTACTGAAATAAAGGGAACAGATGTGGTCATATCTGTTCTGTATATGCATGTAGCGTTATCTAAATCCCAGCAAAGCTGTTTCGCCTTTTGCACTTGGGCAAGTCACATGTGGTGACAAGTTTAGCAAGCCATGATAAGCCCTACCTATTGCCGTCAAGTCTGTTTGACTCATTAAAACCTTATAGGACAAAGTAGAGCTGTTCTTTACAGTTTCAGAGACAGTAAATCTTTATAGGAACAGACCAATTCATCTTTCTTCTGTGGAGCAGCTTGTGGTTTTGGACCACTGACCTTGTACTTTGCAGCCCAAGACTTAACCCACTGTGCCACCAGAGCTCCTAATTAATTATAAGCCCTCCAAAAAACCAAACTCACCATGGTCAAGTAGATTCCAATTCATATGCATATAGCATTTTCTAAAATTATTCTGCCTCATCAAAGAGAAAATAAATATAGATTTGGGCTCAAAAAGACTGGTTTTGAATCCTGACATTTATAAACTTTCAAATGCACTGCCATTGAGTCAGTTCTGACTCATAGTGACCCGGTAGGACAGGATAGAACTGCCCCCGTAGGTTTCTGAGACTGTAACTCTATGGGCGTAGAAAGCCTTGACTTTCTTCCTCAGAGTGCCTGGTGGTTTTGAATTGCTCACCTGGTGTAACCTCTATGCTACTAGGTCTCCTCCTTACAAACTATTAGACATACAATGAACTTCTTTGAACTCTTCTGTGAAATGGGAATAATGTATATTATAAGGGGTATAATGATTGATGTTTTATTGTTATCTTTATTCAACTTCTTGAGTCAAATGCTTGAATTATATATTCCTTTCCCTAAGCACAGACGTGCTATCAAAAGAGTATTGCTGTTGCTTGCTAATTCATTAAGAATGTCATTTTCCAGAATCAACACGGGAAAAAGAATGTCCACTGAGTTTTTACTTAAAAAAAAGTAAAATCCTCCAACAACAGATGCTAGTAGAATGACATGTCTTTGATGCTATTGTTTTCCTGCCCCGTGGATGAACGTGGTCTTGTTCCAGAGAAACAAAACCCAGTTACTGCCATTATGATGAATGAATCTAGAATGACCCCTACTGTGTGCCATCAAGTCGATTCCAACTCATAGTGGCTCCATGATAGAGCTTCCATGGCCCTATATCATTCCCTCGAGTGTAATATTGATGGTAGGTTCAAACAGCTGACCTTTCTTTCCATTTGCCTCTGAGCACTTTACTGTTGCACTGCCACGCGTCCATATAGGACAGTTACTTATCTATATAAGGAATCTTTCAGTAATTTGTATGTCAATTTGTCTTTCCGCTTACTTTGTGGTTCATGTTTACTAAGGTCTGTTGCGTTCTCCCCACCCTTCTCAAACCTCCTCAAACTCATCAATCTCACTACCCTTTCTGACTCACAAGGACCCCAGAGGGCAGAACAGAACTGCCCCTGTGAGTTTCCGAGGCTGTACAGCTTTACAGGAGTAGACAACCTAATATTTCACCAGAGGAACGGCTGGCTGGTGGTTTTGAATTGCTAACCTTATGGTTAGCCACCCAACTGGTAACCTACCATATCACCAGAGTTTCTGAATACCTTGCATAGGGTTTAAAAAATCAAACAAAACAATCAACTTCTGCAGTCCAGGGCAAAGCAGAACTGTCCGCTAAGATTCCCAAGGCTATAATCTTCATGACTATGCAGTTTTATATATGACTATATAATCAGATGACTATAGCTTTCTTTTGATGAGCTGTTGCTGACTTCTATCCACTGACCTTTCAGTTAGCAGTTTAACACGTAACCGTGGTGCTAGCAGGATGACTTAATCCAGAGCTACCTGATAAATGTGTGCCAAGGACAAGGACCATTTGGGCCATGTTATGTACTATTTGCCATGTAACCTGAGAGAGAAGAGTTGGTGTGATCTCTGGGTAGAACTTGGGATGAGGCATCAGCTAAGGAGCCCTGGCACCCTGGTGGCTCAGGGGTGATGCATTGGGCTGCAGTCCTCTCACAGGAGAAAGATGGGCCTGTCTCCTCCCGTAAAGAGTTACAGTCTCAGAAACCCGCAGGGACAATTCTACCCTGTGCTAGAGTCACTATGAGTTGGCATCCATTCCATGGCAGTGAATTTGAGTCAATCTCAAACAATTTCCACCTCTATTAGATTCCGGCTGAACCCCCAAAGCCAACGCACTGTTGAGTTAATTCCAATTCACAGAGACTCTGTGGGGCAGAGTCGAATTGCTCCTGTGGGTTTTCAAGGCTGTACATCTTAATTGGAGAGGACAGCCTCCTCTTCCTCCCAGGAGCGGCTGAGCTTATCGTTATCATAGCCCACTGCTCCAGCAAGGCTCCATCTCCAATACAAGCTTCAACATTATTCAGCTGCAGAGTCGGATGGAGAAGGGGAGGAGTGTATGCTCACGTGTTGTGCACACGTGCTGGCCAACGTCCTCCGCCTACTGAAATATTTCCTAAAGCCTGCACCACAGGACATGAACTCTATGGAAAGCCCAGGGTTTCAAGGTCAAGTGAGTTTGGGTAACCTTGACCAGCCTTTTCCTCTCTTGCAGGCTTAGAGTACACATTGGCAAAGTAAAGGCTCTCAAAGGGCTGCCTGCAATACAGAGGAGTGTCGTACACCCTTTTACCTGGCGTTCTCCGAATTCATTGGATCCATTTCACCTCTAAACATCCTGAAGAAAGAACATCCACTTTAGCTGTCTCTGCCCCCGCTGTGTTAACGAGCTTCTTTCCCTTAGTAATTCATAAAAGCTCCACCATTTCATCTCCAGGTCATGTAAGATTAAGTATGTGAGCATTCCCAGCCATGTTTCAACGATAGGAAAATCAGATCACGATTGGGAGCAACTGTGCAATTGAATGCTACGTGCACAGAACCCGAATGTGGGGCAGCCTTCCCAGCAATGCCGGGCATGTTGTCATAAAACTGATGAACAGATACCCAGCCCCTTGCTTTGTGTGCAGGTGGGATGGTGTAGGAAAACATGTAAAGGCCAAGCCATTATATTTTGCTGATGACATTATACTTTTCTATACTAATGCATATCGATTGGGTTATGCATTGGGCTGCATAACCCACAAGGTAGGCAGTTCAAAGCCACCAGCGTCTCTTCAGTAGAAATATGAGGCTTTCTTGCTTCTAGAAAGATTTACAACCTGGGGATCCCATAGGGGCATTTCCACTCTGTCCTAGTTTTCCTCTTTTTCAAAAAATGTTAAGCCTCTCAAACCACTATTTAGATTTGTGCAATAAGGAATCTGGGGGAATTAAAAAAAAAGAAACATTATATATCTACACAGCCCATATCAATAAGTGAAATCAACAATATCCTATTAAACCCTCCATATATATGGTACTTTTTCCACACACCTCCTCCTCCAAACCCCTCCCCCTCTCTGCTCCTGCCCCGGTCCCTGGCCTCCTTGTAGTCATTCACATGTTGTCTGTTGGTGTATAAATCACATTTCTTCTTTTTTTGTTTTTCCTTATAACAATGGTGATATTAAGTATTTATCTTTGCAAGGCTGACAGCTTGTTAAGCATGACGCCCTCCAGTTTTGAGCAAGCCTCATGGTGTTTAAGAGCATTGTTGTTGTTTACTGATGCATCATATTCCATAGGATGAATGTACCAGAGTTTGTTTCCCCATTCCTCCATCATTAGGGTTTTGTGTTATTTCCATGCTTTTGCTCTCGCGGAAATTGCTGCAGTAAACATAGGTGTGCATATGTCCGCCCGTGTTATAGTCTTCATTTATTTAGGGCATATCCACTCTGTGCTCCAGGTCGCGATGAGTCAGCATCAACTCGATGGCAGCAAGTCTGTTGTTGTTTTTGCCTTTTATTTCTTACCATCTATTTGTATTTTTATCTCTGTAGGGTTTTTTAAATCATTTTATTAGGGGCTCATACAACTCTGATACAATCCATACATACATCAATTGTGTAAAGCGCACTTGTACATTCATTGGCCTCATCATTCTCAAAACATTTCCTCTCCACTTAAGCCCTCGGCATTAGGTCCTCACTTTTCCCCTCCCTCCCCAGCAAGTCTGGTTTTTTTTACAACAGGTCAACTATGTAGCACTCATTTTCCCGTAACTTCCATTTTGTGACTTCCCATTTTCCTCGCTGTTCGTAAATCTCTCCTCTAGATGGCAGCACAGATGAGAAAATGTCTGGGAAACTTGAAGTCGGCTGGTTTCAGCAGCAACCAACTGCTACCAACTGCCCTCCTCCGACCCTCCCTCCTGTTATGAAACCGAGCCTGAGGTGCGACTGTTGCCATTTTTTCTCCCCAATAGATGTAATCAGTTATGTGACGGTGGAAAGCGTTAAAGATAAACTGAGAGCAGTGAACAAAGACCAGCCTCACGCACACTCTTCTGAAAACTAAGCTCTGCAAGCTTGCTCGCTTGCGCGGTTATACAAGTCACGTTGCTAGCTAGCTTTGAACTCCAGGCAGCCTGGTTTGCTGTAAGTAGCGCATGCATTCATTTATGATCTACAGCAATGCTATTGACTGACCCTCTGGTGGCTGCTGTCAGGTAAGCATTGGGCTGCCAACAGTAAGGTCTGCGGTTCAAACCCACCAGCCGCTCGGCTGGAGAAAGATGAGGCTCTCTGTACCTGACGTCGCTTCTCTACAGCGCCGTTAGGAGTCAAGGCGGACTCAGAATGGACGCCAGGGCAGTGCGTTTAGTTTGGGTTGGTCAACTCATGCTTTGAACCTCCTGGAAGGTGATCTCTATGACGCACAGAAGTTAGCATGAAGGTAATGCTTCATCAAAAGCGTGCAACTTATGGTGGGAGAAATAACGTATGAGGAAATGGGTAGAACAGAGCTAACGAGAACTTTGTAGTATATCTCAAAGCCCCTTACCCTTCAGAGGTGCATTGACTCTCTTCATAAAACAGTAAAATGTAATCTACCAGCAAGATGTTTCAACAAAATCTGCTGATGGGAAAATAATCAATGGTCCCTCCGAGGCATGCCATTTTGAGGGCTCAAGAGTTCTGCAAAGAAAACCAAACTTTTCATGTGTAATAAACTGAGCAAAAACTAAGACATCACCTGTGCCTTTTAAACAACAACATAAAATCACCCCGGGGAGTGAAAACACATGAGTCCAGAGCCCTGGTGGTGTAGTGGATGGCATGTTGGACTGCAAACTATACGGTTATTCGTTTGAAACCACCAGTGGCTCAGAGGGAGAAATACGAGGCTTTCCATGCCTGGTCAGAGCTACAGTCTCAGACATCTGACCTATGGGGTCGCCGAGTCAGAGCTGACTCAATGGCACTCAGTTGTAAGGTCGAAATAAACATCAGTAAGCAGATCTTGGCTCATAACTTCAGCAAAAATCCATTTACAGCACATCCGCATCCTTTTTAAGCTCCTGAAAGCCCTCTCCATCTCATTCATTCTCCTGCATCCCTGCAACCAACCAAACCCACCAGCCCTCAGCCCCGGGGCGTCTTTGATGAGGGCCCAAGAGGAAGCCTCTCCCAACTGATTCGGGGCTCTTGAACTCTCCTCCTCATTTTGCTTGCCTCAATCGCTCACTCCTCCCTTTCCTCCGAAATGTTCCTCTGTGACCTCAGGACTCCCTTTGCACCCAGAACACCCTTCCTGATACCCTTGGGCTCTTCTTGCTTTCCTCTCAAGCGCTCGACTTCCTGGGTAGCCCTCCCCAGTGGAGGCTGCGGGGTGAGGTCCTTGCTGCGGCACACTGCTGCTTCCTTGAGTCTTAGATCTCGACCCTCTGAGACTCCTGACCCATGCCATTATGCCACAATGTTTACTCCAGCTGTCCTCTGCTGACTGCCTGGGCATGCTCCTTGTTTATGGAAGCCCTTGGCTTTGGCTTTCCTTTTCATTCCAAGTTCTGCCAACTAACCAGCCCATTTGATATGTAATTTCACAGATACCAGAGGCTACAAATGCTCACACACGCAAAGGTAGAGCATTTTTTTTCTAGAATAAATGTAACTTTAAGCTCTAAATCTGAACCGCCTGTCTTCTTCCTAGCATACAACTTAATCTAGATGCTTCCAGGTAAATTCAGTGACTTGTCGGCTGGCTGCCTGAGATTATGTAACCGTTTCAGCTCAGAATTCAACTTCACAGTTCCCTTTCTCTCTTCCTGTCTGGGGCTCCTGGCGCTGGTGGCCTAAAGGAAGTTGCAAAGAGAATGGAGACTTGTGCACATTGCAAAGGGGTGGAGATGTTCATCTGGGGTGGCTTAGTGGGTTAAGCATAGGGCTGCTAACTGCAAGGTCAGCTGTTCAAACCAAGCGGCTGCTCAATGAAAGGGAGAGGAGGCAATCTGCTTCCATAGAGATTTACAGCACAGGAAATGTCAGGGAGAAGCTCCATTCTGCCCTGTATACTCACTGAGTTGGAGTCAACTCAACAGCAGTGGGTTTGGGTTGGGTGGGGCAATACTGGTATGAGCGGCTTAAATGCAGTAATGCATAGTCTGAGTCCCCAGGTGGTGCAAATGGTTAATACACTTAGTGGCTGACTGAAATGTTGGAGAGTCAAGGTCACCCAGAGGCACCTCGGAAGAAAAACCTGACCTACTTCCAGAACCTCAGCCTATGGAGCACAGTTTGACACACATGCCTGGGGTCATATGTTGGCATGATCTCCATGGCAACTTGTCTGTGATGTAGAGTCCGAGTCTCTCTCTATAGTAGGGGGCTCTACACACTCCAGGCAAAAGTAGCACACGGGGAGGTGGGGGGGAAGCAGCGTGTGGGTTAGGTTGGTGGTTACATAATCTCATGTCAACTTGAAGGTACTAGAGTGAGGGGGTGGAGTCTAGCCTGTCAATCAGGTCACAACATATGTTGCCTCCTTGGAGGCATGGCTTTCTCATGAGGGTTCTGCGAACTTCCTATCTCTGCTTCACCTTCCTGTTGACACATTGAGCCATGTGGCGACCTATGCCAGCCCTGGGATGCTTTCTCCACTGCCATTGGATCCACAAGACTTTTCACCCACCAGCCTGGGATCTTCCTGCATTCTACATCACTGCATGTGGCCGCATGAGTCTGAAGAGATATTTATGGACTAGTATCAAACTTATGGGCTAATAGTCAGACTCATGGACTTGATCTGGACTGGGGTGTTTTCTTGATATATAATTACCCTTTGATAAAAAGCTCTTTCATATATATATGTATGTATATGTATATACATCTCTCTGGATTTGTTTATATATCTCTCCCTGGATTTGTTTCTCTAGTCATCCCAGACTAACACAGGTGGCAACCCACAGCCCAAAGAGAGAATTGAGAGGAGGGTGCATTCCATTCACATCCCCCAGGTCATCCTGTCCCCTGTACTCTATGATTACCCCTGAACTGCCTCAAGTCCTCCACAAGCCTCCCATTGCCTTTAGGATAAAGTCTAAACTTTTAAAGTTGACTTAAATGTAAGAACCATCCCAGTTTCCCTCTCCTGCCTTATTTCCCAACGTTTCTTCCTCTTCCTTGACACCAATGGGCTCATCACGCTCTCTGTGACCTCTGGGCCTTCTCACCTACTTAGATTACTGCCCCCAAGGTTTCCTACACCTGCACATTCCTCTGGTCTCGGGTTATATGTCACCTTCCTTGGGAAGTCCTCGTTGACCTTCCTCACACCCCTGATTTTAATGTGCCTCTGCTAGGCATTGTTATGGGCATTTTATCTCATACAACTTATTATATTGTCATTGTTTTAAATTTTTGTCTGCTTAGTTATTAGACTGTGGATGCTTTTAAGGAAAGGTGGCACCTGTATTGATCAATGTTCGTTCTCCAACCCCTAGCAGGTACCTAAGATGTGATAATGCACCCACTCCCATGAAATGAATTCCAATTCTTAGGACGCCCTGTGGGACAGAGCAGGGCTGCTCCTTAGGGTCTCCAAGCCTGTGGCTCTGAACGGGAGCAGGTGGCCTCAGCTTTCTCCTGAGCAGACGCTGATGGGCTTCCACCACAGCTTTGAAGATAGTAGTCTGACATCTAGCAGCACCACAGACATTCAACAAGCATTTAATTTCTTTTTAGATGAATGAATCAAGGGGGAAAAAAATAAGCAAACCAGATATTAACTGTCCTTACATGAAATTTTCACCTCAAAGCAAGAATCAGTACTTTATCATCTTTCTCCGAACGCAAATCAACTTCACAAAGCAGAGATGCGAAGTAAATTGAACCCCAGATTTCATAAAGGGACAGAGCAGACTGTTTACATGACAGACTTCTCTAGTCTCTCCTCCAGGTTCTTCTTTGGTTTCCAGACCTTGGCTTCTTCCTCTCTCTCTCTAATACCCTTCCCTAAGGAGCCCAGGTGGTATAGTGGTTACACGTTGGGATGCTGACTGCAAGGTCAGCAGTTTGAAACCACCAGCCGCTCCTGGAAAGAATTCTGGGGTTTCTACTCCTGTAAGAGAGCACAGCTTCAGAAACCCACAGGGGCACTATGAGTCAGAATGGATTTGATGGGCACAAGAAGGAATATCAACCCCAGAGCACTGTAGGAGATGAACTGGAGAGAGATGAGCTAGTATTGGGAGGCAATTAGAAGAGGCCAGGCAGAGAGGATGATGGTCTGAATTAAGGATGGATGATCCCTTCAGGACCAGTGCTGAGAATGGCGATACCAGGAGGGTGGAGGGAGGGTGGGGTGGAAAGGGGGAACCGATTACAAGGATCTACATAGAACCTCCTCCCTGGAGGGACAACAGAAAAATGGGTGAATGGAGACATCGGACAGTGTAAGATGTGACAAAATAATAATAATAATTTGAAAATTATCCAGGGTCATGAGGGAGTTAGGAGCGGGGAGGGGGGAAATGAGGAGCTAATACCAAGGGCTCGAGCAGAAAGCAAATGTTTTCAGGAAATGTGCTTGACACAATGGATGGATGTATGGATCGTGATAAGAGTTGTATGAGCCCCCAATAAAATGATTAAAAATTTAAAAAAAGAAAAAGAAAATGCCAAAATGAAGAGGAGAAGGCAGGCCTAAGAGATATTTGAGGGAGAAGATCAACAGCATGTCGTGCTGATTGGACTGCCTAGGCTGGATGAGAAGGAGAAGGAAGACGTGGTGCCTCCTCGTGTGTTTGTTTTGGCTTAGACGGAAGGTGTCACCAACCAAGTGAGTGAATGCGTCAAAAACGAGGAAGTGGGGGTTGACGAATGATGAGTTCGAGGGCAGTGGTTGTGGGTGTCACAGAATTGTTACCAAGTGAGGTAGCAGAGAGGAGAAAGCCAGGAAAGACGAAGCAAAGAAGAGCAAGCGCCGTTCCGCGTTGGGAGTCTAGCAGAGTTAGAGGCCAAAATTGGTATTGGCTCTCATCCACAAAGTTATGTGATCTTTTTTTTAATACTTGGGCTTGAAAAGTAGGAGCAGAGGAAACTGGCGGTTAGAGTGATCCATGACGTGGGATTTGCTAGAAAGGTGGGACAGAAGAACTCAGGAGGGAGGGACTGAAGATGCTCTTTGAAATTTTCAAAGTAAAGTGAGGGCCCAGCAGGGACAGAAGCGAGCTGGGATGACACTGATAGTCTAAGAAGTGGGGAGAAGGTCACAAATGGAATGTCTTGATGTGGTGAAGGAGAAGTTAGGAAGTTAGTAGAATACGAACAGAAGCTGCGGTGCAGAGAAGGGGCCGCGCAGGCTGCAATATTACAGGAATAAGACTCCAGATGACCTAGGATCCAAGGGGAAAGCCAATCCTGAAGGGACCAGGAATGAGAGAAGGATTGGGGGAAATGCTTCTTTAACTATTTCTCCGTCGTGAGGAGAGGGGCTTCTATGAAAGGACCTGATTTCTTCCCTTCCGTAGAGAAGCCGTCATCGGCAGAGGGGAGTAGAAAAGGTTGAGAAGAAGGAGCAGGGTGGGTGTGGTAGGAAGGCAATCAATCTTGGGAACTCTGAGAAGGCTCTGTAGAGGTGAGGGCTCAGTTGGGATCATTCTGTCGACATTGGCTTGAATCAGATTTAACTTTTTCCCCTCACAGTTTTGTTTGCCTGGGATGGTGCAGTGGTTACACGTTGGGCTGTGGTCCACAAAGTCAGCAGATATTTGCTTGCTATGCATAGAAGTTACATGTCGGACTGCTAACCACAGAGTCAGCAGTTCAAAACTACCAGCTGCTCCTCAGGAGAAAGACAAGGCTTTCTACTCCTATAAAGAGGTCGGTCTCAGAAACTCATTGGGGCAGTTCTACCCTGTCCTATCAGGCTCGATGGCGGCGAGTCTGGTTCTTAATTGGGAGCAGATCAAAAAGAGCAAGGTGGAATTTATTCTGGGCTGGAGACTAGCAACACAGGGATGAAAGAAGGGCTAAAGGGATGAGACACCTGGCAGGATTCTTGCTCACAGAGGGGACAGGCACATCAGCAAAGGCTGATGGATCCTTGACCCTCTAAGAGCACTAAGGAGGGACCAGGAGTCATAAGCAGGAGGGCATGCTAAAGGTCCAGTGGGCCTGACCAAGGCAGTGCCAGGTGACTTCGGATACTTGCTTTGTACCTGAAAAGGTGAGTGCTCCTTTAAATCATTAACCAAACTGGCACTCAACTCTGGGTAGACTCACCTAGGTTGGGCTGTTCTGCTTTGCCAACAATTGATAAGCTTCTGTGAACCCTCCAGGGGAGTGAGCCATGAGCCATCTTCCTTGTCTGGACAAGCTGGAGCTGCCTCCCTCCTCCTGCTTAAGCAGGTCTGATGTGCGTGCCAGATGTTTTATCTTAGATGAATGAGTGTAGCTCAGAATGTGGGGCCCACCGTGAGAGGGCCTTTAAGGTTATGACACAGCCCTGCCTGGACGCTCTCTGGCTGTGTCCCTTATTACAAGATGAGGAGACTGTGGGGCCCAGAGGATGTACTCACTGAGAACCGGCATATTGCTCCTTCCTTGGCCACATTCTGGATCCTCCGAACCATCTTAGAATTCCAGAAACTGCCCAGGCTTCTTCCCCAAACCCATCCTCCTCAGGACAGACCATGCCACTAGTACATGTACTCCTAGTCTTGAGAGGGAGCCAACAGGAACCTATTTGCAGAGGTGTGAACAGAGTTTAGAGTCCCTGGGTGGTGCAAACCCTTAGGGAACCCAGAGGTACCTTAGAAGAAAGCTCTGGTGAGCCACCTCTGAAAAATCAGCCCATGAAAACGATGTGCAGCAGCTGGACTCTCACGGAGTCACCATGGTTTGGAGTTGACTTAATGGTAGCCGTTTTGGGGGGACAGAGCTGGGATGTGTGGGCTGAGGTATCCACATGTGCATACAAGGCTCTTCCTGACTATATGGGAAGAGGGGGTCCAGGGGCAGGCTGGAGCCCAGCTTTTTCCATGTCTTGGTACCAAAGTCGAAGGAGTCCAAGAATTCTAAAATCAAGCCTGGCCTTCCAGATTTTTAGGAAGATAAAATTATCAAGGACAAAAAATAGGCCCTTTTTAGTTATTTACCTGTTGTGAAAGACTAACCCTTCAAAATCATTATTCTGTTTATTTGATTTAATCGCTTGGTCCAAATTGCATTCTACGTTGATTAAAAAGAAAGAAAGAGAGAATAAGCGAGCGAGCGAGCGAGAAGGAAGGAAGGAAGGAAGGAAGGAAGGAAGGAAGGAAGGGAGAGAGGGAGGGAGGGAGGGAGGGAGGGAGGGTGGCAGGCAGGAAGGAAGGAAGATCCATTAAAAATCCTGTTTGGATTTCTAAAAATTTTGGTAGCCTAAACCTTGCCTCTACTTGTCAGCGTTGTTTGATACAGTAGTTTCACATATTCTCTTAGGATTCGAGCAGAATTTTCTATCCCGTTGTTCCGTTCAAGGCATGCCGCCGAGCTGTAACCCTCATCACATAGATGAGTGTTGGCACATACCTCTAACGCATCACTTTCGATGGTGAGAAAGTTATACTTGATTCCCTTTCAGACATTCCAGATGTCTGCTGATCCATTCAATCTGGGTTTGAGGCCTGCGGGGAAGAGCCGTCTTCATTTCCCTCTGTCGCTCTTAATTAAATAAAGTAAGGCAAAGCCGAAGACGGTTAGTCCTTCAACTACAGTGAGGGAAGGGGAGACCGCCTCTGGATTGCTCACTGGGGCCCACCGTTCATTCCCTCTGAACCTGGACAACCCCTCTCCTACATCCTGAATGCTAGACTAGCTGAGGTCCTCGTGGGTGAGTCCAACCAGGGCCCTCCCAAGAGTAGCTCATCATTTGCTAGCAAATCTAACAAAGTCTCCTTCATTGCTAAATACATGTGCTTATTTGTCCCTCTTTGCCCTCAATGTTTCCCCTTTATGAGAAAGGGGAACATTAACATTTTAGAACATTCCTGACCATCGGCGAGTTCTCTAGTGTTTGAGTTTGGAATCCCTTTCATTGGCTGAACGATCTCTTTTCAGCACTTGCACATGTAGCAAGAACTAAGACATAGAACCCCGTCTGCAAAGGAGGCTCAAAGGCTGCTTCTTCTCGTGTGAACATGCTTAGGTTGATATGGTTTTCATAAACCTGATGGGCTCCGGTTCTAGCCTTATTTCATCGCTCACTGTATTTTGTTCCCACTTAGACTGATGAAAAATAGATTTAATTGTGTTCTACCATTTATGTCATTAATATTTCCTCTGGGTTCGAATGCCATGACGTGCTCCTTTAAACTTGTGCAGGGATTGAACTTGGCAGTGATTTCAGGTAATTAATTCATATGTCAGTTGTGAGCAAGGTCCAATAATTAAAATCTATGTTAGAGTAAGTTATTAACACTCCAATAATCATTTTAAAAATCACTATATCAACTTTGCCTTTTTTATTCTGGTTGACAGATGAGATAGGGAAGTTATTGACTGTACATAATCACCTCTGTGCTTTTACCACCTGACTCTAGAGTCTAATAGAAGTCGAGATGGTCGAGGTTAGAGGTAGATCTAGAGTAAACCAGTCCAAGTCGAGAGGAAGAAGGGGAGCTTCGGGTCTTGTTATTTTGATAATAGTGCCCCCCTTATGCTTTGCAAAGTCCATTTTTGCTCTGTTTCGAATTGTAAAAATGGCTCAGCAAGCGCGTCTAGCTTCCTCTAACTTCCCAAGGCAGAAGGAGAATCAACGTCAGTAGACCGAGGTGGGTTCTTCTGAGAGGAAAGCCAGGCAAACTTCCTCTCTCGATCTTTTTTCCAATTCTGACCCCAGTCGTCCCTCCACAGCATGTTCTACTTCTCTGCTGGGTTTGACCACTCGTTACCATGGCCACACAGAACTCAAAGACAACACTCACAATCACGGGATTTACTGGGAATAACAAGTTAAAATCCAGCCTCAAGAACTACGCAGGATACAGTTCTTTAGTCAGGATAGCCTCTCCGCTGTGTTCACAGGCAAGTCTCTTCTGGTGCTTGGCCTTTGGGGCCCCTTGGGCCAGCCCAGCCCAGCCCATGCCCTGCAGGAATAACTGTTACCAACCTCCTTAGCTCCACTGTTAAGTGTCCAGTAGCACCCCACGCCACCAGTCAACCTTGACCCAAGAATACTTAGCGCTCTGCCTCACTAGCCAGAAAGTCCACCGTGCTGTATCCTGCCCATCTCCTGGGTCTGCTGCTGATGTTCTCTGTACTTACCTCTACTCCTGCTGCCCAGCGCTGTCTCCGGTGTGACAGGTCACTCTCCCCTGGCTGCAGGAGGTTCTCCGCACAGGGATCCTGAGCCAAAAGGACACTCCACTCCCAGCTGTTCTTTCTGGCTGACTGCTAGCTTTGCCCTTCTGCCCTACATTTGGCTCTTTCAAACCTACTGAATGGCAAAACTAACCAAATCTCTCATTTGGGGTCTATACGCCTTATTTGTATGCTCCCCCTGCCCCCCACCAATAAGGTTCTATGCACCTTATTTGCATTATTAGCCAGTTCTCCAATCCCCTTGGTGGGCCACAAGCACCTTACTTACATAGTGCCACCCAATCATTGGCTGCACACAATGAGATCATAGCTAGAAAGGCCCTATGGAAGCCATCCCTGGCAATGCTCACATTCTCAAACTGCTAAACCCAAGGTGCCCTGGACCAAGGATTTCAGCTTGAGATCCGAGACAGTAAATTGTCTCACTGTCCACATTTTATTTTCATAGTACGTTTAAAATACTTAGATGTGATCCTTGTGTAAAGGGTGAAAGGAAGAAGAAAAATGTTTTAATGTAAAAATCAAGCATAGCTCACACAGCTGCGGTACAACAGGTTCGGGTCTCTCATTTACAGCTCTAAATTCATCACAAGTTTTCATCTTGATAGCTAAGTTTCCTTCCATTCTGTTTTGCTTCTTGGCCTGCCAACTGATTGCATTTATCCAGGGAGAGGGGGTCCCCATAATGTGCCCTTTGCTGCCCCCGGTTAGCTTGTGCTGAACCGCTACCAAGATCAGCCCCGGTTTGACTCTTCATGCGCTCACTGCACTTAGGCTCATGGTTCCCTAGTTCAGTTCAACATCACAATCACTTGGTGTGTTCTTTCAACAGCGCTCAGTCCTCACCACGAAACTACTGAATCGGGTTCTCAGGGGCGGGAGGCAAGAACCCTGTATTTCAAGACTTCCTAACGTGAGTTTGCCCTGGTCCCGAACGCCTGGATCAGCGTTCTGCTCACTTGCTTGGAGCAACCCCGTGTTTGACCTTGGGCCGGGCCTTGGAGACACTTCCATCGACTTATAAGGAGGTTCTAAAACCATCAGAGGTGTTCATCTGGGATTTGCCTTTAAAGATGAACCGTCATCTGGGTCAAGAGGCCTGTGTTCTTTCTCTGTTCACCTCACTCCCTCGCGCTGTCCTTGTGCATTTGCTCTCCTAGCTACCCAGCTGAGGGGTGATGACAATAAAGTCAACTTTGGTTCCGATAGGCCTGGTCTGACATGGACTCTTGACTCAGTCTCCTCTTTGGGTCTCATTTTACCTGTAAGATGGAGCTAACAGTGTCCTATAAGGATGTTGTGAAAACAAGAAGAATGTGTTTCTATAGTGTCTGAACACAGCGGGCCCTGCTTTGGGCATTATAATTTGATGCGTTACTACATGGAGTCCCTGGGTCGGGCAAAGATTTAATGCACGTGGCTGCTAACTGAAAGGTTGGAGGTCTACCTAGGGACAGGTTTACCTGGGGACACTTTGATAGGAAGGTCTAGCAAGCAAATGCCAAAATGTCAGCCATTGAAAAGCCCGTGGAGCACAGGTCCACTCTGCCTGAACATGAGAAGACTCAGTGGGAATTCTTTGTTGGTGAGCACGTTGAATGAATGAAGCGCAGTGGGCAATATTTCCTGATTGGAGTCCCTTCCTAGATTGTGCTGGATGGTGTCTCTCAAAGTCACAGAGATCTCATAGAGGGCACACAACTCAGAGACCCGAATAGAGCAGAGGAGGCTCTGCCCAGTGAGAGTCCAAAAGTAGATTATCACACCTTTCTCCCACGATTTCAGATCACCAGCACCGTGGTAACCAGCGACATGCCTAACCACTGCACCTCAAGGGCCCCTACCACGAAGCTCGAAGGGAGGGAAAAAGCACAGAAATCTATCCATACGCATCTCAACCTTTAAAAATTCTTTGCGATCGAAAATATGTGTAGAACAGCTGTATTGGTTGCAAATAAATAGCTCCATGAATTTTCACAAATTGGATACACTCATGTACGGTATCTGGATGAAAAAACAAAACATTGTCAGCATCCCACAAATTTGGGGCTGTGTGCATGGTTAAGTCCTTGACTACTAACCGAAAGATTGGCGGTTCGAGCCTATCCACAAGGGCTTTGGGAGACTGGCTTTGCAAACTGCTTCTCAAAGGTCACATGCTTGAAAGTGCTATGGAGAAATCCTACTCTGCTTGTGTAGGGTCAGAACTGACTTGGGCAACCGACAAGGACGACACCAAGCAGAGTCCAGCTGCGGCACGCTCCTCGCCACAGTCCCACCCTTCCCAGCGCAGGCCAAATCCACAAGCAGGGTGTGTGTGGTGCCCTCCCCGATTCCAGAGGCTGGGTTTGCAACCTCACCACGCACCCTTCATAGCAATGAGCCTTTATTTGTGAGAAGGGTCACAAAGGGTGTTTCCATCATTTGTATTCCTAGCATACACCCTAAACTGCTTAAAGTCAATGAAGTCAGCTTCCAGCCAACAGGGAGTGGAGATCAGTCACCACCTGCAAGCATCAGCTTATTACAACACGAGCGCTTTCTCACGGAAGGGTAAATGAGGTGGATGCTCATATAATTACCTTTGTGTAATTGAACTCTACATCACTGATGACTGCATGGTTTGACTCTTCATCTGAACACTTTCAATTTTATTGCACTTCTCTTTGCCGGGCACGCTACTGCTGCCAAATAGTCTATTAATTTTTCTAGAGACTGAAAATTTAAATGGGTATATTAAAAACAAGCACAGCTCAAATAGATGCCCTCCTTTTTTCCAGAGAGCATTCGAGTTTTTCTTTTCCTTTAACCCAGCTATTCAAATACTCTGTTAGACAATCTTGCCCCAAACAAATCAGGATTTGCTATGTGATGTAATTTACGCAAGGCATTAACCCTTTCGTGTCCTGGCTCTGTTCCGCCCTGAGTGCTTTGTGGATGCCATGCATCTTCAGTAATGGAGGCAGGCTGAAATCAAAGGGGGGAATCCTTTATAAGTAACATGAGTTTGATACAACTGTGTGGGACACATAGGTCCCAAGTAGGTTCTGGTGGTAGGATTGGGGGAGTGAAGCTAGTTTCCTCAGATCCATGCAGTCATTCAGGTCTCCGCCAGGTGTAGCACATACTACAATTGGGATAACAGTGTCTCAAGAAACCGAGAGGCTGAAACCTTGGCGAACGATGTATGTCCCCCATCACAAAGGGATTGAGCAAGCACCTATTGTGCTTTTGCCTATAGCTGCTCAACTTTTAATGTGCGTACAACACAATCTTGTTTTGAATGCAGATTCTGACTTGGTAAATCCAGGGGCTTGAGATACCATATTTCTAAAAAGTTCTCAGGAGATGCTGATGCTGCTGGACTCAGGGCCATACTTTGAGCAGCAAGAGAGACTAAGCACCTAACCTGAAGTTGGGATGCCTACCTGAGCTTCAGTGTCCTCGCGCACATTTCTGAAGCCCTTTTTATGGAATGACACAAAACGTGTACGGATTGTTGAATGGAAAATCGATCTACTCTGTGAACTATCACTGAGTTCAAGATATAATTAATTAATTGAAATGTACAAAAAATAAATCAAGCCCTGGAAACCCACAAGGGGAGTTTCCACCCTGTTGTGTAGAATTGCTATGAGTTGGAATCAGCTCTATGGGAGTGGTTTGATTTGGCTTTGGAATTGTACGATGCTATGCTTTAATAATTCCTCTCCATCTTTCTAAGTTTGCCTTGTGGCACAATGGCTGAACACTCAGTTGCTACCTGAGAGGTGGTGGTTTGAACCTACCAGCTGCTCCTTCGGAGAGAAAACCTATGATCTGAGTCCGTAGAGATTACAGCCTAGAAAACTCTCTGAGCGAGTTCTACTTCGTCACTTTGGGTCTCTATGAGCCTCGATGGCACCCAACAACAACGACTCCACCTAGCGGCTAGTTTTTCTCGAGGCTGATGGTTCTCCTCGTTTAAAAGCTGCCATGTTAGATGTCGCTTCATATTGAAATGCCAGTTTTGTTCTTCAACCTTAGCTCAATCGTGGGAAACCTTGGCTAATAATAACATGACACTGGGCTCGGACCATAAACTAAACGAGTCAGCAATGCAGAGCTTTAGTTCGAAAAGAAGTGTGACCCTGGGAATACAGTACTACCAAGAGAGGACAGCTAATCCTACCAGAATAGGCAGCCCTGGTAGGAACACTTTATCCAAATATCCACAACTGGGGGAAGTTGCAGAACGTGTAAAGAGCAGTTGAAAGAGCCGGCATTCTTTAGCTTTTGCAGAGAGGACAATGGATGCCTTAAGAATTCTTTTGAATGGCAGCAGAAACCAGCATATCCACTTTACTAAATGGCTTTATAGTGCATCAGGATAGATTTGGGTTAACTCTAAAGCATAACTTTCTCATGCTAATCCTGGTCCTTGGGGGAAGGACTGAGAGCAGTCATTTCATTTGAGTCAGGGGTAAGTACAGACATCTGTTTGGGTTCTCTGAGTACAAGGAATTCTATGATTACAGAGTCCTTAGAAAGATTAGAAGAACAGAAGTTGAAGGGCTGTCCTCAGACTTCTAGGTCACATCATACAGCTGCCGTGTAGGCCAGAAAGCCAGAGAAACCACTGCCCGTGAGAAGCCCCATCCCACCACAGAAAGCCTGACCACTGGAAATCCCAGCAAGTGTAGCAAGCACACGGACCACTCCCACTGTAGGAAAACTGCCTCCATTTCCCTTCCTGCAAATCTCACATCATTGCATTTCATTGACAGTCGAAATCGCCTATGGATTCCCAATAGCAAGGAAGTCTAAGAGAGAATTATAGTCATTGGGTGTTTTCTGCTTGTTTGTTTGCTTTGCTATAAATTGGTTTTTAATTGAAGTCTATTAGACACATAGAAAAATCAGACAACTCAACGAGTTTTCCTAAAGGAAAACATCCATGTAGCCAGCACCCGGATGAAGACACAGAAATCACCCACCACTGCCATCGAGTCCACTCCAACTCCTAGTGACCCTGCCAAGGGTTCCTGGGGTGGGTCATTTCATCTTTCTCTCAAGGAGCTGTTGGTGGGTTAGCAGCATCCCAATGCTTAGCCCACTCTGCCACCAGAACTCTAGGAACTGCCCTCTGCCAAGCCTTATTGCTCATGAAATAGACTAAAGTGGTCACATTTTGAATCTTATGAAAATGGAATGATACACTATGTACTCCTTTGTGATTGACTTTTCTCATTTAATATTTGCTACGTAAGATTCCTACATGTTGTGTGTCTTAGTAGTAAATAGTGCATTCATTCTTGAGATAGTTAAGTTTCTTGTATCACCCTGGCCGATAAACACATGTGGGTTTAATTGAAGGGTGGAGAGATGACTGGCTTGGTGAGCCTTGCCTTTCTAGTTCTTGGGTCTCTTGCTTTCTGATGGTCAGACCAGGGTGCAGCTACCTTTGCTAGTTCCCTGCCTCAGCTGGCAAGGCTCATTTCCTACAAGACATCCCTGAGGAGAAGCCACATGGACCTACTCCGATGCAGCCCTGGGTGCTGGAGCAGCTGTGTGGAGACCCCTGCCAGTGCTGAGATACTTATGCGTTCACTGACTCGCTTTCCTCCTGCAGTCGGCATCATGGCATCTGTTTTTGTGAGATGGAGAACTTTGTGGATTGGTGTCGGACATATGGGTTAATGTTGGACTTGTGGGCTTGGGCAGCACTGGGTTGGGATGTTTTCTTGATGTGCACTTAACCTTTATATAAAATTCTCTCTTCTACATGACTTTCTGTGTATTTGTTTCTCTAAAGTACCCAGACTAACACAATTCTCACTGCTGTATAGTATTCCATTGTATGCATATGAGGAGGGGGCTTCAAAAAGCTTATGGCAAAAGGGAATCAGAAGATATGGGAATTTCCCCACCAACTTTCTGAAGCCCATTTGGATAAAACAGTTTATCCATTCTACTGTATGGTCAAGCATAGATTTCTTAAACTGGACATACAGGAACAAATAAATAAAGGACAAAATTGATAAACTGGAGTATATTAAGATGTCCTCTAGCAGAAAATCAATGGTTAGAGCCCACCAGGTGTTCCGTAGGAGAAAAGGCCTGACAGCATGCTTCTGTTAGGAGATGAAAACCAAAAAATAACCACTGTCAACAAGACAGTCTTGACTCATAGAGACTTTACACAGGGTTTCCCAGAGTGCAAATTGTTATGGAAGCAAGCAGGCAGCTTCAGCTTTCTAACGAAGAGCAGCTGGCGGGTTTTAAACGGAAAACCTTGTAGTTAGCAACCCAACACTTAGCCCACTGGGCCACCAGAGTGACACCTAGGCACGCTTGTGGAGACGGTTCTTCTCTGTCATACAGGGTCACTGTGAGTCACCACTGGCTTGATGACACAGAGTTGAAGGTATGTGTCCAGTTTGGGGTTATTACAAATATTATGGGCATTGCTAAGCATATGAACACTTTTCCACTGTAAACACAGGGGTGGGGTTTCTGTATTATAGGTTAAGTACATCCTGAGATTGAGAAGATAATGACAAAGCGCTTCCCAACGTACATGAGATGAAGCTTCCCCACCGGACTTCTCGGGAGCACTGTGGCTGTACTTCTTCAAAGACTGATTTGTCTGTTCTTCGGGCATTCCCCACAGTCCAGGTCAACATTCTTTGCCAGCACACAATTCAAATGCATTGATTTCTCTTCGGTCTTCCTTATTCAATAACAAATTCACATGCAGAGAAGGCAACGGAAAATACCATGACTTGGGGCAGGCACACCTTAGTCCTCAAAGTCACATCCTTGCTTTTCAACACTTTAAAGAGTGGATTGCCCAATGCAACGTGCCATTTGCTTTGTGGACTGCTGCTACCATGTGCATTGGTTGTGGGTCCAACGAAGATAACATCTTCCTTGACAACTTCAATCTTTTTTCCATTTATCTTGATGATTCCTACTGGGCCACTTGTGAACATTTTTATTTTCTTTACATTGGGTTGTAATCTATACTGAAGGATGCAATGCTTGATCTTCATCAGCAAGTGCTTCAAGTCCTTTTTGCTTGGAGCTAGTAAGTTTTTATCAGCTCATCTGCATATCGAAGGTTGTTAATAAGCCTTCATCCAATCTTGATCCCATGCTTTTCTTCATATAATTCAGTTTCTTTGATTATTTATTCAGTATACAGACTGAACTAAGTATGGTGAGAAGACACAACTCTGACACACACCTATCTTTGATTGTAAACCATGCAGTATTTCCTTGGTTTGTTTGTGCAACTGCCTCTTGATCAAGGATGAATGTTAGACATTCTACAAGAATACTGAAAATCCTCTGCCATTGAGGTAATTCCAGCTGGACTCCGAAGCCCTGCATAGGGTTTCTGAGACAGTGAATCTTCATCGGAGGAGATAACTCATCCTTGTCCCATGGAGCTGCTAGTAGTTTCTGACTACTGACCTGTCAGTGAGCAGTCCAACATTGGAATACCTATTTTAAAACATACTTTTACTCCTTCGAGGCAAATGTGATTACTTCCTAATCTATGAAAGTGTGGTCAAGTTCAGGGAATTGTTTAAAAGGATTCAGGGAACCTTGGTTTTCCTAAGTGGGTTAAAGTGGTTCAGCCCCCTATCCTCCCCTACTCATAGACACAACCACACCTGTAAATTCCTTTTCATGTGGAACAACTGATTTTTCCTTCACTCTTTCGTGAAAGGATACTAAAGAGGCTTTGAAACACGTTCCTAGTTTCCCTACAACCAGGCTGTTCCCTATAGGGCCTTCCTCTAGACATTGCAAGGTGGTCCCTGGAGCAATAAGAGTAAAATTCTTCTCATCCACCTTGAGCCCGAATCCCTGCTCTTTGATTTTTGAATATAACCTTTTTAATAATAACCATAGTAGGTTGCAAAATAAAACTTTTATTATTTAACCCAATTTTTATTTTACGTCCCCATATCTCAGAACTGTAAGAAAAAGTTGTCTTGGTCATTTCAGGGTGTATCTTCAGGATCTTTGTACCACAGCCATGGTGGGACTGTAGCATAAGCATTGGACTGCTAATTGCAAGGTCAGTGGTTCAAACCCACCAGATGAGGTCATCTGTTCCTGTAAGGTGCTGCAACCTTGGGAACCCTTCATAGGGTTGCTATGAGTCAGAATCAACTTGATAGCAGTGGAAACATCATGCCAGGGATTCTGGAATGGAGCAGGTTATGAATTAACCAGCAGGTTCCTGATTAATTCACAAGAATGTGGCCATGACTAGTATCAGTTATAGGGTCCCAGCTGGACCCAAAGCCTTTGATTGTTTCACCCTCCATGGATATACAGCCACTGGCCCTCGGGTCTTGCCAACTCCTATTTGCTAGACACTATTATTATACTTCATTTTATCGATGAGGGCAGGTAATATGTCCACGGAGCCCCTGGGTTATACAAATGGCTAACACACGTAACTGTTAACCAAAAGATGCACAGTTCAATTCCACTCAGAGGCACCTCAGAAGAAAGCAGCAGTGAGCTACCTGCAAAAAATCAGACATTGAAAACCCTACAGGCACTGTTCTACCCAAAGGGCTGCCATGACTCAGGGCTGACTACTCCACCACAACTGCTTTGGGTTTTGTTCTGCCTTGAGCATGCCGGAGCTCTCGTACCTCTTCAGTGGCTGTGCCTCTGCGGTGGATTCATTCTCTTTACTTTGCCCAATGATCATTAATAATCTGCGGACCCACCCTTGTTTTGCCTCGCAGATCTGATGCAAGCCTCCGAGGATCCTCTCCATTTGTTCCCAGAATTCATCAATAAAAACACACACACTAGAACAGGTTACTTCCCTTAGTCAGCCGCCTTTTTCAGTTGGTGAAGCAGGTCTTTGGGGGGCTGGCTATACATCCAACAAAAGTCCTAGTGACTGAGTGGGGCAGAAAGCACACAAGTAAATTTTGTCCAAGTTATTGATCGTGTTCTAAAGTAATTTCACTTAATCAAGTTAAAAAGAAACTTTAGCCCAACAATCACTAACTCGTTGATTTGAGACTCTAACATTATGAACAGCTCTTGATGTTTTGACGGCTCTTCCTTTGAGGACACAGGAATAGTGTAAGGGCTACACATTTCCTCTCACACTCATGTGGGAGTTACTGAACCTCAGACTTCCAACCACCAGCACGTTACAAGGTCCAGCGGGTCTCACGTCTGAATTTCCCTTTTCCCCAGCCTACCCAAGGGCCCCACAGGGGTCATTAGAATGAGAATGGAATTGTGGGAAAATTGATAATGCCATTTCAGAATCAATGTACTCTGAGTAGGTCTTTAGGATAAACCTCATACTTAACTACTAATTGTAGGGAGTTTGTTTTATTTTTTAATGAGAAAAGATGTCCAAGTCCCCAAAGAAAACCAGTTTTGGAACCCAATGTGGTTGCTGCTTGATTAAGAACCATGTTACATTCCCTGCCACCACGTGGGGATCTGAACCATTGTTAACTTGGCCCTGTGTAAGTAGCACATCTGGCATTCCCTCTGTTCTTTATTCTTTCAGCCTGAAGTAGATAATCCTAAGCTGGCACCAATTCTTAACTTGAGCCAATCAGTGTTCTAGCCACTGGAGGGCAAATAGGGCTCTCTGGCAGGGATCGTGGAAGGATGTACCACAATGAGTTGCAAAGTTCTAATTATCCTTGTTTATCTGGAATCTCCTGAAAATTAATCCCTCATTAGCTTACTGTAAGGTATCATGCTGTGGGAACTAGTTTCACCAGAACATTTTGTCTTAGAGTTCTGTGATGATGAGTTCAGTCCTGGACAACCAGAGCATATTGATCCACTTGTCAGGTAGGTCTGGTCGAGCTGCCCATGATCCTTCCTAATGGAAAGCAGACAAGCCAGGCTTTTGGGAAAGCAAAGCCTACCTCATAATCCCAGAGAGGGGTTGGTGCATTGTGTTGCTTCTCCTTCAGATTAAGAGTGATTTTGGTAGAATGAGTGCCCTGGGCCCAGCACAAACAGAAAGGGAAGGAACCAAAATGGAAGAAAACTCAAAACTTTATCTCGTCAACTTGGCTTTGTTACCTGTGGAATAGGGGTCATAATGCCTATATAAGAGGTTCTTATAAGGATCACAGGAGATGAGATTTGTGTAAGTACATTATAAACTTTAAAGAAACCTGGAGAAGAAAACAACAGGACTGATGGTTCCAGGGGAACATGGGAGAGGGGGAGGTGGATGAAAGTGGTGTTAGCAAACCCAGGGAGCAGTGAACAACAAGTGATCAAAAATCAGTGGTGAGGAGGGTGTAAGAGGTCTGGTAAGGCTTGATCAAGGGCAATGTAACAAGAGAAATTACTGAAATCCAAATGAAAACTGAGCATGATAGTGGGACAAGAGGAAAGTAAAAGGAAATAGAGGAAAGAACTAGGAGGCAAAGGGCATTTATAGAGGTCTAAAAACAGGCATTTTCATATGTAAATATATTTATATAGGATGATGAGGAAATAGATCTATGTGCATATATTTATAGGTTTAGTATTAATGTATCAGATGAATACTGGGCCTCTACTCAAGTGCTCCCTCAATGCAAGAACACTTTGTTCTATTAAACTGGCATTCCATGATGCTCACCTTCCCGACATGATCACTGAAGACAAAATGGGTGCATAAGCAAGTGTGGTGAAGAAAGCTGATGGTGCCTGGCTATGAAAAGATATAGTGTCTGGGGTCTTAAAGGCTTAAAGATAAACAAGAGACTATTTAGCTGAGAAGCAACAAAGCCCACATGGAAGAAGCACACCAGCCTGTGTGATCATGAGGTGTTGAAGGGATGAGGTATCAGGCATCAAAGAACAAAAAATCATACCATTGTGAATGAGAAGGAGTGTGGATTGGGGACCCAAAGCCCATCTGTAGGCAACTGGACATGCCCTTACAGCATGGTCTCAGGGAGGAGACGAGCCAGTCAGGGAGCAGTGTAGCAACAATGAAACATACAACTTTCCTCTAGTTCTTAAATGCTTCCCCCCATCCCCCAATATCATGATCCCAATTCTACCTTACAAATCCAGCTAGACCAGAGGATGTACACTGGTACAGATAGGAACTGGAAACACAGGGAATCCAGGACAGATGAACCCCTCAAGACCAGTGGTAAGAGTGGTAATACCTGGAGGGTGGAGGGAAGGTAGGGTAGAAAGGGGAATCGGTTACAAGGATCTACATATAATCCCTTCCCTGGGGGACAGACATCAGAAAAGTGAGTGAAGGGAGACGCCGGACAGTGTAAGACATGATAAAATAATAGTAATTTATAAATTATCAAGGGTTCATAAGGGAGGGTGGGGACGGAGGGTGAAAAACGAAGAGCTGATACCAAGGGCTCAAGTAGAAAGCAAATGTTTTGAGAATGAAGATGGCAACAAATGTACAAATGTGCTTGACACAATGGATGTATGTATGGATTGTGATAAGAGTTGCATGTGCCCCCAATAAAATGATTTTTTAAAAATGTTACAGAAGTCTGTACTGAAAGTTTGTATTGATATTTCCCTTATTTTTCAACTTGGGAAGCCCCCTGGTCCACAGGCATAATAGTAGCAACAGAGAGTTAAATAGAAAGAGGAATGTGTGTGGGGTGTGTGTATGTGAGGTGTATATGCTTGTATATGCCCAGGTGTGGGCTTTCTACAACCCCAAGGAGGGCAGTGACATGATCCAATGCCCAAATGGGCAGAACAGAAGGAGAGTCTATCCAGGTGTCAGTAAAACCCAAATCGAACTCACTGCCATTGGGTTGACGATGGCTCATGGTGAGCCTGTGGGGCAGGGTGGAACTACGCTTGTGGATTTCCCAGATTGGAGCTCTTTCTGGGAATAGAAAGGCCTGCCTTTCTCCCAGGGAGTAGCTGTGCCTTCAAATGACTGACCTTGCTGTAAGCAGCCCAACTCGTAACGACTACACCACCAGGGCTCCCAGGTGTCAGTCATCTCTGCCAAAATTACTGTCCGCCCTAAGGACATTTCATTACTGTTTTCAAAACGTCATTTTCATTTCTGGGGAGCCCTGGTGGCACAGTGGTTACATGTTCAACTGCTAATTACAAGGTATGCAGTTCAAACCCACCAGCACTTTTCAGGAGAATGATGAAATAACCTGCTTCAGAGAGGTCTACAGCCGTGAGAGCTCTGCCTGCTCTATTCTGCTCTGCGGGGCCATTGTGAGTCAGAATCGGCTGTCAATGGACTTTTCCTTGCCAATATTTCCACCTGACCCAAGCCAGGGCATTTTCAATCGCCTCATAGCCTGCAAAAGCTGGACAGTCTATTGGAAGGCCAGAGAAGAACTGATGCACTTTAATTAGGGTGTTGGCTAAGAATATTGACTATGCTATTGACTACCAAAAGAATGAACAAACCTCTCTTGGAAGAAGTACTGCCAGAATTCTTCTGAAAAACAGTGGAGGTAAGACTTTGCTTCGCATCCTTTGGACCGGGGTCATTGTCAGGGACCAGTCCCTGGAAAATGGCTTTATCGTACTGGTAACGTAGAGGGGCAGCAAAGGAGAGGAAGACCCTGGACAACATGGATTGACACAGCAGCTGCAAACGTGAGCTCCAACAGGACCATGGTGACAGGACGGAGTGGGTCGGGCAGGGTTTCCATCTGTGAACACAGAGGCACCAGGAGTTGGAGCGCACTTGCTGGGGTCCAACGGCGATACTTTTCAACAACGTGGAGATTTTACTCCCGCCTACAACACTGATTAAAATAGCTCTGGTTGAAGAGGCGAGGTACATTCTAATCTGGAAGCAAGAATGGCCCAGTCTTATTTGAATGGAACCTTTAATGGCTGAATTCCACCTCTTAAAAAAAAGGGATGCGTGTGTGCTCAGTAAGGGTGGAGAAAGGAAAGCTGATAATGACTCACTCCAGATTCTGAAGGAGGAGGATTATGCCTCCACCCCCACAAGCCTGATTCTGGGAACTCCCCACTTGCGAAGAGGAGGCAGATCTTGACAGGAAAACAGTTGGAAGTCGCATGCCACCCTAGAAAAGAAGCTGAGCCCATTGTTAGCCTCTTGATTGCACAGTTAAAATGTAAGAGCAAGGCCCTATTACAAAGCAAAGGCCTTGCAAAATGCACATATCATTTGGTGAGCAATTTCAATCTGAGAAACCTATCTTTAGGAAATAAGGAAGCAGCATGAAAGGCTGAGACATGGGATAGCTCATCCAAGCTGTGCTCTTCAGGCAGAAATACTAAGAGCAACTGAGTTAAACTAGATCAGTTCAGTAAAAACCAGGACTTCCAAGATTCATGGAAACAATTCCAGGATCTCTTAACTCTCTTTTCTCACGAACTTTTAAAATTCCCTCTGTGATCCATATAATGATACACAGTTTTCCCCCATAATGTTATAGAAAGCTTTATTAATGTGATAAGATGCCTAAATTTTACTCAGGATAAATGCAAGTAACCAACAATGAGTCCATCTTTGTAAATAAATAAATGTATGTAGTTTTAAAGCTCTTAAAGTACAATATAGTGAATTGAAAACATGCCCATAGTCTTACTTGTTCTCCAAATCCATGTAAATGATTTGAACGCATGGACACACACACACACACACACTCACAAGTGCAGAAAGGAACTCCCCCTCGCTCCCATTGCCCGCAGCTCTCAATCCTGCCTTCATTTCCGGGATCGGGAAAAATGATGGACAGTGAGACCAAAGGAGGGGAAAAAAGATTTTCCCTTTTTGCTTTCCCCTACGATTTGAATTTTTTTTTGTATATGCATATTTTTATCCTTTAAAGGTCATTAAAGGGTATATGCAAAAGCCTGAATGCAGCAGCAGCAGCTCATTTATCTTGAATTCACCTAAACTTGGTAAACGACAGGGCAAAAGAAGAAGGAAAGAGGAAACTGCGAGAGAAAGCCAGGAGAAAGGGGCGGAAGGGGCGGGCCAGAGAGAGCGGTAAATGGTGTGGTGGTTTCTTCCCAGGCTTCCTCTCGGTTTTGGAAGTGTTGGGTTGCCGACTATGGGCGGTGGAACCACCAGGCCGAGGGAGGGAGACGGGCAGTCTGCTTCTGTAAGGACTGATGGCCTTGGGGACCTACCTACGGGGCAGCTCCACCAGTGGTGTCACTCGGAAAGGGACAGGATTGAAGACTGTACCTCCGACAACGTCACGAGCGACGCCAAAATGACCCCCAGGTGGATAGCAGCACGGGAGGGAAGGACCACTAAAACAATGGTGTCACTAGTGTCCTGTCGCCCAATGCTGTGACGGGCCCCCACCACCCCGACCCCGGGCCCCCACCAGTTAGGGTCTGGGCAGGCAGGCAGATGAACACCGGGCGGAGAGGTGGGTGTCCACATTGACCAGTGGGAGCGGGGAAGATCAGGGATGGGGCAGGGAATGTTCAACCCCACGAGTTACCACAGCCTAGTGACCCCACTGAAATCCGTTCTGTCCGCAGGGTTGCCATGAGTTGGAATTACCCATGGGAGTGGGGTTTTTCTTTGGTTAGCTTGAACCTTGAACATCAGCCAAAGTAAACTGAAAGAGGGGATGTGACGTTGACATGTGCTTGGTCCACTCCCTAGGCTGGTGAGTGGAATCCCGTGTGCTTTTCATGCTGACTGGGGTCCTAATGTTAACTGATCCTGTTCTTTGCATTTATTCACATTTAAGAGTATGGCTTATCAATACAGCTACTTCGTTGGGTTGCTAAACTGAAGAAGCAACATTCGATTGCAATACTGAATGATTTGCAGTGGTTCTCAACCTGGGGTCGTGACCCCTTTGGAGGTCGAACGACCCTTTCACCGGGGTTGCCTAAGACCATATTTCCAATGGGGGTCCACCCACCTGCAGCTATGCCCTTATACAGGGTCACTACAACATGGGAAACTGTTAAAAGGTCACAGCATTAGGAAGGTTGAGAACCACTGAAAAGTCTTTTCAAGGGTGATTCTCATTTCTATCTTCATTTAAAAATTAATTTCCTATAAAATGGAAATCCTTATTTAACAAGTGATGGTATTAAGGCGTTCCCCACCTCCCTTCTCTATCTTTAGTTGTATGATTAGGATGTGTTCATTTTATAATAGGAAAATTATACGTAAAAAAACAAAAGAGAAGAGACCAACAGGAGTGTCTCTCATTGGGCCATCACCTGGCTACTGGGCACCCGATTTCTTGACGCACTTCTGTTCTCAGGAAGTCTTGCTTCTTACTGCTGACCCGAATGAACAATTTGTATGATAGAATATTGTAACATCACAGTTTTGTACCTACTAGCATCCAAATGCAAAGCTCACTTAATGTCAATTTGTGAGAAATCAAATTTGTAATTAACCCCTCAATTTCTTTCCCCCTTTCTTTGCATGTGAAACGCTGCATTAAACTATAGGAAACACAAGTTTACATTCAGCAATATGAACTTTTCCCAGTATTTGAAATATACTTAGTGCCATTTGTAGCAGCAACACAAACAAGCTGCTGATTTATTATATGAATTAAAATGCCATCTAGAAATGTCAGATATCGTAGAAGAGAAGTTCACATACTGCTGCTTCCGCAAAACTGAGCAATCCAGACTGGGTTGTACCCCACCCCCCACTCCAAAAACACCGACTCTGAAATCCTGAAAGGACAGTTGAGCATTTATCTCAGATCCCTTGAAAACTTTTGAAGGTAGGGGGGAGGAAGTTGCTAAGGGCTGACCTAATCATTAAGACCACCTCGCCTTGTGGAAAGTAGAAAGTGACACGCAATGGCTGTTTTCTATGAAGATACAACTCTTTGGATAGCTACTGAATTACAAGTTGGGGCTCTGGTTTTAATGCCTCGCATATGATACACTATCCTAAATCCCTTGACCTTCTTTGTCCTTCTAAATTGAAATGGAAATCATCCTATCTGCTTATTCTGCAAAGTAAATACGAGGATTTCTCTGAGCATACAGTGCTGGGATCCTGTCTAAATTGCTGCTGTAACAGAAAGAGCAAACATGAGTGGCTTTCACAAAACAGAAATCAAGTCTTTCGCACTTTGAAGCCTCTCGTCCTGACTGCCATCGGTGCTGACTCATAGCGACCCCCTGTGAGTTGATGACAGTGCACCTGTATAGAGTAAAAAGCCCAGTCTTTCTCCCTCAGGACGACTGGTGGCTTTTAACTGCCGAGCATGCAGATAACCACCCACTACAGCACCAGGGTTCCATACCGAAGTGCAACGCCATTCTTTCTCCCTCGGAGCTGCTGTTGGTTTCAAACTGCTGACCTTACAGATCGCAGCTCAACGCCAAACTACCGAGAATCGTGACTCAGCCAAGTTGATGCGTCTTTTACAGGGAAGAAAATTCAATCTCTGACAGGTGTTCCGGTATAAGAACAAGCTTGAAAACCTCTGTTAAGACATAACATAAAGAACAATACCCATGAGTAATGAGCTCCTTTGTAAAAAGCATCGATTTGAGGCCAAAAGGACAAGAATTACTCTAAAGCAAAAATGAGAAGGTAAGGGGAATCTAAAGCACAGGAAATGGTACAACCAGAATGGAATGCAGGAGAATGGTGACGCATGGTGAAAAATGGAACCAAATCCCTGGATAATTTGTGCCGAAACTGTTAATGGGAACCTAATTTGTTGTGCAACTTTCACCTCAAACACAATAGCATATTAATTTTTTTAATCTATTAAGAAAAAAAGATAAAAAATACCTTATCTACAACTTAAAGTCTCTGGGCCTTTGAGTGTGGGAAGCAGCAGATCAAGTCATTTCTGATGAGCCCAGTGACGCTTGGAAACATCATCCTCCCCTTCAGCATTTTGCCACTTGTTTACTTGTTAAATTAATGCCTTGGTAACAAGAACAGCATTTTTTTTCTCACATGGAATTCATTTCTAAGAAAACACACACCTGGAAGCTGTCAACAATGATAGGCTTGCCAAGGTAGTGTAAGCCCACTGACAGGGTTGGTATGGATCAGCCTTAATCCTTTCTCAGGGCAATGAAGCAAAGGGCATGGGAGAGCACCTGTTAGGTGAATCGCATGCTGCTTCACCAGCCTCAAGAGGCCTGCACACAGCCACCTCCAGTCATCAGACGTTTTAGCACTGCTGAGGATGCTCTACAGCAAGCTTGGCTGATCCATTCAGGGAACCGAACAGCTACAAAAGCAGACCCGTCTCCATCAAGTTGGTGCTGATTCATAGCCATCCTCTCAGCCAGAGAGCTGCTCGTTAGGGTTTCCAAGACTAAGTCTTGATGGGAGCAGAAAGAGCAGCTGGTGGAGTTAAGCCCCCTGGCATTTAGTAGTTCAATATTGCATCACCGGGACGCCTTCAAGTAGCCACAAGTGCTCAGAATCCTTTTTATCTGATCCACGGAGGTACCCGACCTTGGCATCTTGTGCATCACCACCAAACTCACACTGGCAGCGATAAGCCATTCCAGTAGCCTGGTTGCTTGATACCTCCCTCCCCCAAACTCAACCTTCTCTAGGGCCATGCTGTCCATCACACTATTTTATTTAAAACTCTTACAAACTCTTACATCGAGCTTAGATTGAGCTCCGCGATTCCAATGTCATCCTTAGCACTATTCCCATACTCAACCCTCACCAAGCTTGCTAGGTTGGGCCCTATCTTCACACCATCCTCACCCACACTGCCCTGCTGTCTTCTTTGGCTCCCTGCTTGCTTACAGAAAGCCAAAGTGTTAAGCCTGCTAGTCTGTAACCCTGTTGTTGGCCTTTAGTCACACAGGGCAAGCACACTTCATTTTTAAAAATCATTTTATTGGGGGCTCATACAGCTTTTATCACAATCCATACATGCATCCATCTTGTCAAGCACATTTGTACATTTGTTGCCGTCATCGTTCTCAAAATATTTTCTTTCTCCTTGAGCCCTTGGTATCAGCTCCTCATTTTCCCCCTCCCTCCCTCATGAACCCTTGATAATTTTTTTTTTCATGTTTTTTCATGTCTTACACTGACTCAGGTCTCTCTTCACCCACTTTTCTGTTGTCTGTCCCCCTGGGAGGGGGTTATATGTAGATCATTGTGACCGGTTCCCTTTCTCTGCCCACCTTCCCCTTCCCCTCCTGGTATCACTATTCTCATTATTGGTTCTGAGGAGTTTATCTGTCCTGGATTCCCTGTGTTTCCAGCTCTTATCTGGACCCATGTACATGCTCTGGTCTAGCCAGAGGTAGAATTTGGGGTAAGGTAAATTGGGGTCATGATAGTAGAGGGGAAAAAGCATTAAAGAACTAGAGGAAAGTTGTATGTTTCATGGGTGCTATATTGAACCCTGACTGGCTTATCTCTTCCTTGTGACCCTTCTGTAAGGCCATGTCCAATTGTCTACCGATGGGCTTTGGATTTCCACTTCACACTCCCCTTCATTCACATTGATATGATTTTTTGTTCTGGGTCTTTGATGCCTGCTACCTGATCCCTTCAACACCTGATGATCACACAGGCTGGTGTGCTTCTTCCATGTGGGCTTAGTTGCTTCTCAGCTGGATGGCCACTTGTTTATCTTCAAGCCTTTAAGGCCCCTGATGCTATATCTCTTGACAGCCAGGCACCATTGGCTTTCTTCACCACATTTACTTATGTACCCATTTTGTCTTCAGCTGTCATGTCAGGAAGGTGAGCATCACGAAATGCCAGGCTATTAAAACAAAGTGTTCGTACCTTGAGGGAGGGCTTGAGTAGAGGACCAGCACACTTTCAACATGTCTCTTATACAATGTTGATAATTAAAAATAAAAGTGGAGGTTTCTTTCTCTCTCTCTTTCTGTCTTAGTCTCTTAATTTACTTGTTTCTTCGGAGATGCAAATTGCTTTGGCTGGGATGGACTAGGTATGCTTTGATTATGGAAACTGGCTCCAGAGGGGAGGAACTAGAATCCTAAACCTACCTATCCATCAGTGATATCCAATATAAAGTCTTAAGCACCTAAAACAAAGGAAGATTATGAAAGTGCCAGCCTTCTTACGATGAGAGTGAGACCTAAGGCTGAATGCTGAGGTAATGGATATGAAAGCACTTTGCCAACTGCAAACTATTCCAAATAAATACAGCAGGTTCACTGCCGTGGTAGAGCTTCTTTGGGAAAAGACAAAGACTAAACCCCGAGCACCTGGAGAAGTCCTGCGCTTCTCACCTTCCACCTCCTTCCCAGCCCTGCCCAGCTCCCCACCAAGCTCCTCCTTCTGTCAGCCCCAGGAGCCCCCACCCCCTGCAGCAGCAGTGGACACTTCTCCATTGCTGATCTCTTTATCAGATGGTAGAAATTGGCAATAAGGCATGCATGAGGGTTAATTCTTTTAGACTACATTATTTACGTGTGAAAAAGAGCTTGTTGATCAAAAGAATTTTACAGTGGTAGAAAGAACAGCCTGCGGAGAGAAACAGGAAACGGATGTTTTTATGTGGTGTAGGTTTATTTTCCCAGATTTAAAATTAATATATGCGATAATTGACAGACATGGATTCACCACAAAATACGTACCAAAAATGTTCACAGTGGCACTATTCCTAAAAGCCACAAACCAGAAGTCACCGGACATATTCATCAGCATGAATATTCTGAACCAGTCGTGGTGTGCTCCCATACTGAATCTATGCAGCACCGAGAATGAAGGAAGTAAAGCTTCGCCCAGTGACACAGACATAATGGTGGACCGAGGAAGCCAGCACCAAGGACTAGTTTTCAATTTCTATAAAGTTCAAAGTCAAGCAAGATACATCTAGGAGGTGGGAAGTCAGGATGGTGTTTGCACCTGATGAGTGCTGGGGTGGGAGGGGGTAGTGGCTCAGAGGGAGACTCCTGGGGATAATCCTAAGATGGTTTTTCTGGAAATGTGTTGAGTGGTAAATGTACTGTTCTGTATCCACATTGCACATCAGTAGAAAGTTTACTCAAATAGCAATACATTTTTTATTATAGAAAACCCGGAATACAGCAGGCAAAGGGCCGTTTTCAAGAAGAGGTGCACTCATGGTTGTCATGTGGATATAAAATAAGCATAGAGCTCAGAATTTTGGTGTTTTTTAAAAAATCATTTTATTGGGGGCTCGTACAGCTCTTATCACAACCCATACATGCATCCATTGTGTCAAGCACATTTGTATTTATGTTGCCCTCGTCATTCTCAAAATATTTTCTTTCTACTTGAGCCCTTGGCATCAGCTCCTCATTTTCACCCCCTCCCTCATGAAACCTTGATAATTTATATATACATTTTTCATGTCTTACACTGACCCAGGTCTCCCTTCACCCCTTCTCTGTTGTACATTTCCCAGGGAGGGGGTCATATGTAGATTATTGTGATCGGTTCCCCCTTTCTCTGCCCACCTTCCTCTTCCCTTCCTGGTATCACTACTCTCATTACTGGTCCTGAGGGGTTTATCTGTCCTGGATTCCCTGTGTTTCCAGCTCGTACCTGTACCTGTGTGGAGCGGAGCTCAGATTTTTATTTCACTTGTCGATTATTAATGAAGGAACCAGGAAGATGTGATAGTCCGTTCAAATGAGGATTTGATTCACAAAGATTTGTAATCTCTACCAGACAAAAGTCTCTTGCAGTGCCATGAACAGGGATCATTTGCTTAACTGTTGATAGGAATCATTATGTTACCATCTTATTCCCTACTTATTAACCTCTTTACAGCAAAGATTAGTCAAAGATAATGACTTTCTGGTTAAAGAGAACCAGAAAGGTGGAGCGAGTCAGGATACTCATTAAGTTTCAGAAATGTTTAGCTTTTTCTTATGATATTAAAATTTAAAATGCATTATCCTTCTATTCCTCTGGTCCTCCACATACTTGTAGATACCGCCACATACACAATTTTGTGCAATGCGTTAAAATATCATGTTAAAATTATCTTATGTCATCATCTGTAAAAATTTCATTCAGGAATTTCCATATTAAAGATAGATGATTTTCCTTTGACCCAGAGAGCCTTTATGAATACCTCTCATTATTTCCTTAGCATACTATACTACAAGAAAAAAAACACTGAAGCAAAATATGTGGCCACTTAAAGACTTTTGGTACATACTGTCAAATAGGATAAGAATCTTTTGAGTATGGGATTGCGGCGGGGGTGGGGCAGGAGAATGACAGAAATAAAAGCCTTCAGAGACTGCTTGCATAAACCAAACCAAACTCACTGCTACGGAGTCGATTCCAAGACTGGTTCATGGGACAGGGTAGAACTGTAAATCTTTACAGGAGTAGGAAGCCTTACTGTTCCCCCAAGGTTTCAACTACCGATCTTTCAGTTAGCAGTCTGACACAGAACCCAGAGGGCCATAGCCCCTTCCATCCTCTAGGGATTACTCCGAGCCCCCAAGACGTCCAAGAGCCACGTGTCCATAAACGGTCTTGCGACTCCCCACCATCTACTTTCTTCTCTTCCTTTGCTTTTGCCCTTCATCATAATTCCGCAAAAACCCAATCACTGCCCGAGGGACAAAAAGGGGCTTGGTACAGCAAACCTCAAAAATCTCGTTTTAAAGACTCGTCCAAGGCTACAAGAGGTCTCACTGTCCTAATGCCTTCAGTAATTTGTATTAAGTCATAAATAAATCCTTTGAGAAAATGTTCCAGGACCCAACTCAAGTGCCACTTCCTCTAGAAGGTTTATTGTGCTTACACACATTTTCTGATGATTCAGTAGGCTATTCAATTATCCAAGCATACTTATCAATTGGCTACAATGTACCAACTGTGACCTATTAGAGTACCATCATCCAGGATTTACCTAATTTACTCTCTGCAGCTAGCCTAACTCAGAGCACACTTGCCGTTAGCAGTCTAACTTACCTGAGAGCACTACCAGGATTCCTTGAGTAATGTAAAGCACCCGGAAAAGTACTTGACGCCCCAGAATGTGCATTCTGGCATGTAACTCTGCACTGGGGACTCCCAGCACCAGTGCGACTCCATTAAGATGGCCTGAGATGGTGTTGGACTTCCTGCTGGTGGCACCTTCTAAAACTTCTCTTTCTCGTCCTAACTTGGAGTTGCTGAATTGGCTTGCACCGTTCCAGGACATGAACCCCTAAGAGGGGTACTCCAACCACGTTGGTGTGCTAGACCTAGAGGAAGTGGTCACTAAAACAGACTTCCTGCCCTGCAGAATCACAAAGTACAGTCACTGTGTAAACTATTACTGTGTACTCGGATATGGCATGAATGTTATGCATTTTAATGTCAAGCTATTTAGTGTTTGGTTGGTGATACCGGCTAATGGCTCTCGTTCGAAATAGCTTCTCTTTCCAAGTAGGTGAGAGGATCCTTCAGTCAGGGGTCACGGCTTGGCTTCTCTGGCATCTTCCAAAGTGCTGAGTATTTACTGAATAGGCAACGGGCAGGGAGCCACCCAAGCAGAAACAAGCACACCTCAGCTTTAGACCTGGTTACTCCTCACAGCCCTCAATTACCCTTTCAATCTCTGTGAGAACGAGGAACACGTGATGGGGAAACGCAGGAAGGAACTGATTACGTAAGGTATCATTTACATTTTATAGCTTCACCAACAGATGGCACCAACCATTTTTGAAATTATATTTTATATTCTTGGACCCCCAAATTACAAGTATTTATGGAGGTCACAGAGTAGATGCTGATTGAGAAAGCTGACCATCTGGCCACAACTGACAAAGTAGAAAACAAACAATCAACAACAACAAAAAAACGTCTAACAGACGGACCTTATCCTATGAGGCGGCTTCAAAATGTTCTGGAAAAGTCCTTTGTCTTTTAATTCCATTTGTCCACAAACTCTTTGACGGCCCCTCATACCTCCTGTTCTCGTTATTATCACTGTACTTCTGTTAGGTTCCTCGGGTGGGAAATACCTCGGCCCTTGGCACGAGAAAGAATTCACGCGGCAGCCTGGTTTGTGAGCCCAGTGGGTTTTCATAAGGGACAGACGTTTCAGGCTTTACAATAACCGCACACAGGCACGCTCGGGGCCCTGCACACCCACACGTGGCCGCCTGAGGCCCGACAGAAACTGCAGCTGCGGCACGGCTTGCGGAGCGGAAGGCCCCCGAGCAGATGGAGAAAGAACGCGGGGTCTCCAGGTCCCGGCTGTTTAGGGCCGCCATTGGCTGAATTAAGCTCACCTGGCCTAGATTGGGCCAATGCAGGTGTACTGCCACCCCACCCCACCCCCGGCTTGGGGCCCCCGGTCGACACCCTGGTCCCTGGCTCTAGTGACCTAACACCTCCACTTTCAGATTTGATTTCATCCTTAGTGAAAAATAGCACTTACATGTTGGACTACGACTCAAAAACAACAGTTTTGCAATTGTGTGTGTGTGTGTGTGTGTGTGTGTGTGTGTGTGTGTGTGCGCGCGCAGGCAGGTGTGTGCATGTAGCAACCCTGCCAAAGGTGAGGTGGGGAGAAAAGTTAAATTCAAAACAAGCCAGAAAAATCTGGATTTTCAGGGGGAAAGGTTGTCTGCGGAATTTAATTCAAGGAGGCATTCCAGTTAACACAATTTACCAAACATAATCTTACTTTTAGGAGGATAAGACCCGTAAGACCTAAGGCGGCACAATCGCATCTGCAGATGACATGAGTTCCCATTACTCTGGTTACCTCAAGGACTCCGGATCCGGGGTTGCAAAATCCAACAGCGGCCAGCTAGGAGGAGCTGCCCGGAGCGTGTCTCCCCTGGAGGCTTCCCTGGAGTTGGAAGAGGCCGGGCCTTCCTCCCAAAGGGCACCGCCTTCTCCACAGTCCTCGGACCAGGAAGGAGGCAGAAGAAAGGAAAAGGGATGGGGCTAATACTTGCAACACTTGGCCACCTATTGGTGGGAGAAAGGACCCCTCATGGTGGAGTGGCTGTATGTTGGGCTGCAGGGATCCGCCCAGTGAGCAGTTTGAAGCCACCTGCAGCTGCGGGAGAAAGGCTGGGCTTTCTACTCTTGAAACAGTCATAGTGTCGGAAACCCACAGGGGGTCGCTGCGAGTCCATGGAAGTGAGATTCGTTTGGCCAGAGTTTTATTGATAGAGCAAAGAGCACCTTGACCAAGTCTATGCTTCTTTTTACTGAACTTCCTTAAAGTTAGATGGCTTTACGAATTCTGAGATACAAGGATGGATCACCTGAGGTCTTTTGCCAGCTAGGAACTTCCAGTGCAGAAAGCCACCCGTCGTCTCTTGTGTAGTAGTGGTTAGAAGCACGTGCTCTGGAGGAAGACTGTCTCTATCCATCAGTTCACCATTTGCGATCTTTATGCCATCAGATAGGTTCCTTAGCCTCCCCGTCTCTCCTCTTTCTAGCCTGCACAATGGGAATCATAGTACTAGTAGCTACCTCATGGAGTCATCAGGGGGAATTAAACAAGATCCTGCATGGAAACCACTATTTTTAATCAAAGGGTGTCTACTGTTATCAGTACAAATTACGATACCACGCTACAAAATGTGAGGCGTCATCAGAGAAAATGAGATTGAGAACCATGGCAGTGCAAAGCATCCCCTTACAGTTTTATGCAAGTGGCACAGGAACGGAGCTTTGGAGAGTCAGCAGGCTTTGGAAATGTAGACATGGGGGGAGGTGGGAAAGGAGATCGGAACGTGGTGTGTGTGCAGCACAGAGCTGAGCGTTCATGTAACAGATGTGAGAGGCTCGTGGAGGGAAACAAGCGATGAATGATGTGGCTTTGAGTTAGTTTGGGGTTACACACAGACCCCACACCAGGCGAGGAAACTTGGACTTTGTACTCTGAACAGTAAGAAGCCACAGCAAGGTTTTGAGCAGGGAAATTACATGACCCTAAGTTTGTTTTCAGAACTGGGCCGGTGCCCATGCATGACATGCATTAGAAGGAAAAGAGATGAATAGGCTAGCAATGGCCATCGCTCAGTGAGTTTCCACCAAGTGAGCACCCTGTACAAATCCATTTATAACCATTGCATTTGTCTTGCTCAGAACAATAAAGACAGAGGTGATGGTGGTGAGAACTTAGAGAGAAGACAAAGGAAACACTGGGGTGGTTAGAATTGACAGACTGTGATGTAGATTTTATTTGTATGTAGAAGACCAGACCAAAGGAGGAAATCTGAGGTAAGGAAATGGAGTAAAGCCCATGTCTAATCTCCTCCAACTACAAAACTGAGGAGAATCCAACCCCACATCTGTTGAGTGATATCCAGGAGGCAGGATTATCCTTCCTTCCTTCCTTCTTTACCCTCTTCAGTACCAGCTGTCCCTCCCACAACAATCTACCTACTTCTCTGCTGGGTGCAATAACCATTACAGTCGCCACACAGAACGCACAGGCAATACTCACCATGATGGGGGTAGATTAGGGAAGTTCATAGGCCACCAAGTCAAGGTTAGAAAACATTAAGGACACAGCCTGTGTTAGTCTGGTTGACTAGAGAAACAAATCCAGAGACCCTCCCATGGACTTGGTCCGATATTACCCCATATGTTAGTACTAGTCCATAGATTCCTCTTAGACCCACGCAGCCATGCAATGATGCTGAATGTAGGAAGATCACAGGCCAGTGGGTGGAAAGTCTTGTGGATCCAGTGGTGGTGAAAGCATCTCAGTGCTGGTGTGGGTCTCCACATGGCTCCTCCAGGTCCAGGGCTCTGACTGCATCAGTGTAGCTCCATATGGCTTATCAGCAGGAAGACAAAGCAGAGAGTGTCTCCCATCTCCAGGGAGGAATACAGGAGTTCCCACAATCCTCATGGATTCTCTTTGGCTATGTCCACATGGAGGCCTCATTGGCTATGGCCTGATTGACAGACTAGACTCCACCCCTTCGCAAGTTGACAGGAGCCACAAGTTAACTGCCACACAGCCCTTCTGTCTTCAGCAGCACCTCTTCTCAGCGAGGGTAGAAAGCACTCTCAGTGAGTTCATTAATCGATGTATTAAGTTGAAGGTAGGAGACAAGGAGGCAGTGACGTCCGGGAGGATTGAGAAATGTGGACTTGAGAGAAAAGCTCAGGCCTACAAAGACGTTCACATGCTGTGTAAGGTAACATGAGTAGATGGTGACGCAGGAGATTGGATCACATCAAGACAGTACAGAGGGAGGGGAAATAAAAGATCCAGAAGGAATCTGTAGAGTACCCTCTTGTTGGGGGAAGGGAGAAGGAAGTGGAGCCAGAAGAGAAACAGTCCACGAGAGAAAAGGTGCGAAGAGGAAGAAAGGCACCGTTTTAATAGTGATGGTTTCCCCCTCATGTTCGAAATGGCCTTGTAGGGCACTAAAGCCGCGAAGTCCACGTCAATATGAGTTGTCCTCCTTGTTTTCAGCCACTCCGACCAATATTTAGATGCAAGGCGTAAGGAGTCTAGAGGGTTTTCAATGCTGTGAGCCCTTTACGCTCGCTTATGTATTTGTTTACTTTATTTATTATGGTTTTAAAAGAGGCATATTCTATATATTTGCAAAGTTCATCTCAACAAATGAAATCAGTAATAATACCCCATTAAATCTTCCATTAATTGGGTTCTCTCTCTTTCCCCCCTTCCATTCGTCCCCCCTTATTGTCTCTCTCTCCCTGTCTGCATCCCGTCCCAGGCCTCCTTGTAGTCTTCAGAGTCTTGTGACTTGGGTGTGAGCACCAGGTTTCTTTTTCTTTGATTTTCCATAAAATAACGATGTCATTAAGTACATTAAGTATTCATCTTTATAAGATTGCCTAACTTTGCTAAATATAATGCTCTCCGTTTTGCCCATGTCTTGTGTTGTTTAAGAGAGTTGGCACTGTTTATTATGGATGCACAATATTCCATTGTGTGCCTGTACCAGAGTTTGTTCATCCACTCCTGTATAACTCACATTTTTTCTATTAATGAATTGCTGCAATAAATGGGGGTGTGCCTATGTCTGCTCATGTTGTGTTCTTTATTTCTTTAGGGTATACAACCCGTAAAGAGATGGTTGGATCATAAGGTAATTGTATTTCCATTTGTTTAAGGAGGCCCCATCCTGATTTCTGTAGTGGTTGACCATCAGGTGTTTTGCTCAAAGCTCCGGCGTAGGTGGGGTTGACCCTCTGCAGAGGCTTAGGGAGGGTCATCTGGTGTGAAAGTGGAGGGCTACAAAACCTGTCCTAAAGCTATGCTTTACCACAATCCTATCGTGCTTATATAGTTTGTTGATTTTTTAAATTTCAGGTGACTGGGAGTAATGCGAGTTTATGGGAGTTAGATGGACCACATCCCCAACCAAACCTTGGACTTCCCATCGATCTCTAGCTCTGCATTATACTGACCTTTCCAGATGTGCTGTAATTGTATTAATTCCCACCGATGAGTTCTTTGTTATATGGCTTCAGACAAGTCACTGCATTTCTCCCGGCATAAGTTTCCCCATGTAGCCCTCCTCACCACCGGCCAGCATCAGATCTCTCTACGGGCACATCACCCCTTCGGAGGCCTTAGTATAAGCAACCCCACATTTCCTACTGTTGTTTAGTGATTGTGACAAGACTGAAAGCAAAGGCTGCAGGCAAGTCACAGTGGTGTTGTGACATTGCTGTCCTTCTTAGTCATACCATGCCCTCTGTCTCCACAGGTCCCATCTGTGCCACCTGCATGCATATTCCAAAATGTGGGCCCTTGGGAACCATCGTTGCCACATGGGAGCAGGGACCCAAACCAAGATAGGATAATTCAAGTCACTCATCTCTTTCTTAGGGAGTCTACGTGTCAAGAAGTCCTGATGGTGTAGTGCAGGGGGCGCCGCATGTGTCCCCTGAGGTAATATTTTGTGGCCCACGATGCTCTGAAATACAATGAAAATAGAAAAAAGTTTATGAAGAAAATAGCACTTAGGGGAGATCGAGGCAATAGTGTACACACAATTCCCTCGTTACCTTTTATTTCAGAGCATCATGGGCCACAAAATATTACCTTGGGGGCCGCATGTGTCCCACAGGGCGCCAATTTGACACCCCTGGTGTAGTGGGTTATGCGCTGGGCTGTTAATGGCAAGGGCAGCAGTCGGAAGCTCCACAAGAGAAAGAGAAGGCCCCATAAAGAGTGGCAGTCTCCGAAACTCACAAGAGCAGCTTCCCTGTCCTGTAGGGTGGCTGTGAGTCAGAATCAACTCGATGGCAGTGAGTTTGGTTCTGCTTATCCTGTTTTGATGTTTTGTGTCCTATTTTGTATCAAGATTTGCTTTTAGTCTCATTTAATGCTTTTAATAACCCTGCGCGGGAAGAAATGCTCTTCAATGTTATGCATGAGGAGAATGAGAAACAAGGATACTGAGTCATCTCCCCTAAGTCCCCTACCTGGTCAATAGCTAACCCAACAGCCAAACCCGTCTGGGAGGAAGCCTTTGCCACTATATTGCCTCTCGTAAATTCTCAGGGAGCTTGGGTTAAAATTACAATTGGGCATACCATTTGATTCATCAATTTCACCTTTTTGAATTTACCTGTTAGGTCTGTTTTGCTCTTGCCTAAGGATAATAATTGCTGCATTGTCCATAATGGCAAAAGGGGTGGAAAAATATATATGTATGTGTGTATATGTGTGTATATATGGAGCCCTGGTGGTGTAGTGGTTATGTATTGGGGTGCCCTGGTGGAGCCCTGGTGGTGTAGTGGTTATGTATTGGGGTGCAATCTGCATGGTTGGCAATTTGAAATCACCCTCAGCTCCTCAAGAGAAAGACTGGGCCTTCTACTTCCATTAATAGTTACAGTCTCAGAAACCTACAGGGGGTTGCTATGACTCACTATTGACTTGATGAGAGTGAGTTGGTTACAGATATATATCAAAAGCCTGGTTAAATAATTTATACTACTTCATTTCAATGGAGAGATACAGGTTCATGCAAAAGAGTAATGTGAATTTATATGCACTAATATGAAATTATCTCCAAGAAATGTGCTCAGAACACACAGGATCAAACTAAGAGGGAAGGAGGGAGAAGGGAGGGGAGGTGGACCTCATCCTGGCCCACCAAGACCGGAGGACGATATTCCTGCTCAGAGCAGTCAATGCACAGAAAGGACTGTAGGGCCAGCCCCACCATGAGACACGGCATCCCCTCACTGACCCATAGTGCTCCAGGAAACAACACTGGAGACACAATGTGGGAATTATGCCCAATCTGACCCCACACACTGGGGCAAAGCATGAAGGGAGTGCAACGGAGCGGCAAGGGAAGCAAAGCAATGAAGTCCCCGAGGAATCCCAAAAACAGACTTCAGGAACAGGGCTTGGCACTTCATCCAACTCAATCGGAAAACATTCATAAGGGTCAACGGACAGACCTGGAACTATTTATAAACCCAGGGACAAGCAAACAACACGTGATCTAAAATTGATGGCAAGGAGGGCATAGAATGCCTGGTGAGGTTTGATCAAGTGCAACATAGCTAAGATGAGTTACTGAAAGTCAAATGAAGGTCAAACTTGAGAGTGGGACAAGAGGAAAGTAAAAGGAAATACAGTAAAGACCTAGGAGGCAAAGCACATTTGTAGAGGTATAATTACAGGCATGTACGTACGTAAATATATACACAACGATAGGGAAACATATCTATGTACATATCTTTATATGTTAAGACTTAAAGTAGCAGATGGACATTGGGCCTCTACTCAAGTCCTCCCTCAAAGCAAGAACACTGTGTTCTATAACCTGGTATTCTGTGATGCTCACCTTCCCAACACGATTGCTGAAGACAAAATGGGTGCCTAGTGGAGACCCAAAGCCGCCTGTAGACAATTGGGCATCCCCTCAAAGAAGGGTCACAAGGGATGAGCCAGCCAGGGTGAAGGATGAAACAAGGGTGGATGAAACATAGCAAGGATGAAACATACAACTTTCCTCTACTTCTTTAATGCTTCCTCCCCTACCCACTATCATGACCTCAATTCTACCTTACAAACCCAGCTAGACCAGAGCATGTACACTGGTACAGATAAGGGCTCTCAACACACGGAATCCAGGACACATAAACCCCTCAGGAACAATAATGGGAATAGCAATACCATGAGGGTAGGGGGAAGGTAGCGGGAGAAAGGAGGAACCAATTGCAACGATCACCATATAAACATTGCCCCCTCACCCAGGGGATGACCAACAGAAACATGGGGAAGGGAGACAGTGAATGGTGCAAGGTATGAAACTAATAGTAATTTATAATTGATCAAGGGGTCAGGAGGGGGTGGGGAGGGAAAAAATAGGAGCTGATACCAGGGGCTCAATAAAAATTAAATGTCTGGAAAATAATGATGGCAACATATGCACAAATGTGTTTGACACAAAGAGCTGTAAAAACCCCATTAAAATGATTTTTAAATTTCCAGTGTTGTCCCCCGTAGGGCTGTGGGTCAGTGAGGGACATCGTGTCTCACAGGGGATCAGCCATATGGTCCACTCTGTGCATTGACTGTTCGGAGCAGGGAAATCATCCTCCAGGCCTGGTGGGCCAGGATGTGCTCCACTCTCTCTTCCTCCCCCTTCCTTTGCTCCCATGTGCTCTGATCAGACATGCCCCTCTCCCCTAGCTGCAGCGTCAGTGCTGTCCTCTAAAGTAAATTCTTCTGGGGGAGGGGCAGTTGTCCACGTAGCTGGTATGGGGGCCAAGCCCTCAGGCCCCTCCACTGGCTCCCCTCCCCAAGCTAGCATGCTGCATTCGCATCCCGGAACACCTGATTTAAGTCTGGTCCCTCTTTCCCTGTGGAGACACAAACAATACCCTCCCCTTGGGTGGGTCAGTGCTCTATTCCCCTGCCACACATCTCTATCGTGAGACTTAGTGTTGGGATTGGCCCCATCTGACCCCACCACACCCAGGCAAAACACTAAAGGCTTGCAGCAGAGCAACAGGGAGAGCAGAGCAGGGAGCTCCCGAGGGAGTGCAAAAGGTAGACTTTGGGGGCAGAACGTGGCACCCCATCGGATTCAACTGGAGGACACGCCAAGAGGTCAAAACTCAGACCTCGATCTATTTACACGTTTTTCTTTTGCTTTTTATTATTTTTTAATTAATTAATTTTTTGCTTGGTCATTGGTTTTCTTTGTTGTTGTCATCCTTGTGTTCTCTTTTGTCGCTCTTTCCTGCTATGCCTTGTTTTTTGGTGCATGTTATTATCTCTGCAGATCTATCTAGATAGACAGGCTCAATGAACAGTCTGGAGGAGAAAACAACAACGGGACCGATGGTTCCAGGGGTACATGGGAGAGGGGGAGGTCGGGGAAAGGAGGTGGTGTTGACCAACCCAGGGATGAGGGAACAACAAGTGATCCAACATTAGTGGCAAGGAGGGTGTGTGAGGCCTGGTAGGGATTCAGCAAGGGCAATGTAACTGAGAGGAATTACTGAAACCCAAATGAAGGCTGAGCGTGATAGTGGGACAAGAGGAAAGTAAAAGGAAATAGGGGAAAGAACTAGGAGGCAAAGGGCATTTATAGAGGTCTTAATATAGGCATGTACATATGTAAATATATTTATATAGGATGGTGGGGAAATAGATCTGCGTGCATATATTTATAGGGTTAGTATTAAGGTAGCAGATGGACATTGGACCTCCACTCAAGTACTTACTCAATGCAAGAACACTTTGTTCTACTAAATTGGCATTCCATGATGCACACCTTCCCGACACAATTGCTGAAGACAAAGTGGGTGCATAAGCAAATGTGGTGAAGAAAGGCTGATGGTGCCCGGCTATCAAAAAATATAGCATCTGGGGCCTTAAAGGCTTGAAGACAAACAAGCAGCCATCTAACCCAGAAGCAACAAAGCCCACATGGAAGAAGCACACCAACCTGTGTGACCACGAGGTGTAGAAGGGACCAGGTATCAGACATCAAAGAACAAAAAATCATATCATTGTAAATGAGGGGGAGTACAGAGTGGAGACCCAAAGCCCATCTGTAGGCAACTGGACATTCACTTACAGAAGGGTCGCGGGGAGGAGACGAGCCAGTCAGGGTGCAGGGTAGCAACGATGAAGCATACAACTTTCCTCTAGTTCTTAAATGCTTCCCCCACCCCCCACTATCATGATCCCAATTCTACATTAAAAATCTGGCTGGACCAGAGGATGTACACTGGTACAGATAGAAACTGGAAATAAAGTGAATCCAGGACAGATGATCCCTTCAGGACCAGTGGTGAGAGTGGTGATACTGGGAGAGTGGAGGGAAGGTGGAGTAGAAAGGGGGAACCAATTACAAGGATCTACATATAACCTCCTCTCTGGAGGATGTGCAACAGAAAAGTGGGTGAAGGGAGATGTCGGACAGTGTAAGATATGACAAAGTAATAATTTATAAATTATCTAGAGTTCATGATGGAGGTGGTGGGGAGGGAGTAGGGGAAATGAGGAGCTGATATCAAGGGCTCAGGTAGAAAGCAAATGTTTTGAGAAAGATGAGGGCAACAAATGTACAAATGTGCTTGACACAATGGATGGATGGATTGTGATAAGAGTTGTATGAGCTCCCAATAAAATGATTTTTTTAATAGACAATTTAAAAAATTATTTTTAAAAAAGAAAGAAAGAAGAAATCCATTGCCTAACCCTCAGTCACCAGGGCTTGGGATATTCAGGGCCATAAATGCTAATTCACTGATGATTTGAAGTATAAGGGGAGGTCTTTTTTTCTTCCCCAACACTTGTGGACTGGATTGTTCAAATCCCTTTACTACTTATTTTTACCTAGGTCAGTGTAAGTAACGGTGGGTGGAGGGCAAGTAGGAGTTGGATAATATCCTAATGTGAAATAGGAGAAATAAATTTACTCAAGGGAATCAATCTAGAACCCCCCTCCCAGGTAGGCAAATAATGGAAAAGTGGGTAAGGGGCAATGGAGGATGCTGTAAGATATGGAAATAATAATCTATAATTTATCAAGGGTTCGTGAGGGAGGGTGAGTTGGGAGGGAGGGAGAGGAGGTGGGTAGCTGATGTCAGGGGCTCAAGTGGGAAGAGAATGCTTTCAAAATGATGATGGCGGCATATGTGCAAATGTGCTTGACACACTGGATGAAAGTATGGATTGTGATGGGAGATGTAGGAGCCCCCAATAAAAGTATTTTTTTTAAAGAACAGCTTTCCTCCAGTTCTTTAATGCTTCCTCCCCACCCACTATCATGATCCCAATTCTACCTTACAAATCTGGCTAGACCAGAGGATGTACACTGATATGAGCCCCCAATACAATGATTTTTTTAAATTTACTCAAGGGAAAAATAAACAACAGATTGCAAAACAGTGTGCATATATGTTTATGTTTTCATTGCAAACCAATGTGTATAGGTGCTATCATTAGTATCATTTCAAAAGGCATGCACGCCCACACTTGCAGTTATTATCTACAACAAATATCCCAGAGACATAGAAAAGAAACAAGCACCAGTGTCATCCGAGATGACCAGAACTGGAAAGTCAGGGAGCATACCGGGGAGGCAAAATTACTTCTCATCCTTCGGTTGTTCAATTCCTTTTTAATACCATGGGTTTTCTTATCGCCTCTTCAAAATCTATATTTTGAAAGAGAATAAGGAGAAGAAGAGGAGGAGGAGGCAGAGAGACTCTTTGAGTGCTACGGAAATCTCAGAGCTCTTCACAGGAGGTCCAGTTCGTTCCTGGGTTTCTGAGGAGACCTGATTTAACCAGTACACCTGAAGATAATGTTGGAGCTCTTCCTCTGTGACCTACTGTGTAATGCATGGGGTCCCTGTGGTAGTTACATAATCTTGTGTCAATTTGGGATTTAAGAGGATTAAGAGTGAAGGGGTGGAGTCTCATCTGTCAATTGGGTCATAGCCAATGAGGCCTCTGTGTGGACATGGCCTTCTCCTGAGGATTCTGGGAACTCCTGGATTTCCTCCTTAGAGGTGGGAGACTCTCTCTCTCTGTTCACTCCCAGGGAGATGCTCTACTGACAAGACACACAGCACTACACCGACAGGTCCCGTGCCCTGGGAACTGGAGGAGCCAGGTGGAGACCTCTGCTAGTGCTGAGATGCTTCTACCACCACTGGATCCACAAAACTTTCCACCTAGTGGCCTGTGATCTTCCTGCATTCGGCATCTTTGCATGTGTTGTGTGAGTCTGAAGAGGACTGTATAGATTGGCATTGGACATATGAGCTAATATTGGACTTACTGACTTGATCTGGACTGGGCTGGATGTTTTCTCAATATTTAACTGCTCTCATATATGAAGCTCTTTCTTATACACACAGGATTGTCCATGAGTTTGTTTCTCTAGTCTGCCCAGACTAACACAGTCACTACGAATCAGAATCACCTTCACAGGTTTGGTTTGAGTTTGTCCTAGACTAATCTCACCACCTGAGAAACGACATAAAAATACCAGTCAGTGCCTGAACCTCACCCTACCCAGAGATTCTAATGTAATTGACTTGGGAGGCTGCCTGGGCACAGGACTTTTTAAAGTTCCCAGGTGCACCTTAGACCTAAGATGATATTACGGGAAGCCTATAAATTCAATCTTTAATGAATGTTGAGAGAAGGCAGGAGAGAAAATTGCCCACAAAATAATTTAATAAAGGAAATGAGAACCATAAATGGCATAATAAAAGCCTAATATTACTAGCTCTCTATTTCCTGGATTTTTATATTTTCTATTGAAGGTCATATCATAACATCTAGCACATGTCCAGCACAATAGAGGTTCAATTAGCAATTGTCTAATACATGAATCCAGTGATCAATAAATGATTGAATGGATGAAACTGAAGAAGAACCTGATTGTGTCTTTGGCAAGCAGTGCCTAGCTTATTACCACTGCTGTTCTTGGAGTGAAGCATGAGAAATTAAAAAGTATTTGCAATAAATGTGCTAAGATCAGGTATTAAAGCTGGGTTCCGTATGGAAGAGACTATAAACCCAGATGGGGGCAGACAGGAGAAAAGGGCATCGTATAATGGTCATTAGGGCTGGGAACAAAATATTTCCAGATCTCTCTCTGGGGACATGAGAGGATGGCACTTCCCCACCTCTTAAAGTTCTCAGTGGCCATGCGACTTGCTCTCGTCATTGAAGTGAGAAGCGTTGTGTTTTGCTTCTAAGCAGAAGCTTTAAAAGTCAATGTATGGATTGCTCTATTTCTCCTTAGGGCGAACAGCTTTCCGATTATTGAAATGAAGGAGTTCTCTGAGATGTGGGATTTTCAGTGTTAAAATCCAGCGAGTTTCAGGTAAACTGGATGATTGGTCGCCTTGTTAGGGCAGTTTTCAACTTCAGGTCATGCTTACTCCATTATCCTGGGTCTAAGAGTGAGAGTGTATGGAGCAGAAGAGCCCTTACCTAAGTGGGACTCAGAGGGTTCAAAGAACCTGAGAACAGAGCTGGATTCCAGACCACATGTGTCTGTCTTCAGCACCCTCCCCCTGGTGTATGCAGTCTCTATTGTAGCTGTGTGGGGCTTTGCTTTTAACCATGGAGACTCTGGTACACAAAAGTAGGTGAGAACAAAAGCCTCAGGAGGGAATTATATCAGAGCTTTCTGTGAACACCTGGTCTGCAGAAAGCTCTGGATGACAGTGTAAACCCCAAATCCATCTGCCAGGTTCGCCGATAAATCCCCTCTGACCATAGTTGAGAATGTGAATAGCCTTGTTATCAGACAGAGAACACTGTAAAGTCAATTATGGCAGATGTAGTTAGTTTAAAATGTAAAACATTATCATTTGATCTCCCTTTTGATCCATGTTAAAGTTGCTTCAGTTAAAAATAATTTTTAAAGTGCAGGGGAAATCCACATGGACTAAACTTCTGGGGAATGCCCTCTGGCCAGGGATGGGCACAGCCTGGCTCTCATGCAGAGCGCGTTGGAAAGGGGATGACTGCAGATGCATTGAGGTGAAAATTTGACACCTTGACATTTGATCTCCCTCTGGACTCACTTTAAATATGTGACCGTTTTTAATATTTTCTTTTTAATATGTATTAATGTATTGAGATATGAACATATATATGTTTAAATAATTTTATTGGGGGCTCGTACAGCTCTTATCACAATCTATACATAAACCCATTGTGTCAAGCACATTTGTACATGTGTTGCCCTCATCATTCTCAAAGCATTTTTTCTCTACTTGAACCCTTGGTATCAGCTCATTTTTTGAAATATGAATATTTGTAATGGTTTCTTTTTGATTGAGGTTTTTCTCTGTTTTACTTTGTTATTACTGTTAGTTTTATTGTTATTTTCTTTTAAAAATGTTTTTCTATATATGAAATTCAGGCTAGGTAAATTTTTAGAGACTGTAACTGGATTAATGGTTCCTTAGGGGTGGGTATGGCAGGGATGGTTGGCGGAGCTAATAATGATGAATACAAGAATGAAGAAAATGTTCTTAACTTGATTGTGGTGATGATTGTACAATATGTCTTAATGTGATAGAACTGTTGAATTGTATAGTTTATGAATTGCATGCCAATAAAACTCTTTTTTTAAAGAAATCAGGTGAGGACAGTTTTCCTAAACTCATTGAATGATATTCATTCTACAAGTATTTATTGTGCTTTACTGTACTATTACACTACTAAGAGTTGTGGGCTATATGAAGGTGAGAAATGCTATGATTAAGAAACATCAATTATATGACTTTCTGTATATGAAATCCAGGATAGGTAGATGTATAGAGAGGGTAACTGGCTAGGGGCACCGCGGGGAGGATGAGGGGAAAGGAGGAGCTAACAACAGAGTATGAGAAGAAAATGTTCTAAAATTGGTTGTTGTGATGATTGTACGAATATTCTTAATATGATTGAATGGTTAAACTGTATGATGTGTGAAGTAGATACCCATAAATCTATTTTTATAAAGAAAGAACATATACTGTATACCGGAGATAGCCATGCATATGGCTAACAATATTACAAGGCATACACTGCCAAATGTAAGTCGGGTCACTCTGCAGCAGCAAAAGAAAGCCGTTTTACTCAGGGTGCAAGACAGCTCAAACGGAGAAGCACAGAGCAAAGGACAAAAACACCAAGAATCCCAACACTCCGAGAGAAGAGTGAGCGCTTACACAGAAAAGTGGGGAAGGTGAGGCGTGCATGACCACGGTCATGGGACTGTAGGGTTACCGATGACCATAAGACAATGCCAAGTTAAATTCTACAGAGTTAGTTGATTTATTTTCGAAGACAGATTTCTTAGAGTTTAATGAAAGATGAGGTTTAATTTGTACTTAGCAGATAATTTCCTGAAATATCTACATGTACAGTCTTTCTAGGGCAGGCTGCAAAACCATTCTTTCATGACCATCTCGGTAAACATTTCCTTGACAAACATTTATTCACACACCGTGTTGTTTTCAGAGGATGGTTAATGTTCTAAGTTACCTGTCCTGGTGGAATGCCCAAGGCTACGGCCCTCAGCCATCCTGGAGGTCTGTGAATGAACTCACATGGCTCAATTTTCAGTCAAACAATAGACAGATCTAAAGGGGAAACAATAACGCCTTAGAAATAGCAGGTATTCGAGGTCTGCTGTGTAGCATTTACCCAAGGACAAAGTTCAGCAGTGTTAGCAAAGAAAAAGGAGTGGAAACAGGACACACAGGGAGGAAGTGGGATAAGTGGGTTGATGTTATGGAATTGCAGCCAAAGACATGAAGCAAGATGTGTATGAAGTTTTGAGTGGAAAAATTATTTGCTCACCAAACTTGCACCTAATTCACTCACACACACTTGAAAGGAAAAAAAAAGGGAGTGAGAGAAGTTGTATGTCATCAAGGTTTTAAATCACAGGTTTAATCCTTAGGAAGGCACAGACAAGCCAAACTTAGGATAAGCTGAAGTTTAATGAAAGATGAAGTTTAATTTGTACTAAAGTCTGCTGCCTCAGTTATGCTAAGTGCCTCAATGTTGAAATATCCCTTCACCTTCCCCATTGATCCAACATTTCCTTAGAAATTCTCTGATTCCTATTAAAAGGACATTTTCTTCTGCGTGGGCTTCTTTTGTGCATGCCATTCTAAGATGATCATTTTTATTTTCAGACTTTCCAGACCCCAGACCCAGGGCAGGGCCACAACTGGAGGGACAACTTGGCAGTTAAGAGGACTGACTCAAAGTGGAAAGTTGAACTGACTTGGTGGGGTGGGAGGTGGGGGGAATCACCGTTAGTGGAGTAGGTGGTTTATTGCAAATATTATACATATATTTCTTAAGGCATCTGACAAAACCTAGGATTAATATAACAATGATTAAAATTATTAGTTCACTTGCAACACAGAACATAATCAAGAACCAATCCTATTTGGAAACCAGCTGAAAATATAAAAATGAAGGAATGGTCACAGAAGGAATGATATATACCAGAGTGGCCTTTGGGGGGATTCTGGCAATGTCTAGTTCTATTTCTCTAGAAGAATGTATCCAAGAACAAACTGTTGCATGCTGGGCAAGGAGCAGGCTGGTAACCTTAAGGTCTGTAGTTCAAAACCACCATCCGCTCCATGAAAGAAAGACAGAGCTTTCTACTCTTATAAAGAGTTACAGTCTGGGAAACACACAGAGGCAATTCCACCTTGTTAGGCTCACTATGAGTTGGCATTGACTCGATTGGCAGTGAGTTCACTGGGGCTGGGGGTGGTTTTATTATGTTGTCTACAATCACTTTAGTAAAGGATTTTAGAGAGCCTTTGTGTCATGGCCTTGCTATCAACATTACTGGCCATTTGAGCCTTAAAAACCCTACTGCCATCAAGTGAAGCCCCACTCATACACCCTTATAGGTCAGTCAGAGGGCACCTTAGGTGGTGAAGTTGAATCCCTGACTTTTTGGTTTGCTTTCCAAGCCTAACTCAGTGCACCACCAGGGTTCCTCATTTGAACCATGATAGCAGAGAAATTGTACATGGATTTTGCTAAGTGCCCCATGCCGTAAGTAGGTATAGCAGCCTGAAGGAATAATCAATCCCATCCAGTTCTGTGTGCTGGATGAGTTAGAGTTGCCCACGAGGACAAGTCATCTTCCATGCAGAATTATTAATTTTATTTCACAAGTTCATTGCAGATGATCAGAACTTGAGGGGATCTTTCATAGAACCCCAAGAGCTCTTAGGGTGCATTGGTCCTACATAGAGTCTCCCGCAGAGCCCAGGTGTCAGACTCACTGTGATCGTTTTCTGCTGCATCATCCCCACATGGAAACATCTATCCAGAGCATAAGTCATGCCCGTCCTTGTGGGTCAGTTCAGGAATGGAATAGATGGGTTGGCTCCTTCAAGCCAGGTGTCAGTAAAGGAGTTATTTACAAGTGGACAGTCCTCCAAGCTGGATGATCATGAAGTCAGGGCAGTTTTGACTCATTTGATCATCTCCAAGGTAACAATCTTTCCTTGTCTATAATATGGAGAGTTGTCAACAGAAAGGGAACAATGCTCAAAGCCAGAGCATCTTTTAGATTTCACCCAGAAATGAGGGAGAATAAACCAAGGTCCAAAGGAATACATTTATGAGTCCGGGTGGTGCCATAGTTTCACACAGTTCACTTGTTTGTTTGTTTTTAATTTATTGAAATCTACAGTAATATTTGAGGCAGCAGAACCAGAATGAGCTTGCACAGCAGGTAAAGGGGAAAGCGTTTTTCTATCCCATAAAACCAGCATTCTGTTAGATTACTGGCACTGGCTACAGACCAGGAATTGCATTCTCAGGCATCAGCAAGAATTAGAAGAAGGAGCAAAAAAGAATTTAAGGCATATTTCATAATAACAAAGTAGTACGATAAAGCAAAAAACATAAAATCATAGACTGTGTGCTATTTTTCTGTTGGTGGCTTTGAAGACTTGGCCCATGCCCACAGTTTACTGCTTGTGGTTTCTGGAGTTGGAGATTCCCCTGAGAACAAGCTCAATCCCCTTGTATGGACAGTCAGCCTTGCAAGGAACAAGACTTGCACAAGACCGATTCCCTCCACTGATGAAGGAATAGGTTTCTGCATGGGCAAAACCAAAAATCAAATGGTAAGTACAAGAGTTAAATTAGCTTCACGTATCAGTATGAAAGCAAGACAAAATCACTCAATAAAACCCGAAGAGCTACATTGCACAGACATGGAGCTCTATGTGAGAGCTGATTTATCTCATGATAATTCCCAAGATCCCACAGAGGTGGAGGGCTCAAGGGGCCCAGCTGGTACCAAAGCCTTGTTCCCACTTTTTCAGGACCACGCAAGATAGTGCACCCTTGAATCCCGCAATTCTGATGCCAAAAATGTCCAAAAGTACAACAGACTGCTTAGCAGAAGCAAAGAAAAGAACCTTAAGCAAGGACACTATTCATGATAGTCAACCGTTTAAGTTTGGAAAGGCACATTGACTCAAGGACAAAGTTCAAAAGGATCAGGAAAGGAGTAGGACTAGAAATAGAATACCGAGGAAGGAAACGGGATAAGTGATGTTACATTGTGGAGATTTCCATCAATGACATGAAACAAATGTGGGCGGATGACTGAATGAAAAACGACTCCGATTTATAAACCATTGCCCAATTTACAATAGAAATGAAAACAACACCCTATCAAAAACATGAAGAAAAAAAGTATCTTGAGGGTGAAAACAGCTTGAACTGGAAAAGAGTGTCAGACTCTTAAGTACCAGGAGTTCCAACATTCTGGGGCAGGTGGGGAGGGAGCAGTAAGCATAATCACAGGGACTTTGGACGACATCTACTTGTAAGACAATATCCAACCCGCTGTAACCACGTTGATACCAACTCACTGCGACGCTCTACAGGCTTTCTCAGACTGTCAGTCTTAATGGGAGCAGCCTCGTCTTTCTCCCTTGGAGTGGCTGCTGGGTTGACCAGTGACCGTGCAGTAAGCAGCCCGACGCTGTACCTGCAGCGCCACCAAGGCTCCTAGTAACTTGAATTCACTGCAGTCAAGTCGGTTCTGACTCATAGTGAGCCTCTAGGACAGAGTAGAACTGTCCCTTTGGGGTTCAATGCTGTAAAATCTTTACGGAATATATAGAGAGAGTAACTGGATTAATGGTTTCTTGGGAATATGGCAAAGGAGCTCAGGGGTATGTGGGAAGCTAATAACAATGGGAACTAGAAAGAAGAAAATGCTCTAAAATTGATTATTGCAATGATTGTATTTCTTCATGTGATTGAATTATTAAATTGTGTGGTATGTGTATTATTGCCAAAAAAAGTTAGAAAAAAATATTTATGGGAGCAGACAGCCTCATCTTTCTCCTGTGGAGCAGCTGCTAGGATTGAACTGTTGACCTTCAGGTTAACAGCTCAATCCATAGCCCGCTGCACTATCAGGAATATTCTAGATCCTTATTTAAGAACAAGACAAAGCAAAACAGATTTACTGCCATCGAGTTGATGCTGACTCATAGCAACACAATACAATAGAACAGCCCCTGTGAGTTTCTGAGACTGTAACTCTTCATAGGAACAGAAAGTCTCATCTTTCTCTCACAGAGGGGTTTGTGGTTTCGAACTTGCAATTAGCAGCTCAATACTTAATCACTATGTCACCAGGGCTTCTCAAAGCTCCTGATAGCAAGCTAAAATTCTACCAGGGTAACTGATGTAATTTCCTTTTTTTAAAAATCATTTTATTGCGGGCTTGTACAACTCTTATCACAATCCATCGATCATCCATTGTGTCAAGCATATTTGTATGCTTGTTGCCATCATCATTTTCAAAACATTTTCTTTGTACTTGAGCCCTTGGTATCAGTTTCTCATTTTCTCCCCTCCCTCCCCCATCCTCACTGATGTAATTTCTAACATAAACTTCTTAGGGCCAGCCAAGCAGATGGTTTTCTGAAGTGTCTCCATATACATTCTGGTGTTTCGCTTGTCTTTTGTTTTGACCTTGTTCCTCAGAGTGACCCCTTTGTTCTTTGACACTTATGAAAGTTCTTTTGCAGCAGATTTTCCCAATGCAGGACATCTTTGGATTTCTCTCATTCCTTTAAAACTTTTTAAGGTGAATTGAGTGAAGATTTACGAGGTATATTGATTTTCCAGTCAACAATTCATACCCATTTTATTTTAGGTCATTGATTAAAATCCCCACAACATAACATCACTTATTCCACTTCCTCCCTGTTTTCCTGTTTCCATTTCTCCTTTTTCCCTAACCCCCTGAACTTTGTCTTGGGCTGAAAACTTTTCTTCAAAGTCTCATGTCATTTACTGAGGGTGGTGAAAGTAATTTCTCTACAAGAAGTTACACATGGTTAATGCTCCACATCACGGGTCCTCTGCGCAGGAAGGCAGAAATGAACAGTTTCATGAAAGATGGAGTTCGGCTTGTGCCAGAGCCTGTCCCCTCAGCAATCCCAACACTCAGTTTTTGAATGCCCCTGTCCAGGTTGATCAATGTGATTAGAATACTTTTTATACCATTGCATACTTTTTGCAAATGTCTACAATAAGCACATTGGTTTTATGGTTTTAAAAAGATACTATTTAAGAAAGGAACAATTAAAAATCATTCACAAGTGCCCTCTGACCATTGAAGAGAGTAGTGACTAGCCTTGCTAGCGGATAGAATGTATTAGAATATGGACTAATACAGATGCAGTTGAGGTAAAATTTAATATCGTATCATTTGTTCTCCCTTTGGCTTATTTTAAATTTGCTCTAGTTTTTAATATTTTCTACTTTTTTTGATGGAAGTTTTTTTATCTCCATTTCATTTTGTTATTTTTGTTGGGCTTTTTTTTTTTTTTAGTTTTGTTTTTCTATGATTTTCTGTATATCCAATCCAGGATAGGTAAATTTAAAGAAGCAATAACTGGATTAAGGTTTGTTAGGGTTATGGCAAGTGGGTGGGGTGGGAGAAATGGGGAGCTAATAATAATGAGTACAAGAAAGAAGAAAATGTTCTTAATTTGATTGTCATGATAATTGCACAGCTCTTTTTAATACGGTTAAACGATTGAATTGTTAAAAAAAAAAAAGGAAAAAAATCACCTCGGTATATTCTGACTAATGGTGACCCCATGAGTGTAGAACTGTACTTAATCAGACTTATTCAGAAGCAAATTTCTCACCTTCTCTGAGTAGCTGTATTGACTGAATGAACAATTTTGCACCACCCAGAGATTCCTATTAAAAATTAGTCACAGTACCTTTATTGTTCAGGTTTCAGATTCCTGGTGCAGTATTACTATCACTAGAAATACCTATAGAAAGTATATTAATGCTTTCTTCTCCCAGACATCAGTATCACTTATTAAAGAGGAAGCGACAGCTGCCCCTTCAATGGACAGAGCTCTAGCCTCATCCAATTACGTTAGCAGATTTCCCATGGATTCATGGTTCTTCATTTTCTCTGGGCGCTCTAAGCACGCCACTGGCCCAGGCTCTGCGATGGATCAACGCCAGTTAACTGGCCCAAAGGAAACATGGTCTGTGTGAAGTAGAAGAAATGAACACCCAGCCCTCCCTACAGATGCTTCCCACTAATCAAAATACTGGAATAAAGCTTTGTCCCAGGAGGGAGTGATGATCAGGCATGCCGCAGAGGTAATTTAAGCCCAGTGCCTCGAAGATGACCGGACTGCCTTGCCAGTGCTGGGCAGCGATTGTGGTTTCCCGGGAAAGAATCGGCGACTGGACAGCGTCCATGGGGCCACCGAGGTTTCTGTCCTCAGTCCTGTCGGTGGTCCCCACTGCTCTGATGGCTGAGTAGGAGTCCGTGTTGTGCATGCTGGCACTGTTAGGGCGGTGGCTCTCAGCCTTCCTTTCATTCAGTTCCTCATGTGGTGGTGACCCCCAACCATAACATTATTTTCATTGCTACTTCATCGCCGTCATTTTGCTACTGTGATGAACCAGGCGACCCCAATGAAAGAGTCATTCGACTCCCCCAAAGGGTCGCGACCCACAGGTTGAGAACCGCTGGTTTAGGGACTGGCGGTGGCAATAAGCAAACACACAAAACCTCCTGCTTTGAGAAGTTTGGTAACAGCCGTGCTCACAACAGGACAGCTCTTCCTTACTGCCCGGATCCAAGAGCGCCTCTGAGTCCTCTGCTGTCACACTGGGTGTCCGCGGAGGCTTGAGGTGAAGCGGGAGCCGCAGAGACAGAGGGGCGCAGCCAGGCCTGCAGTCAGTCCTGGAGAGCTGAGGTCCCGCGAAGCACAGAGGGGGGGCGGAGGTGCCTGTCACTCCAGGTGAGAGTTCTCCTAGGTTTCTAGGTATGCTTCCAGGAACAAGCCAGACACACATTTGAATGTTATGATTTGGGGTTGTGACATCTTTGCCCAAGATCACCACAAATGAAACATTTATCTTCTTCACAATACGGAAGGTAAAAGATTGATTGAAACACCCCTGAATGGCTTCATACATTGAATATGGATATGTAGCTTAATGCACATGTGTACCTTTAAAAAAACCCTTTGCCATAGAATGGGGTGGGACTCGTGGCTACCTCACGTGTGTCAAAGTAGAACTGCACAGTTTTTAATAGCTGATTTTTTTATTGGTAACTGGTATTTTATTGGTCGTTTTGAGGATCATTACAGAGACATCATGAACAATTTGTACATAATTCTTTTTGCTGTTGTTGAGCGTCACAATGGCTGTATTTCTGGTGTTTGAGGTTGGAAAGGGATGGGCGGGTGGGCAGTGTGTCCACTTTGCTGCCATTGGCTGAGCATGTCCTTGGAAACTGAGTTAGCTCAGTATCCACGGCCATGAGAACACAAGAGCTCTGCTCTGGGTCTCCGGCCTGCTCACAGGTCTCTGACCTGGTCTCCCGCTAGCAGCCACATTCCCATCTGGTTGGCACGGTCATGGGGCTGGGGGGAACGGCACAGCTACCGGTAGTCATTCAGGGTCTTACAAGAGAGTCTACAGTTCATACTAACTGGGCTGGCGGAGTTTGGAGACATCTAGGAAGAGTCGAGGTTTCGTGTGGAGAGCCAGGAGAGGGAATAGGAGAAGGGGAGCTAACTCAGTGCCATCTTCCCAAATTCCTTTCACAGCTTATTGCTGGGGCAGCAGATTACTTGGGCCCTTCTTCTGAGGCATGCCTGGATGGACTCAAGCCCCCGACCTTTCAGGTAGCAGCCAAGTGCATTAACTGAACCATCCTGGGACACCATGCATTATACAAATATATATTCTGGGCCCTGGTGACTGAGAGGTTCTGCATTGAGCTACTAACTACAAGGACAGCAGTTCAAAACCACAAACCACTCTGTGGAAGAAAGACAAGGCCTTCTACTCCTACAAAGAGTTACAGCCTCAGAAACTCACAGGGCAGTTTGACCCAGTTCTATAGGGTTGCTGTGTGTTGGATTTGACCCTATGGCTACATATATATTCTAAGTAATATAGGCTAGCTAAAGTGCATTAACACACAAGCCTTAAAATATCAATGACTTAACACAATGAATGTTTATATCTAGTCTCACAATCCATTATCAGTAGGGGTCTCTAGGGGGGTTCCCTTCTAAGCAGTGACTTGAATATTCAGGCTTCTTCCATCTTATGATGGCATCTTCAACATTTAGTCTCATCGGTTGCCATGGAGGTAGAAGAGGGTATGTACAAGACCACACAAGGGTCTGAACATGCTGTTTATTACTTCTGCCTGCATCCCATTGACTGGAATCCTTTCACAAGGCCCATTCTCTATATTTCTTCTGTGCTTCAAACAAACAAAAAGTACTCATTGCCATTAAGTCCACTGGGACTCATAGTGACCCTATAACAGCGGTTAGAACTTCCCCTGTGAGTGTCTGGGACTGTAACTCTTGACGGGAGTAGAAAGTCTTATCTTTCTCCCTCGGAGCAGGTGGTGGTTTGGGACTCTCTGCCCTTCCCCCCTGAGGGTAAGAAATAAGGTAGGAGGGACCCACTTAGGCCTTACCCCGTTCACCTTTCATTCTTCTCTCTTCCTACTTCGGATTGTAAATAATGTAATCCAAATCTAAAGGAGGGAATGGCATCAGAGTTTAAATTGTGAGCACCTGGTTTGCAGAAGGTTATGGGTGACAGCCCAAAACCCATTTGCAGGGTCTCCACATGGATTTACGCTCTGGTGAATCTCCTCTAATTAAGGGGTGAGAATAGCTCTGTAATCATTCAGAGAACATTGTAAAGTCTCTTGTTAGACCCATTTTACAACTGCTTCCAGTTGTTGTTTTTTTTTTTGTTTGCTTGCTCTTTTAAATGAAAGGGAAATCCACATGGATTAAACATCTGGGGATTCCTCTCTAACCATGGATCAGGGATGTGAATAGGCTTGGTAACATGCAGAATGCATTAGAAAGTGGATTGCGGCAGATGCAGCTAGGTTAAAATTTAGCACCCTGTCCTCTGATTTTCCTTATGACCTATTTAAAATTTGTTCTATTTTTAAACTACTTCCGCTTTCTTTTGATTGAGGTTTTTATCTGTTTTACTTTGTTATTCTTATTAGTTGGGTTTTTGTTAGTTTGTTTTGTTAATGTTTTTCCGTATATGAAATGCAGGAGAGGTAAATCGATAGAGACAGTAGTTGGCCGAATGGCTCCTTGGGGGTATGACAGGAGAGGTTGGAAGGAAGTAGGGGGCTAATCACAATGAGTACAAGAATGAAAAACTGTTCTAAAACTGATTGTGGTAATGATTCTACAACTATTTTTTAAAATCATTTTATTGGGGGCTTGTGCAACTCTTATCACAATCCATACATCGATTGAATCAAGCACGTTTGTACATATGTTGCCTTCATTCTTTTCTAGACATTTACTTTCTATTGAGCCCTTGGTATCAGCTCATCTTTTCCCCCCTCCCCACCACCCCCAACCTTCTTAACCCCTGATAGATTGTACATTGTTATTATTTTCATCTCTCACACCGACCGCTGTCCCCCTTCTCCCATGTTTTCTGTTGTTCTTCCCCTGTAGAGGGGTGTATGGTTGTGTGTCGATCATTGCGATCGGTTCCCCCGTTCTCCCTTCCTCTTCCCCTCTTCCCCCTACCCTTCTGGTATCAGTATTCCTACTCCTGTTCCTGGATTCTGTGTGTCGTGAGCTCCCATCCCTTTCTATACCTGTGTACATGTTCCAGTCTAGTCTGAATTGAGAAGCAGCACTGGGGTCATGGTTGTGGGGGTGAGGAAGCCTCAAGGAACCAGAGAAATATAGTGTGTTTCATTCATGCTCTGGTGACTCATCCCTTCCCTGTGGCCCCTCTGTGGGGAGATTGTTCCACTGTCTACAGATGGGCTTTGGATCTCTGCTCCAGCCCCCCCTCCTACTCAACAATCTACAACTATTTTTGAAGCTATTAAACTATTGAATTATATGATATGTGAATTATATGCCAATGAAATGGGGGGGGGCTTTTTTCCTTTCAAATACTTTGTGCTCCAAATCCTTTCTTGTCCTCTGAGGGTTTTTGAACCCCAAAACTCTGCTCACAGAAGTTTTGGGGTTCTTGTTTGGCTTTGCATCCGATCATATTATTCCCCTACCTTGATGGCCCAGGGCCTGCCAGCCTTTCAAGGGATAGAGGAGGGGAGAAGGGGGTAGGGGAATGACCAGAAATAAGTATTTTCCCATCACATGCGCATCACATTTAACATAACCCAGTCCTTATGAGGTGATTATCAGTGTCACTGTTATGAAACTAACAGTGAGGGGAGTTTTCTATTAGAGGGCTAGTAGTTTAGGCCCCTCCTGCCTGTTGGGTTTTATAATGTCTCTCCATCCACTCACCTCCACAACCCACATGGCTCCAACCTTGATCCTTGAGCTATTCCTGGCAACCAAGCTTTCTCTGAAGAGTTGGGACCTGGTCTTCCCAAAAGAAAACCCAGACCTGTGAAATCCTGTGTTTGAAGTGTGGCAATAAGGATTTGTTCGTTTGTCTGTCTGTTTCAGTGTGTATCACTTCCCCTACCTCAGTTATGAGCACACACCCTACTGTAACTCTGCTCCCTGGGAAACATGCTCCTGGATAGAGCATCCTCGGAGATGATGGGGCGAGAAGGCATCAGACGCTTCCATGGGAAGATCAGGCACTGCTGGTAAGAGCTCAAGGAGCTCAGAGAGAGTGACAGACAGGGCTCAGGCAAAGAATCCCCGGGTCAAGCAAAACATTTGCTTACAATATCTGACTTGTGCCACAGCCTGTTTGTGAAGTGGATTTTAAAGCCATTTCAAAGCACACCAGCCTTTCAATAGATGTTTGTTTAAAAGAGGACAGTTGGCTTTGGGTCAAAAAGCAGAGTTTCGGTAATGCACAGTAACAATTGGAGTGTAATTACTGGCCACAAAATACCAGGTGCCTAACCAAGCCTTTTCTACCCAAGCACGAACACCCTGCCTAGCCATACCCAGAAGTTCAAAAGCTCAGCCTTTGTCACTAGGAAGGAATTAATTCAAAGAGTCAAGCCATTATTAGGCACAACCAGGCATTCCACTGTAAACACCTTTTGTTAGTACACGTTGAGAGCTGAACTTTCTCATATTAGGAAGATGCCCGCTTGGAAGAGAGTTTAAACAAAGCCAGGTGAAGGTTTGTTTTTGTTTTGTTTGTTTAGCGCTCTGACAGCGTCCGTGTGGGGTCAGCAGAGTGGAGCAGGGCCGGCCTTTGAGTCAAAGGGTTCACCTAGTGAGCATTTGACCTCAGGACCGGGAGGGCTCCGTGTCCTAGGAACAGATTGCCCCAGGATCAAGGGAATGAATGCAAAGATATGAGACACAGGAGGCTACAGGGAAGGAAAATATCACCATTTTTCTACAGATGCACTTCCTCATTTTATGTAAGGAAGTGATTTCCTAGAAGCCATGAGCTATAAAAGGCCCAGGTAGATTTGCTCTAAGTGAATAAATTTTGTTGATAATTAAATTTTATTTAATTATGATGGTAAAGTTGCTACAAGCGTTTTCGATGTCCTCTCTTTTCATGACATCTCGTCGGTTAGTGAGAGAAGAGATCCAATGCCGCTGTTGTACAGGCTGGTAACAGTGAGGCCATCCATTGATTGGTGATTTGGTATGTGCTTCACAACGCATACAAAACGGAACACGCAAACCAAACTGCCATCAACGCTGGCGTGCCCTGACCCTATAGGAGGGGGGGAACAGCCTCTTTGGGTGTCTGAAGCTGCACACCTTTATGGGAACAGAAAGCCCCCTCTTTCTACTTTGGAGCAGTTGGTCCGTTTGAACTGTTAACTTGGCAGTTAGCTGCCCAGCACGTAACCCACGCTGCCACCAGGGCTCTTTTCACAGTATGTGTTTGTCTATAACTCAATCTAGCAAGATGGCCCTGTCCAGGGGTTGTCACAGACCCAGGGGTCAGGCTAATGCTGTAATCTGATACTGTGAGCTCTCCAAATGACCTGCAAACCTATCTTCTGAACCCTGGGGTTTGGACGGCATTCTTCAGTTCAGCTTGGGTGACCAGTTCGTCCTGGAGGTACGCTGGGTCCTGTAGGCTCACCTGGCCGAGTCAGTCGGCCCTGCTTGCTGCTTCAGCAGTAAGAGGGTGGCTCTGTAGCTGATTCTGAGGAGCACTGACTGTGAGCCAGAGACTGTCCTGAGAGCTTGAAGTGTCTGTTCTCAGTTTGGTCTCACAACATCCTCCCAGCTCAACGCAGGCCGGCATTTCACTCGCGAGGAAACGCGCCATCGAACCACGCGGAATTCCTGTTTGGGAAGCTCATATGATTCAGACAAATTACCCAATGGCCCAGAATTAGTCGGTGGTGACTCCAGAGTTTCCTTTTCGTCTTTGGATTCAGGGAGACGTTGTTTGGTTACAGTGTGCACGGTGACCCAAATAGAGCAAGACGACCCTGCTTGTGGCCACCATTCCCCTGGCAGCTGAAAGCAGCCCAGCAAGGCAACATTCTCCTGGGGGGGTGGGGGGGTTGGGGGGGGTGAGGGGCTCAAGTTCCAACTTGCCTGAAATGCCTCCCTCACAGGGTAACACGCGTTCCATCTCCCCTGCTGAACTCACACCCGGAAGAGCTCCTCAGCCTTTTCCCCAGAGGCCAGGGTACAAATTGATGTGGGAACCCTACTGGGAACTTCTCCCACGAGCACCCCTGTGTTCGTTTGTCAGATTATGTAAACTGAGGATTTACTTCAAGGGAAGTTTGCTTGGGAGCTGGCCTGCAGACGGCTGGGACAGGAGCATGGCGGTGAATCATGGACTCTTCCATGTGGCAGTACCGTTCAAAGCCTATTGGCCAACCTCAGCATTTTGTGACCGAGCAAACTGAGATTCAGGCATCAAAGTCCTGGAGTCTTCAATTTAGAGTGGTCATTCACCCTGGTCTGCGTGAGGGGGGTGGGGGTGTCCCTGGGACTGGCACTTTCAGAGCTAAAACTAGGACAGTTCTTGGCCAAAGGAGATGAGTTGGATGCCGAACTCTCTTCTGTTTCTTTGCATGGGTCAGATGCGAGCGGGAGCTTTCCGCAAAGATAGCGTGGTACAGAAGCCCAGGGTGGGGAAGGATCGGCAAGCACAAACTTACTAGGGCTTGGGCTTCCGGGTGGAAACCACCTGAGGCTCGGTAGTGTCTGCCTCAGGACAAACTCGTGACCTCGAGGAGGCGAGGGGTCTGGCAAGAAGAAGTAAGTAACTCCTGACCTCTTGGGCCACACCGTTCAGGAAAGCTGGTAAGGTTGAGGTCATTTGCAGACAATAAGGCTGTTGACTTCAGAGGGATGGGCAGCGGAGTGTCAGCACAGCCGTGTGGCCCACGGAGCATGCTGCTGCTAGTTGCCTCTGTGCGGCGCAGCTACACAGAGACCGGAAATGGAGAAGTAACTGGGCAGGGAAATAAACCCACAGGATACCCCGTGCTGCCATCACTTCCTGTTTTGGAAGTTTTATTATTCAGAGGTTTTTGAATCCTGCAATAGTGGTCACTCTTAACAAATTTTGGACTTTTCCCCTTAAATGTCAAACGCCTCATTTTAAATTTTTTCCTTGGTTTTACTTCTCCTCCCTGGGCCATGTTGCTCCCGAGCCTCAGGTTACTCGGCCATTATTTCCTGCACTGGGCTTCTCCCTCTGTTGCCAGTGTCGTCTACTCATTCCCTGCACATGAGTAGACACCGGTTGAGGGGCATGTGTTGAATAAAGATGTAAGGAAGCAAGCAGGAAGGAAGGACTCAGGACAAGTTTGACAGAGTACAAGTTTTCTTCAGTTTACTCTTTCTTGTTTACATTTCTTTCCTAACTCATAGGCACCCCATAGGACAGAGTAGAACACCCCAGAGGGTTTCCTAAACCGCACTCTGAAGAAGCAGGCTGCTACATCTTTCTTCTACACAGTGGGCTTGAACCCCTGACCTTTTGGTTAGCAGCCGAGCACTTAACCACTGTCTACCAGGTTCTTTAAGCAACCTCAGAATATCCCGAGACCCTCTACCTCTATGCACACTTACTGTCCAAAACGTTTCATCAGCTCCCCTGGCTCCCAACCACACTGTTCTTCTTAGTACCCTGACAACAAATAGATGTGTCTCATCAACCCACCACTTTCATGAGGATTAAAGTCAGCGGCCCAAGAAGTCGATCGGAACCTGGACTTTCTCTAGTTAGCACACAGGCTTATGTTGTCAGGCACTTTAGTGAGCCATAGGATGGAATCTCGGAAGGGGGTGGGCACACGTTGTTGTTGTTATTAGGCACCATCGAGTTGACTCCCTTAGCCACCCTGTGTACACCAGAATGACACACCTCCCTGTCCTGTGCCATCCCCACAATTGTTACGTTTGAGACGACTGCCACTGCCAGGAGGATGTCAACTCCTCTTGTTGAGGGCCTTCATCTTTTTTTGATGACCCTTCTACTTCACCAAAAATTAAGCCCTTCTCCAGGGACGGGTGCCCTTTGACATGTTCAAAGTGTGTCCGAATTAGTCATCCTTAATTCTGGTGGTACTTCTTCCAAGATAGATTTTTTGTTCTTCTGGTAGTCCATGGTAATTTCAAGATTCTTCGCCAAAACCATACTTCAAATGCATCAGTTCTTCTGTGGTCTTTATTCATGGTGCAGCTTTCTCGTGCATATGAGGTGACTGAAAATCCCTCGCCTGCTGTCAAGCCCTTATCACTTTAAAGAGGTCTTCCGCATGGTGGAGGGTTATTTGGAGAAGAGTTCTCTGATGAGGGTGGACAGGTAGGTTTAGCAAATGAAAATATGGAACATCCAGCTAAATTTGAATTTCAGATAATGAAGTATCTGCAATTATGGGGATGGGACATACTTAGATTAAATATATAGTACTATATTTTATATATTATGTGCATATAGATATACAAAATCCATTATATATATATATAAAACATATGAGTCACTGAGCAGTAAAAATGGTGAAGTACTTGACTCCTAGCTGAAAGTTGGCAGGTTTACCCACTGAGTGACCCCTGGAAGACAATCCTGGTAATGTACCTCCCAAAGGTCACAGACTTGGAGACATTATAAGATTGTTCTACTCTACGCACACGGGGTCACTATGAGTAAGAATCAACTCAGTGGCAGTATGTCAACAACAATAGCACACATTATAATACATATGTCATACTAGCTACTAAACAAACACAAATAAAACATACACTGAAAAAATCATTATTCATCCGAAGTTTAAATTTAACTGGGAATTCTATATTTATCTGACAACCCAGCCTGTGACCCACAATGCCGAGGGCCAAGACTGCCCTAGAGTTTGGAACAGATGCCAAATATCTGGCAGAAGGAAACGAGCCCATCAGAGAGGCCCTCACATGGGACAGTCAGGCGAAATCATTATCCCCTCAGTCGGGCCTGCTGACAGGCGGGGGCATCTGAGGCAGGCCTGGATGGGACACTCCTGACGATGGCCAAGGTGCCAGTAAGAAGGGTGTGCTCTGCTGGGTCTTCCCCAGAAGATATAGTGTCATGTTCTGGTGTTGACAGCTGGCCTGCTTGATATCTTACTACACTTTTATTTTTAGGTCTGGTCAAGGAGCAGCAAGATTTTAAAATTAAGGTATTAGATATAGGGCAATCACATTCAAAAAGCTCAAAATTAAATGTGAGTTAAATCCAAAAGTGCAATCCGAGGCTGTGCACACTAGACCTAGGAAACTGATTGCCAGCAGCTTTGATCTGAAGAGCACAAGACTGAGACACCCCGCACCTTTCTTTCACATTATTTATTTTTAATGAGCAAAGATGACGCTACTTTAAGAAAAGTGCTTTTGCCAACTACAGAAATTTTTTGATCTTCAGCTAATGAAGAGAAAGGCTGTTTTGTAATCTTTTCTCGGTTACCGCACTGGAAATACCCTGTCTAACCTTGCAGATCCACCTGCAACCTGTCTATGGTCTGCCCTGTGCTCTACAAAGCTGATGGTTGGAGGCTGCACTGCCCAGACTCCCTTTCCTTCCAGCTCTGGTTAAGAGTAGCCAAGTGGCTCAGAAGCAACAAAGCCCACATGGAAGAAGCACACCAGCCTATGCAACCATGAGGTGAACCCAGGACAGATGAACCCCCCAGGACCAGTGGAGAGAGTGGCGATGGCGGGAGGGTGGAGGGAAGGAGAGGGAGAAAGGGGGAACAGAGGACAAGGTCTCCATGTGGCCTCCTCCCTGGGAGATGGACAGCGGAGAAGTGGGTGAGGGAGACGTGGGATGGGGTAAGATATGATAAAATAATAATCAATTATAAATTATCGGGGGTTCAGGGGGAGCGGGGAGGGAGAGGGAAAAATGAGCTGAAACCAGGGGCTCAAGTGGAAAGTGGGTGTCATAAGAATGATGAAGTCAACATATGTACTAAAGTGCTGGACACAGATGACGTATGTACAGATTGTGGTGAGTTGTATGAGCCCCTAATAAAATGACTATTTAAAAAAAAACACACCTGTATACATTGAAAGAATTCACCAAGAGAGTAGTAAGAGAGCCCACCAACTGGAAAAACATCATTAGCAAAGACACATCAGACAAAAGCCGTATTACTAAAATCTACAATACTCTGCTAGCTTCCAAAAAGAAAAAAAAACTAATTTTCCACTGAGGAGGTGGGCAAAGGACCTGAACAGAAGTTTCACAAGGGAAGAAATCCAGATGGCCAGTAAACATCTGAGAAAATGTTTCTGATCATTAGCCATAAGAGAAATGCAAATTAAAACAACAATGAGATACCACCTAACACTCTCAAAGATAGCCCAATTCAAAAAATCAGAAAGCAACAAATGTTGGAGGGGCTATGGGGAGACAGGAACTCTCATCCACTGCAGGTAGACCTGTAAGTATGTACAGCCACTATGGAAATCAATCTGGCGATATCTAAAACAGATAGAAATTGAGCTACCATACGACCCAGAAATCCCCCTATTGGGTATATACCCAGAGGCAAGAAACAAACCATGGCCAGCTATCTGTGCCCCAATGATCATCGTGGCACAGTCCACAATTGCAAGGAACTGGAAACAACCCAAATTTGCATCAACAGATGAATGTATTAAAAAAACTGTGGTACATACATACAATGGAGTACTCACATCCCTAAAATGCAGTGATAAACATATGAAGCACATTGCTGCATGGGAAGAACTGGAGGAAATCATGCTAAGTGAAGTAAGTCAAGCACAAAAGGACAAGTACAACATGATTCCGTTGAGGTAAGCTTAAAAATGCAAAAGGGGCATAGGGAAAAAGCTACTGTTTACAAACATTCCTGGGGTGAGGTCCAGGTAGTATGATAGGGGCCAGACCAAATCTCAAGAAACATATGGTAGCCAACTAAAAAGGAGGGGGGCGGGGAGAAATGGGTAGCTGGGGAACAGGGCACTAACCCATCAAAGGGAAGGGTATTGTTTATATCTTCACAGGGAAAGAGGGAGCAGACTTAAACCTGGTGCTCCAAGATGTGAATGCAACATACCAGCATGAAGCAGGGAACCAGTGGAGAGGTCTGGGGGGCCGGCCCCAATCCCAACTAGTAGACAGCCGCCGCTCCCCCCAGAGGAATTTACTTCAGAGGACAGCACTGAAGCTATACTTCAGGGAGAGGGACGTGTCTGATCAGAGCACATGGGAGCAAATGAAGGGGGAGGAAGAAAGATTGGAGCACATACTGGCCCACCAAGCCTTGAGGATGATATTCCTGGTCAGAGCAGCCAATGCACAGAAAGGACCATACAGTGGGACCCACTATGAGACAGGACATCCCTCCAGGGGACAACACTGGAGACCCAGTGTGGAAATTGCGCCCGATCTGACCCCACTACACCGAGGCAAAACACTAAAGGCATGCAACAGAACAGCTAGGAGAGCAGGGGTCAGGGCATGTCACCCCATCAGACTCCACCGGAAAACACTCCTAAAAGTCAACAGACAGACCTTGAACTATATACAGGCTTTTGTCTTTTTTTTGTCATTGGTTTTTGTTGTTATTGTTGTTGTTGGTTTGTTTCCATTTGTTGCTTTGTTTTGCTCTATGTTGTTTTTTGTGTGCATATTATTATCTATGCAGTTCTATCTAGACAAGATAGGTGGGATAAACAATCTGGAGGGAAAAAAAACAGGACTGATGATTCAGAGGGGACATGGAAAAGGGGGAGACAGGGGAAAGGAAGTGGGTGTTAATAAACCCAGGGACAAGGGAACAGGAAGTATCCAAAATCAGTGATCAGGAGGGTGTAGGAGGCCTGGTAGGGCTTCATCAAGGGCAATGTAACCAAGAGGAATTACTGAAACCCAAATGAAGGCTGAGCATGATAGTGGGACAAGAGGAAAGTAAAATGAAATAGAGGCAAGAACTAGGAGGCAAAGGGCATTTATAGAGGGCTAAATACAGGCATGTACATATGTAAATATATTTATATATGAGGATGGGGAAATAGATCTATGTGCATATATTTATAGGTTTAGTATTACGGTAG
>NW_022103899.1:3028341-3045839 GCF_000313985.2 Echinops telfairi | reverse complement strand
AATGATGAGGGTAACAAATGTGCAAGTGTGCTTGACACAATGGATGGATGGATGGATGGATGGATGGATGGATGGATGGATGGTGATAAGAGTTGTATGAGCCCCCAATAAAATCATTTTTTAAAAACGAAAGAAAGAAAAATAACATTCTGCTATAGACCCAAGTACATATGGACTTATGACAAAAGTTTCAAAGCAAATCAGTAGAAAAAATGAAGAATGTTCAATAAATTGTGTAGGGATAACTTAATAGCCACCTTAAATAAAATATAGACATATATGTCACATTTTACACAAACACAAACTACAGGAACATAATGGAAAATTAAATAAAGTAAAATTATTAGAAGAAAGCACAGAGCAATCTCTTTATAATCTGGAAGGGTGCTTGTAAATGTAACTTAAAATCCAGGAGTCATTTCTTAAATTGATGAATTCAAGAACATAAAAATAAGAAAATTACAAGTGGTAAAAAAAATCATTGTAATCAAAATTAAAAGACAAATGATAAAACAAGAAAAAAGTATTTTCAACTCATAGATAAAGGACTAATATCCCTAATAAATACATACTTCTGGAAACAGATTAAAATATTTAAAAATCAATAGCCCAATAGAGAAATTGGCAATGGTTATGAATAAACAAATCACAATTCACAGAAGAGTCTATAAACATTTGAAAAGATACACAGCTTCACACATCATAAAAGAAGTGCAAATTAAAGCTATGATGATATATTATCTTTTTCACCTATCAGATTTTAAAACACCCAAAGGAATCATGGTCTTAGACTGCATTCTTTAGAGAAAGAAAATCAGTGAGCTTATATATATATATATATATATATATATATATATATATATATATATAGAGAGAGAGAGAGAGAGAGAGAGAGAGATTTTTCTCAAGGAAATGGTTCACCCTGTTGTAGAGGCAGGCAAATTCCAAGTCTGTGCGTCAGGTATCAGGCTTAGAGGAACTCAACACCCACGAGTCAGAAGGTGCACTGCTGACTGGGGAGCTGCATGAGGCCAAGGTCAGTAGATATAAAGGCAGGCTGCTGACTCTCAGGCTGCAGAGGCTAATGCTTCCCGGGGCTGGAGATCAGACGATGACAAGTCAAATACAGTATCCAGGTCTAGGAAAAGGAGAGCTTTGCCAATATGTCCATAATTTATATTGGAAGTGAGCCACACCCCTGAAGAATGAGAGTGCTGTCTCTGTATTATATTGGTATAGAAAAGCTTGCAAGATATTTTAATGCACACAGACTATATATTAGTACATACATGTGAGAAATCAGACCAAACCTATTTCCATCTAGTCAATTCCAATTCATAGCAACCCTGTAGGGCAGAGTAGAACTGCTTCATGCGGTTTCCAAGACTGTAAATCTTAACAGCCTCATCCTTCTCCCTTAAAGCAACTGTTGAATTTGAACCACTTATCTTGCAGTTAGCAGCCCAATGCTTAACCCACTGCACAACCAGGGCTGCTGTACATACATACACCCGCTGCCGTCAAATCAATTCCAATTCAAAGCAAGCCTTTATAGGATTTTCAAAACTGTAAATCTTTTTTTTTTAAAGCATGTTATTGGGGGCTCTTACAGCTCTCATAACATTCCATACATCAATTGTATCAAGCATATTTGTACATATGTTGCCATTTTTATTTTCTACATGTTTACTTTCTATTTGAGCCCTAAGACTGTAAATCTTAACCTGAACAGACAGCCTCATCTTTCACCCTTGGAGCAGCAAGTGGCTTTGAACTGTAGTGTTTATGCCTTAGACTTCACATGTGACCAGCGGTTGGAAATCCCCAGCAGCTCCTCAGGAGAAAAGATTGGGCTTTCTACTCCCATAAACAGCTACAGTCTCAGAAACCCACAGGGGGTCACTCTGAGTTAGCCTTGACCAGAGGACAGCAAGAGACCTGCTATGAGTCGGCACCTGACAGTGAAAGCAGCCTTTTTGTCCCCGGCCTGACACCCACCCCACAACACACCATTAGAGTTCTTTGTACCTAAGCAGCAACCAGGAAATAGTGCACGAGAAACCAGAAACCGTGGCTTGTCGACAGAGCAGGAAAGTGGCCTGCTCTAGGTGAATGGGAGCCAACCATGGGAAAGAAACTGTTTACCTTTTAGTATTTAAAAATAACAGTGTTCTCGTGGATGTATGTATGGATTGTGATGAGTTGTTCGAGCACCCAATGAAATGATTTTTTAAAAGACAGTGTTCAGATTATATATATGAATTATTAGACTCAAAGATTAATTTTTATTTACTCACTCAATGTTAATTTTAATTAAAAAGTACTCCAATATTCATTGTTTAAAATCATTTTATTGGGGGCTTGTACAAATCTTATCACAATCCATATATCCATCCATTGGGTCAAGCACATTTGTATATTTGTTGCCATCATCATTCTCAAAACATTTTCTTTCTACTTGAGCCCTTGGTATCAGCTCCTCTATTTTAATTTTTTTTTAATCAAACAACACATAAATATATAAAGCACAAAATGGATGGTTTCTACTTCTAAATCTACCACCCAGAGATAACCAAAGCGAACTGCCTGCTGTATATCTTAAGGTATATATCAAGGGATTTAATCATTGAGAAACAGGACACCTAGCTCAGAAGCAACAAAGCCCACATGGAACAACATATCAGCCCGTGTGATCACGAGGTGTCGAACAGATCACTGAAGACAAATGGGTGCAGAAGCAAATGTGGCGAAGAAAGCTGATGGTGCCCGGCTATCAAAAAGTATAGCGTCTAGGGTCTTAAAGGCTTGAAGGTAATCAAGCGGCCATCAAGCTCAGAAGCAACAAAGCCCACATGGAAGAAGCACAACAGCCTATGCGATCAGGGATCAGGTATAAGGCATCATCAGAACAAAAAATCTTACCATAGTGAATGATGGGGGGAGTGCGGAGTAGAGACCCAAAGTCCATTAGTAGGCCACTGGAGATCCCCTTGCAGAGGGGTATCGGGGAGGAGACGAGCCAGTCAGGGTGTGATCTAGCAACAATGAAAAATACAACTTTCCTCTAGTTCCTAAATGTTTCCTCCCTGCTCCCACTATCATGATACGAATTCTACCTTGCAAGTCTGGCTAGACCAGAGGATGTACATTGGTACAGATAGGAACTGGAAATCCAGGGAATCCAGGGCGGATGAGCCCTACAGGACCAGTGGTGTGAGTGACTGACGAAAGTGGGAGGGTAGAGGGAGAGTGGGTAGGAAAGAGGGAACCGATTCCAAGGAATTATATGTGACCTCCTCCCTGGGGGACAGACAACCGAGAAACAGGACACTTTTTTCCCCCCAGGCCAGGAAGGGAGTATTTTCTTGGTCCCTGCATTCAAGCTTCTCTGGCAGCGCCAAATTCACTTAGGCCAAAGGTAACAGGCTGAGATAAATATTTTGATATCCTGCAGGCTTAACAGTGAGCCTCTTGGCCTCCACAGCACACCAAATCCTATGTAAATTTGACTACAGGTAAAATTGGAAGTGGAAGATAATTCTAAATGAGGTATCCATTTTAAAGTGCATGGTAGAGGCCATTAGCCCTAATGCATGAAATGGTGTGGATCTGAAACGAAAACATTCACATTTCAACGATCATAGGTTTCTGTGGTCGACACATTCTTGGCAGTGGTGCCACAGAAACCAGCCAGCAAGGGCTCCTAAGTTACAAACACTAAACATAATTCCTTATTGCTCACAGCCATTATTAAAAATTGTTAGAGACATTTCCTAAAGAGAGGGAGGCTTTAAGCCAGTGTAAGAAAGCAAACCTGACATTATAAAGACCCTCTCATGATCATGTTCTTTGACCTCTGAAAATTCCTTGGCAGGTAGAAAACATATGAAAAATATCTATTCACAAAAGAAAAACGCATACGAAGTCAAATACAGTCTTTCATTTCTGCCTAAATGTCAAGGTCTCTTGCCAAACCAATCATTTAAAAAATACATGTATCCTATGACAGCGCAACCCAACAGCACTTACACAAAACCATACATAAAGTCAAATAAACAGCCTCTCCGATTCTTTCAAGGTACAAGGGCTCACACAAACTACAATAGATTTTCTAAATGCATATGCCCTATTTCAACACTATAAAGCAGTGTTTATACAAGGCTCCCTCTTTCCTGCCATGTCCTCATATAAGCAGGTTATCATCATGGAAGAGACTTTAGAAATCAACAAGTTTACTCATGTAATCATTCACCCTCTAACAAACATCTCATCAAGTATCTCCACCTCGAAGATCAAGTAAAAAGCAAGACGGCTTAAGAAGATGACAAACATGGCGTCCGGCCTGGAGGAGCTTAAATCTAAGCTAATCCCTTTATTTTATTTATTTACATGATTTTACCCTCCAAAAGACTTTATGGTGCTGAGGCTAGCTCTGATGGAAAACACATACACACACATGCTTAAAAAAAGAAGTTATGGATTTTTTTTAAGTGGGTCTAATTTCCAGAGCTTGTCCATGTATGACTCAATATAATAAAGACCCTGAAATCCGAATTACTCCACAGTCTTTGCAGCACAGAATGATTTGCAGTTCACTCAGCTGGGCGTCCATGGGCTTAGGCACCAACCTCTTACAAAGCAGCTGGGCCTTTCTCACAAGGAACTGACGCACTTGACAACAACAACACAGGCACTATAAACGGAGCACGCAGTCTCCCTCTACTCTGCTCGGTGAACACTTGTCCAGAAGGAGAATGAAATGGGGCCTCAGGGCAAAAGGATCTTCCTGGGACAAATATGATGTGGAGTGTCCCAAAACAGCGTGACGATTCTGGGCACACATCAAGCCTGTATGCCCTACACCTGAATATGGCCTCCACCGCTGCAAACCCTCCCTCATGAGAGATGCAACGCCAAGTGCCACAACATTTTTGATCACTTAATTTCTCAAAATGCAAAAAACAGCGAGTGGATTCCGACTTGGGAGTCCTACGGAGCTCCTAGGGCCTGCAGGTTTCTGATTTCCGGAAAATCTTTAGGGGAGCAGAAAGCTTCATCATTCCCCAGTGAAGCCGCCGGTGGCCACAGAGGGTTGACCCTGCAGCCCAATACAACCCACTGCCCCCCAGGGCACTTAGCTTAGGGCTGGAAACACCTAACAACAAACCTTTATCTATCTGCGTTCCTCATTGAATCAGCAATGCTTTCTTTTAATGAAATGATTTGAATTTGTGGCAAATGACCGTATCTGATGTCAGGTAGACAGTCCCAACGCTGGGAAAGTGCTTCTTCCACTGGTCCAGGCTCCTCCCTTCGTTACAGTGCTGTCACCAGAATGTATGTGGAGAAGGAGGAGCGTGCGTGCGTGCATGCGTGTACAAGTTCTTTGTGACCAAGCTTTGGCAAAAGGCAATAAATGAAAAAACGTTATAAAGGTAAAGCCATTTTTGTGAGCAACCTCTCCCAATTGCAAATGTGGGGGGTGGGGAAATAAAAGAGGCATGTGTGCATGAAGGAGGGAGAAGCCCCTTGGCAAAGCTGTGGTTCCTAACTGCAGATGCTCACCTTCAGATGCTGACGGAGAACCGCTCAAGAGCCTTATTCCGATGGGAAGAAGAAAAGTGTCCATTTTCACTTGCGTGCATCAAAGGATTTCATCTAAAGAGTAAAAAGGGAACCCACAGGCTGGGAAAGAAATTTTCCTAAGGACACACTGGACAAGGGATTAATCTAAATCTACAGAACACTTCAACACCTCAACAAGGATGCATAACCCAATTAAAAACTGGGCAGAGGACGTGCACAGACCGTTCACCAACGAAGACCGGCAGGCTGCCAACAAACCAAAGGAGAAATGCTTGAGATCACTAGTCATCCAAGAGGTGCGCATCAAAACAACCACAAGATACCGCCTCCCTCCAGCACTGAGAGTCAAGTTCAGATAAGCAGAAAACAACAAATGCTGGAGGGGGTGTGAGGAAATTAGAACCCCCATACACTGCTGGTGGGATTGGGAAACTACCACCACTGTGCAAAGTTACATGGTGTTTCCTTTAAAAACTGCGAATAGAGAGACCACCTGACTTATCCCTTTCCTGGGCATACATATATCCTAAAGCAATAAGATCCATCACCCGAACAGATACATGCAGCACTGCTCATAATAATGAGATGATAAGAGGAACCGGTCACAAGGATCTCCATACAGCCCCAGACAACAGAAAAGTGGGTGAAAGGAGACATCAGAGAGTGTAAGACATGACAAAATAATAATAATTTGTAAATTATCAAGGGTTTGTGAGGGATGAGTGGTGGAGAAGGAGGGGGAAATGAGCTGATACCAAGGGCTCAAGTAGAAAGCAAATATTTTGAGAATGATGAGGGCAATGAATGTACAAATGTGCTTGACGCAATGGATGGATGGATGGATGGATTGTGATCAGCGTTGTATGAGCCCCCAATAAAATGATTTTTTATTTTAATGAGAAGATGGAGACAACCTAGATGCCAATCCGTGGAAAAAGGATAAGTAAACTTTGGCACATACACACAATGGGACCCTATGCAACAACAAAGAATAATGATGAGTCTGTGACACTCCTTATGGCATCGATGAGCCCAGCCTCATGCTGACTAACGTTAGTCAATCACAAAAGGGAAAAGATTGTATAAGGTCACTACTATAAAAAAAAAATCAAGAAAAAGTTTGCCTGCTAGAAGAAACAGGTTGTGGTGGTTACTGGGTTGAGAGGGGAAGGGAAGGGAGTGGAAATCACAGGCTAAAAAGGATGGACAGGCGTTGACTTGGATGAACGGGAAGGCAAGACCAGCACGGAGGTGAGCACAAAATGGTAGACCTAGGGCAAGACATGGAGAGGTTTGATGAGTTGTTGAGTGTAAAACTGGCAAAGTGCTCTGTAAACCTTGGCCTAATTCACAATAAAAAGGCGAAACTGAGAGAAGAACCGCAGCCTGAACACTTCGTAGCCGGCGCTCCCAGGGGTGTCTTCTGCCCGAGACTCCTCGTGCCTCTTCAGCTCAAAGCAACGGCCAACCTGACTTAAACTCTCCCTCCCATAGCTTGACTATGACCTGGAGGCCATTGAGAACAAAGCCGAACCCACCCGCGCCAACGTCACCAAGTGCCTCTCAGCCCTCCAAGGTTTCAGGAAGGCCCGGCACCTGGCCATGCAGGTGGAAGAGCAGGCCAGCAAATAAATCATCAAGATAGAGCCCCAGTGATGACTGCAAATAAATTTGAAAATAACGGAAGTCTCCCACAACTTTTTGAAGCCCCCTTGTATATCTATCACACAACTTTTTCCCATTCAATTATTTATAGGTTTAAGCTTTATTGACAGCAATTCAAAGAATATGTTTTCAAGTGTACCATTCCATGATCCATGTGGTTTTTCTATCCCCGCTATCCTCCACCCCCTACTTTCTGTATACTGACCTAGTAACCACTAAGAAACTTTGATATCTACAACAACAAAAAAGTTACAAAGAGAGAGTCTACCTTGACATTTGCACAGTTGATATCTTTCCTAGCAGTAAGGACTTGAATGACAATGTTGGGAATAGAGAAACACATATTTCTCTTCAGGATTCAAACCGGTTTGTCGTGTATGGAAAGACCACCTTCCATGCGGGTCAGGTGCAAGCACTGGCTGTTGTTGCTGCTAGGCCTCTGAGTCCTAACAACCCCATGATGAGACACTGCCTGCCCCGAGCCATCCTTACAATTCTTCTTGTGAGAACCTATTGCTGTGGTCACGGTGCCATCGGTCATGTAGAAGGCCTTTCTCTTTCACTCCCCTCCACTTTACCAAGCACAGTGTCCTTCGCCAGGAAATGGTCTCTCCTGATAACATTCCCAAAGTATGTGAGACAAAGCCCCGCCATCCTTGCTTCTAAGGATCATCCGACTGTACTTCTTCCAAGACAGAACCGCATTAACCAGAAGCTGGTTAAGATAGAGACCTAGCGCTAGAAGGAGACCACAACTGAGCTGAGTAGCTGGTGGAGAGGAGGAAGCCACTGTTCAATGATCCCCAAGTCAGAAGCCCTAGCCCCCAGTTATTCCTCAATACCACCATTCTCATCTCTTGATAGCAGGGAACACACCAAATCCTAAGACCCTCCCCCGCCCCTCCTCTTCTCTCTCTGCTGAGCTTCCAGCAGTGCAGAAGCTGAGGTGTGGAAAGAAAATTTTATCTTCCCACATCCATTAAGTATGTGAACATTAAGAAGAAATAAAAAATGTCCAACAAGGTTTCCTCTTGGCTCATGGACCACAGAGGCTCTGGAGATACAGCTGAATCCAAGGATAACTGAAGATAAATAACAGGCCCTCCATTGGGTTCCAACCAAAATGCTACAATCATGTCTCTTCCACTGGGCCGTGGCATGCAGTGCTGGCCTATCAGAGAAGGCATTCGCAACTGCACATCAACATGACGCAAATCCACTTCAAGAGGAGCGCCAGCAGATAGAGTGCTGGCCTCCCATGAAAGCTCCCGTTTCGTGTCATGTAGAGTTCTGATATAAGAACTATGAATGGACAAAATAAAGAAACTCTGTCCCTGAACCCACAAGAAGGCAGCGATTGCTCTCCAGATCTGGAAGCGACAGAGATAGGCTTAGACCAGAGGCACGAGTCGACGGGGCTGATGAGGCAACGTTTGGGGAAATAGATCTCCAGACCTGTCTTCCTGGGTAGACAGGAACTACCAACCGTTAGTTAGTGTTTTTCACAATCACGTGCTTTGTTTTGTTTTGGGCCCATAGTTGCAGAGGACCCAAGGCATCATCTTGACAAGTACCTCTCCATCCATTATGCCAGCTGTCCTCGCAGCAACTGTGAAATGCCTGGGCTGCTCTTAGTTTCAGCCATTAAAATACTCTGGAAGCAAAATGACCAATCACTGGTTGCCCATCACATACCCTTACCATTATTCTTCATACTTAGATCACAGCCTTATATTTTGGTAAATTGAATTGTTGTGCTCTGCATATTTTGTATCTTTAAAGACATTGCAATATTTAATTTTATATTATATTATTGTTATGCTTTTATAAGTACCAGAGTGTCCTTCTTTTAACTACCTTGGTGTGAATTCCTCCTCATACCCTCTCTCTCCTCTACTTACGGTTTTCACAAAATGTGGCGTTCACATCCTACAGTGCACTGCTTGTTCTGAGGAGGGAACAGACTTTTACATGAAGATGATCTTCGCAAAAGAGATCATTTAGGTAGCGTCCCATGATAACATCTGGCAGGGATTGGCAGTTAGCTTTGGAGACCTGGGATCAAGGAGTCAGACCATAACATCTGAAGAAGGTTTCTTAGAATGATGTTCTTCACCAGAAATCAGACACAAATTTTTAGAAGCCCTTATCATTTCCTGTCTATGTATTTGTAGATTTGGGCTAACAGTAGAAGGGTAGTAAGCAGCAAGCAAGAAAGTAAAACAAATGCATGACTATCTTAAATTGAATGCTGATGGGAAAATGTGGCTCAATTTACATAACTCCCTCATATCCCAACAGCATAAACATATGCCTTACCTTTCAAATGAAGCCATACACATCAATGACACTCAGCAGAGATGATCGTATAGATCATGGTCCCTACAATGTTTAACTATTCAGAACCCATTTGTAACTTTCTCAGAATCTATCTTGGCCTGGTAAAAAGAACAAAAGTTTTAGAATCAACTAGGATCTCACCCAAGTTCTATCAGGAAACTCCAGCCGTGTTAGTGAATCATGAAGCTGTTTTTCAGAATCACTGGGCTCAGCTCTGTCATTTCCAAAGCGGCTGCTGTACGGACCGATAATAACCTCAACGTAGCACCTGGAAATACAACTTTGCACAATCAACTCAAGTCTCACACACTGCACATTCACACACTACTTCACTTTGATTTAATTTCTTAATAAATCAAAGGAGTATGTATTGGCGTTAGCTGACCTTCCAACTGAAGTGGGCATTTGAAAAGACATATTTAAATGCTGACTTTACAGTAGTTACTTCCCCACTAAGCTAGATTGAGCAAACTTTAACAATAAATGTCTCCTAATGAAGAAGTCTATAATACAGGAGGGGGTGGGGAGGACACTTCCTCTATCTTATAAATCAGTAGACATAAAGTATATCTACTATTTAGTACTTTGCCTATAGAACTTCGCTGTCCTTCCTCCTCAGGGTAGTTAGTTAATAGATTATTGTAACCAATTTGATTAAAAGCATTTACGATAACAAGCAGGGAGAGGAATCAGGAGAAAAAGTAAGCAGGTAACGATTGTTCTAACTTTACGTCTGCACCGCATCACGGTTTTGCTTTTGTTTCCAATCATGAGGGCCTCATCAGGAGATCGGAAAGAAGGACCCTTCTAATGTATGCCTTTACACACTCAGCTACTTCTGTTGTTGTTGAGCATTTGAAAACTACTGATCTGCGTGGTGGTGAGCTGCGTAACCAGTAGTGAATTCTGTGGCTCTGTTAGTAAACATCTCTGAAAGCGCTCTAAGTGCAGTATTTGAAGACACTTCTGTCCGTTGTACTAGGGGGGCTTGCGTGTTGCTATGAGGCCAGAAGTTGAACATGTGAAATGCCAGACAACTCTGTACTTGGAGGAAGTACAACCAGAAGGTTCCTTAGCAAGGGGGATGAGGAGATTTAGCCTCGTGCTCTTTGGGATCAAAAGAGATCACACCCTGCAGAGGCACATCATGCTTGGTGAAGTAGAGGGCCAATGAAAAGGAGGAGCTCCTTTGAGAAGAGGGATTAACTCAACGGCTGCGACAATGGGCTCCAACCTACCCACAGCTGGGAGGACGACATAGGGCCAGTCGGGGTCTCATTCTGTGAGCACAGGGTCTCTAGCAGTCAACGTCGCTTGAGCGTACCTAAAAAATCATTTTCAAGGATAATTATTGTGAGCATTCTTTCATGCTTCCTTGTTCCTTCTAAGGATACCATCTCAGATGAAGTGTCTGTGCATGTTCCTAGTCCCTTTTTTAACTTGGATTAGTTGGGTTATTGATGTTTTATCTATATATTGGAAATAATATTCCCATCTGATATGTTGTACCGAAGATTTTTTTCCCGTGTGTAGGTTGTTTTTAATTCCTTTTATGAAACATCTTTTTGATGAGCCTGAGTTTATTTCATTTTTAATGAGGCCTCGGTTGTATGGCTGGTCTTTGCTGCTCCTGCACTGGTATTTGATGACCTGTGTTTGTGATTCTGCTTAATCGTCTGTCTTCACAAAAATTAGAGCCTGAGGCTGTCTTCCAAAAACTGTCTATGTCTTAGCTTTAATGTTTAGGTATTTGATTCGAGTTCATTTCCGGGTGGGGTGGATGGGTTCTATTTCACTTACAAAGAAGGGCATATTTAATTTTGTCAGCAGCATTTGTTTTAGAGATGATTTCTTCTTCACTGAATGGGGTGTGACTTCTTTTTAAAAAACATTTCTCTGGGTTTCTGTGTGCCTCCTTGGCAGCTGGTGACACGGGGAGGCCAGGGGTGAGACGCTAGCCTATGGCCTGTGTCTGTGGTCAGACTCACCACGTCCAGCTCCTGGGGACTGCATGCGGGCGGGTGGCACCTCAGGATTGGTTCTGGGGCTCAGAGCAGGCCACCCCTGCAGCTCTTGGCCTGGGTTGATGGTCTCTCCTGATTTGAGAATGGCCACATCTCAATAGGAACCCGTGACTGAGAGTGGTGTAAGTGCCTAAGGAATGGTATACAGGGGTCCTGGTACTCACAGTGGCTCCTTTGTGGCCCTCAATATTGTGAGTCCCTAATGGAGAAGGCACTAGAGGGGGTCTTCCTGTGAGCATAGTTTGAGAGGGGGCCTTCCTGAGGCCATCCCAAAGTAGTTTGGATGATGGACCTCTGTCCCACAGGTCCAAGATGACCCTAGGGTTGGACCAAGACCTATGGAGCTATTTAGACAAAGCGCCCCACCAGGCTTGTCAGTAGAACCATCAAGGACGTTGTGGCAGTTACATAATCTCCAGTCAACTTGAGAAGGGGTGGAGTCTAGCTTGTCAATCAGTCCAAGGAGGCCTCCACCTGGGTATGGCCTACTCCTGAGGATTCTGGGAACTCCTGTATTCCTCCATGGAGGCAGGAGACTCTCTGCATCCTCTCCCTGTAAGACATTCCTGCTGACAAGTCACATGGAGCTACACGCTGATAGAGCCAGAGCCCTTGAGCTGGAGAAGCTACGTGGATACCTATGCCAGTGCTGAGATGTTTCCACTGCCACTGGATCACCAAGACTCTCCAACCACAAGACTCTCCAACCACCTATGATCTTCCTGCATTTGGCGTCATTGCATGTGTTGTGTGAGTCTGAAGAGGAATTTATAGACTGGTATTAGACATATGGGCTAATATTAGACTTATAGACTCGATCTGGACTGGGCTGGGATGTTTTCTTAATATACAATTGCTCTTTGATATAAAGCTCTTTCTTATACACATATGAGTGTCTGTGAATTTGTTTCTCTAGTCAACCCAGACTAACAGATCTGATGCAGCCGTGTCTAAGAAAGCCTTGATTTCCTACAGGCCATGTGCATCACTGATAGAGACCTGAAGTCAGAGAAGGTTCTGGTGACAAGTAGTGGGCCAGTCAAGCTGTCCCACTTGGACCTGGTCAGGATCTATGGTTACCAGACGGCACGTACACCTGAGGTGGTTACCCTTTGGTAACCTCGCTCCCAAAGCTCGTCTGCAACCTGCATGTGCTACTCCTGCCGACCTGTACAGTGCTGGCTGCAACTCTGCAGCGATGGTGCCTCGCAGCTTCCCTTGTGTGGAAATTCTGCAGCTGTCCAGTAAGGCAACAATTCTTATCTGATCAGGATGCTCCCAGAGGATGATTGGCCCCAGAGATGTGTCCCTAACCCAGGAGCACCCCCGCCCCCCAAGGGCCCGCCCAGTGCAGTCTGTGGTGCCTGAGGTGGAGGAGACAGGAACACAGCAGCTGCTGGAAATGCTGACATTGTCTCCTGGGCCCTGCAGCACTCTGATCTCCAGGAGGGAGTTAGGAGGGGGCCATGGAGTGGCTGGCTGGCACAGGACCAAGAGAACAGAGGGACGCTCCCATTTCCCTTCCTCTGGACACTGGAGTGGAGAGAACCCCTGTTGGTGAGGCAATCCCTGCCTTAGCCTCGGCTTCACCTTCCAGGTTCTGTATACCCTCGCCCTCACCTTTCGACAGAGATGCTGTGCTGCTCTCACGATATCCCTTTGACGTCCACCCCTCCTTGTGAGACATATTCATCTTGGCCCCCTGTTTCCCCACCGTAAGGGGGATGCCTTGCTACTCCTCTTACCTACCTTGATCTAATGGGTTCCTTTACGGAAAAAGCAAAGGGGAAATACAACAAAAGAAACACAAACAACACAAAGGAAAAACTCACTTGTCCATAGATGGATAGATTTATTTCTGGGTTCTCCGTTCTATTCCTCTGGCCTTTTCATCTGTCAAGTTTCTGGACATTCTGATTTCTGTCCCTGCATGGTGGTGCTTTGGGTTAAGCACTGGGCTGCTAACTGGAAGGTTAGGGTTTCAAATCCACCAGCTGAAAGTTGTCTGCTCCTGCAAAGACTTGCAGTCTCAGAAACGCTCTACAGGGTCCCTGCGAGCTGAAATCCTCTCGGGGGCAGTCGGTTTTGTTTTGTTTTGTGGCATATTTTGAGCTTAGGCAGGGTGAAGCTCTCTACTTTGTTCTTCGATGTTGCTCTGGCTGTTTGGGGCCTCTTTCCATACAAAGTTGGCAATTGGTTTTTCTATTGCAGTTAAGAATACTGTTGGACTTTTTCTCAGTATTGCATCATATCAATAGATAACTTTAGGAATCCTGACATTTTCTTATTAATTCCTCTAATGCATCTGCATGCAACGCCCTCTCCTTTGTGACGATCTGCTTCAGTCTTTTATAACCGTTTTGTTCATGGTCATTATATTAGTATTTTTACATCCCTGGTTAGGTTTTTTCCTAGGTATTATTTTTTCTTTTGAGGTGCTATTATAAATGGAATTACTCCCTTGATTTCTTTTCTGAAGTGATCCTGCTAGTGTAAAGGAACCAAACTGATTTTTGTGTGCTGATCTTCTAGCCTACAATGGCGTTGGATCCTTCTATCTGTGGCTGTTTTGTAAATGAATAAGTTGTCTAGATGTATTTGGCAAAAACTGTCTTGGAAGAAATACAGCCAGAATGTTCCTTAGAAACAAGGCTGGCAAGATTCCGTCTCCTGTGGTCTGGTCACATCCGTAGGAAAAGGACAACCCTCTTGATAAAGTAAAGGTTTGGTGAGGAAGAGGAAGATGCTCCACGAGATGGACTGGCACGGTGCTGCACCCATGGGCTCCAATGAAATGACTGTAATGATGGGGCAGGACGAGGTCACTTCCTTCTGTCACACAGAGGGTCACCCTTAGCCACACCAACTTGAAAGCCCTGAACAACAACGTTTTGGCAAAACATGTTTGCTCAGATGTTGAGTTAGCCCTCACTCTATCAAAACAAACAGACAAACCCACCCACCATGCAGAACAAGTTAGCTCCACTTATTAACTTCAGAGTCAGAATAGCATGCTCAGCTAATTACTAACTGCTTGACCTTAGATACAATTACTTATCCTCGCTAAGCCTCCTTATCTATAAAGGTGAGTAATATTGAAAACCTGTGCTATTGGCTTTCTGAGAGGAGTAAGTGAAAGCATTCGTTGAAAGTACAGGCCATCCAGTCAGCATTCAATAACTATTTGGGGGTTTTGAGCTGTTATTCATATGTCTAATGTGTTACAGAAGACACCCTAGTGGCGCAAACATTAAGTGCTCGGCTGTTAACAAAAGGTCAGGGGTTTGAGCACACCTAGAGGCTCTGCGGGAGAAAGACCTGATGATATTCTCCCATAAAGGTTACAGGGAAAGAAACCTTATGGGGCAGGTCTTCTCTGTCTTACAGGGTCACTGGGAAATAGCCTGGCAGCCACACCTGACCTGCTCTGGATTCAGTAGAGAGAAAGAGAACCCAATTCCACGCCAACTCAAGACCAGTTTCCAGTAGGCAGAGATCAGACGTGCCTCGGCCTTCCAGCTCCCTTTACCCTGTCGCGGCATCCACTATCCCTTCCACCCTGCAGAACTCTTCTGCTGAGTTTGACAATTCACTGCAATGCCACACACAGCTCCCAGACAAGATCACAATTATGAGGGTTGACTGGGGGAAGTTCACAGGTTCCCACAAGTCAGGGTCAGAAAACATTAAGAATACAGTCCTTTGGTCCACAGCGCCTCTTCTCAGCCATGCAGGCAAGCATGGTCCTTGACCTCTCAGCTACATGGTGCCGTGGCCTCTGTCCTGCTCTGGTAAGTGTTACAAAGTTCTGTTAGCCCCAGAGCATCCCATCCTACAAGGCACCATTCTGCTTGAAGACACTCAAGTTTACTTATTCCATGGGCTGGGAAGCCCACTGTTCTGGGTCTCGGTGGTCTCGGTGTGGCTCCTCTGCTCCGTGGGCCACTTCAGGTGGAGATCACACAGGTGCTCGGCTAGTGGCTCTTCTTTCTGGATGCTTTTGGGAGTCTCTGTTCCTGTGTCTGAGATGGATCACTCATCTACCCAAAAAAATGGCAAAGCTAACCAATCTGCGAGTTAGAGTCTTCGACATCTTATTTACGTGCTCCCAGGTGGTCATGTGTTGGCAGTCACAGAGGGTATGGGTAGGAGCCATCCCAAGTCATTTCAGCTCGCTACAATCTCTGTGAGTCAAAAGTGACTCAACTCAATGGCAAACAAGAGCACCAAATGTTTTGTAGAAAAAAAGAATCGGAACACTAGTGTAAGCACACAATAAATGTTGGGAAAAAGATAAGTGAATTCATTTACCACCACAAACTTGAAGTTTTATAAATGCGAAAGAATGAAATGCTCTCGAGCTAGCTCTCAAGAGCCTGGAATGTGATGAATAGGTGCTGAAATGTTGAAGGGCAGCTCCGGATTGGTTCCTGAGGAAGTCAGAGACTTATCCTCTACCGTTACAGGATGCTTCTGTGTGATTTTTTTGGGGGTGTGTGTGTGGGGGTGGGGGTGGGGGGGAACATTACCAGAAGAATTTAACTTATTGGAAGAAGCATGGACCATGAAATATCTTATAGAATGTTTAGTACAATTGATAACTAATTCTTAGATACTTCCATTAAAATGAAAAATATGATGCTAAGTTAAAAAGTATTGCTACAAACCCATAGACACCTTTCTTAAACAACGCTATCAAAATGTGAAGCAACTGCTTCTCAGCATAGCCTCCCTCTAACTCACCATTCCTGAAGTAGCATTTTCATCTCTCGCCCCTTCCCTGGGGAACTCTGCTTCCCTTGATTTACACCTCGTCAAAACAGCCGTTTGGATGTCCTTGGAGGACTAGAATCATGCTCCTTCGAAATGTTCTCTGAGGCTTAGGAACCAAAAGAGGTCCAAAGAGGCAAAATAAGGACCGCAGGTGGATGGAGTAAGTGGTTCCGACAACATTGTCATAGCACAGCCCCCAGCCCTTGCTCCCCTGAGAAAGGAGCAGGTGCATCTCTCAGTCCAACTTTCCTGGGCTTTTTTACCCCCACCAATGCATTTTTCAATTTTTGTAGGAGTTCTTCATACTGTGATCAACTGTGTTCTTGGAGAAAAATCTACTGAGCGTACCCCCCTTAGGTGCCCCTGAAACAGTTGCATAACCTGCTGAGCTGACCTTGCTGTCTTGAATTTAACTCACCCAGGTGATTCCCTCCAAAGCCACTATTTTGACGGGACCTCTTTCTCTTTTAAGCATCCTAAAGAAACTAGGACAAGTGTATCACTGAGAGAACATGTCTGTAACCATCCATCGGTTGAAGACATGTTAAAACAGATTTTGTTTAGAACCTTAGTAGCAATACTTCTTTTTTTTTTTAAATCATTTTATTGGGGCCTCTTACAGCTCTTATAACATTCCATACGTCAATTGTATCAAGCATATTGTACACATGTTGCCATCATCACATTCTAAACATTTATTTTCTATTTGAGCTCTTGGTTCAGCTTCTTTTTCCCCTCCTTCCCCCACCTCCCTCGATAAATTATAAATCATTACTGTTTTCATATGTTACACTAACTGCTGTCTCCCTTCATCCACATTTCTGTGATTCATCCCCCTGGGGGAGGTGGGGTGTTATGCATCGATTGTTGCAATCGGTTCCTCTTTCCTCCCCTCCTCCCCTGACCTGTCCCCTACCCTCCTGGTATCGCTAATGTGATAGTTAAGGTTCATTTTAACAACCTGGCCGATAAACACATGTGGGATTAATTGAAGGGTGGAGAGAGAAATGACTCAGTGAGCCTCGCCTTTCTTGTTCTCTGGTCTCCTGTTTTCTGATGGTGGGACCAGTGTGGGGCTGCCTTAGCTAGTTCTTTGCCTCAGTTGGCAAG
>NW_022103899.1:3020124-3028241 GCF_000313985.2 Echinops telfairi | reverse complement strand
TCCCTGAGGAGAAGCCACATGGACCTACCCTGATGCAGCCCTGGGTGCTGGAGCAGCCATGTGGAGACCCCTGTCAGCGCTGAGATGCTTACACGCTCACAGATTCGGCTTTCCTCCTGCAGTCGGTGTCATTGTGTGTGTTTTGTGAGATGGAGGAGGACTTTGTGGATCGCTGTTGAACGTATGAGCTAATGGGCTTGGATTGGACTGGGTTGGGATGTTTTCTTAATGTACACTTACCTTTTATATAAAACACTCTCATATATATATGAGTTTCTGTGGATTTGTTTCTCTAGTCTACCCTGACTACCTCAACTACTCCCAATTCTGTTCCTGAGGGGGTTATCTGACCTGTATTCTGTGTGTCCTGAGCTCTTATCTGTACCAGTGTACATGCTCCAGTCTAGCCAGAACTGAAAGGCAGGACTGGGGTCATGATAGTGGGGGTGAGGAAACTTAAGTGAACCAGAGGAATATTGTGTGTTTCATTGGTGCTATAGTGCGCCTTGGTTGACTCATCCATCCTTGTGACCCTTCTGTGAGGGGCTGTCCCATTGTCTACAGATGGGTTTCGGGTCTCTGCTCCAACCCCCCTTGTTTCAACAATATGTTGGGGGCTTTTTGGTTTGGGGTCTTCTGGTGCCTGTTACCTGATCCCATCGACACGTCATGATCACATTGGCTGGCTGGTTGCTTCTCTGCTAGATGGCAGATGGCCACCTGTTTAACTTCAAGCCTTTAAGACCCCGGACGCTCTGTCTGGACATATCCTTGTGTAACCCTGCCAGTAGATGAAAAGGCCACAGTTGTAAATAGCCCGTGTCATTTCGTTTCTCCAGTCTTTATCTTGCGTTGGTTTTGTTGTTGTTTTGACAGCTTCAGGGGACTTGAAAGCCCTTCATTCTAAACATGAGGTCAGCATGAATCAGAATGCACTCAACAACCACTAACAACAGGAACCATGAGATAGAATTTACATACTATTCACACACAGCACCGACATCCATTCAACAGTCACAGATATGTGCAACCGCACCACAGTCAATTTGAGAACGTTTCCCTCACCTCATCCAGAAGCCCTGTACCTTTGACCTATCATTCTCCTAGTCCTTCTCCCCCTCCCCCTCCCCCTCCCCACAGCCCTTACAAATCAGGCACTTACTTGCCATTTATAGTTTTCCATGTTCTGGACATTCTATATAAACAGGATCAGGAGATATGTGGTCTTTTGTGACTGGCTTCTTTCAATTAGCATGATGTTTTCAAAGCTCATCCACGTTGTAGCTTTTATTAGTAGTTATTTTTATGGCCAAATAATTATCTTGACATACCATGTCTTGTTTATCCATTCATCAGTTGATAGACAGCTGAGTGGTTCCCACACCTTTTGGATATTATGAAAAATGCTGGCATAACAACTTGAAATTCTGACATGCAGAAACCTTGTTCTCATATTTGTTTTGTAAGTTTTCTCTCTAGTGAAAAATATTTTATCATTCTGTCCGTGGGGAATTAATTAAACAGAATGTGGAAAAATGTAAACCTCAGGGAGTTTCGCTACACACAGTAAATAGAGCACAGGCCAGGGGACTCTGCAGACACCTGACCTAGAGTGGGCTGAACCTGAGCTTTGGAACTGACCTTTTTAAAAAAGAAAACATTTTATTCAGAGTACTTACAGATAACATTACAATCCAGAGCTCCATTGGCTCAAGCATAACTGTACAATTGTTGCCATCATAATTTTCAATACATGTTCTTTTCTTCTTGAATTCCTTGATATCAGTCCCCTTTATATCCTCCCTCCCCCACCCTACCCCCCCAATCCCTCAATATACTGTATATTATTATTATTAGGATATTTTGGAGGGGCTGACCATAACTTACACCATCCCACTTACCCAATCACCTAAAATTCTGATGTTTGTTCCCTTTAAGTAGTTACAGTCATTATTGCTATCAGTTCCCCCTTCCCCCATGACCTTTTCTGATATTTTTCTTTTTTTTAAAAATCATTTTATTGGGGGCTCGCTCTTACATCTCTTATAACATTCCATACATCAATTGTATCAAGCATATATGTATATATGTTGCCATTATCATTTTCTAAACATCTACTTTCTATTTGAGCCCTTGGTATCAGCTCCTCTTTTTTCCCTCCTTCCCCAACTCCCACCTTATGACCCCTTGATAAATTATATATTATTATTGTTGTCATATCATACACCAACCACTGTCTCCCTTCACCCATGTTTCTGTTGTTCATCCCCCTGGGGGGGATTATGCATCGATCATTGCATTTGGTTCCCCCTTCCTCCCCTTCTCCTCCCACTTCTCCCCAACAAGAATTTTCTTAAACTTGAAATGAGTTACTTAACTGTTATAGTTCTCTGAATTATGTTTTGTAGCTCTCTGATTTATGACACTGGGCCTAATTCTATCACCTTAATTTGTAGAAAATGTTTACAAAATATGTGCAATAATTATCATTAATAAACTGGATCATTAATCTCCTCCAAAAATTAATGTGCTAACACATGAATCAAATTTGCGCCTGAACCTTAAGGTCTGGCCTAATATTATATTTGTCTCCAAAAGTTTTCAAAATTGTTATGTTTAAAAATCATAACACCAGGAATCAGGAAATGTTACTCTATTCCTAGTTCTGCCATTAATTAGCTCTTGATCTTTGGTCATGACTCCATTGATCAGTTTCCTCAAATATAAAACTAGATCAGGGAGGAAGAACATTTGGTAAGTGCTACCACTCCCCTCACGCTTTGTGCATGGCAGGCATTATTAATCAAGCACTAAAGGTTTTTCTATCAAATTGGGCAGGTGCTTCTATTTCTTAGCAAAGCATTGTACGTAGGCAGTTACGATCAATCACTCAGAGTTGGTGATCAAAGTAAAACCTATTTGTCATCTCTGGGTCAGAAGATCTATAAGGTTTCTTTTAATACGAGATTAAAAATTCTAAATGAAAAGGGGAAATTGAGAGTCCTCCAAAGAGGGAATGTTAGAAGGCAACCCCCTTGGCAAATCCTACCTCCCGACTGTTACAGTCTCTGTCTGCAAGGCCTACGCAAGATGCTCTGCAATCCCGTTTCTTCCCTGCTGCTTTTTACTTGACCAAGTCAAGTAAAGATTCTGTTTGTTGTTTCCAATAGAAAAACGCCTACTGTATAAAAAGTTGAACAACACAGAAAAGTACCAAGATGAAAGTGGAAACGATCCACTTCTCACCCTGAATTATTAGAATGTTAAAACACAAGGCCGGTGGTCCAAACCCATGAGCCACTCCACAGAAGAAAGATGAGGCTGTCTCCACCAAACCCACGTCAGTGACGGTGAGCAGAAAAGGACTTGGTGGCAGCGGGTCTGGGGGTTTGTTATTAACATTTGTTAACCGGCCTTCCAGACATGGGTCGAGGCAGAAGGGATTTTCTGCCCCCTCACAGCAATGTGAAACACTAGCATTTATGTCTTAGCGCTTAGAAACTACAGTTCTTAGGTGGCTATAAAATGCGCTGGTAATGTTCAGTCTTCCTCTGGCGTCTCCTATCCTGCGGCTAGTCTTTTCTTTGTAAAGAACAGAGTGAAGGAGAAAAGGTATGCACACTCTTCTCCCCACCACATGCCAGGTAAGATTGTGGTCACGTTGTCTAGGCTTCACTCAGATCAGGTGAATACAGGATGGAAAGGTTTGCACAGCTGCCTTTACAATTCCACTTGACAATGAAATGGAGAAAAGCAATCGCTCCTTCCTCACCCCTAGCTCCCCACCTTCCCTCTTATTACACAAATGATGTATATTCATTTAGGAAAACGCAGGCCAGCAAAATCGAGCAAAATCAATCATCAGTCATCCACCCAATCCGAATAACTGTGGCTCCCATTTTGAAAGATATACTTTCAGTCTTTTTAGCTTACGTTTATATATTTATGTAGACATCCAACACAGACATGTAATTCAGAACCACTTGTACAAATCTGTTTTTCCCTTTTACTCATTGCATTGCTGCTGCTACAAGGCACACTTGTACTATTTCCTGCACAGGTGCAAAGTGGCTGTGCAAAGATGCATCTCTTTAATAGCAGCTGTTGGCATAATGAGTTGCACACACCAGGGATCCAAGGTTATGGGTGCATTTTGAAATTAATACACCGATTATTTTGAACACCACTGAATGGGAGTTCATTTATCCAATGGCCTGGTTCCTCCTCAAGTTCAAATTCCCTCAGCAGATACTCAGCAAATATTTTATGTAACTGATATAAATGAGGTCATGCTAGGGTCAGAATCTCTGTGTCATTTATACCTCCAACGACTTAATTGGTGATGTATCTGTGCTCTTTAATTGTATTTTGATAAAGAAGATGTTTCTTTATCCTGTAAATAATGGTATGGGGTGGGGTGAGGTGGGGTGATTCAGAAGTGGAATGCTCTCCTTCCATGTAGGAAGCCTGGGCCAGTCCCAGCCAAGGCACCTCGTGGGCAACCACTACCTCTCTGTCAGAAGCTTGTGTGATCTTAGGATGCAGAGCAACTTACAGAGGAGCTTCCAGACGAAGACAGGCGAGGAAGAAACATCTGGCAATCTACTTCCAAAAATCAGTTGATAAAAACCCCATGGATAAAAATTCTGCTCTACAACTGATCGATCCAGGGGATGACAGGAGACCTGGTAGCATTTCACCCCATTGTAAAAGAGGTTCCCATGAGTCAGAGAGTCTATGTGATGGCAGCAGCTAACAATAACACGTCCTGATAGGGGCGCTGATGCATGTGTGATGGAGCAATCTGCTTGGTATGCAGCAATAAAGATATTATCCTCATTTCCGGGGAGTCACGTAGCTTCTGGGTTTTTCTAGAAGTACTCTCGCTGTCTAAGTGCTCCCAGTCATCATCAACAACCACGAACAACCATGAGAAACTTGCCTTTGATATTCTGTATACACACACTATGCTGCAAGCCCTGGTGATGCCGTGGGTTAAGTGCTGGGCTGCTCACTGCAGGAGGGAGAAAGAGAAGGCTATCTGCTCCAGTGAGGATGTGCTCGCTCACTGCCATCCAGTCAATCCCGACTCATTGCAACACTGTAGGACAGGCTAGGCCTGCCCCTGTGAGTTTCCAAGACTAACTCTTCCTGGGAATAGAAAGCCTCATCTTTCTCCCACAGAGCGGCTGGTGGAACTGCTGACCTTATGGAGCAATTCTACTCAGCCCTATAGGATCACTCTGAGGCAAAATCAACTCTATGGCAGGGGGTTTATGTATATGCTACTTTGGTTATCTATTACTGTGAAACAAATCCAAAATTTAGTAGTTGACAAGATTATTCTGCTTTCTTACGTTTGGGGGACGGACTGGGTTCACTCCGGCAGTCTTTTACAAGTCCTGCTTGTAGCCTCTCTGATGCTGCCATCAGATAGCAGCAGGGGCTGGAGTCCTCTGGTAAGTGTGACTACCAGTGGTTCAAGGTTGTTTCTTGATCCACTGTACGGTGCCTTGATTCATGCAGCTTCTTTCTCCCCTGGGAATTGCTTATTCTAGAGCTTCTTTCATGCCCTCTCTCTACAGTGACATCGGGGGCCTGGACAAGCAGATCCAGGAGCTGGTGGAGGCCATCGTCCTGCCAATGAACCACAAAGAGAAGCTTGAGAACTTGGGGATCCAGCCTCCGAAAGGGGTACTGATATACGGGGCCCCCAGCACCGGGAAGACGCTGCACAGACGAAGGCCACCTTCCTCAAGCTCGCTGGCCCCCAGCTGGTGCAGATGTTCATCGGGGAGGCGCCAAGCTGGTGCGGGATGCCTTTGCGCTGGCGAAGGAGAAGGCGCCGTCCATCATCTTCACGGACGAGCTGGACGCCATCAGCACCAAGCACTTCGACAGTGAGAAGGCCAGAGACAGGGCGGTGCAGAGGACCATGCTGGAGCTCCTGAACCAGCTAGATGGCTTCCAGAACAACACTCATGTCAAGGTTATTGCAGCCACCAACAGGGTGGACATCCTGGACCCCGCCCTGCTGCGCTCCGGGTGCCTGGAACGCAGACTGAGTTCCCGATGCCCAACGAGGAAGCCCGGGCCAGGATCATGCAGATCCACTCCCGCAAGATGAACGTCAGTCCTGGTGTGAACTATGAGGCGCCGGCCCGCTTCACAGACGACGTCAACGGGGCCCAGTGCAAGGCCGTCTGTGGAGGCGGGGATGATCGCACTGCACAGGGGCACCACGGAGCTCACCCCCGAGGACTCCACGGAGGGCATCCTGGAGGTGCAGGCCAAGAAGAAAGCCAACCTGCAGTACTACCCCTAGCGGCTGTCAGGCCACTCCCCAACCTGCAAACCAAGTAATAAAGATGGCTTCCGGTCCCCGCCCTGAAAAAAGAAAATACTAAGGGGATTCAAAAAAGTTTATGGAAAAATGGAATTAACAGATAATGGATCCCCCCCCCACCCCACTCTCCATGAACTTTGAAGTCCCCTCTTCTATAGTTTGGATCAGGCACACCTTAGTCTTCAAAGTGACATCATTGCTTTCAAACACCTTAAAGAGATCTTTTGCAATAGATTTGATTTCTTGACGACTGCTTCCATGGGCATTGATTATAGAGTCAATGAAAATTAATTTCTTGCCAATTTCAGTATTTTCCCCACTTCCCATGATGCTGGTTTTTTTTTTTTTTTTTGGTCTAGTTGTAAGGATTTTTGCTTTCTTTACATTGAGGTGTGAACCAGGCTGAAGGCATATTCTTTGATCATCAATGAATGCTTCGAGCCCTCTTCACTTTTACCAAGCAAGGTTGTATCATATGCATGTTGAAGGTTAACGAAGCTACCTTCAATCAATCCTGATGTCTCATTCTTCTTCATATAATCCAGCTTTTGAATTGTTTGCTCAGCATACAGATGGAATAAGTGTGGTGAAATGATACTGCACTGATACACACCGTTGCTGGCTTAAGCCATGCGTCATCCTCTTGTTCTGTTTGAATGGCTGCATCTTGGTCTGTGTATAGGTTCTGAATGAACACAATTAAGTGTCCTGGTATTCACATTCTTCTATATTTATCTGTAATTTTTCTATGATCCACACAGTCAAAAAGCCTTTTCAGATTAATAAAGCACAGGTAAACATCTTCCTGATATTTTTTGCTTTTAGTCAAGATCCAACTGACATCAGCAATGATATCTCTTGTTTCATGTCCTCTTCAGAACCCAACTTGAATTTTTGGCAGTTCTCTATTGATGTATTGGTTTAACCATTTTTATGTATTCTCAACCAATCTTTTCTTGTGTGTGTGCTATAATGATATTGACTGATAATTTCAGCATTCTGTTGGATCATCTTTTTTCAGAATGGGCAGGAATATAGATCTCTTCCAGTTGGTTGGCCAAGTAGCTGTCTTCCAAATTTCTTAGCACAGACCACCTTTAGTACTGCATCCTCTCATACGTCATAGGACCTCCATGATTTAACGTTGTGGGGAACCACACACATGTATCATAATCAAGAAGATCTTATTGGATGCATTTTGGAAACTCCATATGCTTCAACTAAGTTGAGCAAAGTAGAATTTCAACTATAATTGCAAGAGATTCTATGTTTCTAACGCAAATACTGAGAATATCCTATGGAAATTGAGAAGATGGAGGAAGTCTCAAGGTGTTGAAGGATTTTGAAACAACTGCACCCACATTTAAAATATATATATGAATACCCTATATGCACACTATGTGCGCGCACACACACACACACACACATACACATATGTCTGGGGTTTGAACTAGATTGAATTGGTTCAAATCATTGATTAGGGCATGGAAAAGGAGGTGAAATAAATGGATGAAAGCATCACCATTATCCATTATCTTTTATGCACTCAGAAATCTTACTTGATAGACAATGATGATGGCAACAAATGTGCAAATATGCTTGATATAACTGATGTATGGATTGTTGTTTTTTTTAATCATTTTATTGGGGCTCATACAATTCATCACAATATATAGATCAATTGTGTAAAGCACACCTATACATTTGTTGCCCTCATCATTCCCAAAATTCGCTTTCCTCTTGGGTTCCCGGAATCAGCTCATTTTCCTTT
>NW_022103899.1:3014186-3019881 GCF_000313985.2 Echinops telfairi | reverse complement strand
GGTTCATCTGTCCTAGATTCCCTGCGTTTCCAATTCCCATCTGTACCGCTGTGCATCCTCTGGTCTAACCAGGTCTGCAAGGCAGAATTGGGGTCCTGGTAGTTGGGGGGGGTTGTTATAAGAGCTGTAAGAGCCCCCGCTCAAATGATCTTTTTTAAAAAGACAACTCTTGCTCAAGGAGCATTCTGGAGAAATGGATTGCCATTCTGGCACAGCTGAAACAGAGAGGGAGGGCTGTCTTCTCAGAGACAGCAGAGAATTTAGACATCCAGTGAATTTAATGAGTAAGGGAAAAATAAAGTAGGGGATGGAGAGGCTGCAATGAAAGGAGCTTCCATGGTTCCTGGACAGAGGAGAATAACCACTCTTCTTTCCTGTTCCCTTGGAGTTTCTTGGCCTGTGCTATCTGTGCCCCACAGCACAAGGCGCGTATGCTTAGAGGGCAGGGCAAGGACCTGGACTCCCAAATGAAGATAATCTCATTTCAGCGTCTACAAAGCTGGGAACCTCTTTGAAATGGGTGATCTAAGACTGAGTTTCCCTTTCCTTGCATTGAACGACACTGTTCAATGCCAAACATCTTTCCCTTAGTGTTTATACTTCTTAAACATGTCCAAACTCTTATCATATTGTTCTCCTCCCTTTGAAAATATGTACTCTGCAGGTGCTTGAAATAATATACTAGCAAATTCAGGTTTTGAAAAGTAAAGATTATTTCATTTAGTCTAAACTCAATGGGAATATTCTTGCTTAACAAGGAAATACCACATACTCCATAAACTCCTTGCAGGCAACAACCATGTCATGTAAGACTTTTGTTACGCCCATGTCCTGGATGTAGTAGTTTTAATAAGCAACTTGAATTTTTTTCTTTCATGTTTTGAGATTTTAATTTTTTTAAGGTATCCACTTTTATTTGGCATTTTCTTTTTTTTTAAAAGTCATTGTATTACGGGCTCATACAACTCATCACAATCCATACATCCATCCATTGTGTCAAGTACATTTGTACATTTGTTGCCATCATCATTTTCAAAACATTTTCTTTCTACTTGAGTCCTTGGTATTAGCTTCTCATTTTGCCCTTCTTTCCTCCACCCTCCCTCCCTCCCTCATGAACCCTTGATAATTTATAAATTATTGTTTTTCATGTCTTACACTGACCGATGTCTCCCTTCACCCACTTTTCTGTTGTCTATCCCCCTGGGAGGCGGTTATAGGTAGATCATTGTAATTGGTTCCTCCTGTCTCCCACCCCTTCTCCTTACCCTCCTGGTATCGCTACTCTCAATATTGGTCCTGAGGGGTTCATCTGTCCTGGATTCCCTGTGTTTCCAGCTCTTATCTGTACCAGTGTACATGCTCTGGTCTAGCCAGATTTGTAAGGTAGAATTGAGGTCATGACGGCGGAGGGGGTGGGTGGGTAGGAAGCATTAAGGAACTAGAGGAAAGTTGTATATTTCATTGGTGCTATATTACACCCTGACTGACTCATCTCCTCCCCGCGACCCTTCTGTAAGGGGATGTCCATTTAATTTGTGTTAACAATATACTTGTGTCTCCTCCTCCTTCTTCCTCTTATTTTCCTTTTTCCTTTTCTTTTTTAAAACTGTCTGACACAAATTTCATTTCACTATTATGTCTCTGCATGTTTCATGTCAGGTTCTTTGTAAATAATGTCTCCCAAGCTTGTTTGCAGGGTACAGATCAGTTTGCAGGCTTTTCACATACCAGCTGAAAGGGTTTAATTTAGGTTGAAGAAGCTGGCTTGAGCTATAATTAATTAATTTAGGTTTCATTTATCTCAAGTAGTTGGAGATATTAATTTACAGGTACATTCTGGGAGTGTCAAATTACACATCTGGGAGAAAAAAAGTGCTTTTGAGTTTATTGGGCAAGGTGTGCTGTCATCAGCTTTCTTTTCCTCAGTCAGGGTTCTGAATCGATCTATTTATACACTTGTTTATTTTCTAAGCTTTTATTTGCTGAAAAGTTCAAAGATAGAGAAAAGTTGAGACTCGGATACTGAACTTGCATCACTAGCTCACTGTTGTGGTGCTCTTTAGCACCCCATCTACTTTTGTGCCCCCAACTGAGTTGTCTGAAAGTTAATACCAGATAATATCTTTTTGTTTCTAACTTTTTTCTATTTGGATTTCTAAATGAAGAGGGTTTTTTTTTCTTTTTCTTTTAGGAACTGTATTTCTACTTTTGGGGGAGAGGGGGGCAGATTTTAGAATTTTATTTTGTCTTTTAAGTTCTTAGATTTCCAACAAATGTATAGATGTGGTTTACATAATTGATCTATGTATTGTGATGAATTGTATGAGCCTCAATAAATTGATTTTTTTTAAAAAGTTCTTAGATTTCTTTTTTTTTTAAATCATTTTATTGGGAGCTCGTACAACTCTTATCACAATCCATACATCCCTTCATTGTGTGAAGCACATTTGTACATATGTTGCCATCATCATTCCAAGACATTTTCTACTTGAGCTCTTGGTATCAGCTCCTCTTTTTTTGCCTCCCTCCATGCCCCTCCACCCCATGAACCCTTGATAATTTATAAATTATCTTTATCTTCCTATTTTACACAGTCAGCTGTCTCCCTTCACCCACATTTCTGTTGTATGTCCCCCTGGCATGGGTGGGGGTGGGGGTGGTTTGAATTTAATAGTAAAACCATACTAACACTATTTCACCTGGTTTTGAGCAATTTTAAAAAGGTAGAAAGTGATAGCCAGGTTTGTTAAAAGAGTCAGACAGACTGTTCAATACATAAATGGGGAAAAAACAAAATGTCCCAATATTTCCTTTTAAATCACGCAAGGTTCACAATATTGCTGTTTTAAATACTAGGCATTTTCTGTGGGCAATGATTTTTGAGTAACTGTTTTTGTGTTTGTTTTTATTGTAAAAGTGAATATCTTAGTTATCTAGTGCTTTCATAACAAGTACCACAACTGAATTTTTTCAGAAACAGAAATTCATTTTCTCACAGTTTAGGAGACTAATAGCCTGAATTGAAGGTGCTTGGCTGGAGGTCGAGATCGTCCGCTCTGTGGAAAGGTTCCCTAACCTTTGGCTTCTAGTCCTGGGTGATCTTCATGCGGTTTGGCATCTCTCTTGGCATTCCTCTTTCCCCATCTCTTCTCTCATTTGTTTATTTAATCTCTTTTAGAGCTCAAAAGATATTTCCTCAAAATACACCCTACACTAACCCTGTTTTATTGACATAGCCAAAAGGGCCCGTGTCCTTGAGTGAAACTTGGCTGTAGTGACCCTAGAGGAAAGAGTAGAGCGTGCTGACTCTGTATGGAAGCAAACTGCCACACTGTTCTCCCATGACCGGACCAGCAACCACGTGCTTTAACCACTGCACCACTAGGGTTCCTTACCCACAGGTAGGTTTAGAGGCTAGGATTTACAGCACATATTTGGGGGAGATACAATGTAATCCAAAAGAGTGATATTTGAGAGTAAGTGAAAAAAAAACATTGGTACTAGTGTCCCCATTCATACATGCACAGCTTTATTCCAAACGTGTTTAAACATCTCTCTGAAATCAATGGGTGGCTGCAGACAAGTTCTCTTCATCTGATTACCTCCATCTCATTAATGGATACTTTTGTGCCATGGGACTAAATGATTTTGGAGTCAGGGCTAGGATCAAAGTTTTAACAGAACTCCAGCAGACAGCTTTCCAAATCAGTCAAGTTTTGTGAAAAGCTTACAGGAATGATTCTTCCACATAAAACAAGTTTTTAGCTGGATCAAGCATTTCAGGAAGGCAGGGAAGACCTCAAAGACAAATTCAAGGCCAGGGATCACCTCTGGCGGTTACAGTAACAACTTTCAAGAGTTCCAAAGGGGTAATCGTGACAGAATTTTCTCAAAGGACATGGGATGATCCAAAGGGCTTCCTTGGAAAGTGTTTTAAGAAAATGGAAAATGCATCAAGGATTTTTTTTTGGTATTGCAACAATGAGGGCTGCCCTATAGACTTTCCTTGGGAAGCCTGGCCCCTTCAGACTCCTTTTTATTCCCCAAATTAAAAAATAAAAACAAGCACAAACATTAAAAGAAACATGATTTGAGTCCCTTAAGGATATCAAAATTGTCTTTTGACATGGCACAAATGTAAGAACAGAATTCTTCCCGAGAAGGTTAACAAAACCTACTGTCAGGAGGTACACTGGTACAGATAGGAACTGAAAATACAGGGAATCCAGGACGGATGAGCCCTATAGGACCAGTGGTGTGAGTGGCAAAACAGGGAGGGTAAAGGGAGAAGTGGTAGGAAAGAGGGAACCGATTACATGGAACTGTGTGTGACCTCCTCCCTGGGGGACAGACAACCGAAAAGTGGATGAAAGGAGACGTCGGACAGGGCAAGATATGACAAAATACCCATTTATAAACTATCAAGGGCTCACGCGGGAGGGGGGAGCGGGGAGGGAGGGGAAAAATGAGGACCTAATGTCGGGGGTATAAATGGAGAGAAAATGTTTTGAGAAACAATGTACAAATGCGCTTTACACAATTGATGTGTGTACGGATTGGGATAACAGTTGTATGAGCCCCTAATAAAATGTTTAAAAAAAATAGTATCAAAATGAAAAGAAAAAAAAAACCCACTGTCACTGAGTCAGTCCTGACTCAGGCTGTAAGTCTTTCTAGGAGCAGAAAAGCTTACCTTTCTCCCTTGGAGGGGAGGTGGGTCCCGGAGGCCGAGCTTGCTGTGAACAGTCCCACGTGTGACCCGCTGCATCTCCAGGGCTGCTATGGGAAGGGTCACACCGCCTTCAGACCTAGAAGGGGGATCTTAAGAAACAACAGCTTCACGTTTTTTGATATTTTTGCTTAGTAAAGGTTTCTATGTTTTTGTAACAATTCTTTTAAAATTACTCTCGTAAATACATTGTAGATTTAATAGATACATAAAACAATAAGATAAAATACCTTCATGATTCTGCAGCTATTAATATTTTGGTGGTTCTCCTTTTATATGTTTCTCATCACTTAAAAAAAGGCCTATCATTCATGAATTGTTTTGTAACTTTTTTTGACTGTGGTAATTTTGTTGGGCTATGTGGTAAAAGCTTTTCAAGCTTTTAAATATTACCGTCTGTCACCGTCACAAGACTTCCTCTGTGGTGAGGTGTGAAGAGAAGGCTTTGGGGGACATGAAAGGTTAGGGTGGGCACAAGATTGACCACTTTCCAAGCCCACGAGACTTCTCCATTTGACCTTGGCCATGTGACCCCAACAGGCGTGGGCGTTTAAGCCGAGGGCGTTTCGGGTGACGGTGAGCACGAGGTCCCTGCGCGGCTCCCCTCGCCCCGGGCAGGACCCACGAGCCCAGCTTGGTCGGGAACGCAGGGCCAGAGGGCAAGTTCGCGGTGCGCACCGGCTGCGCCGCAGCCTCCTACCCCTCTGCCCCCCAGCTGGCGCCGCCCTGGGGCGGCGAGCGCGATAAAGCGGGGCAAGGTTCCGCAACGTCAAACCCGGGAGGCGCAACTCCCCTGCCCGCTCTCCGGGCGTGTTTGTTCCCAGTGTTTAAACTGTTTGCAAACGCCCGTGCCCGCACGACCTTCGGCAAACAACTCTTAATCTCTCGGGCGCAGAGCGCCGGGTTTCCTGGCGGGGCGAGAGCAACCGGGCGCGGGCACGAGGAGCGGCTCGCAGTCCGCCC
>NW_022103899.1:2945255-3013249 GCF_000313985.2 Echinops telfairi | reverse complement strand
CCTTCCAGCCCCCCTGGGGGCCCGGAGCTAGCACGCCCACCCCCCGGGGGAGGGAGGAGGTCTGGCGACGCGCGGCGTGTGCGGAGCCCCGACGTGTGGGGCCTGGCGGCGGGAGAGGGAGGGTGGGCTCGGGACGGCCGGCCGGGCAGCCCCCGCGGGCCGTGGGAGTGCGGGCTGTGGTGCCCCCCCAGCGCTCCCCGCGTGCGGGCTCTCTCTCCTCCCACTGCGGGCTCCGTGACAGCCAGCGGCCGGTTGGCTGTCACGGCGGCCCTCGGTTGGCCCTTTCCTGCTTTATAGCGTGCAAACCTCGCCGCTCCAGGGCCAAGGGACAAGTTGGAGCTGTTGATCTGTTGCGCAATTGTTCTTTTCCCCAGAGCGTCTTTGTCTTTGGATTTAGCGTTTCAGACTTGCAGTTCCAAAATGTGTCAGGCAGGATATTCTGTTCTGTGCTGTCCAGGGTAAGAGCCGCGAGTGTAGATTAGAATTTCTATAGCTTTGGGGGTGCTATACAGTTCTCTGATTTCAACTATTTGTTCCCCTTGTGTGCTTTGTGTGTATATATATATTTCTCCTTTTCTATTTGAAAGTTTGCCTCAATTTCTAAGCATGTTGCCTTATTTATTTATTTTTTTGGCAAGGGCAGAGGGTGGGACACTTGTGTCTCAATGTTTTGCTCACAGTTCTGTAAATTGTCATAAAAAGAAAAAAGTTTCTATTTAAACTTCATGGGAATTTTTAAGGGCACGTGTATATTTACAGATTGTTTTTTTCCTTGTAATTGAAATAAATATTTGACTCAAAGAAAGGTGTTACTTGATAGGCTAGTCAATGTGTTATGTTTGTAAATATGATGTCTTAGGCTGATCCTGGGTGTCTAATGCAAGCTTATACGTTATTGACGATGTGTTGTTATTTAATTTGCTGTTCTTTGCTTTAAGGTGATTTGTCTTGAATGTCCCTCAATGATGACTGGGTGTGTATCCGACTGGTTCCCACCAGTATGAAAAAGTAAATTCCTCTTTCCGACTGAGATGCTGTTCAATTGTAATCTATTGGAATACTTCTTTGCTCCAAAGGATAGATGAGCTAATGGATTTTAGCTTTCCTAAATACAGGAATTATAGCCTAATACCCTCTCTTAATTTTAAAAATTCCTCCCTTTATTGTGAACATTCCATATACAAAACTGTACAAAGTGTATTGTATTGCTTTCTCGGTGGCTTTTTACAATTATGATGGATACAATTACTGCATTTCCATCCTTGTTATTAGGAGAGTGCATGTTTGAAGACTATGAAAAAAATGGAGTAACTTCCTAATTGGTTACATGTTTATTACTTTGACATAATTCATGTTCAGTGATTGTAGTCCCAAGAGATTTAAACTGAATTGAAAGTGGATTCTGACCATTTGTCAACGAAAACTCCAGCTGTGAAGCTATTGGGGGCATAGTCTTTCACTTTGTAGAGAGGAGGTGTTGATGAACAGGGCTTCCCAACCCATCCTAAGGGTGCCTTGGAGAGAGAAAGTTCTTTTGAAGATGAGGGATGAAGCTGATGTTGGATTAGACTGACAAAAAAATTTTTTTTAAGTCTAACATGAAGAGAAAAAGAAAATTGGTCTCTCCTGTCCTGAATGAATGTTAAGCAAAGAGCAACTTGGCTTTTGAGATATGTGAAAAAAATCTCTTGAGAGCGTCGAAGCAGCATGTGATATAAGCTATGTTCAGCCTACAGGTCTTGTTGAATCAAAAAATACCTTGGCCAATTTGAAGTCATCCTTTCTTGCTAACTAGAGTTCTTATAAACAATACTTGGAAAAAACACAGCTGTTTGTCTTTAGGGTTGCCAGGAAGAGTTGAAAGTCAAATATATTTTTCTTAGTATTTTATTTTTTATTGAAGATGAGTTGTTGAGTTATACTTCTTAAAGAAGGTTTTGCATGAGTTATCTTTAATTTCTGCTTGAACCTGGGTTAATGTTACAGTGCAAACTCTTGTGCGTAGAAAGAATTTGGCACAAAGATGATAATAGATAAAGTTATCATGGGGCACTTCCCTGTCTGCCAGGCAGTGTGGCAATTGTTTCACATTCATAATTTCACAGTAACCCCATGGGAATACTATTATCTTTGATTTCCAGGTGAAAAAGGAGCTAGAGAGAGGGAGAGGCCAGGATTCCTGCCTAAAGTGACTCAAACATTGAGTGACAGAGGCAGTGTTTAAACATGGGCAGTCTATCTCTGTTGGCTTTTAATCATTTCCGAACTGGACCATGCTTATTGCTACAGAAACAAACACACCGAATTGAGTCGGCAGCAACCCTATAGGACAGAATAGAACTGGCCCTGTGGGTTTCTGAAACTGTAAATCTTTATCAGAGTAGAAAGCCTCATCTTTTTCTCTAGGAGCAACTCGTGGTTTTGAACTGCTGACATTATAGTTAGCAGCCCAAGGCATAACCCACTATACTACCAGGACTCCTGCCTTGTTGTTAGGCACCGTCAAATTAATTCCAACCTAGGCTGTCATCATGATGGGAGCAGATCACCGGGTCATTGTTTCCCCCTGGAGCTTCTGGTGGGCTCGAACAACCGACCTTTTGGTAAGTAGCCGAGCGCTCAACCACAGTGTCACCATGGCTCCTTGATCCTTGGAGAGGGGATAAACCCAGAAAACCTGGTGGGAGAGGAGACAAGAATTAAAAAGATAAACGTCCTCACTTTTTCCAATTCCAAGGCATTTGGTAACTCTGCATGTGGTTGGGGGAGATGGACCTTGTTAGATACCTGAGAGTAAACACAACCCGTCAATGGAAGGACCACACGTGGCCCTTTTCAGGCAGACATAAAGGCCTAAATGGGTTCAGTTGAGAAGGGCACTGCCATTTCTTAATATAATAATAGTTGGGTTGTCTTTTGTTTGTTTGTTTTTTAATTTCTGGAATTTCAGCAATGCTTATGAAAATGCTTCACAGTTTTTAGGGCCCACTTTTCATTAAGTCTCCGTGGCAGGATATTGTGTGCATCGTGTTTGCCTTCTTAGTTGGTACACTCTCCTGTCCCGTTGGATCTTTTTATATTTTTATTTTAAAGTAGTCATCCGAGGTCAAGTAGGAGGTAAGAATACGATGAAGAGCAGGACAAACTAAACCAAACTCGTTGCCGTCAAGTTGATTGTGGCTCACGGCAGCCCTGTGTCTTCCAAAGAAGACTTTTTTTTTTGGGGGGGGGGCGCGTTGATTTTCTTTAATCGTTTTAATAGTTACAAAGTTACAAAAATTTACCTCCTATTCAATAAATTTCTTATTTAACATTCTAATCACCAGATTCTTTCCCTGAAGAAGACTTCTTGACTGTCATTATTGTGGCAGGAATCCTTGGGTCGTGTGCTTGGTTTCGCACTTGACAATTACCCCACCCTCACCCAGAAGCATCACAGAAGTATAGGCTGGCAGTCTGCTTCGGAAAGGAAGCAGTTCTACTCTGTACACAAGGGGTCAACTCACAACATCAAACTTTATGGATGGCCAGGTCTTTTCTTTTCCAGCACAGCTAGGTGGGGTCCCACGGTCAACCTATAGGTGAGTAGGCGAGCACAAACAGGGTTAACCAGGTCGAAGGGAAGTGGGTGGGATGGGAAGAATATACGTTGACTATAGCTAACAGAAACCTGTTGGCTCAGATGGACAACTAATCCCCTATTTGGGCACTTTGTGAATGGAAACCAGGGTGAGGACTAAAGCATGTCTAATTGAGGATAACCCAGGGCTTTGAAAACGGTACATATCAAAATTAAATGTATTTTATTTCGTAGTTTTTATTGCTAAACAACTTGTATTTGGTAGTATTGCTTTATTGGTCTAAGTATGCTTCGGAAGTTTTCAAATCCAATGGACGAGTTGCCTGGCTAAATCCAGGCTATTTAAATATTCATAAATGCCTCACCTCGCTGCTTCTGAAAGCTTATTGATACCTCTTACAAACTAGGGTGTAGGAGAACAGCGATACTAAATGCAGTATGTAACCTGTTCTTTTCATCGTTGGTGGTAGAAATGCATGTATAAGTTTGCTATGATATCGAGAATAGGGTTTATACTTTGATAATTTGATATCTAAGAGTTAGGGAAATTTTCACTGCCACCTGCTTTTTTTTTTAGATTATTTTATTGGGGGCTCTAACAATTCTTGTTACAATCCATACATCAGTTGTATCCGACATATTCGTACATATATTCCATTGTTCTTTTCTAGACATTTGCTTTCCATTGAGCCCTTGGAATCAGCTCCTCTTTTTTTATCCACCCCCCCCCAACTTGCTTCTTAACATAAGCTCTAGTAAACATTTAAATATTTACTAAAAGGGGTCTGTGGTTTAGAATACGACTTCTTCGCTTCATAGTAGTTACTTTTCTAGAAACAAAAGCAAAAATATGTTTAAGAATATCATTTATATTCCCATTTGGTATTAGAAATACAAGGGGGCTTCAGAAAGTTTGTGGAACTTTCATTTTAATGCTATTTTTCCACAAAGTGTTTGAAGCCCCCCTCATAAATGCATGCTATTACATTAGCCTCCCTTTCTTGTACACCCCTCGCCACCCACCCGCCACCGCACTGCAACAAAACACGAGACTTGGTATGACACTGTTAAAGAGAAGTCCTATCCCATCTAAATTTGGATTTGGTGTGTGCCAGCTATTGCCACAATAACCATTAATATGAAGAATATTGGTAGCTATAAGAGTGGGAAGCATAATTAAGTGAAATTTTCAAGGCACAGTATCTGTGCTTTGAAGTCTGATCTTTGAAAGCCAGCGTGTGTGTGTGTGTGTGCTTGTTTGCACACACACGGCAGTTCATTTGGCTCAAACTCCGGTTTGAATGGAGAAAAGATGCGTGGAGACAAATCCGGGCGTCAGAGGCTTTAGAGAACCAAGTCCACTTTAAAGGCCCTGTTGAGAAGTGGCTCCTCGGAGTCATCGCGGCCCACCAGCAAGCCTGCGCTGCGAAGGATCGAAGGATCGGCAGAGCGCCTTGGGCAGTGCTGAGGACGCCCTTCTTTCCACAGGCTGGGAAACCCAGACGTGCGGGTGGGAGTGCCGCCCAAGCCAAGCTCCCCTTTGCTTTTTCACGGCAGAGAAGAATCAGGAAAAGAAAAATATGAGATCACTTTAATGCCTCTTTCTGAGCTTATGGATTTTGTATTTTGTGTTACTTTGGGGTCAATTTCTTTAGTTGCCTTTAAACTCTTTATGGATACAAATTAGTATGAGACCATTTGTTCACCCCCCAAAAGAAACATACCTTGTGAGCAGTTACCCCCAACCTTCAGCCCAAGACAACTACCAATCTACTTTCTGTCTCTAGAGCTGCCTGTCCAGGACATTTTTTGGAAATGGCAACATGTTACCTCTTGTGACAGACAGGAGCCATCTTTCGCCTAACGTCCTGCTTTCCCACGTGGTCTATGTGGTGCAGTGATAGCCAGTGCTCCTTAGAAGCAAGGATGGCAAAACCTCGCCTCCTGTGCTTTAGACGCAACAGAGGGACCCATCCCTGGAGAGGGACAGTAAGCTTGTACAGCGGCGGGCCAGCAAAAGACGAAGGCCTGGCAAGATGGATGGGACACAGTGGCCAAAGCAATGGGCTCAGCTATCCCAGCAATGACGAGAATGGTGCCGGACCGGGCAGGGTTTTGTTCTGTTGTACGTAGGGGTGCTGTGAGATGGACCCCGTTAGATGTCACCTAACAGCGGCCACAGGAGCCTGTGCAGGACTTAGTACAATACAACCCGCAAAAGCCAGAACCCGTGCGAGACAGGAACTTGGGCGAGAAGGAAGATGCAAATCTTTCCCACCACAGTGAGCTGTAGAAAAGTGAACTGACTGGGCGCTGTCAAAGGCAGAGTACGTGGCAGGCCCGGAAAATGCAGGCAGCCCTGCACCTGCCTTTCCCTCTCACAGGCTTCAATGTAAGCTTTCGAAAAACCTGGTGGGGATGGTTTACCAGAATCCTGTTAAGGAAGTGCCTTTCTATTTGATCACTGACCTTCACAACTTTATGATTAACACCTAAACCTGTGCTTTAAGGTGCCGGGCGTATGCTTGAAATTCAATAAATACAACTTGAGCTCCTTAATCCCTTGTGGAGATAGGTTTGATAACTGTGTATTCCAAAGGCTTCTCCCAAAATGAGTCAGAATTTCCCCCGGCTTTTGTCAGGAATGTAGGTTGATCATCTGCAATCTAAAGTGCTCACGGAAGAGGCAGCGTGACAGAAGGTTCTACATAGGTGTGCATGACACTTGTTCCCCGTGACCAACCATGCTTTCAAAGGACGGAGGCCTGCAGGCTAGGAGAGGAGACTGCCCAGGGCTCTGCACTGACTTCCCCTTGACTTTTGACACACTCCCTGCATTCCCAGGGTTCATTTTTCGCCATTAAAAAGCAAAGGCAATAAGACCTGTTGCCATCCCTAACCCCCCCCCCCTTGCAGGCACAGTAGAACTGGCCCCATGGGGTTTTCAAGGCTCTCCTCTGTAAGGAGGCAGATTCCAGCGCTTTCTTCCTGGAACACAGAATGGGGTCAGACCACTGACCTTTTACTTAGCAGCAGAGCACCTCACCGTTGCACCCACCCAAATCTAACCAAACTGCCCTCCGCTCAGCTCCTCCCCATAGCAACCCCACAGGAAGACAGAACTGTCCCCTAAGGTTCCCAAGGCTGGTTTGTATGGAAGCAGACTCACACACCTTTTCCCCAGCTTTATAGGACAGCTTTGAGTTGGAATCGACTGCTTGGCAGGGAGTTTGGAAGAGGGACCGAGACGTGGTAGTGTAGGGAAGGGGTCTGAAAGCCACAGGTGAGCTACCAGCACAGTCAGAGAGCTGGTGGGCACTGGAGCCAGGTGTGTGTGTAGGTCTTCAGAGCCCTTGCTCAGGACGGTGATCTGTCTTAGAGACCCACCTGAGCCCTGCTTTGGAGGGTGAAAATGCAGAGTTGCAGTCTGGGATTCATACATTCACAGCGGGAATGAGCTGGCAGGGTCAGTTGGTTCTTATTTTCCCCGGAACATTTGATAGTTACAGATTCCTTTTAATGCAGCTGACATAGCTAATCCTAGACTAATTCAATAATAATGTCATCCTAGGAATTCTCCCAAAGGTGGAGGTGTATGTAAATGAGGCCCTCCACTCATTTTAAATGTCCAATTTTAAAAAGCATTCCTATACAGAACTGATCACAATGACGGACACGTCACTGCACCCCATACCCCACCCTGAGGGGGACCAACAACAGAAACGTGGGGGAAGGGAGGCAGCAGCCAGTGTAAGAGATGAAAATAATAATAATTTGTCATTTATCAAGGGATTACGAAGACAGGAGAGGGGGAGGGAGGGAGAAAAAGAGGGGCTGATGGCAAGGGCTCAAATAGAAAGTAAATGTTTTGAAAAGGATGATGGCAACATATGTACAAGTGTGCTTGATATGATTGATGTACGGATTGTTATAAGAGCTGTAGGAGCCCCCAATAAAATGATTTAAAAAAAAAAAAGTATTCTCACAATTGATAGGTCCTGTGCATCCCACCAGCTGCCTCTTGGGATGGCAGAATAGAGTTGGTTTTATATGGATACATTTGGTATTAATGAAAGGCTGAGGTTTCCAGCTCTTGAATTTAGGGATTACATCCTTAGCCTTCTCTGAGGAAACCACCAATCTCTTCTCATTGATCCTGATTAAATAAAGCCTTATCTCCCCAGAGAGATGTGGGTAGAAGTGACTCCCCTAGATAAAAGCTCATTCATCTCCCTTCCTTTTGCCCCTGCCTGATTGACTCTTGGAAGTCTGGGGCTTAGGGAGTACACAGCTCTTGCCCTGTGCTCTGGATTTTCCAAAGTTCACCTGATAACAGTACAATTGTGCTATAAAGCTTCCTGATGATTGCGTGTGCAGAAGATAAAAAATGGAGTCAGAGGAAACAATCAGTCTTGCGTTTCAGCTCCTGCTACCCACCTACTTCTTAAGTTGTGCGAGAACCAGCCCTCGGGTCTTAGAAGACTTCTAAATACAAACAGAACTGTTCATTTTATGGGGAAGAAGAGGGAACAGAAACGTGGCAGTTACTAAAAGCCTGCTCTATTGTACTGGACCCTAGCCATACCCCTTACTTGATCTTGACAGTCTGTAATCTCCTTTACCCCCAATTCACGGAGGTTAAATAACCCTACCAGAGCCATACTGCTGGCACGTGCAGAGCAGATAACCTTTAAATGTCTGTAAGCCCTATGTCCTCCCTCCCTTCTTCCTCTCCCTTCCTTCCTCCCTCCCTTTTCCCCTCCCTCCCTTTGAGCCTCCTTTCCTTCTTCCTTTCCCAGGGACTGTGAGCATTTTGCTAGGTGTGAAAGGAAGAGGGGCACCTTGCAAAATGACTACATGGGGCTCCTTGCCTCCAGGCAGAGAGGGCGCCTCGTGTGGAGGAGGGTTCCACCTTACAGGAGAGTTGGCATGCTGGCCCTGCCTTGCCTGTGGAACATCTTCATGCCCTGCGTCTTTATGACAGCCAGAATGCTCCCCACCCCGATATCATTCCAAACGCTCCCTGGTGGCAGTGCCAGCCCGGGGAACCACTGTGCTGCATTGATTCTTAGGGACAATTTGAAGCCAGGTATTACTGTGGGTCCTGGTCTTTGTGAGGAGGCCCATCATCTCCCCAGATGGCAGCTTGTTCACATCTTTTACTCCAGACTGACAGCGGATAACGAAAGACAGCGTGGAAATTGACGCAAGTGCTAGAAACCAGAGGGGCGAGCTCTATTTTGTGTACTCAAGTCAAGGGATCCAGGCCAATGCTCTTAACACTTACTGGGATGCAGTTGTCACTGGAATTTACCATTTCTCAGATATCCAGTTGGAAGGAATTGGGCATAAAAGTTAAGTTAATCTTTATTGTTGGTTTGGTTTTTAAATTTTTAGGGAGACAAAATTAAATAGCTACTTGCTATACCTCTATACCCCTCTACGCCTTCACAATCTTTCCTATTGGGTACTTTTTGACCAGGTCTCAAAACTAGGGTAAAAGAATAAAGGAAGCTGAAGAGGCTGAGATGCTATGGTGTAATAGCGTGACATTTTAGGGGAAAGGTGTAGAAAATAGAGTGAAAGTGAGATTGCCTACTTTCTCCCCCCCCCCCTTTTTTGAACATTAATTTAAAAGAAATAACTAATAATTTCTAAGAAAATCACTGTAATTCAGCATTTATATTGCTTGATTGCTGAAATATCCAGATGGCAAAATTCTTTAAAGGCTATGTAAGATATTGTCATGTTGCTGTCGTTCGGTGCCTTGAAGCCCATGTCAGCTTACAGTGATCTTACATGGAACGAAACCCTGCTTGCCTCGCCACCGACCTGAAAACTGTTGAAGTTTGAGCCCACTGTCGCAGCCACGTGCCAGTCCATCTCCTGAGGTTCTTCCTCCTTTCCCCTACCCCTCCTCTTTACCAAGCACAACGTCCTGCTTCAGGGACTGGTCTCTCCTGACAACGTGACCAAAGTACGTGCGATGAAGTCTTCCTCTTCATCTCCAAGGAGCACTCTGATTGTACTTCTTCCAAGGCAGATGTGTTTGTTCGCCTGGGAGTTCTTGGTTGCTTTCAATATTCTTCACTGACATCATCATTCAAATGCTTTTGTTTTTAAAAAAAATCATTTTTGGGAGGGCTCGTACAATTCTTATCACAATCCATCCATCCATTGTGTCAAGCACATTTGTACACTTGTTGCCATCACCTTTTTAAAACATTTTCTTTCTACTTGAGGCCTTGGTACCAGCTTCTCGTTTTTTCCCTCCCTCCCTCCTTCACGAACCCTTGATAATTTAGAAATCATTATTATTTTTTCATATCTTACACTGACCGATGTCTCCCTTCACCCACTTTTCTGTTGTCCATCCCCCTGCGAGGGGGTTATGTGTAGATCATTGTGATCAGTTCCCCCTTTCTCCCCCCACCAACCCCTTACCCTCCCGGATTCACCACTCTCACCACTGGTCCTAAGGGGTTCATCTGTCCTGGGGTCCCTGTGTTCCTAGTTCTTATCTGTACCAGTGTACATCCTCTGGTCTAGCTGGATTTGTAAGGTAGAATTGGGATCATGATAGTGGGTGGGGGGGAAGCATTTAGGAACTAGAGGAAAGTTGTGTGTTTCATCGTTGCCACACTGCACCTGACTGACTCATCTCCTCCCCGAGACCCTTCTATAAGGGATGTCCAGTTGTCTACAGATGGATTTTGGGTCTCCACTCCACACTCCCCTTGATTCACAGTGATATGATTTTTTGTTCTTTGATGCCTGATACCTGATCCTATCGACACCTCGTGATCACACAGGCTGGTGTGCTTCTTCCATGTTATTCAAGTGTTATCAATCCTCCTCTAGTCTTCCGTATTCATTGTCTAACTTTTACACGCATATGAGGTGATTGAAATCACCTTGGCTTGGGTCTGGCGCATCATAGTCCTCAAGGTGATATTCTTGCTCTGCAACACTTTCAGGAGAACTTGTGAGGCACATTTGCTCAATGCAGTGCATCAGATGATTTCCTGACGGCTGCTTCCCTGGGCATTGATGGTATATCCAAGTAATATTAAATCTTTGACAATGCCGTTCTTTTATAGTTATCGTAAGTTGCTGTTGGTCCAGTTGTGGGTATATCCGTTCCCTTTACACTGAGTAAAGGCTGCAGTCTTTGATCTCCATCAGTAAGGGCTTCAAGTCCTCTTCACTTTCAGCGAGCACGGTTGTGTGTGATCTACATATCAGGTGGTCAGTGAGCCTCTCTCCAGGCCTGCTGCCATGTTCTTCTGCATGTAGCTCAGATTCTCAGGTTATTTGCTAGCATAGAGACGCAATAAATGGTGGAAGGATGTAACCCTGACACACACCTTTCCTGTTTTTAAACTGCGCAGTCTTCCGTATCTGTGTACAGGTTCCACATGAGCACAATGAAGTTTTCTGCAAGTGCTCCTCGTGTTTTCCATGACTTGTTATTATCTGCACATCTTGAATGCCTTTGCATAGTAATAGAACACAGGTAAATATCTAGTCATCTGTGCTTTAAGCCAAGGTACATCTGACATCAGCAATGATATGCCTTGTTCTGAATCTGATTTGAATTTCTGGAAGCTCCCTGCTAATGTACTGCTGCAACTATTTTACCTTACTCTTTTAACAGTTCGATTTTGCTAACCTGAAGTTGGACATGTATTTGGAGTCCTTAAGAGAAAATAATTGTCTTTTATCTTTGGTCTTTTATCTATAGTCTAGTACCCAAAGATTAATTTTTAAGTATTGTTACTGTGAGTGAGGTTAAATAATTTTCTTATGAGTAGTTGAAGCATAAGTGATGTAAAACATTATGTATTTTTTTATATTTAAGTAATTAGACCTCTTTAACCCCACTCACCTTAGATAACAATGACGATTTTGAACTCTGAGCCTATATACTCTGCGCTTATTCATCCAGCAAATATTTATTAGGTATTGATCTAAGACAGGGAGCTTTTAAGATAGAAGGTTGCTGTGATCTCCAGCAGCACAAGGGCCGTTCTCCTTGAAGGACAGTTATTTTTCAGGTTTGCTTCCCCCTCATGAGCCAGTTCTTCAGTTCTTTTAGGGCATGTTTCGTGGTGCCATCGTGACTGTTAGCCATCAGGTCAGCAGGTCGAAACCACCAGCTGCTCAGAGGGAGAACGATGAGACTTTCTCCATTATACAGGGCAGTTCTACCCTGAGCTGTGGGTCACTGGGAGTCAGAATCGACTCAGTGGCAGTGAGTCTGTGCTTTGCCTTCACTCCTGCCTCTGCTGCAGATGCGATTCCTCTGGGCCTCGAGGTTCCCAAACTTACTTGGCCTACTACCTCCTCTCCAGGAAAAGCCAACAACTCAGTGCCTACCTGGCTTTTGAAAACGTTGGTGAAGTATAGATACCTGCCTTTGCAGCTCCCTGGGGTGTCACCTCGTTAGGGAAGCTGCTCAGTGGTTGTGATTCGCCCTCAAGGTAGACGCCCATGCATTGTGCTAGGTTGCCAGGTCTTTTCTCCAGCAGAATCACCGAGTGATCCGAACTGCTGACCTTGTGGTTAGTAGCTGAATACGTAACCATTGAGCCACCTGGACTGCTTCTCCAAGAGGGAAAGTGCTACAGTTTATAATTTTTGTAAGACTGTTGCTTGCTTTCTAACCCAAACCCATTGCTTTAGTTGATTCTGGTTCGGAGCCTGGGCTCCCAAGGTTCCTGCTTACCTGGCAGGGGCTCAGTCCCGGTGAGGATGCGTTCTCGTCTTCTCCAGGGAGTTTGGTGTTTAAGAGAGAAGGTGCCTCAGAAGATGGGCCTCGTGATTTGCTGCCAGAAGGTCACAGCCTTGAAGACCCTGTGGAGCAAGCAGATGCCCTCTGCACACCTGGGGCTTCGGCGGGTTGGAATCAACCACCATCAGTGTGTGTGTGTGTGTGTGTGTGTGTGTGTGTGTGTGAGGAAAGGGCACTATGGCGGGGTATGCAGAAGGCATCCTGGAGGAAGCGGCCCTTTAATGGCCGGATTGGGGTTGGAAGCCCAAGGAACGGGGAGCCGTGTGTGAGCTGCCTTGTTGCCGTGCTCTGGGTCAATAGCACTGAAAGGTGGACTTGGAGCTGGTCCCAGAGGACCTTAGTGCCCGCTCACTCAAAGTGTTTCAAGTTAAACAACCCCACCCACTACCGCTGAGCCGATCCTGACTCTTAGTGACCTAGGACAGAGTAGAACTTGAGATTTTCTAAGACAATTCATCTTTCACTTGGAGCGGGCAGTGGGTTTCAGCCTCCCACCCTGTGGTGAGTAGCCCAGCACCAGCAGGGCTCCTGAAGGTGACAGGGCCTCTGGAAGCCACGGGAGGTTTGGGAAAGGGAAATGCCAGGCGCTGTAGGAAATCCTTGCAGGATGAAGGGGAAGAGGGTTAAGCTAGTGTGGCAGGGAGGTGAGGAGGGGGCTCCTGCTGTGTGGGGAGGCATTAGTCTTACGAATAGTGGCTTGATCATTGGCAGATTATTTATTTTCATTTTATTGAAAGATCATTTTATTGGGCTCTTACAGCTCTTTCTTTCCTTTGGTCTCCTGTGAGCTTTGCTTTCTAATGAGATGGGGGTGCAGGTGGGGGGGCATCTTATGGTGCTGCCAGTGGCAGCTGCCATCTCTCCCCAGTTCCCGAGTGCCAGGGCTTGGCCAAACGCTCTTGTCCCACACAGTGCTTACTCTGGGCTGTGAAGGGAGGCGCAGGGCACTGTTTGCTGGTGAAGAACGGCCACCCGGTGAAGTTAAGCTGGTCGCTTGTCAGGGAGGCGGTCTCCGTCCGTTTCATTATCTTTGCAATGTGAGGAGCAAACTCATGTCACAGGTTGCTGGAATTAAATTTTATCAAGAACAGTACACAGTCAACAAAAGATGGCTGTTGCCATTACTGTCATAGTTATAGCTCTTCTTTTTCAGAAGGATGTGTGGATGTGTGGGGAGCTAGGATATCTATGGCCTACTTGAAAGGAAAAAAAACCCCCACCTTGAATTGCAGCTGCACATTCATGCCTGGTTTTGCTCCTGGCTGTAAACTTCACATGCCTTCTCTGTGGCCTTCTCTGTGCATGTCCCTGGCCTTTCGTGAGGGTTTGATGGTCATCAAGACTGTAGCTACCTATGGCAGAAAGCTGACCTGCAGCGGGGCCATGAAAGTCCCGCGCCACCTGCCTCCCCTGTGAGCCGTCTGACCTGTGCACTAGAGTCCCTGGAACTGCCAATTATTGAACCACCCCATCGAGCTCTTGCCAGACCCCCGACACGTGGGCCAGTGTCTCCCTCAGGGGCCATGAGCCAGCAAAGGGATGGTATTGGGACAGCAGGAGCTTGAGGAGAGGGAGTGTGGCCATGGAAGGTAAACCCCAAGCGTGAATGGAGTTGGCCTCGAATGGCCTTGCCTTTTCCCCATGTTAGTCTCTAAAGGCTCCCACGGACTCCTTTTGTGGTGACTGCACTTGGAAAACGTGGCCTTCAGAGGTAGAGTGATGAAGGGAACGGAAGCCTTCTGTGACCCTTCAGGGGATGACGTGGTTGAATGAGTTCGCGTCTACTCCCCTTTGACATTGCCCTGCATGTGGTGTTGCAGGCATCGACACGTGGTGCCGTTTGTCGCATAGTCAGCGGACCCAAACCAAATCAGGCTCGACTCTAGCAACCCTATAGGACAGCGTAGAACTGCTCCTGTGCGGTTCTGTCCACAGGAATAGAAAGTCCTGTACTGGCAGCTGGTGGTTTCGAACTGCCGACCTTGCAGACCACAGCCCAACAGGTAACCACTGTGCCACCAGGGCTCGCATCATTCGACTCACAAGCTTAAAAATGTTAAATTCTCCGTCACCCTGTCTCTTGTCACAGCTACACTTCCCATACTGTAGTTAGTAGCCATTTATGGCTCTTGACTACTTGAAATAGGACTAGTGTGGTTGAGAAATGGAATTTTTTATTTTAATGAGTTTTGACTTAAGTTTAAAAATCGAACAGGTTAAAATATTCCTCTGATAAATATAATTTTATTATTTGGATAGGACTAAACTTCACGTTATCAAATTGTATAATATACTATTGTACTGTATGTTTAATGCATTTGTCAATTCTAATATCTTACTAATTTTTATGTTGATTGCATGTTAAAATCATAATCTTTTGGCTATATTAGGTTAAGTAAATGTCTTATTAAAATAAATGTCAGCTGTCCTTTTTTCCCCCAAAATGAGACTAATTAAAATTACTAAATGTGGCTCACATTATGTTTCTATTGGAGAGTTCTCTTTTAGAGTATCTGTGTGTTCAGTTCGCTGAAAATTTGTCAATTAAAAAAAATGTATTTCCAGACTCATACTTTAAACTTCATAGAATCAGAGACAGATCACTTTAGGGGTCACCTCACCTAACCTCAAGCTTTTGCAGATGAAGAAACGGAGGTAAAAGTTACTGCAAAACAGTGTGACCTCAAATGGGGAGTTGATATCAGGAGCTCAAGTGGGAAGAGAATGCTTTGAAAATGATGATGGCCGCATATGTGCAAATGTGCTTGACACACTGGATGAATGTATGGATTGTGATAGGAGATGTAAGAGTCCCCCAATAAAAGTATTTTAAAAAAACCAATATGACCTCCACCAATGTTCTTCACCGTCTGTCATTTTGGACCCTGCATTTGCCTGGCACTGGGGATGCAGGGGGCAACAGGGACTAACGAGCTCAAACTTCCACTGCATTCAGATGGAAGAAAATGCCTTTAACGAGAAATTGCTCTCAGGTGGAAAGAAAAGAGTGTTGGTGCTCAGTGTATGACATGCATGAGCGTTAGTTACGAGAGGGTGCCCACATGAGTCTCTTCCAAACAAAACATGTTTCAACATGTCCCTGCAATCAGTGGATGGCTGCAGATAGGTTCTCTCAGTGAGACAAAGAGTCCGATTCAGTGTGGCCTTGAGGGAATCTGTGGGGCCAGTGACTTTCGGGGCAGAGCAGTCAGCCAGCTCAGAAGTTTATCGGGACTGCCTTTGGCATCCCAAAGGGATAATCCTGATAATTTTTCTCAAAGGACACAGACCATCATGGGGACATGAAATTTGTAGAACATGTTCCCCAAACTCAAAAAACATTGAGAAGGATCATGATTTCAGTCCCTCCTTCAACAATGCCAGAACTGCTGGTTCGGCCTGGGGTAAGCCAGAGAGTAGAGACTTCTGCAGGGAAGAGTTAGGAAGCCGGAAGGAGGCCCTGCATTCACGAGCGGGTAGGCAGGCATAGACATAGACATGGGGGGGATGTTGAGAAACAGTGGCTGCACATTTTGATGTTTTAGGTTAATAAAGGTTTCTGTGATTGCAATGCTTTTTTTATTTTTTAACTTATCCTTGTATTTTTGTTGGGCAGTGAAATAATACTTTCATGGGAAATCGTAATAAGGAAAAATACTCCCACGCTCTGTGTGCGCATTTACTTTGGAAAACTCGATACAGCTGGCTTTCATATTTTAAGAAGTCCTTTACTCAAAGGCAGATGTTTTAAACCAGCCCCACAGCATTTGTCTTTGAGGATAACACAGAGAAATTGATTCCGTGTGTTTATTATTTAGGTAGGTCGTCTGGTAACATTCAAGCCTGTTTGGGGTATTATTTTCATATTAGTGCAGCAAAACTGATTTTAAAAAGAAGCACACCAACAATGCCAGTGAACACCCAAACTTTTATTTATTTTGTGAAGGTTTGGGGTGGGGTGGGGTGGGTGCAGCATTAGGATTAGCCTGACTGCGTTTACTTTTTCTTTTAAACGTTTACCTTGTGCATTAGCGATAGTGAGCTTGTTGACTCTGTCTGTTGTGCTTAAGTGCTCACCTCTTGAGCCCTCCTTGCCCCGCCAGTGTTGTGCCAGTTCCTCATGCGAGGCCTGAAGGCACAAACCAAGGGGAGGCTGGCTAGTTGAAGCTGGGTGTGGTCCGGTTAAAGAAATCCTGTGTGCTGAACAACTGGTGCTTGTGGATGTGAAGTTTATTTTCTTTCTTAGCTTTCCACTGTACAGTTAAAAGATACTGAGAGGGGCCCGATATTGAAAGACTTTCTGGACATAATAGACAAGACTTGGTACAAACAGTATGTGTTTATTGAGCGGGCGCCAGAGCCTTTTTAATTTTGCCGAAACAGTGCCAAGGGAAGAAGCTAACCTCCCAAATCAAACCAAAAACACATTCAACCTAACATCACACCAGTATAGTGTTCCCACAGTTCCCTACTATGGTGGCTCGGTGCTGAGATGCCAAATGTCGTTTCTGGGAAAGGAGCGTGGCAACGCCACTCTCTGCTCGGGGTCCATGCATGCTGACTGTTTAATGGCTCACTGCAAAACAAATTCTGACTGCTAGTTCTACATTTTGCTCTTTAATTTTTAATTTTGGTAAAAGTGAAGATTCCCCTTCAGTTTACTTTCAGCGAGACAAAACAGATCCTACTGTAGGTCTTCGCAAAAGCAAAGTATACCATAAAGTGAACTTTTGGAAAGCTGGGATATCTGTATGTGGCAGGGGTTCTCAACCTGTGGGTTGCGACCCCTTTGGGGTCGCCTAATACATCCTGCATATCAGATATTTACATTACAATTCATAACATTTGCAAACTTACAGTGATGAAGTAGCAACTAAAATAATTTTATGGTTGGAGATCACCACAACATGAGGAACTGTATTAAAGGGTTGTGGCATTAGGAAGGTTGAGAACCACTGGCCTATGGGATCCCATTGACAGCAGCAATTAGAACTACCGGAAGGAACCACTCAGGCGAGGAGCTGGGGAATGGTTGCACAGCTTAAAAATGTCATCAGTATAACGGAGTTGTGGGAACAAGTGATCCAAAATCAATGGCGAGCAGGGTTTGGGAGGCCTGCTAGGGCTTGATCAAGGTCAATGTAACCAAGAGGAATTACGGAAACCCAAATGAAGACTGAGCATGATAGTGGGACAAGAGAAAAGTAAAAGGAAATAGAGGCAAGAACTAGGAGGCAAAGGACATTTATAGAGATCTAAATATAAGAATGTACATATGTAAGTATATTTATAAATGATGATGCGGAAATAGATCTATGTGCAGATATTTATAGGTTTAGTATTAAGGTAACACAGGCATTGGAGGCATTGGGTCTCCACTCAAGTACTCCCTCAATGCAAGAACACTGTGTTCTATTAAACTGGCTTTTCATGATGCTCACCTTCCCCACACAATCGCTGAAGACAAAGCATAAGCAAATGTGGTGAAGAAAGCTGATGGTGCCCAGCTATCAAAAGATATAGCATCTGGGGTCTTAAAGGTTTGAAGATAAACAAGCAGCCACCCAGCTGAGAAGCAACAAAGCCCACATGGAAGAATCACATCAGCCTGTGTGATCACAAGATGTCGAAGGGATCAGGTATCAGGCATCAAAGAACAAAAAATTATACCATTGTGAATGAGGGGGAGCGTGTAGTGGAGACCCAAAGCCCATCTGTAGGCAACTGGACATCCCCTTACAGAAGGGTCATGGGGAGGAGATGAGCCAGTCAGGGTGCAGTATAGCACCAATGAAACATACAACTTTCCTCTAGTTCTTTAATGCCCCTCCCCCCCACTATCATGATCCCAATTCTACCTTACAAATCCAGCTAGACCAGAGAATGTACACTGGTACAGATAAGAGCTGGAAACACAGGGAATCCAGGACAGATGATCCCCTCAGGACCAGTGCTGGGAGTAGCGATACCAGGAGGGTAAGGGTAATGTGGGGTAGAAAGGGGGAACTAATCACAAAGATCTACATATAACCCCCTCTCTGGGGGACAGACAACAGAAAAGTGGGTGAAGGGAGATATCGGACAGTGTAAGACATGAAAAAATAATAATAATTTATAAATTATCAAGGGTTTGTGAGGGAGGGGTTTGGGGAAGGAGGGGAAAAAATGAGCTGATACCCAGGGCTCAAGAAGAAAGCAAATGTTATGAGAATAATGATGGCAACAAATGTACAAATGTGCTTGACACAATGGATGGATGGATGGATTGTGATAAGAGTTGTATGAGCCCCCAATAAAATGATTAAATATGTGTATATATATACATATATATATATATATATATTCTCAACAAAATAATATTTTAAAAATAGAGAATAGTGTTTGCGAAAATCTCCCCTTCCCCCAAAAAATGCATTAAGTGAGCGTAGATCTGTTATTGTTTGTGTTCTGTACGCCTCTACAGCCTTCTGCTTTTAATGACTCAGTTGGGCTAGATCTTTGCAAACCAGGTTTGACCCTAGTTTTTGTCGTTGTTCGAATGTTCATACCACATGTCACCTTCTTTGAGGTCTTTCTGTGCAGTGTTAGTGAGACTTCACCCATTCTGTCTTGCTCTTAAATGATTCTTCTCATGATGGGGTCTCAGAACTGATTAAGAGATGTCCCATAGTTATCTTTGTGGCCACTAGATGGCCTCTTGTTTATCTTCAAACCTTTAAGACCCCCGATGCTATATCTTTTGATAGCCAGGTACCACCAGCTTTCTTCACCACATTTACTTATGCACTCATTTGTCTTCAGCGATCGTGTTGGGAAGGTGAGCATCATGGAATGCCAGTTTAATAGAACAAAGTATTCTTGCATCGAGGGAGTAGTTGGAAGATACTCTTTTGATTGATCCTTTCTGTCTGGATTATAGTAATAAATCTGAAGATTCGTCCCCAATTAAAATTCATTCCATAAAGTCTTTTTCATTAGCTGTGATCTTGCTTAAAAGACTGATGAGAGTGTCAGCTCTTTGACCTAAGAGATCTTCCTACAACAGCTTTGGCACACATTGAGCCAAAAGCTTGCTGAAGCCAAGATGTTCACCTGAAATTGAAAATACCAACCCATGTGAGATGGCAGCTTCAGTAGCTACTGTACCAATGGTGCTTCAGTGGTCTTTGTCCACCAGTCTGTGGGTTTCAGCCATCGTTTCTTCATTCCTCAAGGCTGATGGTCGTCCCTCTCTTGGTTATCTTCGACGTCATCCTGACCTTCCTGGAAAACTTGATCTCTCTCTCTCAAAATTGTTCTTTATGTGGGGAAGCATTCTTGTCGATTCAAGTTGCAAAGCTTCAATGATTGGGAAGATACCCACTTTTGTTGACCTCAAAATCTTTTTAATCCAATGGCACAAAAAGGTGTCCTTTTTTAAAAGATACTCTAACAAGGCCAAGACAAGTATAATGCTGAGCTGCCCACTGGCCGCAGAGTCACATGGGAACATACTCTGTTGGGAGTAAAACTGTGCAGGCGTGAACTGGAACCCTAAGAGCAATACTTTTTTATTTTAACAATCCCTGTTATTACGTGGGTGGGAGAATGGTGTGGCTTCCTAGAAACCCCCGGAGACAGCCATCCCTATCTGACAGGGTCACTAGAAGTTAGCATCTACTCTTTGGCAGTGAGGGTTTTTTGTTTTGATTTTTCAGGGGGGGGGTTTTGTTTTGATTTTTTATGGACAGATAGACTGGTTTTTTTGTTTTTTGTGGACAGATAGATAAATGATCAATTTAGGGCAATAGGTACATTAATAATCTGTCTTGACCAGTACCTTTCTAAATACCACCATAATAGAAAAACAAAATTTTAGGCCTTAGTAGATTATTTTAACACAACCTTTGGAATCCTCAGTTATATGGATAGGATATACATTTACAAAGAAAAACTAAATGTTTTAGCCTCACCCTCTCTCTATGCATATATAATATAAACATACGAATGAGCCCTACAGGTGCAGTGATTAAAGAAAACCGTCTGTGGTCAAACCCGCCCTCCACTCTACAGGAGAAAGGTGTGGCAGTCTGTAAAGGTTCACCACCGTGGAAACCCTATGGGGCAGTGCTGCTCTGTTCTCTGCGGAGTAGATGAGTCAGAACTCACTGGGCATCAGTGGGTTTTTGGCCTCTAAATATACGTACTTAAAATTCATCACCACCGCCATGAGCACACAAGGTCTGTGAGTAGCCTAACAAACAACATATTGTACTTAACTGAGCCCCCAATTCTGCACAACTGTCCTGATCCCATTTTTTGTTTGTTTGTTTTTTAAAGCTAATCATAGATGGTTAAGTCTGAAAATGCCTTGAAGAATGAACTAAAATAAATCTCTTTCATAAATGCAGTATACTAAGTTTGAAGTGGGTAAAGGTCCACTCAGGGAGTTGACGGAAGTGGCTGTGTGGAACCCCTGGGGTGGAAACACATCCCCTTCATTGGGAAGGGTACGCCGGAAGGAGGAGGAGCCTTGGAAATTGGTCAGGATTGCTTAATAGCAAAATATGTAACTGAGAGCCACCTGGCTAGCCTACAACCCATTAATTTCCAGTTAGATGATTTAAGTATATTAGATAAAATAGGTGAGGTAGTTACATTCATTACTCCTTCTGCAGGTCCTGTTGGTTGCGGGGTGGGGGGGGTGGGGGTGGAGGTATCTCTCTTTTCCTGTGGGATCATTGTAAACACCTAGCCTTAGAGGTGAGACATTCCTTTCAGCACAGCAGCCAGAGCTGAGCACCTGCCTGGGCTATTCAGAAGCGGAGAAGAGTCTAGGAGGAGCATAACGTACAGCACGCTTGTCAAACGGAATCATCACCCTTGCATCCCTCCACTGAGGTCTAGCAGCAGCATTCTGCACAAAGAGAGCCCCCACCCCCACCCCAAACAAACAAACAAACAAAATGATTCGATTGGAAACCAGCTATAAAACCTCATGGAAAGGTCACAGTAATGTACTTTTTGTATCCAATGGAGCCCTGTACTGATCAGCGCTGTAGGGTCCATGGGTAAGGCTTGCCAACGAAATTCTCATAGGACAGTCCTCGCTAACCTGGAAGAATGAGTTGGTGCATTGCTGTGATAGGAAAAATGAAAGCTAAAAGTTCCTTGGTGCAATTTTCTTGGCCTTTTTCTCACTAATGCAGTTTTCAATTTTCTTAAAATTTCTTCCTGATAAGCACCCACAATGTCTTTGAGAAAATCTATTCAGATTACCTTTGGGGATCCCCGCAAACACTTGCCATCACCTTATGAGCTGACCTGCCTGCCTTGAATCCAACTAGTCTAGCAGATCCCCTCAGATGGGGCCTTTTGTAGACAGGTACCCTGACAAGACCAAGACAGGTGTGTGCCGAAGGAACGTCTCCACAGCCATCAAATGATCGCAGAGGCTTGTTTCAACGTTGTATAAGTGTGAACCTGGACCCTCAGTGGCAATACTTTTTTTAAACTTATTTTATTGGGGCTCATACAACTCTTATCACAATCCATACATACATCCATGTGTCAAGCACATATGCACATCTGTTGCCCTCATCATTCTCAAAACATTTGCCTTCCACTTTAGCCCTTAATATCAGTTGCTCATTTCACCCCTCCCTCATGAACCCTTCATAATCCATAACTTATTATAGTTTTGTCATAAGTTACACTGTCCAACGTCTCCCCCTGCCCTCTTCTCTGCTGTCTCACCCCCAGGGAGAAGGCAATACTTAGATTCTTGTAATCAGTTCCCCCTTTCTACCCCACATTCCCTTCACCCTCCAGGCATCGCCCCTCTCACCACTGGTCCTGAAGGAGTCATCTGTCCTGGATTCCCTGTGCTTTCAGTTGCTATCTGTACCAATGTACCTCCTCTGGTCTAGCCAGATTTGCCAGGCAGAATTGGGATCATGATGGTGGTGGGGAGGAAGCATTTAAGAACTAGAGGAAAGTTATATGTTTCATCGTTGCTGCCCTGAACCCTGATTGGCTTGTCTTCTCCCCACAACCCTTCAGCAAGGGGGTGTCCAGTTGCCTACCGATGGGCTTTGAGTCTCCACTCTGCACTCACCCACCTTTACAATGATATTTTTTTGTTCTTTGATGCTTGATACCTGATCCGTTCGACAGCTCGTGATCACACAGGCTGATATCTTCTTCCATGTGGGCTTTGTTGCTTCTGAGCTAGATGGCCGCTTGTTTATCTTCAAGCCTTTAAGACCCCAGACGCTATATCTTTTGATAGCTGGACACCATCAGCTTTCTTCACCACATTTGCTTATGCACACGTTCATCTTCAGTGATCTTATCAGGAAGGTGGGCACCCACTGATTTTTAGTTCTTTGATGTCTGGTAACTGGTCCCTTCTGCACCTCATGGTCAGACAAGCTGGTGTGCTTCTTCCATGTGGGCTTTGATGCTTCTGAGCTAGATGGCCGCTTGTTTATCTTCAAGCCTTTAAGACTCCAGACGCTATATCTTTTGGTAGCTGGGCCCCATCAACTTTCTTCACCACATTTGCTTATGTTCACATTTTTCTTCAGCAATCGTGTTGGGGAGGTGTGCATCCTGGAAAGTAGCAATACTTTTTGACCTACCTGTGTATATGCTTCTTAAGAAAATAAATAATCCACGTCACTGCTCTGTTCACTTTCCAATTTTGCTGTAGCTTTGCATCATGCCCCGCAGTTTATAGACCAGCAGACAGCAAGAGTTCCAGTAAACTGGCTGGATCGTATTTCTTAAATTGAGTCACTGCTGAGAAACATGTCTATAAACAGGAAGCAGCTCGTGAAAATGTCTGTGCATAGTAACACGCTAGAATACAAGGAAGTGGAACCACGTTCTAGTCGGAAGATGGAAAGGGTCGCAGGGTGGTTGAGCAACCTAAGGCACGGGCAACTTGTGGTCCAGGGTCTTCACTCTTCACATAACTCTCACGTTGTTCTGAGTGTTTAAGAACTGGCTCGGTTTTGTTTTTAATATACTAGTTACTGGAGATGGAAAAGACAAACCTTTGTAAGATTTCTCTTGAAAGAAAACTTGGATTAATGGTGACTCAAAAACAAGCAAACTCACTGCCATCAGGTTGATTTTGACTCAAACCAACCCTGTAGGGTCGGGCAGAACTGCCCCTGTGGGTTTCTGAGACAGTAAATCTTTATGGGACGAGAAAACCCTGTCTTTCTCCCCAAATGGTGACTAGCACTACTCATAAGGAACCCTGCTGTCCCCGTGGGATAAGCGAAGGGCTGCTAACCATGAGGTCAGCAGTTCAAACTCACTAGCCACTCCACAAAGTAATGGGTTGGTTTTTCATTATTGTTTTGGGTGGGCTTTTGTTTGTCCATTTTTTAGTATCTATTATAGGAGTCTCTGTTGATACAAACAGCAGGTTGCTAGACGAGTTATTTGCACAGAAGTAGAGTCACAACATTTAGACTTGGCTTAGATGATTGAGCTCCTGTTAGGTCATGGGGATGGTGTCGGACCTCCATTAACTTCATGATGGGAAAGCGAATCAAAGTTTACACTTCTCAATTCTCCTACCAACCATCCCCTCCCGTGGCACCCTCTAGCCTCTCTGCTGCGCCTGCTTAGTCATTGCAGGGCCCACTCTGAACTCAGACTGTGCTTTGGGGCCTTAGGAAGGGAGTTAACACGCCCAGAAGCACTCCGGCTACAGTTCTTTGGTTAGGACCGCGTCTTCTCTGCTGTGCCCACAGTCAGACCTCTTTGGCCCGTAGTTCTTTGGCCTGCCCACTGCTCTGCTAAGGTGATGTTACAAAACTATTTTAGCTCTGCCAATTAAGGGCTCAGAGACACCCCACTCTGCCATAGGCCTCAGCCCCAACGCACTCAGTTCTGGCTCGAAGGGTTAGCGAACCTAGCTTCTCTGAGCCAGTGCCTGGAGGAACCCTACCCAGCGGGTAAGCTTCCTGGCCCAAAGCAGGCTACTCCTCTGCTCTGTGGCCTGGGAAGCCTGCTGTGCTGTCATCTGCTCTGACGCTGCTGCTGCCAGTCCTCTGCCAGGGTCATTGCTCTCGGTCTCCTGGACCCAGGAGGGCATCCAGAGGGCAAACTGCACTCCTTGGTCCCCTTTCATGATGGTACCGAGATCCTCGCCCTCCTGCTTCTGCAGTGGCTCATTTTATACCTAGCAAGGTGACAAAATTGACCCATCTCCACATTAGTGTACCACATTTTTATGATCACAGTTAGCCCAGTGAACAGTCACTCACAACTGCATCCCACAATCTATCAGCATCACCCCCACCTTCTCCTTCCTAGACTCAGCAAGAGACGTCATTTGGTGGGAGTTATACAGACACTGTGCTAGAGGAGCCATACAAAGTCATTCACGGCACCACAGGACCCTTTCCTCTCCAACATTTTTACGATTTCAAACTTTTAATTCCTCACTTCAGTTACTGACCGACTTGCTGTCTTTAGACGTGCCATAGGAGAGACGAAGCACTAGAAGAGCATCATTTTTGAGCAGAGAGAGAGCCTTGGGGAGAAGGAGAGACAGTGTAGCTCCGATGCCGACGGCTTTGTGGATGAGGTGGAACCAGCTGGTGTTGCCTTCTCTTCTAAGTCAGCTGGCCATGAGTCGGATTCGCAACGACGCCATAGGGATTGTGAGTTTGTGATCGAGAGTTAGCAGGCTGGTCCATTGGAACCAAAGTGTTTCAGTGCGGGAGAACTTTCAAGAATGACCTGCCATCTGCCCTGTTCGGAGAGAACGGTCAATGTTGTTTTGCGAACCTTTCTGTATGGGAACTACGAAAGAAGCCGTGCACTACGAAGTATCATCGTAATCAGCAGGACGTATTTTAAAAACAAGCCTGCTTGGACTCATTATTCTTTATTTAGCAAGGATTGTGGCTGCAAAGGAGAGAACCTTGTGAATCCAGGAGGGCAGCGCTTGTGCTTCTGCCAACTTGTCAAAATTCAAGCACAGCCTCAGTTGCTCTTATAGGCCCCGCCAGCTCTGACTTTGATTTATACTCATTCAGACAGTGGGAACCAATTCATGTACCATCAGTTTTGTTTAAAAAGATCTGGGCAGCTTCTATGAAATAAATTAAACTAGGCTTAGCTTTTAGGTGAATATTATCATCACCTGGGCATAATATAAGACTAAAATTAATGAAAAGAAAACAGTACAAAAACAGTACCAGACTCTGAGTGTTCGTGATGGAAGAGAGGGCCTCGGGGAATAAATGATAAAAATGAAACTTATTGTTTCCTTCATGGGAATAACTGATTGGAAGAAGGAATAATTTGAGGCACTGTCTTACCTAAACACTGTAAACTTAGAAGTATCAGTTTTCATTCTGTTTGCAAGTTTAGTCACCTGTGCACTGTACTGTATTTCCTGAGAACCTGTTGATAAAATGTTATTCACAGAAGGAAACCCCCTACCCCCTGCCATGACTCTTGGGACAAAGTGTAGAAGTTACAGGTCTCATATACATAACCACGCCCCCCATTTCAAATGCTTTCCCCAAACCTCAGTTTACTAACGAGCTTTAATTGAGAGTCCTGGATTCTGTTATTGTTGCTCCATCTTCTTTTGTCTTTTTGGCTCATTGCAACATGTTAAAGTGCTAGTTTGTTGAAGGAACTAAAATTTGTCTTTCCAAAGACATTTATAATATGGATTCCATGTTCAAGGCCTTTCTTCCTTCATTTCTTATTTATCCTGGTACAGAGATGTTTATTTTATGCTTATGTTTATGTTATTATTATGCACTAATAACCCAACATCAGATTTCCCATAAAATGTGTAACAGATTACGCAGATGGCAAATGATGATATATACATTTTAAACATGAATCTTCCCATTGGCCAGATGGTGATTTAACACGAATTGTTGAACATTTATGTTTCTTATTAAACAACCTTCTTTTGTGTAAGCCTGGCTAGCAGTGTAATTTGGAACATACTCAGGAATCAGTAAAGAACAAGGGTAACACCCCCCCACCCCACCCCTACTAACTGGCAGTCGGCCTTGGCTCCACAGGAAGGCACAGAGAGCCAGTGCTTGCTCTGCCCTCAAGAAACGAGTTCCCTGCCTCAAAGAAAGAGCTATTGGGACAATGTGAAATCCCATCGCTCTGCTCACTTCTCCCCGTGCAGACCCTCCAGACCAGACATTCTGCCCGGCAGCCTTCCTTCTGGGTTCTGTGGGAGACAGGATAGGTGGACTTCCTTCGCACCTTGGATTTATGTACAGACTTGAGGTGACAATCTTACTGGGGCCTTCCCTCCCTCACTGTCCGGTGCCACACTCTGTTGTTAAGGGCTCCACCCACACTGGTATTTTCTCTCCGGTGGTGCCTGAGCTTGCCAGAGAGTTGGGGCATTTGTGGAGCCAGTCCTATGCCCTCCCCGCTCCTGTTAGGCACTTGCAGAACACAAGGCTAAGCTTGACAGGCGCCCCTGCGGCTCCCACCCATCTTCACAGCCGGTTCTGAATGCTTCATACAAGATCAGAGCTCTGCTGTGTTAAGATCTGAATAACACAGAGAGTATGACATATTGAAGTTATGGCAAGAAACATTACTTTATCCTGAATTTGGTCAGAATGTCAGTTTGTAGGAATTTAAGGCAGTTGCTTAACACTCAAGCATTTTGCTTGTTTATTTGTTGTTTTTAAAGTGTAGATTTTTTTAGAGACCTCTCATAATGAAAATAAATATTACATAAACAAAGATACAGAAGAACACCTCCGTTTGCGGAATACTTTAATTTAGAACAGGGATTGCGTTATTGTGGCTGTATCATCATCTGACTTGAAGCTCATGTGAACATGGTAAGTGCTGGTTTGCTCACAGACAAACCTGTCAGCTGATTGGGTGTCAGCATGAACGCACTGAATGCTGCTCAGCATCCACTGAGACTAGTTAGAATCTAGAAACAGAAACCAGATGGATTGTGGTGAGGATTGCACAACTGGTTTTAATCTATTTAAACCATTGAATTGTATAGTTCGTGAATTATATATCACTAACACTTTAAAACAAAACCAAAAAGAACCATGAGCTACTGTCACTTGAAACACTGTATTGCTGTTGCTGGTGGAGACTAGAGCCATTGGAGACTCTGTGTCTGCCGGTCCAGCACTGTTTCACAGCGACGAGAACGGGGTGCTGCAGCTCTTCCTAGATGGTGCTTCATAGTTTATGTTTCCTGTGTGTACACACACCCACACCCACACACACACACAATCAGTATTCTTTCCTACTCATGTTAGAGGAAATTTAAAACACCAACAGGCTGAATTGGTTGAAGATGTGCACTGAAAGAGAGTCATAGCAGCAGTTGAGTGGAATTGGATGGGTGTGCCCATGTGCACCTTGTAAAACGTATGCCAAAGTACATGTGAGTATCCACTGCCTTCACTACCCCATCATACACGGAAATTGTCATCACGCTTGCAGCTTACTAAGATGCTTTATGGAGAGTTCTAGGGTCTATCTCAAACCCAAGTCCTCTCATTTTTATGCTCAACACCTATATAGCACATGACTAGTTATCCGTTTCAAAGCTCTGCCACGAGGAGGAACCTAGCAGCTTTGCTTTAATAGAGCTGCTGATGGCTTGGGGGAAATGAAACTCGAGCCGTTCTCTCTGGTGTTCTGACTGTTTCGGGGTTATCGCAGGGTCCCACCATGGTTAGGGCCACAACGTCATTGTTAGCCATCCACATAGTTTTGTCTCGCCCATTAGCAGCTACTCTCACCCATCATTTCATAACTACATCTCAGCTGATGCACCAACATCTACATGGAAGCAGTCAGATGGAATAATCATACTAAATTCATAGATAAGCCACCTAAACCTCTCAGACCTTACCATCTGGTGGAGGGAAAAGAAAAAAAGAATTCTATCCACTATTGGTGTGATTGCTATGGATTATTCCACTAGAGTCATTCTGTCATCCATGGGGATGGGTTTTTTTTTAAATCATTTTATTAGGGGCTCATACAACTCTTATCACAATCCATACATACACCAATTGTGTATTGGTATAAAGCACATTTGTACATTCATTGCCCTCATCATTCTCAAAACATTTCCTCTCCACTTAAGCCCCCGGCATTAGGTCCTCATTTTTCCCCTCCCTCCCCGCTCCCCACTCCCTCATGAGTCCTTGATAATTTATAAATTGTTATTTTGTCATATCTTGCCCTGTCCGACGTCTCCCTTCACCCACTTTTCTGTTGTCCGTCCCCCAGGGACGAGGTCACATATAGTTCCTTGTAATCAGTTCCCTCTTTCCAACCCACCCTCCCAGTATCACCACTCACACCACTGGTCCTGAAGGGATCATCCGCCCTGGATTCCCTGTGTTTCCAGTTCCTATCTGTACCAGTGTACATCCTCTGGTCTAGCCAGACTTGCAAGGTAGAATTTGGATCATGATAGTAGGGGGCGGGGAGGAAGCATTTAGGAACTAGAGGAAAGTTGTATTTTTCATTGTTGCTACATCACACCCTGACTGGCTTGTCTCCTCCCTGAGACCCCTCTGTAAGGGGATGTCCCGTGGCCTACAAATGGGCTTTGGGTCTCCACTCCGCACTCCCCCCATCATTCACTATGGTAAGATTTTTTTGTTCTGATGATGCCTGATACCTCATCCCTTCCACACCTTGTGATCACATAGGCTGGTGTGTTTCTTCCATGTGGGCTTTGTTGCTTCTGAGCTAGATGGCCACTTGTTTACCTTCAAGCCTTTTTTTCTTTTAATCATTTTATTGGGGCTCATACAATTCATCACAATCCATACATACATCAATTGTGTAAAGCACACTTATACATTTGTTGCCCTCATCATTCTCAAAATTCGCTTTCCTCTTGGGTTCCTGGAATTAGCTCATTTTCCTTTTTTTCCACCCCCCTCCCTCCCCGGTCCCCCGTCCCTCGTGAACCCTTAATAATTTATAAATTATTATATCTTATCTTACACTGCCCGGCATCTCCCTTCACCCAGCCTTCTGTTACCCATCCCCCAGAGAGGAGGTTATATGTAGATCCTTGTGATTGATTCCCCCTTTCTACCCTTCTTCCATCCCGGTATGGTCACTGTCACCACTGGTCCTGAGGGGTTCATCTGTCCTAGATTCCCCGCGTTTCCAGTCCCCATCTGTACCGCTGTGCATCCTCTAGTCTAACCAGGTTTGCAAGGTAGAATTGGGGTCATGATAGTTGGGGGGAGGAAGCGTTTAAGAACTAGAGGAAGGTTGTGGGTTTCATTATTGCTATACTGAACCCTAAGTGACTCATCTCCTTCCCACTACCCTTCTGCAAGGTATGTCCAGTTGTCTACAGATGGGCATTGGGTCCCCATCACACGCCACCCTCATTCACGATGATTTTTTTTTCTCCCCCGCCTTTGGTGCTTGAAGCCTGGTCCCTTCGGCCCTTCATGATCACACATGTTGGTGTGTTGCTTCCATGTGGGCTTTGTTGCTTCTGGGCTAGATGGCCACTTGTTTACTTTCAAGCCTTTAAGTCCCCAGACGCTATAGGTCTCCGTAGCTGGGCACCACCCGCCTTCTTCACCACACTTACTTATGCACACATTCGTCTTCAGCGTTTATGTGGGGAAGGTGGTCACACAATGATGGTTTTTGTTCTTTGGTGTCTGCTACCTGATCCCTTCAACACCTCGTGTTCACACAGGCTTGTGTGCTTCTTCTCTGTGGGCTTTGTTGTTTCTGAGCTAGATGGCCGCTTGTTTGCCTTAAAGCCTTTTAAGACCCCAGACGCTATAACTTTTGATAGCCGGGTACCATCAGCTTTCTTCGCCACGTTTGCTTATGCACCCACTTGTTTTCAGTGATCGTATCGTGGAGGTGAGCACACAATGATAATGATTTTTTGTTCTTTGACGCCAGAGGGGACGGGTTCTGATGATACTTTAAAACAGAGTAGTGGTTCACAACATGAGGCTGTCTGCACTCATAAAAACCTTGTATCACTCTGAACCAGAATTGACTTGATGGCAGCAAGCTGTTTGGATTTTCTAGAGAGGGAGTGTCCTTGGGTGGTACCAATAGTTAACCTAGCTGGCTACTAACTGAAATGTTGAAGGTCCGAGGCTACCCAGAGTCACCTTGATCAACTTCAGAAAAATCAGCCATTGGTTGCTGATTTTTCTAAAGTAGATCAAGGTAACTCTGGACAGTCTCAAACTAATAAAATGAGTTGGAATTTACTTAAAGGCAACTGGTACTTAAAGGGAGAGAAATTAGAATGTAATGGCATTTGGTAGATATAACAGCATTAATTACCTCTTCCATTTCTTGGTCAGATAGCACCATTGTGGTGAAAAATCTATGTGTAGGGCACTAGATCTGTAGTTTCTAATTTCACTGAAAAGAAGTGCCCTCGGCGGTAAAATAAGGATAATAACATTTATCTTTACATGGTTGCTTTCAGTATGTTTGCACACATAAAGTACAGAGAGCTGTACTTGGCAGAGAGGCAGCTTTGAATAGATACTGGCTTAAAAATGATCCTCTTAGGCGCCTTAGGCAGTTTGAAGGCGATCAGGTGCTACTCTCACTGAACCTGACTGCGTATGGGCTACACCATGCACACCCACTCCTCACTGGCATGGTGCACTTTCAAAGAACAGGTCACTACAGGAAAGTGGGTTTCATGCAAAAATGGATGGTGGCCACATCAGATTACAAAATGGAAGATAACTGCATCATTGCATGACTGCCAGATTTCAGTATTACATAACTCCCTAATTATAACATTCCATAACTGACAAACTGCTGAGAATCATGGCCCAGCCAAGTGGACGCATAACCTTCACTAACCATCACAGTCAGCATGACACTTGCCTCACACCTGAGCATTTCATTACTACCTGACAAAGTCTGTTAGGTGGAAAAAGATCTGTCACTATGTTATAAATGCAAGATGTCAGATAACAAGGTAGTCGATGAGTGAGGAGTAGCTGCACTGTATTCCTCCAGCTTACAATGTTGAACCCCTTGGGCAGGGTTTCACAGCATGGAAGAAACCAACACCAACGTTTAGTCGAACATAGAGGGGGCTCTCAACCCTTCCAGCAAGCTGTGCTTAGTGGCCTGGTTCTTTGTTGGGTAAAAATAGTTGACTGCTCATTGGAGCAACAATTGTTCTTTTTATCCTTGAGAGGGTGTGTAGAGCTCTGCATATACTGGACAGGCCAGCACTGTCAGCCACAGGGGAACAGAGATGAAGCTTTGAATCTGTGCCCATTGTATCCACTGGACTTCAGATTCTAAATCCCATTCCCCTGCCTCTTGATCTTTCCAGAATCTCAATTTCCTCCGATTATTTCCAAGATAGATGGCTTGTTCAATGAAAACCAAAATGGATTGAATGATGTCCCCATACCTACAGATGTAATCCCATTTGGGAACAGGATACCTGCTATGTTAACGAGGCCATTATCAGTGTGTAGAGTGTTGTAACTTAATCACTTTTGACCTTTAAAAAGAGCAGATCCAGTCAAATGAGAAGGTAGATGTCACATTATATGTAGATTGCCAAGGAACATAAGAGACAGAAGCTGGAAAGAGATCGTCCCCTCAAGCCACTATCTTGAATTCAGACTTCCAGCCTCAGAAACTGCGAGAGATTTAAGTTTCTGTTCATTAAAGCCATCTACTTGTGGTATTTGTTTTAATTTTTTAATCATTTTATTGGGGGCTCATGCAACTCATCACAATCCATACATCCATCCATTGTGTCAAGCACTTCTGTACATTTGTCACCCTTATTCTCAAAACATTTGCTCTCCACTACAACCCCTGGCATCAGCTCCTTTCCACCCTTTCCCCCCTCCCCCTCCCTCATGAACCCTTCAGAACTCAAACTATTTTGTCACATTTTATACTGTCCGACGTCTCCCTTCACCCACTTGTCTATTGTCCGACCCCCAGGGAGGAGTTTATATGTAGATCCCTGTAATTGGTTCCCCCCTCCTACTCTACCCTCCCTGTATCCCCACTCTCACCACTGGTCCTAAAGGGATCCATCCTGGATCCCGTTTCCTGTTCCTGTCTGTACCAGTGTACATTTTCTGGTCTAGCCAGATTTGTAAGGTAGAATTGGGATCATGATGGTTGGGGGTTAACGAAGCATTTAGGAACTAGAGGAAATTTGTATGTTTCACCGTTGCTACACTGCACCGACTGGCTCGTCTCCTGTCCGACTCTTCCATAAGGGGATGTCCAGTTGCCTACAGATGGGCTTAGGGTCCCCACTCTGCACTCCCCCTCATTCACAATATGATTTTTTGTTCTTTGATGCCTGATACCTGATCTCACCGGCTGGTGTGCTTCTTCCACGTGGACTTTGTTGCTTCTGAGTTAGATGGCCACTTGTTTACCTTCAAACCTTTAAGATCCCAGACGCTTATCTTTTGATAGCCGGGCACCATCAGCTTTCTTCACATTTGCTCATGCACCATTTGTCTTCAGCGATTGCATCGGGAAAGTGAGCACACGATATGATTTTTTTCTTTGATGCCTGATAACTGATCCAACTTGTGGTATTTCTTATAGCTTCTCTAGATAAGACATAACTTAATTTGAATTTCCTACCATTGTTTAAGGCGCCCTAGTGGATTACCCACTGGGTTGCTAACTTCAAAGCCAACAGTTCAAAACCACCAGTCACTCTGTAAAAGATGAGGCTTTCTAATTCTGTAATAATTTAGTCTTGGAAATCCACAAAAGCAGTTCTGTTCTACCCTGTAGGGTTTGCTATGAATCAGAATTGATGTGATGGCAGTGAGCTTGAAGTTTCCTTGGATGACTCTAGATTTTAGTTAACATTCGTTTTGTAGAAAAAAAATGTTATAGTGTTTAGGGAAATGTGGATGTGGTACCTACCCTGGTTATGTAATCCAAAATTCTCATCTCTAATTAAATCAAAATTAACCATTCCCCTCCTTAGAAGAATCTCATATCTTTAAATATCAATTATCTTTAATCAGTCCTTCCTGGGAACATTTCTTTAAGGGAGGTCATTTATGATTTCTGAGGAATGAACTTGGTAATTCAGGAATGAGGCCCCTCCCCCAGCTCCTCTGATAGTTACCACTTAAGTCACACATGAGTTATGAGGTTGTTTTTTTGTGGGGGGAAATTTGTTGTGAGCCAGAATTGCTCGTTACCGTCTTGCTTTCCTTGAGAGCTAAAAAGCAAGTCAAGAGGAAATTGTCTTAATAATGGAGGCACAGAGTAGTAAGAAATAATGAGTTAATTTATCCAATGTCAAATAATGGTATTCTATAACGGCAGGATTGACAGTTTAACAGAGGTCTTAGCCAATGTAAACTAGGTACTTGCCAAATTGGTGTAGGCATTCAATCCTGTCTCCAACCTGCATTTCTAGCAATAAACCAATGAATGGTGTCTAGTACTCACTCTCCTAGTCTATCAAACAAGTACACGGTTTTTCATTCACTCAAATGTGCAACTTTGGTTACTTTGCTCTTTAGTGACCATCACCCATAATGGTAGTGGTGGCTGCATCAATGGGCTCAAACATAAGAACAATTGAGGATGCTGGTGCTTCATTCTGCTGTGCACACTATGTTATGTATGAGTCAGCACCGACTCGATGCCTCTTAAAAGGTTTACAGACAGAACAATGACAGAGTCACAACAACAGTAACATCACTTAGTAAAACAAGTAGTGAATGATAAGATGGATGGCTGTTTTTAGCTTTTTACCTTCTTTTAATAAACTGATTCATTAATTAAATCAGATTGCATCTTCTTAGAACATCGGATCTATGGTCTCATTCAGGCTTTATTTGTAAATTCCCCCCACCCCTTACCCCCATCAACAGTGGCATACTGGAAAAAAAGCTCACTGCCATCAAGTTGATCCCGACTCGTGGTGTTCCTATCCTATAGGACAGGGTAGAACTGCCCCTGTGGGTTTCCAAGTCTGTAACTCTTTATGGAAGTAGAAAACCATCTTCCTCCCTCGGAGCAGTTGATGGCTTCCAAGCACTGTCCTTAGGATTCGCAGCCCACTGCGTAATCACTGCGCCACCAGTGCACCTAACAGTGGCAGTGTTGATTAATTTCTGTATCTGGCACTTAAAAACCATTGACCATGATCTTTCTCCTCTTTTTGTGTGTCTTCAACATAGGACATGGATTTGATTGACATACTTTGGAGACAAGATATAGATCTTGGGGTGAGCCGTGAGGTATTCGACTTCAGTCTGCGGCGCAAGGAGTATGAGCTGGAAAAACAGAAAAAACTTGAAAAAGAACGACAAGAACAACTCCAAAAGGAGCAAGAAAAGGCCTTCTTCGCTCAGCTACAACTAGATGAAGAGACAGGAGAATTCATCCCGATTCAGCCAGCCCAGCACATCCAGTCAGAAATCAGTGGATCGGCCACCTACTCCCAGGTACAGAGGACTCAGTTCTTGGGAAAGCCTATGGCGGGATTTCAGGGAAAGATATCACCAAAGGAGTCAAACATCAGGACTTGGGTTCCAGCGTGGCCTCAAACTATGCTGTGACTTTGTCAGTTTACCAATCTCAGCCTCCGTATCAGTTCATCACCTGGGGCCACTTACCTCATGGAGTCATTGTGGGAACTGGGAGGACATAAATTTTATTTATGAGCTTGTAAACTATAGAAATTGAAGGACCAAGTAGTGGCTACTGTAGTGAACGGCAACTGTAGAACTAGGATAAACGAAGCCAAACTCACTGCCTCTGAGTCTATTCCAACTCATAGCAATCCTGTAAGACAGAGAACTGCCCTGTGGGTTTCTAAGACTGTAAATCTTTATGGGAGTGAAAAGCCCCTCCTTTCTCTGACACAGTTGGTGGGTTCAAATTGCTGGCCTTGCAGTTACCAACCCAATGTGTAACCCATTATGCCACCAGGGCTCCATAGAACTAGTGATAGGCATTACTTATGGTACAATGCTCCAGGCATTTGATGTATGAGCAACTGATTCAACATAATCAACTATATGAATTCGGTACATTTTCTCAATTGTACCTACAGATGAGCAGTTGAACCTCAGGTAGGTTAAACATGCCTAGGGCACTCAAAAAGTTGAGGCAAGGGTGGGCATGGCAGCTGGGATTTGAACCCTAGGCCTTCTGGTGTTAGTCTGTGCTCCGAATTACTACTGTACTTAATGGATTTGTGACGTCATTTGCTGCACTACCTTGTAAGTATTCTGTGCTCCCCAATCATGAAGCTCTTGCTTGGCAGTAGTGCGTTTAACGTTCTTCTCCGTGTGCCTTTCTCTTACCCAGGTCGCTCACATCCCCAAGCCAGATGCGTTGTACTTCGATGATTGCATGCAGCTTTTGGCAGAGACATTCCCGCTTGTAGAGAACAATGAGGTATACAACGTGGTTTCACCACAAACCTAGAATGAAATTTAACAGGCCCGATCTCTCCAGTTTAAAAAAAAAAAAAATGAAGGGGGCAGGGAACCTTATTTCCAGGGGAAATTTTTGTCAGGGGAACCTTGCAGTTAAGGAAAAAAATCCTACACACCAAACTCAAAACCTTTACTACTTCCTAGGCAGAAATATGGGTCAGCATAACCATGAACACATTTGTTGCAGGTAATAAACTAATCCTTGCTCAATAAACTGATTGTTTGAAACCTTGTACTGGTTATTATATAGACGGATCTGTGTCAAATCCTGAAGATCGCACAGACTGAATCAAGTAATTAGGCTAAATACAGAGTAAATTTGGAGTCAGTAGGTAAAAATAAGTTGTTTCATGATGCAGAAATAGGGACCTAAGTGTCAATGAGTAGAGTAGGAGGAGACTGAAGCTGGTTCTAGTTGAAGGTACCACGGTGTTGCTGTGAAGCTCACCTTTCACTGTTGGTAGCAGACTCAGACTCTTTGTCACTTTTAGGTTTCTTCAGCTCCGTTTCAATCACTTGTTCCTGATATTCCCAGCCACGTGGAGAGTCCAGTCTTCATTGCTCCTAGTCAGACTCAGTCACCAGAAACACCTGTCCTTCAGACAACCCTTCCCCATTTAGACAATATGCTGCAGGATGTTGATCAAGTTTGGGAGGAACTACTATCCATTCCAGAATTACAGGTAACTAAGGTCTAATATAATGCCTTAGATTCTATTTTATACTGTCGTTAGTCATTCAAGTGATTCATTATTTATCTGGCTCCTACTTACAGAAAGAATTGAAGGGTATTTTAAAGTTAGTCATGAGGGTGGCCCAGGTTCTTATTGTGAACTTTTTTAAGTTAAATGGGCTAGATATATTGAGGATGGATCAGGTTATAAGCCTTAAGTCGGATCTAGGAACTCTGAAAATACATAGGCTTAGGTATAAAATTATAGACCAGCTTGGAGAGAAGGGGGCAGGTGGGTGGGGCTGGGGGGTGGGGCGAGAGTTTGCCTGAACTCACAGTGGCTATGGATTATCGCTATTAAGTGGTTTAAAACCACCAAGTCTTAGCATAGTTAATGTACTCTGAACTTTTTTTTTCATGCAGTGTCTTAATATTCAAAATGACAAGCTAGTTGAGGCCGGCACAGTTGCAAGCCCAGAAACGGAACTGACAGAAATTGACAACAATTATTTTTTCCCATCGATCCCTTCAATGGAAAAAGAAGTAGGTGACAGCAGTCCGCATTTTGTCAATGTTTTTGAAGATTTCTTTGGCAGCGTCCTACCTGCAGATGACCCCAACCAGCTCACCGTGAACTCATTAAATTCAAACGCCACAATAAATTCTGATTTTGGTGATGAATTTTATTCTGCTTTTATAGCAGAGCCCAGTACCAGCAACAGCATGCCCCCCTCGGCCTCTTTAAGCCAGTCACTCTCTGAACTTCTAAGTGGGCCCATTGATGTTTCTGACCTGTCACTCTGTAAAGCTTTCAACCCAAACCACTCTGAAAGCACAGCAGAATTCAACGATTCTGACTCTGGCATTTCACTGAACACAAGTCCCAGCATGGCATCACCGGAACACTCAGTAGAATCTTCCATCTATGCAGATACACCTCTTGGCTTCAGTGATTCTGAAATGGAAGAGAGAGATGGTACCCCTGAAAGTGTCAAACAGAATGGTCCTAAAACACAGCCAGTACAATCTTCTGGGGAAACAACCCAAGCCCTGTCACCCTCTCCAGGGCACAGTGCTTCAGTGTTTGATGCCCAGGGGGAAAACACCCCAAAGAAAGAATTGCCTGTAAGCCCTGGACGTCGAAAAGCCCCATTCACAAAAGACAAACACTCAAACTGCCTGGAGAATCTCACCAGAGATGAGCTGAAGGCGAAAGCTCTCCATATACCATTCCCTGTAGAAAAAATCATTAACCTCCCTGTGGATGACTTCAATGAAATGATGTCCAAAGAGCAATTTAATGAAGCTCAACTTGCATTAATTCGAGATATACGTAGGAGGGGTAAGAATAAAGTGGCTGCTCAGAATTGCAGAAAAAGAAAACTGGAAAATATAGTAGAACTAGAGCAAGATTTGGATCACTTAAAAGATGAAAAAGAAAAACTGCTCAAAGAAAAAGGAGAAAATGACAAAAGCCTCCACCTACTGAAAAAACAGCTCAGCACCTTGTACCTTGAGGTGTTCAGCATGCTCCGGGATGAAGACGGGAAGCCATACTCCCCCAGTGAATACTCCCTGCAGCAAACTCGAGATGGCAATGTATTCCTTGTCCCCAAAAGTAAGAAGCCAGATGTTAAGAAAAAGTAGATATTGGAAGGATGTGACCTTTTCTGAGCTAGTGGGTTTCTTGTTTTTGTTTTGTACTGTTATATTAAAAGTTCCTACTGTGATGTGAAATGCAGAAATATCATACTTTTTAAGTAATTCTATGCAACATTATAGCCAAAACTAGTGTAGGCAATATAAAACTTTCAGAAGCATTAAAATAAAAGTTTCCAGTATGTTGAGTCAGTAGTTTCACTTTAACTGCAGTTTCTCATGACACCCTTTGGGCTACTCTCTGTATAAGTGTAAATACTAGAAAAACTTTATTTATACTACTACTATCTCATTTGTTACATTCTAGATTTGTATGGTGACAAGGCATCTCTATCTGGCAAAGAGCAAATTGCTGCAAAACTAACCACTATATACCTTTTTTTATAAATACTGTATGAACACAAAAAATGATTTTTATATTAAATTGTTTAGCTCTGGCAAAACAAACACTGCCATTTTAAAAGCTGGTACTAATAAAGGGATATTATGACTGAATTTAAGTTTTATTCATGCATTTTCTACAAGACATTAAATAATACATTTAACAGTTAAGATGGTTTGCATTTCCATCAGTTTTACTTGAAAATGTAAATTTTATACTAAACTTAGGGTGCCAGTGATGTAAACAGGTATGTCTTACAAGAAAATGGTATACCTTAAGAAAACATTCAAGAGATTCGTGTGTTGGGCAAAATGGACAAAACAGAAATGGCTGCCTTCTGGGAGTGGACATGCTAATGTTGGAGGCCAGGGGACAACAAACATACACTAGTAGAATACAAGAGGACTGGGAAGGCCAATGGAAAACACTGCAATTTAAATTAGGCTTGTAAGTAGGAAATCCATAGAGGTAACGTGTAAGTGTAGGAGAGTAACTTGAGCATTCTGACAGAATACAGCAAGTACAAAGGTTCTGGGGCCTGTCAGACATGACTACAAAGAATATGGATGCTAAGTGGGTGCATGAGCAAATGTGAAGAACGCTGATGGTGCCTGGCTATCAAAAGATGTAGGTAGCATCTGGTGTCTTAAAGGCTTAAAGGTAAACAAACGGCCATCTAGCTGCGAAGCAACAAAGCCCACATGGAAGCATGTCAGTCTGTATGACCACAAGGTGTTGAAGGGATGTTATCAGGCATCAAAGAACAAAAATCATTATCATTGAGGAGGGGCAGTCTGGAGTGGGGACCCAAAGTCCATCTGTAGACAACTGGACATCCAGTACAAGGGTCGTGGGGGAGGAGACGAGCCAGTCAGGGCGCAAGTGTAGCAATGATGAAACATACAACTTTCCTCTAGTTCCTAAATGCTTCCTCCCCCCAGCTATCATGATCCCAATTCTTACAAATCTAGCTAGACCAGAGGATGTACAGAGGTACAGATAACTGAAAACAGGGAATCCAGGACGGATGATCCCTTCAGGACCAGTGGTGAGAGTGGTGATACTGGGAGGGTGGAGGGAAGGTGAGGGTGAAAGGGGGAACTGATTACAAGGATCTACATATAACCCCCTCCCTGGGGACAGACAACAGCAAAGTGGGTAAAGGGAGATGTTGGACAGTATGAGACATGACAAAATAAATTAAGGGTTCATGGGGGGGGGGGGCACGATGATCTGATACACCTAGGGCTCAAGTTGAATGCAAATGTTTCAAGGGCAACAAATGTACAAATGTGCTTGACAAACTGGATATATGGATGGTGTTGTATGAGCCTCCTATAAATTTTTTTAAAGAAACATGCTAACGTGACTTTAGAAAACTAAAACCAAACTCATTATCACCAAAATCATTTGCAACTCATAGTGACCCTAGGTAATTGCCCAGAGTATCTTCATTGGCACAGCCAGCCTCCTTTCCCCAGCCGAGCAACTGGTGGGTTTGTGCCACTGGCCTTCGCCCAGTACCTAACCCAGCAGTGGTTCCTCTTACCTTGAGGAAAAAGACGGAGTCACTGCACTCATAGGGACCCTATAGGGCAGGGCGAAGCTGGCCCGAGCTTTCAGAAGCAACCAAAGGTGTAGAAAGCTGCCTTCTCCCTAGCTATGAGGGAGGGGACATCAGAGAGCCAGGGCAGGGCATGAATGCCTTAGCAGTGTGTGGACTTGCCAGGTGTCCCCGTTTTCAGCAACTCCAGGTGACCTTTATTAGTACCGTAAAGGGGTTCCTATACTTTCATAAGGTCCTTGAGTGGGACTGTACAGGTGGTGGTAAGGAGCAGCCAGCTCTACACACACACCCCACTCCCACGGCTGGTGGTTTCAACTGCTGATCTTGTGGTTAGCAATCGCATTTGTAACCCAGAAGGTAAAAAAGACTAATTGGGTGGTGTCATAGCCAATATAAAATGGCAGCTTGTACCAGGTGGTAGCAGATACGGTGCGATGACACTGGGTTGAGTGTTTCAAAGTTTAAATTGCTGAAATAAAATTTTAAGGGAGGGATCCCTGGTGGCATATTAGGTTAGGCTACTAACGAAAATGTCAGCGTTGTGCAGAAAGGAAAAACAAAGTTTTCAACTCCTGTAAAGATTCACCTCAGAAACCCATTTCTATTCTGCTCTTATGGTCACCATGAATAGGCAGGCATTGGCTCAATGGCAGAGCCGATTAAGGTGTTCCAAGTAAAGACTTCCGCATCTCACCCCATCAAGCACATTAAATAGTAACCAAATCTTAAAGTGGCAGTCACAAATAACGGAGTGCAAGATGCCATCCAACCACTACATGCTGAATGTGCGTTCCTCTCCTGCAGATCTGGCCATAATCCAGCATCAAGCACCTCAAAGGTTCGGTCTCCTTCAAGTCTCCCATTCCAGGATTTTCATCCTGGCAATTCCCCATTCCTGTCATCCTGCTACTCAAGCATATAGAACACTAATCTGGATTTTCAAGTCACTGAAGATCAGGACTTTGTCCATACCAACACATAAGAAATGGTGTGAACCTTTGGTTAGCAGCCACAGGATCTCAGGAGCCTACATTTAAGCTCTTGAAAATTGTGTTGAAAATGGGCATGTGACCATTTAAGCAACCTCAAACATTTACCTGCAGGTTAAGTGATGCAAAAACTCATCAGGTAGTGAAGGTTATGGCTAGACCCGCTACAGTGATTGTGCTTACGTTTCCTTTCACTTCTCCCTGCCATGGAGTCTTACCATAACTCAACGCTACAGAGAATTTCCCATGCAAATCTGAGACTCAACCTTGTGTGTAGAACATTCCCTCGGAACAGCTTGGTAAGTTTTGACTGCTGACCTTGTGGCTAGCTGCTTGAAGGACCCTCTTGTAGCAGCTTAATCTATAATGAATACTACTAACTGTACTGAATTGACGGTATTCTCTCCATTGCTCTCAAACTCAAGTCAAATAAACTTTTTGTAAAATAACGACTCAAAAGTTTTCAAGTGTTAGATCCAGGGATTGAAGCACGAAGATTCTGCATCCTGAGTATTTCGCTGAATTTTTTTCTCTCTAGATTGTTGGAATGAACAGTTCCTTGAATCATTACTTTCCCAATTTAAAAACAATTTCTAAATACACACCGCTGGCCAGAAACTAGGATCTTAGATCACAATTAAAAAAAAACCCCTTATCAGCTACAATTTCTGGAGTACTTGAAATCAGCTGTCTTTAAAAGGGGTGGGGATGAGCACTTGAAGCAATTCCCAATTAGTTCCAATTCTCATTCTAAAAGGGGTTTGGACTTTTGTGCTCAAAAGCTTTAGATACCCCAATTTTGCTTTCAACTGTTTATGTAGCCCATTTCCTTACATGTCTCTGTGAAGTCCCTAAGTCCATTTCTAAATTGGGAAATGATGGGACACCAGTGTACCTACCATTAGGCCTCCAGAAAATACCTCTTTTCACTTTCCAATGCACATAATTTACATTGCTATTTAATAAATATTACTAGTCTTCAGGGCTATAAAACTTGAATCCAGCATGAAGATGACATTGGCATAAACATTGTTACCCATTAAGTTTAGTTCCCTTCAGCGTACAGTCAAGGCAAGACCTAGGAATGCTACCCACCCCACTCCCCTCCACCACTATTTTTAGATTCAGGGTAGATACTAGGTTAAGCTCTTAAGGCCATTAATACTTATCTTCAGAGGCATGAGTGGAGACAGGATCTCCATTTTACAAACTGCTAATAGTGGACAGAACTGAGCAGTTAGGTCATTTTGATAAGGAAATTTAACATTTAACTGAAAATGGCATCATAATGATAAATGGTATTCAAACTATCTGGCCATCAACCTCCATCATAATTAGCACTGCAAATTATCCCAACATATAATTTATGTATCATAAGTCCACTGGTGTTAAACCAACATGGGGAATGCATACTATAAAATGTTGCTCAGTCCCTCATTGAAGGACATTTGTGTCTAATATGTGCTTTGTATTGTATGCATAGAAAATCAACTACTGCCCCAGGGAAGCAGCCTGGCATTTAAGAGCCCAACAAACTTGCTAAAGATTCTTAAACTTGTACTGAATTTCATACTGAAACTAAGCAAAACCAGTACCACGTGTGCACGTACTCAATAAACTGAAAAAAAAAATTGGGATATCAACTAAAACTTAATAGCTTTCACCACTCCCTATTTAAGTATTAGTGACAAAAATTTAGCCCATCACTTTCAGAGTACTGATGGAAATGACCTATATTCTCACCCCTAGCTCCCAGTTAAAACACTTGAGAATTCCCTCACCTTTGTAAACGTAGTGACTATGTAGAAATGAATACATTTATTTTACAAACTTAAAGAATTCTAAGGCCACCATTCTTGCACAAAACATCTACTCATTTCTTTAGAACAGTGGTTCTCAACCTTCCTCGTGCTGCGACCCTTTCAGAGTTCATGTTGTACTGACTCCAACTATCAAATTACTTTCATTGCTACTTCAGAACTAATTTTGCTACCATTATGAATTGGGTAACCCTGTGAAAGGGTTGTTCGCCCTCCAAAGGGGACATGACCCATAGGTTGAGAACCGCTGCTTTAGAATGAATTTGTTATAGTATGGGTTAAATCTATTTTCACTTTTTAAAATGTGCTTTAATTGCAACCACATGAATGTAGTTCACTGCACTTAAAACTTGGAAAATATGCAAATAAGCATTACTCAACATTTCAAATATTCTCCGTCAACCTATGTAAAAGGTGCAAACTTTTTGCAACAAGGAAAAACTCAAATTCTATGCCCGTGATGGGAACACGTGTTTTAATTTGTTGCCCAACTGTCAATGCTTTCATTCTGATACAAAGGTAAATTGTTCTTTGGTGGAATGTCATCTTGCCCTTAGGACAACTTCACAACAGATTACATTTTGAAACTCTTGAGAGTATTTAAACTACCAACATGGCTTTAATTCACTTGAAAAATGGGCAAAATTTACCTTGTGAGCTACTTACTGCCTGTTATCAGCTTTGGACTGATGTTTAACTAGTCTCGACACTACTTCCACCGTCTGGCATTTCCAACTTTCTTCACCGTTCACTCAATACCCAACTTTAAGGCAGGACTCAATTCCTTTTACGCAACCAATGCTTTACAATGTAAACCTTTTAATTCTTTTAAGTTTGACAATGCCCATTATCCTTCCGTCCCTATTTTCTATCTGATAGGACCTATAATATCCTAACATAAAACCTTACTCTGAAATTAATTCATTCGCTTGTACGTTATACTAATACCTAAATTGTTTACATTGTGAAGCAAAACACATTTCTAAAATTTTAATGAACTTTCCTGTAAACAATTGCATTGCACTACAAATGAACATTTGAATCCATTAGGCCTTTTAAATCTTAAAATGCCCGGTTTTAAAAAGAATTTAATCATGTAAACAATCCTTAATTACCCCTTTATAAGCATACTAACATGCCATTAACTTCTCCAACTCTACAGATACTCTACATCAGTAGCAATGTCTCAAATTGTATACACTTCAACTCTAAAGTATTCCAAATGTTTAGACCCTTAAAAAGTGGTCCTAATAAGCACATAACACTTGGGATGGCTAGACTGAATTTTAAAGATGTAACTTTAAACACCATCCCACCCCCACCCCGTTTTCCGTTTGCTACTGCAACTAAAGGATTAAGACATAAGATTTTCCAGAAATGACAATGGAAGCCCATTTATGTATAACAATTTTATTCTATAAAGGATGGAAAAAGCACCTTTAAAGCCTAAAGGAAAATCATGACATACACTGCACTGTCATGTAATTAACTTTTTCCACATGGTGATGTGAAGTCCTATTTTCAAACAAATGTCATTTTCTGGGAATACATGCCATGGGAAATTATCTGATAGTTTATGTAGGTACTTGACTTGATTCAGAAACTGAGCATTGCTCCCTCCCCCAAGTGTTAAATTTTCATAAAGTGATTTGTCATGTTGTTTAGCAAAAGTGGACCTTATGAAAATATGCAACCAACTTGAGTAATACTTTATCCTTTTGAAGTTATTTTTAAAATGAAACATATGTGTAATTAGGTTCCACGGTTTCTCTTGTTAAAAACTCACCACTTAACTTACAACCAAAGGCACACACATGAAATGAAGCCACTTCACTGATGGCCAGGTACATATGCTGACAATTTAAAGTTCTCCCTCAAGATGTTTTCCTTCCACTGGGATTGGCACCAATACTTGTGCTACCACTTTCTTTGACAAAACCTCTCCAAAATGACCTTGACCCTAAGGGTAACAATTCCTAGTATGGGGAACAAAAGGGGTGCCGGCACAATGAATACATAATGGCAATTGAAGGGACTTTTAAAATCCACCCATGTATGTTCAATGGTGAGATGATTCCTAGAAAAAAAAAATTCAAATGATGCAATTGGCCAATGCATCCATTGAAGAGGAACAAAATGTTTAAAAATATGTAATACAGATTAAATTTATAGGCAAGCAAATGGTGTCAACAGCTTTTACTGTATGTAAGCTACAAACCTTACCCAGCCAGAAACCTTCGTATATAAGACGGTAGGAAAGACATTCCTCATTTAGGCAAGCAGGGTTCTCATTCAACCTGCAAATCAAAAAGATTACTCTTACCTTGCTTTACAAAAAATCACTCTTCAATTAGTGAAAAAAAAAATTTCAAATTCAGGCCTTACCTAATGCTTATTGCCCTTCCTTTCAGGTCTAAATGCTAGACCTAGAGCTGTGGCCACTATCTCTCATTGATGCTCCAAAAGGCGAAGGGCTCCTGCTCTGTCGTTATTTCAGATGTAATAAGCAGATTAACTAGCCTTGGGAAGCCGCTCACTATCACCAGTATCTTATGCCTCCACTTCATGGAGTTGACGCTCTTGCTGCTGCCTCGTCATTCTTTATTATGCTGACTTGTCCATACTCAAATGGCTGCTGAAGTCCTGAGAGTCCTGTCTTAGGGAGTTTCCTTTGATCCACTGTGCTTAAAAGCACATCCTGGGTCCTTTAAAGCTGGTTAATTCGCTCTCCTCATGGCTTACTTTTCCACTCTTCACAAGAACTAAGCTAAATACAACTTATAAACAGGTCATACACAAGCTTCACCTGCTTATAGGTTCCAAACACCAACTTACTCAACTCAAAAGATTTAAACTATTAAACTAGTTTCCAGAAGTGTGTGTTATAGCAATACAATTACCCTCATGTACCATGAACAAAGGATACTGTCAAGGTTGTGTCCAACAACTTCGCAAACAAGAACAACAGAAAATGTTTGTCCTTCCCCCACTCCTCCAACCTTTATTATATGAACGAAAGAACTTGAGACAATATAGCTCACTTTTAATAAAATGCTTCCCAAAGCATTTTTACCAGATCCCCAAGGTGTTATGAACATTGACAGTGTCCAATTATAAAAACACTTTTAAGTTGACACGCACTTAACCATTTTCTAAATTTTAACCTATTTATCTATGCTGTTTATCCACATATGCCCATAACAATGGAATGTTGTCTGTTACATTTATTGGTTTGTGAGTGTGTTCTGGAAAACTGTATTATCTGTGAAGACCGATTCCCATGCTGGCATTGCATGCATCCAAGTATTTATGCACAGAGGCACAGAATTAGAGCAATGAGAGAGCATATTCAAACACTAACACACCCCATTCCCTTTTTTATTGCTTTTTTTTTTTTTTTGCTTAGTACTACTTAAAACATGAATTTCTGAATTCATTGTTCAATTGTCCAAGGAAAATTAACAGCAGGGCACAAATTTAGATTTCAAATCAAGTTGTTAAGCATTACTAGCGGGCGCAAAGCAGACATATTCATTTATATATGTGATCTAAAACTTTTCTCACACCAGGGTCATCCAAACACATGGGTAACTCACACCAACATCATTTAGGTTGAAACATACATGTGAAATAACAAGTGTGCTCTTTGGGAATTTACGTGATTACTCAAATTTGAACTCAGGTCGATTTCAGGAAGTGAGAAGCTTGTACTAAGCAACCGTGCTACATTTCTGCTGCAGTAAATTCTTTTGGATGATCACACCTAGACTATACTTGATTCCGTCCAGTAATATGCATAGAGTGCAAACAGGAAAGCATACCAGTCAGTGAAGGGTTCAACAATGCATGATTTTTATTCTCTTGCTCTGCGAGCTTGTATCAATTTTTAAAAATTAAACCAAGGGAAAAAAACTGAAGATTTGTTATGCCTCTTGTGCTTCAAAAAGAATGTTTTTAAAAGATAACCACTAATGTGCTTGGATACAGCAGTCTTAGTGGTCTGTTACTTTAAAGTTTATTTAAGAATGGTTTTTAAAGTAAGAACGACGGGTAAAAAAAACCACTACCCCATTCCAGAATTTAAGCAAGGGGCAGCAGACAGTTACACTCAAATAAAATTATGGCAGCAGTTCCAATGTGACCAAAGTAAATGTGTATTTTCTGAACACAGCTAGGACTCTTAGCAAGGCTAACACTAAGTGATATCTGAAATACATTTTTAAAGAAAATTCACAAAAACCATATAGGAATTTTGAGATTTTTTTTTCATTGAAGGTAAATCTTAATGCTATTAAATTCACAAATATACTAATTGAAATACCCAATCCTAGTTGTTATCTAAAACACACATTGCAAACATACAAATATCTATTCTCTTCACGTGTCAGCGCCCATTCGTATCATGGTTTGGAAATGGGAGAATAGATTCCCCTTAAACTGCAAGTCAGCAGGTGTTTCTTTACAGTTAACTTTAGCAAAATTCATACAAAATAGTGATTAACAATGATCTTCTTTACTTGTTAACTCACAAGGAAACACCTTCAAAACTGCATTTTGTTAAAGTTTCTGTACTAAAATGTAGAAAAACTGAACTACACAAATATTGAAAAGTTAAAAATTCCTTAATTTTTTATTCCTGGTACCACTACCACAATTTACAGGGCAATATACCTGATGTAATGAAAAGAAAAAGAAAAAGACAAAGCTACAACAGATAAAAGACCTCAGGAATGTACATCTAATTGACACTACATTGCATTAATCAATAGCTGCACTTTTGCAAACTGTGGCTATGACAGTCCTGAACAAGAAGGGTTTCCTGTTTAAGCTGCAGTAACTTTTCTGACTATGGATCATCGCTCCTTCTGTGGCAGATTTTACAGCTCCTCTAGCATTTGGGACGACTGTCTCAAAGTAACCTGCAGCTTTCCTGACACTCCTCGCTCTCTCTCCTGCTAAGAACTGTAGCCTGTTGAATAATACAGGATAAAAAAATTATTACACTCAGTGAACAATTCCACACATTTTTATCATCATAAAAAATATTGAAAACATATACCTACCCTTTTCTTCTGAAATTTTAGAACCTTCTGCTACCATATCCACCACTTCCACCACCAGATCCATAACCACCTGGAAATAAGACATGCAGTGTTTTTAATCAAACCGTTTTTAACATTAAAAAGGTTCTTAAACTTCTGATGGTGCAAAAAACTTACCACCATAAGGACTGCCAGAGCTTCTTCCACCAAAACTACCCCCTCCTTTCATGGGTCCATAATTTGATTGCTGTTGCCCACTGTAATTTCCAAAATCATTATAGTTTCCACCACCATAGTTACCTGAAATTACAGAAAATTTTATTTGTGGTTGACCCACACAAGGGTTATTTTCACTATCCATATCAAGTCAGCATTGCCTTTTGTCACTTCGAACATAAGCCTTCAGAGATTGGAGAAGTACCGCCCCATCCTCCACCACAGAGGAGTAGCAGATCTAAGGCTGGTGTGGGAGGAGGAAGATACCCAACTCAGCCAGGCTAACAAGTGTGCATTTCTGGTGAGCCGCAGCATACTAGAAGAAAGTCACTATCTGGTCTGAGATGCTACACCCAGCACCTGTTCTCACCTCCCCCTCACTAAAACACACCTGTGTCCACATCAACATCACAATTGTCACTGGCATACTGCAGCCACCATTTTACATCAATTCCAGAGAAAATACTCCTGATCCACAAAGGGTTTTTTTTTGCCCCCAAAGTTAAGGTAGCCAAGTTTTCTATCTATAACCCCAACTCCATTCAGTTCATTCCAACCTATGTCAATCCTACACAAGAGCTATCCCATAGTTTCCAAAGCTGTAATCTTTACAAGAGCAAACTGGCATGTGTTTCTCCTGCAGTACAGTTGCAGTTTTATCTGCCACCTCCAGTCAGCAGCCATGTGCCAACCTCCTTTGCCACCAAAAGACTAAGGTATATGGAATGACTCAGACAGAAAGCATTAGAATCTCAAGTAATGTCATACTTACACAACTTAACCAAGTGGCACAACTTACTATGGAGTATACAAACAATTTTCAGTTCCTCCTTGTCCAAGTTTAAAGTACTTAGACTAAATAAAATTCTTAAGTCATAAATGTAACAACTTAATGTCAAATATTTATTTAAAAGTGCTAAGCTGTCCACTAGGAGTGAATATTTTACCATTAACAAATAACTTTAATTACCAAACACCTGATTATATTTTCTAAAATTATAGCGCATAGAATTTGATCAGATTATCTTTTAATATACATCCATCCCAAACATTAAACATTAAGAACTTGTGAATAGCTTACCACCGCCAAAATTTCCTCCTTCATTGTAACCATCATATCCTCCACCTCCACCATATCCACCACCACCACCTTGGTTTCCATATCCTGGTCCTCCACCACCATAGCCCCCTCTACTACTATAACCGGGACCTCCGCCATAGTTGCCACCTAAAAAAATAAGGTCATACAGAAACAGTATCAGTGCAGTCTGATAACACCTGATTAAACTGGGCTAGAAATGCTTTAAATGTCTTGTCATATCAAAATGAAAAACTAGTTATTCTTACATAGGAAAAAATATCCCCACCTCACTAAGACAGTACTACAGCTTAACTGCTAATGCCTCAAACTGTTTATCAATAAAGCAATTGCCAGTAAGCCAATTCCAACTCACAGTAATTCCAAGTGTATTAAGGGTATAACTGTGGTTCATAGTGTGAATGGCAGACTTCCCAGATCACCTAGTACTTTTCTGCGATACCATGCAGTTAGCTACAATCCCCAGCCTTTCCTCTAGTGGTTGGAGTTACCCCACTCTCACACCCAATCCAAACGGCTGCTATCCAGGACAGTAGACAAAAACATTGTTTCTACCTGCAAGGAGCTCTTCTTAGGTTTCAAGCTGCCAACATTCTGGTTGACAGTCAGGCAAGCACATAACCACTACATTTCCAGGGCTCTGAACCAGACTCAAACTCGCTTGCTGTCCACTTATTCCAATTCTAAATAACCCCACATACCCCAACTGCCCCAGAGTCTTTAAGGTTCTAAATCTTTGCAGAAACAGCTCGCCAGTGGAGCTTTACAATGCCAAGCTTTTAGTTAGCAACTGAGTCCTTAAATCACCCAGGTGCTCCTAATTATAGTCAATAAGAACCACCCCCACCCCCTCAAACAAAGCTAACCCCCCCTGCCAATTGCTATGAAGTCAACTGCCACCCTCTATCTCATTTCCAAGGCTCTAATTCTTCACTGGAGCAGATGACACCTCGTCTTTCTTCCCTGCAGCAGCTAGGTTTGAACCGCAGCTAGGTTTGAACCACTGCCATCAGCCCACAGCACCCCAGGGCTGCCTCAAGAAGGTCTAGCTGATGGCCAACTTTCGAGGGGCAAAAGGCCTTTTTCTTTTTATTGAACCAGTTTTAAAGGCAGGTTTTCAAGTCTAGCAAATTTTCACTAAAATGAGATTAAATACAATTTGATAGGTTACCGAAGCAAGCAATTTAAAAATCTTACCATCACCTCCAAAACCATTATAACCACCATCACCTCCTCCATAACTACCTCTGCTGCCACCACCTCCACCACCATAGCCTCCTGCGGAACAGCAAAGACAGCAAACATTACAAAATCAACTCACCAAGCATTTGAGGTACACATGTCCTGGATAACACATAATCACCATACCTCTTCCACCAAAGTTCCCACCACGGCCAAAGTTCCCTCCACCACCTCCAAAGTTTCCTCCACGACCCATAAAGTTGCCAGATCCACCGCCACGACCTTGAAAACAGAGAGAGAGAGAGAGAACCAGTTTTTGGACTCTTAAAAGCACCACACAAAAAATCCATTTTGTGCCCCAAGTTTCTATGGGCCTAACTCACCTCTCTGTGATCCAGCAGACTGCATCTCTTGTTTTGAAAGAGCCTTTTTCACTTCACAATTATGCCCATTAATAGTGTGGTATTTCTGAACTAAAAAATTTTTTAATCAAACAAGTTATTATGTTGAGAAATCACACATAAATGATTCCCTTTAGCACAGTGTAACTCATTAAAACACCATCAAAAAAGCAGTCACTGAGCACAAGGGTTTATTTAGGAATATTAATAGCACTCATGCCTGGGCCCAAGTGGTTACACAAATGCAACCACTTTGTAAAAACTGAACTCTATACTATGTAGTTATGCATACTACACAACCACAAGCAACTTAACAATATACAATATTGATTAAGAGGCTATTTCTGCCACATTTCCAATTCTAATAAATTGCTACTTACCAACAATTTTATCAACTGTATCATGATCATCAAAAGTTACAAAGGCAAATCCTCTCTTTTTCCCACTCTGCCTGTCCTCCATGACTTCTATGGTTTCAATCTTGCCATACTTTTCAAAGTAGTCTCTCAAATTATACTCTTCTGTGTCTTCTTTTATACCACCAACAAAAATTTTCTTCACTGTTAAATGGGCACCAGGCTTAATAGAATCCTACAGAATCAAAAAGTAATAAGTCAAAATACCACTTTGGACAACCATTTCAGCCATTACAGATTTTTACTAAAGTACCTCTCTTGAAACAGCTCTCTTTGGTTCCACTACACGCCCATCAACCTTGTGAGGCCGTGCACACATTGCTGCATCCACCTCTTCAACACAGGAGTAAGTCACAAAACCAAAGCCCCTGGAACGTTTTGTTTGGGGGTCTCTCATCACCTACAAGATAAAAATTTCAAAGCATTGAAACAGGCAAGTCACTCACTAGCCCAAGGAATTTTCATTCCTTTAGTAACTAACTTACCACACAATCTGTGAGTGTGCCCCATTTCTCAAAATGTTCTCTTAAACTATCATCTGTAGTTTCAAAGCTCAGACCACCAATAAACAGTTTTCGCAACTGCTCAGGTTCCTTTGGGTCATGACCCTGAGGAAAAGAAGCAAAGTCTGAATACATTCCATCATTTCTCAGCCTAATCTTCAGTCTCATTAACCGAAAACGGTATATTCAACATTAAATTTCTATAACATTTACACTTTGCCCAGTTAAAAAAATGTAGTAATATTAACAGTAACTGATAAAGTTAGGTAAAGAAACTAAATAGTTCCAACAACCCTTTCCAAATGTTAACATCACTTCCAATGAAATTGCAATCTAACACTTCCAAAAGCCAATTCTCACTGTCGTTTAACCAAGTGTCTTGGGCTAAATTACTTTTCAAAGTTGTTTATAAGGCTACTTTCTAAGAAACAAAAGTAACAAAGACAGTGAGTGCCCTAACCATACTTACATTCTAAGCTCTAAATCACAAATCTAAAAATACAACTAAAAAGTTCTGAATAGCAAATTTAGAGTTCACTAGTTTTAGGCAAAGTATTATTACAACAGGTATTACTTGGGCTCAAGAAAAGACCAGACCTACACTTCTTCACAGTCAAAAAAATCCCCATTACTTATTTGATAGCTTTCTGTTCCAGCTTACTGCAAAAATCATCATTTTGTACTTTTCTCATACAGGAACAATTTCAGTTACAACATATTTTCACTGAGCACATTGGGCTTACATAAGACTTGCCACTCTAACCAGAAGAGACACAGTAAATTGAGATTTGTCTTAAAAAACTCTAGATGTGGCCTGAATTATCTAGTCAAAAGTTTTAAATTACACAAGCTGCCATTTAGAGCATGCATTAAGATCTTGTTCATCCAAAGGCTTTAAATAAACGGGCTCACAGTCTAATGTCTTCCTACTGTATCTTCTAGAAGTAGAGATGTTAAGGCATTTATTTAACCGAAGGAAATCACGCTAGAAAAAAAGTTATAGGGTTAATAGCCTACAGCATGGTTAATTTCATCCTCGCAAGTTAAACTGATTACATTCCCAACAGTGTTTGAATTCTAACCCGTTGCCTTACGCATAAAAAGTTAAAACCCACATAAAATCATCATCACCCTTATGAAAATTTCAACTGTGGTTGCGGTTTTCCAAACAAAAACTCGAGACTACAACCAGAGCCGAATCAACAGAGAAGCACGCGGAAACGTGGAGATAGCATTTTTAAGTTCCTCCTTCCCATCTACATTCAAAGCAGGAGTATTTAACCCAAATAGTAGTTTGTAAATTATTCTAAGAACGGTAGGGTCCCTGAGTCTTTTTCACAGGAGCAAACTTTTTCAAAACCTCATTTTCAACTGGGTGCAACGGGTCGGGGAATTTAAGGAATTCTCCAAGCTGCTGATACATCTCTTCGGGCCTGGAAACAAGCGGCAGAACTTGGGCGAAATCACTAGGCTTTCAGCCTGGAAGCCATTTTGCGGCCCTTTCTGCCGAGCCGCCTACTGCTCCTTCCCTCCTCCAATCCCGCGCGCTTCCTGCCGGTGGCGGAGCGAAGGGCGGCCATTGCGGGCCAATGCGCCATTTCGTAACGCGGCAGCGGATCCATGTCAATGTGGCCGCCGCCCGCCCGCTCGCTGGCCCGGATGTGCCTGCTCGTCCCCTCCCCTCCCCCACCGCCTCGTCCCAACCGCTCCCGCCGAGGCCCGCCATGCTGCCCTCGGCCTACGATCCGGGGCCGCGCGGTCGGCGGGCCCATTACCCTTCCGAGGCCCCCAGAGCCACGCCAAGCCTTCGAAGAGTCGCCTGCACGGCCTAAAGAGAAGACGAGGCAAACGAGGGACCCCGGGGAGGCCTCCGAGGCCCGCTCCCCTCCCCCTCCCACCGCCCGTCTCCGCGCCGAGCGCGGGACGGCCGACCCCATCCACCCGGCCTCCCCGCTCCCACCGAGCCAGGCCCCCCCACGCCGGCCATCACCCAACAACCCCCCGCTCTCCTCCTAATACCTCCTCCCCCCGGCGGCGGCGGCGGCGGCCGGAGTCGGGCTGGGGGCGACCGGGCGGCGGTTTTACCTCCATTTTGAGACCGGACTCGCCTCTTCCAACTCGAGTTCAATATGAGACCGAGAGGAAGAGGCGGGGCCAGTCGTCACGTGACGCACTTTCCGCGCGCCGCCGGCCTGGTGGAGGCGGGGCGAGCTGGGAAAGGGGCGGGGCGAAGCAGGCGCGAAGAGTGACTGGCTGAGCGGGTTGGCGGGCGGGCGGAGGGCGCGCGGCGGGTCGCGGGGGCGCGCGCACCTCCCCGATTTCCAGGGCGGCACCGCCCTTGCTGCGCTTCGCGCCGAGCGGCCGCCAGGACGTCAGCTCCGGCTCAGCCAATGGCGAGGACCCACGTCGGGACCACGCCGCGTGACTGCTCGTCACCCCAGAGAAAGGCCTTTCCTTTCTTCTCGCGCCTCTTTCCCCTCCCCCCGCAGGCCTCGGGGTCTCTTTTTCCAAATGCATTGCACCCCGTTTCCTGACATAAAATGAAAGCCAAGGGCTTTCCTTTCCTGTACTATAAGGTTACAGGAAATCTTTCTCGGCCCTTGGCATGGTCCCGTCCGTCTCCCAGATGCCAGGGACCGTTTCTATGGCTGCCATGCATAGTCCCTGCAGTCCCGCCACGGTGACTTACGGCCACCTTGGGAAAGCCTAGGAAGCCCTGCTGACAAAGATTTTGTCCTCTTAACGAGCTGAGGCGGAACTGGTCGAGGTCAGCTCATTAGATACTCACTGATCTCAAGAAATCTGAGCACTATTTGCTAACGCTTTTCCATTTACTGGTGCATCTGTTCTAGTGGATACATTTTAAAGAACTGAGTGGAAAGATTAAGAAGCAAGGTCGCCAGATCTAGTGTTTTGCGAGTTATTTTTCTTTCATGTGATCATCTGTTTTCAATCGCAACATAATGAACAGAGTGGATTAAAAAGTTATAAACAGGAGATGGGGTGGGAAAAACTGGGATGGGATTAGGTGAACTCCAAAAAGCATAATTTCATATCCAGTACTTGTGTTAGACAGGGTTCTCTAGAGAGATAAAACAAAAATGGCTGATGAAAGTAACCATACTCGACAAATACCCCTACCCAGCTAGAAACTGCTTTATATTTTAATTTAGGAATCCATGTAAGAAACTGTTTTAGAATGGGCTTGGCCTTCTGGCAGTTTGAAATGATAACCAATTATATTGTGAATTCTTTGGAACAAAAAATTTTACATTAACAAATGGGGAGGAGTCTGAGAAAAGAGAAGGCAACAAGAAGAATTTGTTGATATTTATCTAACATTCCTCCAGGGGGACAGGGATTGAATTTGGCAAATATGAACAAAAGACACTCTGTTCTGGGACAGAAAGCCAGTACCAGACCTATGCTATTTCGGAGAAACAGCCTTTCCTTTCATTCTACCTAGTCTTCTCTTGCTCTAGTTCACAACTGAACTTTAAGGTATTTAAACAACTGATTGAGAAAACAAAAATTTTATATTCTTAGGATGTGGTTAATATATCAAGGTTTCCTGATAGATTATTCTGATGTATTTTGATGACTATGAAACAATCTTGGGAAATTGATCAACACTGGGTTCATAGAAAAAATGCAAAATCAGGGGCTTTAAGAAGATGATAAAATAATAATTTATAAATTATCAAGGGTTCATGAGGGAGGGGGGAGGGGGGGAAAACGAGGAGCTGATACCAAGGGCTTAAGTGGAGAGCAGATGTTTTGAGAATGATGAGGGCAATGAATGTACAAATGTGTTTGACACAATGGATGTATGTATGGATTGTGGTAAGAGTTGTATGAGCCCCCAATAAAATGATTTTAAAAAGAAAGAAGATGGTAACCGGGGAACCGATTAAAAGGATCTACATATAACTTCCTCCCTGGGACTTGGACACCAGAAAAGTGCTTTTTCACTGTTCCTTCACCAAACACGATGTCCTCAGTAGAGACTGGTCTCTCCTGACAACGTGTCTAAAGCATATAAGATGAAGTCTCGCCATGTTTACCTTTAAGGAATACTCTGGCCTTACTTCTTCCAATACAGTTTGGTTTGTCCTTTTAGAAGTCTATGTACTTTCAATATACTTCTCCAGGACCACAATTCAAATGTATTGATTCTTCTTCGGTCTTCTTTTTTCAATGTCCAACTTTCACATGCATGCTAGGTGATTAAAAATACCATGAGTTGAGTGCTTGCTTCAGCGGCACATATACTAAAAATACCATGAGTTGGGTCAGGCAGTCCTTAGTCCTCAAAGTAACATCCTTGCTTTTCAATACTCTGAAGAGGTCTTGTGCAGCAGATGTACCCGGTGTAATTTTGTCTTTTGATCACTTGACTACTGCTTCCATGAGCATTGATAATGGATTCAAGAATGACAAAATCCTTGAAAACTTCAACCTCTTCTCCCTTTATCATGCTGTTACCTATTGGTCCAGTTATGAGGAGTTTGGTTTTCTTTACATGGAGTTATCATCCATCCTGAAGACTTGCAATCCTTGATCCTGTAGAATTACAGTCGCATAAACTCACTGAAGCAGTCCTACCCCGTCCTATAGTGTCACTGTGGGTCAGCATTGACTTGATGGCAGTGAGTTCAGTGTTTTTTGAGTTCTCTTCAAGGCATGTTTTACTAGGTGTTAGCTAAAGTCAAGGAGCCTTGGCTGTGTTGGGCTGCTAACCGTTAACCACAAGGCCAGCAGTTTGAAACCACCAGCCGCTATGCAGGAGAAAGGAGACTTTTTTCTCAGAACAAGTTACAGTCTTGGAAACCCTGGAAGCAGTTCCGTTTTGTGATGTGGTGTCGCTGTGAGCTGGAATCAACTTGATAGCAGTGAGCATCAGTGGGTGTGGGTGTGGGTGTGGGCTAATGGCGATAACCGACGTTTGGTTCTTCTCTTGGATTGTATTACTTTTTTATATCAATTTGAGGAATGAGAGAATGGAATACTTAGTTTTCCCATCCAAAATGTATCTGTCCATTTTTGAAGTCTCGCTTTTTGTCCTTCTCCATGCTTTCTGTTCACCAAATTTGTTGTTAATCTAGACCATTTGAGGTTTCTAGACATTAACTGTTTTTGTCTAAGCATGCACTCCAGCCCTGGAACCACATGGTATCTTAGATACAAAAACTCATGCTCTTTATTTCTTTTTTCCCCCCTACAACCTTTTTATGTTTTATGGGCATATAATTTACTTGTCATATAATTCAGTAGTTCAGTTACATCCAGAAGAGTTGAACAATCAGTTTTAAAACATTTTCCTTGTTCTTGTACTCATCATTATTAATTCTCCATTTCCCCTAACCTCCCCGGCTATATCCCCAAGGAACCATTAATCCAATTATTGCTTCTATAGATTAATAATCTTGGATCTCATATACAGAAAACATTAAATTTTTAAAAAGCAAACAATTAACAAACAGAAAAATAAAACAAAAACCTCAATCCAAAAGAAAGCAGAAAATATTAAGGACTAGAACAAATTTTAAATGGATCAAAGGGAGATCAAATGATAAGGTGTTAATTTGTTAACGTAATTGCATTTGCATTAATCCACTTTCCATTGCATTCTGCATGATAGTAAGACTATTTACATCCCTGGTCTATGGTCAGAGGGGATTGACCAGAGGCTTCATCCAAGTGTATTGCCCCTTTACTTTTTTTTTTAAATGGAAACAACTAAAGTAGGCCAAAAGGAAAAAGAAAGAGCTCAAAGGGGAAATCAAATCATAAGATATTACATTTTACTCTAACTACATCTGCCATAATCAACTTTACGATGCTCTATGCCTGTTAACAAGGCTATTCACATCCCTCCACCATGATCACAGGGGATTCACTGTAGGCTTAATCTATGTGTGGACCCTGCAAGTAGATTTCAGGCAGAATTTAAGCTCTGATACCTTTTCCTCTTTTGGATTTAGATTTAGATTTTATTATTTACAATCCTTGGATCACACCCTGTGAGATACAGAAAGGTTTTCCCCAGGTTGTCTGCTGCTTGCTAATGCATGAGAGTTTAGCTGCTTAGAGGTATTCTCCCTGAGGGCATCAGGCAATGATACACTATGGTCTGTCCCACCACCCGAAGGTGGGACCTACGCCCTGCTGATAAGGATAGTGGATTGCTTTCCTGAAGGACAGCTCAGAATAGGTCAATTCAACTCAAGGAGGACCAAGGTTAGTCTGCCATCTTGAATCTAGGGTCTGCCCATCTTGTCACATGTGTACCCCTAGTTCATCCCCTTCCCATTATGTGTACACCCCCTAGCTCAGCCCCTTCCTGTGATGCATATGCCTAGTGCACAACCCTTCCCTGTGACGTATGTGGTTACCTACAATCAGGAGGGCTTGCACCCAATATATATAGGCCTTGGTCAGAAATAAAAAGGGTCTCCTATCCTCCTCCCTCTCTCTGCTCAGACATGGCTGCCCCAGAGGTGAGCATGCTACCATGAAATGTGTCTGACTCCTTTATTTTACTCTCTCTCTCCTATTTCTCCTATGACTTTATGATCTTTATATATTATAGCCATACAATTGCCCCTACAAACCCCACCCCACGTGTTGTTAGCGACTGGTTTACTCTAACAACACCCTACTCTTCGTTCTTGACCTGTGGGGGCACAAACTTGATTTCTATCAAACCTTATAGTCCTGGCTGTCTTTGGAAATGAGAGAAAAGACTATATGGAGCTGAGAAGAGGGAATACAGGCCCTAGAGTAAATTGGGGTAGCAGACAGTTTTATAAATAATCCTTTCCTATCATGGCACATAGAGAAAATGATCATTTTATAGCACATTAGGGTAAATTGGAAGAGATTTGTAAGCATCTCAATGATGGTTGGTTAAAAAAAATTCATAACATTTTCTTTAAATTTTAATTATGATAAAATAAAACAGGGTATTAAGAAATATGTTAAATATTGAATTTGCATAAACATTTCGAATAAAAATTTTTCCCTTTTAAATGATCAACTTGGACTTGTCCCCATGAATGAATATTTTGACATTAGATTTTATGGTTGAAATGATTTTTGCAGTTTCTGATGCAGACTTTCTAATGATGAACTCTACACTGTGAGTAGTCTTTATCCGTGTGGGACTCTGCTCTCTAAGTAGGTGATAAAATATTTAACACCATTTTATACAGCCATTCAAAATTTACAATTGTAATTATATTTAAAGAATCTAACAATTCTTCTTTTTCTTTTATTGACAAATGTAATGTTGCCATTTCATATGATAATGCAAATGAGTTTCAAACCCTAGAATACGATTTCATATCAAGTTCCCCACATTGAAGCTCTAGTTTGCATATGCATCGTCAGCAGCTAGCCTCCTCCCAGTGGAAAGGGCATATTGCTGCAAAGGGATAGACATGGCCACTATTTGTTGTTGAGGCAAATATTAATGGACACTGTCTGGAGCTGTAAGGAGTCCTGGTGGCATACTGGGTAGGAGTTGGGCAGCTCACTGCAAGGTCAGAGGTTCAAAACCACCAACCACTCCCTGAGAGAAAGGGCTTTCTACCCCCATAAACAGTCTCCTAGAAACTCAAAAGGCAGTTCTACCATGTCCCATGGGGTTGCTGTGACTTGGCATATGCACAATGGTATTGTGTTAGTTTTTTGGTGTGGCCCGGAGCTAAGTCCACCGAGAAGCCTGCTCTGTCCCTGCTCTTCTCTTACCTCCAGACAGACCACCTCTGGGGCTGTGTGCCATGCCCCAGGGGCATCTTGATCACAAACTTTTGCAGCAACTCCAGAGTCTGGTCTACTGTAGGCAGTAGGGTACTTTGCAGATGCCCATATAGCAGGCAACTCCTTTGCCACACATGAAGAGCTGCTATTTGAGGTCCATCATGCTTACTGCCTGTTTGGCATGCACCCTGGCCCGCACTCTGCACAGCTGCCTCCAGGAGCCCTAAACAAGGCTGCTTATGGCCAGAGGTATTGGGTCAAGGGACTCTGGTTGCCACATATGCCTCTCAAGGGCCCCAGTGCCGAAAAAGTCCATTTCTCATCACCATTCAGGGCCCTGGTATATGAAAGTCCACTAGTTGGGAAGAGCTGCCTGGACCATGTGTCTCATTCCATGAATGAAAAAACTTATGGAGAGAAGAGAACTGATATTTCCCCAAGGGCTCCTAGCTAATATGGCAGAGCCAGGACTGAAGATGGAGAGTGGAAATTGAGTCGAGACCAATTTAAGAGGAGACCATAGTAACTGTTAGAAGGGAGGAATAAACAAAATGTTTTGAAAACCAAAAAAGCTGTCACTATATTTAGAATCTGCCAATAACTTTACATCTTGGTTTTTAATAAGGAGAACATCAAGTCAAAACAAAACAAAATAAAAATAGCCTCAAATCCTATCACACAGCTTTTACCACAGTCAATGATGTAGTACATACACACCCATTTACCTTGCTTCTAGGCCTGAGTCAGGCTATAAGTTTAAGAGTCTGTATGTATGACCACAAGTTTAATTTACACAAAAATAGATCAACTATTCGTATTGATTTGGAATATTCACCCCTCTCCCCCCGATGTAACAAACCGGTCATTAAATTAAACTATTGTGTCCGCTTAGTGTTACCTGCCACTGAGTTAGCCCCCCAACACACAGCAGCCCCAAGCCCAACAGAAGGAGATGCTGCCCGGCTCAGTGCCATTCCCCCGAGAGCTGGCCGGTCAGGTCTTCGTGGCCCAGGGGTTTTCTCAGCTGATTTCAGAAGTCACTCGCCAGGGCCTTTGCTCTCTGTCTTCTTCTGGAAGCTCTGTCGAAAGCTGTTGAGTGAGTATCGTAGCGGTACACACGCCTCCCCTGACAGATCCTGGCCCCACAGAAGGGAATTTGAACCCAGCTCTTCCACACAGAAGGCAAGAATTAGACTATTGAACCATGGTTGCTTCCCTCTAGACAATGCTAACAAACAAAACAAAACCCCACCAAACACTACTAGCGAGTCTCTGCCAACTCACATTGACCCTATAGGACAGGTAGAACTGCCCTTGTGAGTTTCTGAGACTATAATTCTTTACAGGAGCAGAAAGCCTTGTCTGTTTCCTGTGGACTGGATGGTGGTTTCAGACTATGGACCATGCAGATGGCAGCCCAACTTCTAAGTATTAGGTAGCTAGCACAGGGACTGGGGCGTCCCTTGCACAGGCTCAGAGGTTTGAGCTTCCAGCCAGGACAGGGTGGTGCACCTAGGTGGGCGTTATACCTGGATTGGCCTATCTGGGCCAGGTAATTCAATTCAACCAATGGGGTCAATTAGGATCATCGACCACACCTCCCCGCAGACAACCTGAAAAGCCAGAATCCTGAGCCTTGGGGCCCCTTCTGCTTCTCAAGCTGCTCCTTGGAGGCCATGCATCGATTTCTTGTGGCCTCAGGACCCCACAGTGTGGGGGTTGAAATGCCCTGAGGGTGCCTGTGGAAAACCGGAAACTTCTATCCTTTATAAAACCCACTTGGATCACAATTCATGCTTTGGAGTGAATCCTTTCTCCTGAGAAGCCAAGGACCGAGGTATATCTCTCCAACGAGAGATCTAACGTAACCACTATACCACTAGAGCTCCCCAGGTAATGCTAAGTGCTGGATATTAGCCAGTCTTTAATATTGTCACACTGTACAAATTAATTTCCTAAAGCCATCTAGAAGGAGACCTGGTAACATTGGACTGCTAACCTCAAGGTTAAAGTCTTGGGGACCCTGAGCAGCAGATTAATGTCATCTAATAACCAGTCTATAGTCAAAGTTTCCCAGTGGTAAAGAGATGCTGCCAAGTGAATTGTAGGTATTTCTTTGAACATTCTAAGTTGGGCTGATTGTTTTCTCCAGATCCATTTAACTAATTTCCCATCTCCTCATTTCCCAAAGACTAGAACGGACCGGACTTGATGGCACCTAAAACAGCAACAACAGATGATGGTGCGGCAACAATGGGCTCCAGCTGAAGAGCAGCTGTGAGAGCGAACAGCCCCAGACAGCGCTGCTTTCTGTTGTGCACAGGGTCAGGACCCCACCTACCAGCAGAAGATAAATCTCAACCTGGATTAGATTCATATTTGTGGGAAACAGAACTAGGAAGAGAGTGTATGTGGACACATTCTCTATGCTCCTATTTATTTTGAGGAGTCTGAGAGACAGATTCTGGGGAAGGAAGGCCTTCACACTAGTGACTGGAGATGTATCCTCCCAGTCACATTCTCCTAAGTGAAAGCTATTCCCCGTGGTGGCCTACTATGCTTTGAAGGCTAGCTGCCTGCAGGCTAGCTGCCATCAAGAGCACTCCCACCACCCACCCACCCTGAGTACAGCCCACTCCCTTCTGATAAGAATCATAGATGCTTCCCCGGAGAAGAGCTCAGGGATACTTAAGGTCAAAGCAGCTCAGAGACGGTGGCCAAGGTTAGGCCAGAATCTTAGCTATGGAACTCGCCCAGCTTGTTATGTACCTTCCTGTGAGTGTATATCTAGTTTGTCCCCTTCCTGTTACCTACAGGATGGTGTTACCTACAGGATGGGGGGGACGGTGGTTGCACCCAATGGCATCCCCTCTGGCCTCAGTGAAATTTGTTATAAAAGCAGGTTTGCTGGAACGTCGTTTTCTTTGTGATAGCCAATTTAAGAGAACAGTGTGTGGCTGTGAGATTTTGTTTCCTGTTTGGGGAAAAATGCCCCCACAAACGGTTGTGATGTTGAACACAGCTGACAAGGACAGTGCTATGGGGAAACTCAAGTGTACAAGTGGTTTTCTCATTTCAAAAACGGTGAAATGTCCATGGGTGACAAGCCTTGTTCTGGACGTCCATCAACTTCCCGAACGGACAAAAATATCCACTCACAGTGCATTTGGAGTTCCTCCCATCAGGTCAGACTGTTAGACAAACTTCTATTTCAAGGTTCTGAAAAGATTGTTTAACAGTGTGAAACAAAAAAGGCCTGATGTGTGGCAGAAGGGGGACTGGTTTTGCCACCGTGACAATGCACCTGCTCACGCAGCCCTCTCTGTGCACCAGCTTTTTGGGAAAAATCAGCATGCCTCTCTTGCCCCATGTACCTGACTCACTTGACCTTGCTGCGTGACTTTTGTTTCTGTGGATGCAGAGGGACACGAAAGAACAGCGATTTGAAGACACAGAAGATGTGAAGAAAAACGAAGGAGGTGCTGTCAGCAAAGCCATCCAAACCGAAGAGTTTGAAAAATTTTCCAAGAATGGAATTGCAGATTTGGCAAATGTATTACATATAATGGAGAGTACTTTGAAAGTGAAAAGATTGTTTTCTAAAAAAATGTAAATACATCGCTTTGAAAAAATATTCTATTTTCCTGGGTACTTCCCATATATGTATGATTCCACTTGCTTGCCTTAGATTATATAAGCTTGTGAGAGCGTACATTTGCCCCTCTCTCTGGATCTGGTCATCAGGGAAGAGGTGAGCTCTTGCACGCTTTGTCTGATATTTATTTAATTTACCCTTCAATTACACAACTGCCCCCTAGGACCGATTCAGTTGTAGAGGCTGCACACACACCCACACCCAAACACACACAGAGATTAAACATTTGGGGCAAGAATACATCACAGGTACTGTGGATTGCTTCACATTACCAGTTGCTCTAGGGTTGACTGACTCATGGGAAAGCCATGGGTGTAGAGTAGAACTGTGTCCTATTGGGTTTTCTTTCTTTTTTAAAAAAAAAATTTATTGAGGGCTCGTTCAATTATCACAATCCATCCATCCATCCGTTGATGAAGCACATTTTATTTTCGTTCCACTTGAGCCCTTGGTATCAGCTCCTCATTTCCCCTCTCCTTCCCCCGGCCTCCCTCCCTCATGAACCCTTGATAATTTATAAATTATTATTTTTTTCATGTATTACACTGACTGATGTCTCCTTTCACCCACTTTTCTGTTGTCCATCCCCCAGGGAGGAGGTTATATGTAGATCCTTGTGATCAGTTCCTTCTTTCTGCCCCACCTTCCTTCCCCTTCCCCTCCTGGTATCTCGACTCTCATTATTGGTCCTGAGGGGTTTAACTGTCCTGGATTACCTGTGTTTCCAGCTCTGATCTGTACCAGTGTACAGCCTCTGGTCTAGCCAGTTTTGTAAGGGGGAATTGGGATCATAATAGTGGGGGGAAGAAGCATTAAAGAACTAGAAGAAAGTTGTATGTTTCATCATTGCTATACTGGATCCTGACTGGCTCATCTCCTCCCAGCGACCCTTCTGTAAGGGGATATCCAATTGCCTATATGGATGGGCTTTGGGTCTCCACTCCACACTCCTCTTCATTCACAATGGTGTGATTTTTTGTTCTGGTTCTTTGATGCCTGATACCTGATCCCATCGACACCTCGTGATCACACAGGTTGGTGTGCTTCTTCCATGTGGGCTTTGCTGCTTCTCAACTAGATGGCCGCTTGTTTATCTTCAAGCTTTTAAGACCCCAGATGCTCTATCTTTTGATAGCCGGGCACCATCAGCTTTCTTCACCACATATGCTTATGTACCCGCTTTGTCTTCAGCAATCGTGTCTGGAAGGTGAGCATCATGGAATACCAGTTTAATAGAACAAAGTGATGTATGTATGGATTGTGATAAGAGTTGTATGAGCCTCTAATAAAATTATTTTTTTTAAAAAGAACAAAGTGTTTTTGCATTGAGGGAGTACTTGAGTAAAGGCCCAAAGTCCATCTGCTACCTTAATACTAAACCTATAAATATATGCACATAAATCTATTTCCCCATCATCATATATATAAAAATATTTGCATATGTACATGCCTGTATTTAGATCTCTATAAATGCCCTTTGCCTCCTAGTTCCTTCCTCAATTTCCTTTTACTTTCCTTTTGTCCCACTACCATGTTCAGCCTTAATTTGGGTTTCAGTAATGCTTCTTGGTTACATTGCCCTTGATCAAGCCTTACCAGGCCTCCTACACCCTGCTTGCCATCAATTTTGGATCACTTGTTGTTCCTTGTCCTTGGGTTTGTTAACACCCACTTCCTTTCCCCTGCCTCCCCTCTCCCATGTCCCCCTGGAACCATAGGTCCATTGTTGGTTGTTGTTTTCTTCTCCAGATTGTTTATCCCACCTATCTTATCTAGATGGACCTGCAGAGATAATATGCACAAAAACAAGACAAAGTAAAACAAACCAGCAAAAGAAAACAAAACAACAAAAAAACCAATGACAGAAAAAAAGCCTGCAAATAGTTCAAGGTCTGTTTGTTGACCTTTAGGAGTGTTTCTGGTAGAGTCTGATGGGGTGCCATACCCTGGCTCCAAATTCTATTTTTGGTATTTCCTGGGGACTTTGTTGCTCTGTTCCCCTTGCTGTTCTGTTGCACACCCTTAGTGCTTTGCTTGTTTATCTTCAAGATTTTAAGACCCCCAGATGCTCTATCAGTGTGGTGGGGTCAGATTGGGTGCAATTCCCGCACTGTGCAGGAATATCGTCCTCAGGGCTTGGTGGGCCAGGAGTGTTCTGCTCTCTCTCCCTCGCCCTTCCTTTGCTCCTGTGTGCTCTGATCAGACATGTCCCTCTCCCTGAGCTGTAGCTTCAGTGCTGTCCTCTGAAGTGAATTTTTCTGCCAGAAGGGGGGACTGTTCACATAGTTGGGATTGGGGCCGACCCTTCACTCCATTGGGTTTTCAAAGGCTGCTTTTTCTGCCTGATGAAGAATCTCTGGATGGACTTGAAGCTCTAACCTTTAGGTTATAACCAAGTATGTGAACCTTTGTACCCTTGCATGATCGTATATGCTTAATCTACCTCTTGCACAGCTTCCACCTTGGGTCAGCGGCGGCTTGCATGTTGCTATGATTCTGAACAGATTTCAATGGAGTTTCCAGACTAAGACCGACTAGAAAGGTCTAGTGGTTTACTTCAGAGAGTCATCCAATGAAAACTCAGTAGATCACAGCAGTCTAACTATGACCAGACATCAGGATGGTGGAGAACAGGGCAGCATTCAGTTCTATTGTACATGGGGTCACCATGAATCAGGGCCCCCTGATTCTGTGGCTAAAATAACATCTATTTGTCTGTGATGCCCTGGGAGTCCTAGGCCCATCTTGACCTTGGGCATTTTCTTTCCTTACTTTTGAATACCAGATCCCCCAAAAGCTCCATTGTTTTTCGGATGTCAAAGGCAGTGAAAGATTAAAATTACATGTGTACTTTTCTTGTTTATAAATTAAGAACTGTCTGCTTACCTGTGTTGGACATGTGAAGATAACTACGGCCTAACTATAATTCATAAAATTAAAGGGACATATTCATCAGTAGCAGTACAGGATGCTAAATGAAGAAAGCATGTTGATGCGAATGTGTATAGATAATGTTAATGTGGATGAAGCTTCTGACAGTTGCTGAGAGGAAGCAGACCCGTGAGACTCTGCAAGAAGAAGTGCAGCTGCTCTACACCTTCTTCCTTCATGCCTTTCTGAGCTCGCTTAACTAAATGAATGGATCCCACAGGTCTGGGTTCTCTTAGCTCTCTTAGTGGGATCCAGTTATAAGAAAACTCCTTCTGACAATAACACTTGGTTCAGGGTACAAAGGAGACCTCAATCTCAAATCTAATTTGAGGAGAACATTTATTAAGTCTTGTAAGGGGCGTAGACAACATGAGGGCACAGGCACATCATCTGGATGAAGGAAGCCATTAGCATGAGGTCAAAGTGATGACTTCAGATTCACAGTCAGGATGCTAAATAAGGCATGGAACAAAGGAAATTGACAAACTCATCATTGGGTGATTGGTGGCAGATCACTATATTACAGTTACAGGTGGGGTTACAAAAGCCAGAACAGGACCAAGATCAGGACACATACCTTATGTTCAATAGAAGAGTTCACAAGACTGGTTCAGGGTCTTTGGACCAAAGCAGTATAATCGAGATCAATAGAGCATGACTCATGACTATGTGACCTCAGGTACTGTCCCCAGGACAGAGATCTCCATCAAGGACACACCCTGCCAAGCCCAAAGAGAGACTGCCCCTCCCTGGACTGGTTGGAGAAGAAGGGTGGAGGTAATCCACTTTCTAAATGCACTCTGCCTGAGGGCCAGACTATCTATAAAAACAAAAACCAAACTCGCTGCCTACAGTCTCATCACAACTACCCTGTGGATTTTCAAGACTAACTGTATGGACATAGAAAGCCCAGTCTTTCCCCCACAGAGTTGCCTAGTGATTTACAACTGCCGACCAACCAACCATGCGTATCACAGCCCACTGGTAACTGCTACACCACAGGGGCTTATAGCCTTGGTAATTAATCAGAAGGAGTATAGTGGAGGTTTAATTTACATGAGGACTCTGCAAATGGATTTTGGGTTTCTACTATCCATAGTCTTCTGCAAATAGGGTGTTCAGAATTTAAACTCTCATACATTCCTTATAAGAAGATTGAGGGTTCTCCATTTAGTTAAATCCTTGAAACAAAAGATGTTCTGGAAATGCAGTGGGTTAAGCATAGGGCTGCTAACCACAAGGTTGGTGGTTCAAACCAACCAGTTACTGTATGGGAGAATGATGAAGCTGCTTGATGGCAGTGGGTGTTTGGTTTGGAGATTTAAAAACAAACGTGGAAAGGAATTTCTCAGTCTTGTTACCTATAAACCAGACCCATTGCTGCTAAGTCCATTCTTTTTTATTTTTCCTTTGGGTTTCACAGAGACTGTGAATTTGTATGGGGGCAGACAGCCTCATTTTTTCTCCTGTGGAAAGGCTCTTTGACATCATTATTTCTTCCATTTGCCTTAGCTACCCTATGATTAAGAGCAGCTTCAGAATCTTCTGACATCCACTTTGATGTTTTCTTTCTTGTCTCTTTTTAATCGTTTCATTAGGGGCGCATACAGCTCTTATCACAATCCTTCCATGCATCAATTGTGCAAAGCACATTTGTACATTCATTGTCCTCAGCATTCTCAAAACATTTGCTCTCCTCTTAAGCCCCTGGCATCAGCTCCTCATTTTCCCCCGCCCTCCCCGCTCCTCGCCCCCTCATGAATCCTTGATAATTTATAAATTATTATTTTGTCATATCTTGCCCTGTCTGATGTCTCCCTTCACCCACTTTTCTGTTGTCCGTCCCC
>NW_022103899.1:2920347-2945067 GCF_000313985.2 Echinops telfairi | reverse complement strand
TCCTCATTTTCCCCCGCCCTCCCCGCTCCTCCCCCCCTCATGAGCCCTTGATAGTTTATGAATTGTTATTTTGTCATATCTTGCCCTGAAGTCCATTCTTAAGGTAAAATTATACACCACCTTCCAAAGCCAAACTCACTACCATAGTCAATTCTGACTCAAAGTGACTTCAAAGGACAGAGTAGAACTGCTCCTTTGGATGTTTGAGACTCTGAATCTTTACAGAAGCAGGAAGCTTCATATGTCTCCCTTGGCGTGACTGGTAGGGTTGACTGCTGGCCTTGTGGTTATCAGTCCAGTGTGTAACCCACTATACCACAAGGACTCCTGACACCACCTTAAAAGACAAGTACTTTATCAATTGACCGAGGATCTAGTATTGGGAGTATACCAGAGCTTACATTCTGAGCACCCCTTGAAGAAGGCTACGGATAACAGTGAAAACCCAAATCCATCGCAGAGTCCACCCAGGAACTGAGTCTCCACTGAATCCCCTCTGACCATTGACCAACTGTGAATCATCTTGCCCTCAGGGTGCACTAGAAGGTGGGTTACCTCCAGCCAGCTCAGGGAGGGACAGTACACTTTAGGGATCTGCCTAGGTATATCCTTGATATCACTCACCTCACTGTCCTGGGGGTGGTAGTTGGAGTCACATAGCCGTGAGTCATGTCCTGACTGCCTGAAGTTTTTAAAAGAGACACTTGGGTGAGAAATTGTTTGTGGAATGCAAATAAATAAGATTTATTTTCTTTTATGATAGTGGATAACATGAGGGTAAGTGGAAAAAATATTGCTACTGGGGTTCCAGGTCATACATTCTGAGGCTTATTCTAGATAAAGCATGTTTATATATGTGTCTTAGTTGTCTATGCTACTATAACAGAAATACCCCAATGGGTGGCTTTAACAAACTCATTCTCACAGTTTAGAAGGCTAGAAGTTTGAATTCATGGCCCCAGCTCAATCAGAAGCCTTTTTCTCTCTCCTGGTTCAAGTTTTGAAGAAGGCGGGTGGGGGTGGGGGGTGGGGTGGGGGGTGGTGGTCCCTGTTTCCTGTCACTCATAGGCCTGCCAGTTCTTGGGTGTCTCCATGTGTCTTGGCATTAGTCTTCTAGGTTCCCAGCACAGGGACCCTGGGTCCAAAGGCTGTGCTCTACTGTGAGCTCTTCTTTCATGGCATAGAGGGTCCCCCTTTTCAGCTTGATTCTTTACCCTTTCATCTTTCATAAGATAAAATTAGGTTGCAGGCCACCCCTGGGACACTCCCTTCATATCTGATAAGAAGGAGTTAACGGTGGGAAACAACTCCCTTAATCTCTTTAAAACTGGTTGGTTTATTACATCAGCCAGATCACATGATGGGAGAGCATTACATAACTACCAAATCACTGAGAATCATGGCCCAGCCACGTGACACCTATTTTAATGGGAGAAAATTCAATCCATGGCAGTTCCTCTCTGGGATCCGCGGAGGGCTGCAGACAAATCCTCACAGTAACACACTTGTCTTCAGTCTCAGTAGTGTGACTTCAAAGAAAGCCCAATCAAAACCATGCTCCCTGAGGTCAGCTGGGCCATTAGAATCAAAGCAGACAAGTTGGCTCAGATGGTAATGGCAAATGTTTTTTTGAAACTCCAAAAAAGGCAATCTTGGTAGAATTTTTTGGAAGGACACAAGACAATTATGGGGGCTATTAGGAAGAAATTGTAAGAAAGTTGAAAACTGTACTGGTGAGGAAAAAGTCAGGAATGTTATACGGAGAACATTTTTTTCCCATCTTGATAAAGCACCTGTTCATTCTTCAAAGGTAGGAAGGCTGTCATACAAGAATTTCCTTGGGGAACCTTACCCCACTTCCCCTACAACTTCAATCTTGCCCCTTCAGACTTCCTTTTCCCTCCTAAATCTCAAAGAACAATGATAAAGAACACAATTTGAGTCCTTTGAGGATGCCAAATATGCAAATTGAGGAGCCTTACATTCTTTGGGGGAAGAGTTAGACGTTTCTAGAAATATCTAAGCATATAATTGGCATAACATGGTTCACACAAACCTGTTCTGCATCTTAACATGGAGGATAGCAACTGGGGTACTAAAGGCTCATGAGCAGCCATCGAAGGTGCCAGATGGTCTTTCTCCATCCCAAGGAAAGAAGAGCGATGAGACTTAAAAGATAGATGGAAGCAATCGGTCCAATGGACTCATAGATCATGCACACCTCAGCCGAATGCCAGAAGACCTGCATGGGGTCATGTTACCACTAGCAGCTTCTCTGGAAAGGGTCACAGACAGAACTGTATCAGGGAGTCAGGGGAGACCTCACTGCCTCTGGCTTCCTGGTGGCCATGAGGCTGGGGTCAGATATGCTTCCAGGCCCATCCTTCTTTATCTATTCTGACACCAATTGTTTCCCCCATGTCTCCCTACATCTATGCTGGGTTCCATAATTCATTGCAGTAGCCACAGAGATCTCACAGATAATATGATTAAGGGTATTTATTCGGGGAAGTTAATAGGTTACCACAAACCAGGAGCAATAAACAGCAAAGATAAAGTTATTGATTCACAGCAACACCTCTCTTCAGCCAAGTCTCTCTCTGGTCCTTAGCCTCTCAGCCCTGTGGTCCCATGGCTTCTGCCTTTATGAACCAGGAAGCCAGTCCACTTGTGACTCTGCCTCATGGTCCCATCATCTCTGGCCAGGTGAGAAGGAGGTACCCAGTAGTCTCAGTGCTGCTCCTCTGAGCCTCCATGCCACAGTCTGGTGTATGTGGTCTCGGCAACAGCTGCCAATTCAGACGAAGATCTTGGCCATGGTTGTCCAATGATCCCTGGGATGTCTCTCTTTGTCCCAGAAAGCTCTCATACACAGGGGAATAGCTTTGATAGAGGTGTGCTACCCAAATAAAATAAAGAATATTGTCTTAAATAATAATTTATAAATCATCAAAGGCTCATGAAGGAGGGGAAAGAGGGGAGGGAGGGGAAAAATTAGGACCTAATGCCAGGAGCTTAAGTGGAGAGGAAATGCTTTGAGAATGATGAGGGCAATGAATGTACAAATGCGCTTTACACAATTGATGTATGTATGGATTGTGATAAGAGGTGTATGAGCCCCTAATAAAATGATTAGGAAAAAATTTTTTAAATAAATTAAAAAAAAAAGAATATTGTTCTGCATAAACGAGTGGCCATATAGCTGAGAAACAACAAAACCACATGGAAGAAGCATACCAGCCTGTCCCAACACAATCACTGAAAACAAAGTGGGTGCATAAGCAAATGTGGTGAAGAAAGCTGATGGTGCCCGGCTATCAAAAGATATAGAGTCTGGGGTCCTATAGGCGGGAAGATAAACAAGTGGCCATCTAACTGAGAAACAATAAAGTCCACATGGAAGAAACACACTAGCCTGTGAGATCACAAGGTGTTGAAGGAATCAGGTATCAAGCATCAAAGAGCAACAATGACAAAAACCATAACATTGTGACTGAGGGGGAGTGTGGAGTGGGGACCCAGGGCCCATCTGTGGGAAATTGGACATCCCCTTGCAGAAGGGCCGTGGGAGGAGATGAGCCAGTCAGGATGCAGTGTAGCTATGATGAAACATACAATTTTCCTCTAGTTCTTGAATGCTTCCTCCCCCCACTATCATGATCCCAATTCTATCATACAAATCTGGCTAGACCAGAGGATGTACACTGGTACAGATAGGAACAGGAAACACAGGGAATCCAGGACAGATGAACCCCTCAGGACCAGTGGTGAGAGTGGCGATACCGGGAGGGTGGAGGGAAGGTGAGGGAGAAAAAGGAAACAGATTACAAGGATCTACATATAACCTCCTCCCTTGGGGACAGGCAGCCGAGAAGTGGGTGAAGGGAGATGTCGGACAGTGTAAGATATGACAAAATAATAATAATTTATAAATTATCAAGAGTTCATGGGGGAGGGGGGAGCGGGAAGGGAGGGGAAAAATGAAGAGCTGATCCCAAGGGCTCAAGTAGAAAGCAGATGTTTTGAGAATGATGATGGCAACAATGTACAAGGGTACTTGACACAATGGATGTATGAATGGATTGTGATAAGAGTTGTATGAGCCCCAATAAAATGATTTTTAAAAAATTGAATATTGTCTTAAGTCACAGTCCCTAGTAAATCAGTCTTAGAGATGGCTCCAAGGAAATGGTATGACTTGGTGTACACCTTCTACTAGGTTCACAACGTAACCTCATCTTGATCCTGTAACAGAGCACTTCCTCCAAAAGGCAGGCTGTAGCCACAGGCATGAAGTTCAGAATTAGCACTCACTGTGTTATGAATTATGGCTCTCAACTCACTGTCACTGGATCAATGCCAACTCATACTGACCCTGTGGGACAGGGGAGGACTGGTGTGGTGCCCAAGACTTTAGCCCTGAATGGAAGTCATCGATGTTAGAATAATCAACCATTTAAGATCCAAAGGGCAGCATTTATCCAAGGACAAAGTTCAAAGAGTCAGGAAAGAGAGGTCAACAGAAAAAGGAGACACAAGTAATAGGACACTGAGGTGAACGCACTGGATGAGTTAAAAACATGTGTATGAAAAATATTGACTGTAAAACTAGGACCTCATGCACAATAAAAAGTTTTCTTTTGTTTTTCATAGTGCGTAGGTTGTATAAATGTGTAGAAAAGTGAAATTACTTGCTATGACTCTTCTATCCGTAGTTTCGGGAACTCCCACCCGGTCACTATTTGCAAATAAGGTATAGGTGGCTAACTTGGGGACTGGTCATTTTGCCATTCACTGGGGATAAAAGTGAGAGTTCTCAGAAGCAGAAACAGAAGCTTCCCATGACTATTCAGAAAGAGGGGGCATGCGTGATGTGAGATCCCTTCCTGAAGGGCGGAGAGAGCAGAGGCAACATGGAAATAATGCGCTAGGACAGAGGGGCAGCATGGAGACCACGAGGCAGAACAGTGGGCTGCCCCATCCACGGAACAAGTAAACCTGAGCACCTATGGGCAGGAGGCTGGCTTGCAGATTGGGGTGTCATTTGCATATTTAGAGCCACTAAACATGCTTTATAACACTTGCCTGAGCAAGGCAGTGGCCAATGGGCCACATGATGAGAGGCCATGGGCTGTGCCTGCCAGCATGGCTGAGGACAAAATGCTTGCTTCTTTAATGTTTTCTGATCCTGGCTTGTTCATGTCCTTAAGAGCCCCCATAGCATGTTATTATCTGGGATGCTCTGTGGCCATTGCAATGGATTATGGAACCTAGAAGGCAGGGTGCTGTCGCGGGATGGTTGGTGTCGGAAGAGAATAAAGAAAGAGGCTAGGTGAAAGTATGTCTGGCCTCCGCCTGTGGTACTTGGGTTTGAGCTCCCTGTGTGGCCTGTGGAGGTCTGACATGACCTTCACACCGTGCACTCAGTTGGCATCAGGAGTGAGATTCTTGCAAGGCCTCCGGGCTCATGGAAACACGGGGTTTTGCAAGAGAGAGAAGAACGGGGCATGGGAAGTGAAACTTTCGATGCTTAGATGGTTTCTTTGGTTGTTCTTACTTGAAATGGCTGAAAGGAATGTCAGCGGTTACCTTGCAGCCAGGGAGAACAGAGCCTCCTGAAGCGGCCCGGGGCAAAAGCCAGGCCGGTTAAACGAGATGGTTAAAGGGAGGGAGGGCCTGCTGGCATGACTAAGCGCAGGTGCTGCACACTAAAGGACTGCACCTTTAATGTCTGCCGATCCTGACCTGTGGTAACCTGTTTACTTCCCTAATAAGCCCCCTTCATTAGGAGTATTGTCTGTGAGTTTGCAACAGGTTATCAAAACCAGCAGAAAAGCAGAGTTGGAAGAGGGACATCTGATGTCAGAATAGGGTGAAGAAGGATGGAAGGTGGAGGCATTGCCAGACCTCTGCCTTATGGCAATCGGCCGTGGGCTGGTGCGGAATTGGATTCCCCCACCCCCTTATGCAGCCAGAGGAGGTCAGGCCTCCACACCATTTCCTCATTCAAGAAAAGATAGCTTCACATTTTGATATTTTTGTTTAGTAGAGGGTTTAAGAATTTATAGCCATACTTTTTTACTTAACAACATCTTTTTTAAAAAAAAACAACATTATTGTACCTTTCTCTTTTTTTTTTTTTTAAACATTTTATTAGGGGCTCATACAACTGTTATCGCAATCCATACACACATCAATTGTGTAAAGCGCATTTGTACATCTTTCTCAAAACATGTTCTCTCCACTTAAACCCCCGACATTAGGTCCTCATTTTTCCCCTCCCTCCCTATACTTTTCTCTTTTACGTAAAGCATAATCTTTTCTTTTATTGGCATGGTTGTCGGTCTGACTGGTCAAACTGGGAATTTAGGATTTCACATAGAAAAATGCAGGAAGCAAAAGCTAGATGAAACATAGCTTCTGAATGCAGAAAAACATTGTGCATAAATCAGTAACTATGCAGACTGAGTTCTTAATTTAGGAGAAGAGTCTCCAAGTTCCTTTTCCTTATTAATATACCATTGATGAACAACAAAGAGCTCCAGTGGAGCAGTGGGTTCAGCACTGAGCTGTTAACTGTAATGTTAGTGTTTCAAACCAGCCAGAGGAAGGAAGATCGGCCTGTCCAATGTATGGTCTGGAAAACCTGAAGGAGCAGTCCCATTCTGTCTTATAGGACAGAGTCCATCTAATGGCAGTGGGTGGGTTGGGCTGACCCAGGAGAGTCCAGAGGATACTCTTCTGTTTATGTTACAGTTTCATTGCTTAATAGCAGGAAAGGGAAATAGGTTAAGTCTGTCTCCAAATATCCCCCTCCCACTCCCACCAAAAAGCCCAGACCCACTGCCGCCAGTTGATTCTGATTCATACCATCCCTACAGAGGGTTTCTGTGGCTGTATATCATAACCAGACCAGATTGCCTCAACTTTCTTCTGTGGAGTTGCTGGAGGGTTTGAACTGTTGACCTCGTGATTAACAGTTCAACTCTTAAAGTTGCTCTCTCAAAGTAAAGGAATCTTGTCCTGCCAGGCGGTTGTCATCCCAAGGCAGTAGAAAGCTAGGAAAGCCTGAAGCCTCTAGGATGGCCTTGGTTTGTCCTGGGTCTCACAAGTTTCTCCCTGTGGCAATGTGCAGTCTTACCACTTTTATATCATTTCCTATTAGTGGAAAATATTTGAATTTTCTTTCCCTGACAGGTTCGCATCTTGCAGAGGTATGGCTTTCAAAGCTTTTACTGTACACCTCCTCCTCATTTGTTGACTATCTTGTTGTCTGACAATTTGCATTTGTGACAAAAGTAAAAATCTACTGTGGGAGGTGAAATGTCTTAATATGGCTCTTCAATCCATGTCTCTGTAACTCTCTCCAAACATTGGGTAAGACCATGCAAATAGGGTGTGAAACACACACTCATAGAAGGGATTGATTCATTTTAGCTGACACGCCGCCAGTTACTTGAGGACTCAGGGGCACCTGGTCCACACAATGGCATTTTCAGTCCCCGCATGTGCAAGTTGGACAGTGAGTAAGGAAGACCAAAGAAGAATCGAAGCAGCTGAATTGTGGTGCTGGAGAAGAAGATGGAAAGTCCCACGGCCTGCCAAAAGGACAGACAGATCTGCCTTGGAAGAACAGCCAGAGTGCTCCTTAGAGGTAAGGATGGCGAGACTTACACACTTTGGACAGGTTGTCGGGAAAGATCAGTCCCTGGAGAAGGACACATACTTGGTAAAGTAGAGAGGCAGCAAAAGAGAGGAAGACCCTCAAGGAGATGGATTGACACCTTGGTGGCGCAGACGGGCAGTGTGTCCTTCTGTTGTGTACAGGGTCGCTATGGGTCAGAACTGATGAGATGGCACCTAACAACAGCAAAGCCTGAGCTATAAGAATGTGTCCTCTTAAGAAGCATGAACAGAGAGAATTCCCAAACCATTAAGGAAGAATCGCTAGTGGAGCCCATTGGAAATCCCTGCCTGGAGGGGTGTAGACAGCAGACACCATGCCAAGCTGAGCTCAAAGACTGAGCCAAGGAGACCATGAGACAGAGCAGAGGAGCAGCAAGGAGGCTATGAAGCTGTGAGTCAGTGCAGTCAGTGGAATTCCTGGCCCAGGAAGACTGAGACCAAAGGACCACTTGGCTGAGAGGCTAAGGATCAAAGAGAAAGACGTGGCTACAGGCTGTGGAGAGGCACTGCTGTGTCCTTACTGTTTCCTGATCCTGACTTGGGTAACCTGTTAATAACTCTAAAAAATCCTCATGTTTGTGAGCTTTGTCTGTGAGTTCTGTGTGGTTATTACAACAGATCATTGAACCCAGTAGAAGAAGAGCATGTCATGGGAGGAAGAGCTGGTGTCAGAGGAGGGTCACGAAGGACAGTGTTTGGAGGCATGTCTGACCTCTGCCTTGTGGCCGTTGGCCTTGGGCTGATGTTGAGTGGAATTCTCCTTTGTGTAGCAAAGGGAGTCAGATGTGGCCTCCATGCCGTTTTCTCATCTACTACCCTACCATTTGCACACTAACAGTGTCCATCTGGCAGTAATGAAGGCTGAAAGGTGAGGCGAAAATAACTCTGGCTGTGATGGTTAAGGTTCTGTGTCAACTTGACCAAGATCCTCAGGTTGGCAGTTAAGTTAGGATGTCATTTGGCAATTATGTAATGATGTCGTCACTCTCCATTTTGTGATCCGATGTAGTCTTGCTCCATCTTTGCATCAAACCACTGATTTTTCATATAGTGGCATGATCCTTGGAACCTAGGGATATCATGGAAGAGTGTGTGTTTTACATCGGATGGTGTTATAGCCGTAAGCTCCTTTGTAGGGACTTGACTGGATGGCCGTAAGTGAGATCTGGTCTACTGTGCTGTATTCCCAAGGAGGCTTCCCTGTCCCAGATGGCTGCTAAAATGATGAGTGCCAGTGGCGATGTGTATATTCCTGGGAGCAGAAATGAGGAAGGAGGGAAAACTAAGGGCACATGGCCTTCCTCGAAGGACCCTTCCTGCAAATAGCTCAACAATATATGTTTCTGTACCATTTAGTCATGTGACCCTACCTAATGCAAGGGAGCCCGCAGATGTAGCCTGTGTTTTCTGGGCAGTCATTTATATGCTAAAACTTAGGACATCTGAGACCAAGGGCGAAGGGACATACAGATATGGGGAAATAACAAGTTTGGGCCCCAAAAGTGAGGTGATTTGACGAATGAGACGTCAAGCTGGGGGCAGTGCTGAGTGGAATGTGGTGCTGTACATGAACCTGCAAACTATTATGCTGAGTGATAGACGTCGGGCACAAAAGAACAAATCTTGTGTGATCCCACTTGTGGTAGTGATAACTGTTTGCCAATTTGAGGATTAAGAGTAAAGGGGTGGAGTCTAGTCTGTCAATCGGGTCATAGTCAATGAGGTCTCCTTGTGGGCATGGCCTTCTCTTGAGAATTCTGGGAAATCCTGTATTCCCTCTTGGAGGCAGGGACACTCTCTCTCTCTACTGACTCCCAGGGAGACATTGCAGTTGACAAGACACAAGAACTACTCTAGTGCCCTGAGCTGGAGAAGCCACATGGATCTACCCTGATGCAACCAGACCTCCGAAACCGGAGAAGCCACATAGAGACCCCTGCCAGCGCTGAGATGCTTACAGCGCCACTGGATCCAAAAACTTTCTACTAAGGAGCTTGTGATCCTCGTCCTGTATTCAGCATCATTCCCTGTGTCTCATGAGTCTGAAGAGGACTTTATAGATTGGTATCGGACATATGGGCTAATATCAGATTTATGGGCTTGGACTGGACTGGGTTGAGATGCTTTCTTAATGTACCTCTTACATAAAACTCTCTCTTAGACACATTTGGGTGTTTATAACTGTTTTTCTAGTCTACCTGGACTAACCTACCACTCATATGAAATATCGAGTGTGGGGAAATATATAGATATCAAAGTTGTCAACAGAGATAGGCTGGAGGGGAAAATGAAGAACTGTTACTTAAGGGGTCCTAATTTTATCACTTTCAGTGATGAAAAAATTTAGAAAGAGATGGAATTGAAACCTGGCCTACCACAAAGAAACTCCAGGGTAAGGCTAAGAGGAGTCACCAGAACCTTGCCTATTGGACCTGCCACCGGCAAGGGCATTGAGCTGCCGGTGAGCTGTAACGTGTAATTAGGGATTTGTGTGGCTCTGAGGCCTTCCGTTTTATAGAGCACTCTGTTGTGCTCTCTTCTCAGAGACCAAGCTCACTTGCCATCAAGTCAATTACAGGGTAGAACCGTCCCTGTGGGTTACCGAGACTGTAACTCTGTGGGAGTAGAAAGCCTCATCTTTCTCTGGAGAAGCAGTTGGTGGATTTGAACTGCGAATCTCAAAGTGAGCAGTTCAATACCGAACCCACTAGACCACCAGGGCTCTAGCCTTCAATTTCTCATCACATGGGCATTAAACCCAGTGCTATGGGGTCTATTTAAATTCATAGAGACCCTCTAGGACAGACTAGAACTGCCCTACCCCAAACCAAACGCACTGCCATTGAGTTGATTCTGACTTATAATGACTCCAGATAGGGTTTCTCAGTCACTGAGGGTAGCAGACAGGATTATTTTTCTCCTTCAGAACTACTAGTGGGTTTGAACCACTGACCCAATGCTTAAGAAGCATATGGTGTCTATTTACTGTAGCCTGCCATGATCTTTTAAAGTTGCAGTTAAAATATTTTAAACCATGTCTACTAGTTATACTAATAAACCAGATGAATTATTTTCCATTAACATCCATGTCTTCCATTTTTATTATTTTAATTACCTACATGTTGTAATTATATTCCTACTGTACTTTTTCCCCCCAGCAAATTAATTATTTCTTGGTGAGTTGGCCCTTAAATCAGATATCATATGAGCCACATAAAAAGAGTAATGATAAACACTCTAATATGCAGTGATTTAGGTTTAAAGCAGTTTTAATGACTTCTGGAAATGAAATTTATATATTACTTCATTAATATTGTTTTATATTCAAATTCCTTTTTAATCATTAACTATTACTGTGAGGTATAAGATAATTGAAAACACTGGAGGTATTGTTCTTAAAAAAATAGAGCAGCACAAAGTACTAACTAGTGACTCAAGGACCCTATTTGAAAAATCATTTGGCATTTCCCTGCCACCCAAGTGTGCCTGTTTCTCTCTTTTCTTCCTCATTTTCACTCAAGTAAACGTTAACACGGACTTTCTAATTGTAGTCACAGATCTGCCAAAGAGGCTTTTGATAGAGCAAAACTGCGAAATACCTAGAAATTTAAAACCCTAGAATCAAAGAATCAGACCCTAGAATGTTAGAGCCCAAGGAGTTTTACAGGTTTTTTACTTCAACCCTCTAATTTTACAGCCTCACAGTCCAGAGAAGAGAGCAATTCAAGACCACGCAGAGCACTAGAAATGGAGCTGGAGTCCCCGTCATGGTATTTCAAATTCATGGATTTCTCAAAAATGCTATTTAGCAAACAGCTTGCATTAACAGAAGAGAAAAATCAAATGGGATGATTCAAAGATTTTTCCATGTTGATATTTGAAAATTTTAACAAATTCGCACTGACTTGCCTGGCTCTTTTGAGTTACTCTACTTCCCTTTACAGCCACGAAATCCCGAGCAAATCCAAATCCACCAAGGGGGAATTGCCTGATTGAATTCCTGGAATGGATTCTACACCGCAAGTACTTCACAGTAGCTTTAATCCTCTTTACATTACTTAGGAATTTTTATTATAATAGAATTTCAATTAGATCTGGAAGGGACCTTAGAAAGTATGTAGTCCAAATCCCTTTATGCTTGTGCTTAATTTATGGCTTATTTTATGCTTCTAATGATTGCTATAAGGAGCCCTGGTGGTGTAGTGGTTACACGTTGGGCTGCAATTCACATGGTTGGCAGTTTGTAACCACCAGCAGTTCCATGGGAGAAAGACTAGACTTTCTATTCCTGTAAACAGTCTCAGAACACCAGAGGTGGGTCGCTATGAGTCAGCATTGACTCGGTGGCAGTGAGCTTGGTTTTGGTGGCACTGTGGACTAGGCATTGTACTGCTAATCCCAAGACTGGCAGTTCAAATCCACCAGCCACTCCACAGGAGAAACATGATGCTGTCTGCTCCTGTAAAGAGTTACGGTCTAAGAAACCCAAAGGAGTAGTTATATTCTGTCCCACAGGGTCTCTGTGAGTTGGATTAGACTCAATGGCAAAAGAACTATTGATATAGCATGGTTCTGAGATGGCAAAAAGGAATAAGAAAATCCAGGGCTACATACAATTAAGCACTTTTTAAAGAAAAAATGAAATTCAAGTGAGGCTCCATGTTTATCAGTGATGCTTTCTTCACTGAACGCTGACTTGCACTTGGGTATTTGCAGGGGCTAGACTTTTCTTTTGATTTTGCCTTCCCTGAATCAGAAGTTTCAGCAGTGTTCTCAACCTTCCTAATGCCACGACCCTTTCGTACAGTTCCTCATGTGGTGGTGACCCCCCCAACCATAAAATTGTGTTCATTTGCTACTTCATAACTGTCATTTTGCTACTGTTATAAATCGGGTGACCCCGTGAAAGGGTCATTTGATCCCCCAAAGGGGTCACGACCCACAGGTTGAGAACCTCCGATCCTCAGAGACCCAAGATGAAAAGGTTGCCATGCTTACCGCTTCTATGACCGGAAGTGAGCCGATTTGGAAGTGGTTCTCCTTCACTGGTGATCAGCAGAGGACCCCAGACACACAGACAATATTCCCTTCCAAGTTCACTGAAGGACGAAAGGCCTCACAATCAACTCTGAACATCCTTTATGCTCTTTGATAACAAAGGGTTTCTTTCTATCACACTTCCATCCAGTGCTCATGAAATACTTCCACGCTCTGCTTCTCCAGGTGCGATGCTAGCTGTGACGTCTCTAAGGCTAAAGCCCCACGGCCAACAGTGCACGTTTGTCCACCTTTAGTGACCATACACCTTTGGCGACTGAGAGGAGCCTTTCAGGATAGTGGTAGAAGGGACGAAACCCACCATCTTTAGATGCCAAGAACAGCTCATTTTAGTCAACACTTATCTTTACAGGGTAGGATGAGACCAGGGTCTCATTAAAAGCATCCCTGACTAGGTGGAGCAAAGGTTTGTTTCTAAGATTTGCTCATAAAGCCCAATTTCTAAGTAGTTAAAATAAAACAGATTAACAATATTTAAATGGATTTCTTTAAAAGAAAAAAAAAAGCAACCCCCCCACCATTTTTATTATGAATTAGGAGGGGTTCACATTTCAGGTGGTGCCCTGCTGGTGTAATGGGTTATGTGCTGGGCTGCTAACTGCAAGAGCAGCAGTCAAAATCTGCCAGCGGCTCTTGGGGAAGAATATTGAGACTGTCTACACCTGTAAAGAGTTCCAGTCTCCAAAACCCACTGGGGCAGTTCTGCTCTGCCCTGCAGGGCCACCATGCACCCTGCCCCGGAATTGACCTGATGCCCGTGAAGTTTGGTTTTTGATGTACACTGCAGATCATGATTTCTGTATTCAACGACTTCAACAATGTATCTAACCTCCTAATAACTTGCCTATCTGCCGTCCCTCCTTTCTTCCACCATCTCCCTCTTGGACATTGTCTTCCCTTTCACCCCATTAACACCCCTTGAACCTATTGCCTCCCCTCCCCTAACATCCCTGGTAACCATCAAAGGCTGTTTCTTTTTAGTATAAAAACTTTTATCTTCCCCCTCCCTGGGGGATGGACGACAGAAAAGTGGGTGAAGGTAGACATTGGACAGTGTAAAACATGAAAAAATAACAATAATTTATAAATTATCAAGGGTCCGTGAGACGAGGGAGGGGAGAAAATGAGGAGCTGATACCAAGGGCTCAAGTAGAAAGCAAATGTTTAGAGAATGATGATGGCAACAAATGTACAAATGTGCTTGACACAACGGATGGATGGATGGATTGTGATAAGAATTGGACGAGTCCCCAATAAAATGATTTTTTAAAAAAACACAAAAAAACATTTATCTTGATTTTTTTTCTTTTCTAACAGTCATTGCATACAATATTTGTCCTTTTTTATTTTTAATTTTAATCATTTTATTAGGGGCTCATACAACTCTTATCACAATCCATACACACATCAATGTGTAAAGCGCATTTGTACATTCATTGCCCTCATCATTCTCAAAACATTTCCTCTCTACTTAAGCCCCCGGCATTAGGTCCTCATTTTTCCCCTCCCTCCCCGCTCCCTCCTCCCTCATGAGCCCTTGATAGTTTATAAATTGTTATTTTGTCATCTCTTGTCCTGTCCGACGTCTCCCTTCACCCACTTTTCTGTTGTCCGTCCCCCAGGGAGGAGGTCACATATAGTTCCTTGTAATCGGTTCCCTCTTTCCTACCCACTCTCCCTCTACCCTCCCTGTTTCGCCACTCACACCACTGGTCCTGTAGGGCTCATCTGCCCTGGATTCCCTGGATTTTCAGTTCCTATCTGTACCAGTGTACATCCTCTGGTCTATATTTGTCCTTTTTTAATGGATTAACTGCACTCATAGTGACCCTATAGGACAGAATAGAACTTCTGTGTGGGTTTCTGAGACTGTAACTGCTTATGGACAGAAAGCCTCATCTTTCTCCTGCAGAGTGGCTGGTGGATTTCAAACTGCTGACCTTGTGGTTATCAAGCCAGCATGTAACCCATTAAGCTACCAGGCCACCATGCATTAGGATGCTCACGTCAGTGAGAGGTGAGTGTAACTTCACTCCGCTGGATGTCTCCAGATCCACCTATGCCGTGAGGTGCTTCACAGTTCCAACATTATTCCTCAGCAAGGAGTCGTATTCCGTTGTGCTTCTGTACTTGGAGACCTCTTTGACTATAAGCCCATAGCTGAGTAGATTCTGACTCATAGCAAACCCATGTGGCATCCTGAGAGTTTTCAAGGCTGTAAAGCAGTGGTTCTCAACCTTCCTAATGCCGCTACCCTCTATACAGTTCCTCATGTTGTGGTGACCCCCCCAACCATAACATTATTTTTATTGCTACTTCGTAGCTGTAATTTTGCTACTGTTATGAATCCGGCGACCCCTGTGAAAGAGTCGCTTGACCCCCAAAGGGGTCACGCTCCACAGGTTGAGAACTGCTGCAAAGCTTTCACTCATTATGAGCAGGCAACCTGGGCATTCTCCCTCGGAGGGGCTGCTGAGTCTGAACCATCAACCTTTTGTAAGTCGCACAATGCTTAACCCCCTGGGCCACAAGGGCTCCATCTAAAATCAAATCCATTGTCGTTGAGTGGATTAGACTCATACTGACCTTATAAAGGGTTTCAGAGATTGTGAACCTTCATTGGGGTAAAGACAACCCCATTTTTCTGTCCCTTTATTGGCCGTAAACCAACTTAAACTGATCAGAGTGCTATGGAGCCAATTCTGACTCATCTTTGTGGGAGTGGACAGCTGCCTCTTCATCAGAGCAGCTGATGGGTTTGAACCACCAACTCTGGGATGAGGAGCCCAATTTCTAACCCATAGTGCCAGAGAACAGCTTAGGCCTCGCTAAAGCTTTGTGATTAATAAAGGCGACTTCTATCCCATGGAAACTTTAGTTTTCTGATACAAAGGCCATAACCTGCCCAGGGCACTTCAAGCAAAAGCCTATTAAGAATGTAAAGTGTAATATCAAAATCATTCTTTTATTAGCACTTTGGATGTGTTATCAAAAGATAGCCCTCTCTGGAGAAGGACGTCATGCTTGGTAAAGTCAAGGGTCAGCAAGAGAGAGGAAGACCCTCCCTGAGATGGATTGACAAGAACGGGCTGGCACAATAACTGCGAGGATGTCGCGGGACCAGCGGGTGTTTCATCCTGTTGTGGGCAGAGCTGTTACGAACAGCAGTAGACTGGAGAGTACCCGGCAGCAGTAGCACCTCACGATGGAATTCCCCACGTGCAGTTGATCGATCACCTAGGCGCCAGTCTGGGGGCTCTGTGCTTTTTCTGGTGAGTTCAAGGTTGATTTCTCAAACGTTTTTCTCCATTTGATCCTTTGCATGAAGAGGAAGATCGGTTGTGAAGGAGTCAGAACTAGCTCTGAGTCCGAATTTTTCTTCTTTTTCTTTTCAGAGTAGTATGAAATTTGGATGCTAATTGGATTTTGTTCATTTAATTAGATGTATGAGTTATGGAGTATAAAATAAGCCACACTAGCTGCTTCCTCACGGATTATAATAAATCTCTCAGAGAGAAGAGCAAAATGGTATAAACTGTAATCAAAATAGTATATGATATCACTTAATGCCGGAAGAATGAATTATTTCCAAGGACTCTTCCTGAAAAATTAGGTTGGGAGATTGGCTAAATCTTTAGATCCTTCCTGCTTTTTCTTCCACAAGGTCAACAGAAAGCAGGTATTGCAAGGCACAATTTAAACTGTAATTATCACCTGGCATTCTCTCGTCATGATTCCCAACAACTCACACCAGTGGGCTTTGGTTTTTCTCTGCTCAAAAGAAGCTTTGAAGTGGAAAGTATTACCTACTGATAATCGCTTTGTTGGCCAGGTTACACAACAGGATAACAAAACAAAACTTGCTATACAACAGACAAAATCTTCAATCTCCCATAGAAATATTTGTAGCCACCCACAACTATGTGCCTGAATATAATTTTCGTGGTAGCAGTAATGACACAGCCCCTGGGACTCACGAAAGGTCTCCAGGCCTGAAAAAGTGCAGAGCCAACCCATTGCTCTAACAACCTACCAACCCCTCTCGCCACTGCCGTCCAGTCAGTTCTGAGTCACAGTGACTCCAGAGGACAGGACAGAACTGTCCCTCTGGGTTTCTGAAACTGTAAATCCTTATGGGGGCAGACAGCCTCATCTTCCTCCTGCAGTGCAGCTGGTGGGTTCAAATTGCTGACCTTGTGATTAGCAGCCCAATGCAGAACCCGTAAAGCTACCAGGGCTCCTTCAACTACCCACAGCATAGGTCCCAAATTTATTTGGTCTACTGTTCCCTTCTTAGAAAAAAAAAAAAAAATTAGTCTGTCAATTAGATCTTTTGCACTATAGCCCACAATCCAGGGTCAAGTGTAGCTATCTGTTTTGGCAGCCTCCCAGGATCATTGCAGTGTTCCCCAATCACCCACTTTGGAAAACACTGACCTACAGCAACCTCCCCCACTTCTCTAAAAAACAAAACAAAACACCTCACTGCCATTGAGTCTCTTCCACTTCACAGTGACACTATGAAGGGTTTCCCGGGCTTCGTAAGTCTTTCCAGGAGGAGAGAGCTTAATAGTTTTCCCACGGAACAGCAAGTGAGTTTGAACGGCTGCCTTGACAACACTTAACGTGCAGTAAGATATGCAATATTTTGATTAAATTTTTTTTCTTTTGGGAAACCCTCTCTCTAGACTACGCAGTGGCGTCCAGAGGCCTCTAAGTTCCTTGCCTCTACAGCCTGGACCACACATCAGGGCCAGGAGGCGTCTCTTCCCTTCATCTCTCCTCCCTAAACTGTACTGTCCTCTGATGTGGGCCCCTTAGATCACCTGGCTGAGGTTTCCAACAAGAACACTACAGAAATTCTTTAGTGAAGAGCAGGTGGGGAAGCCTGCAGGCAGCAACCTCCAAATGCCTTCTAACTCCAGGCTCTGTATTTATTACCTGTGCTCCTAGATGGGATGAGTGTGGGCTTGCTCCGTTCCTGAAAGGATGGGAAGCTGGTGTATCTTGAAACGGAAAATATTGCTTTCTCTTAAATATATATCTACATCTCAGAGTTGACTCTATGCGTGTCAGAGTAGACCTGTGCTCCGCAGGGTTTTCAATGGTTTGGCTTTTGGAAATATACCGCCAGGCCTTTCTTCCAAGGCACCTTTTGATAGACGCAAAGCTCCAACCCTCTAGTCAGCAGACGACCACGCTCACCCTTTTTACCACGCCCAGGGACTGTGCCTGCCAAAGAACACAATAGCTCCCTACCTGCCCCAGACTTTGTGAGTAAGCTGAAACAAGGGCCTATTTTATGAACAAGGGAACGATACCTACTGAGAAGGACATAGGGAGCTAACCTAGGTGGTTTTAGGAATTAATGATAAAGACCTATTTTTAGATCAATATCTCCCTGTTATATGCATAATAAATATTTCTCTATGATTGTAGAAGCACGATAGTGAATGGATATAAATTTTATTTCTTCCCTCTCACGCTCTTATGACTTCTCTTCCAAATGAATCAAGGATTTATTGATAATTTGTGGGATACAGGAAGGTTATTTCCCAGGCTGTCCCCCATAATGTATGCCATCCCTCAGCTGCTGCTTGTTAACACATAGTCAATGGCTATTCACTTGGAGGCACACTGCTTAAAGGTTATCTGCCTGAAGGTTATCAGCCATTTAGAGCAACCAGGCCCTATGGTCTGTCCCACCCTAGGTGGGGCCCACGCCCTTCTAATAAGGATAGTGGATTGTTCTCCTGAAAGAGAGCCCAAAGACAAGGTCAAGCCAACTCAAGGAGGATCAAGGTTAAGCTGCCATCTTGACTTTAGAGTCCACCTATCTTGTCACATGTATACCCCTAGTGCCTCCTCTTCCTATTGCGTGTACACTCCTAGCGTGTCGCCCTCCTATTGCACATATGCCTATTGTGCAGCCCCTTCCTGTTATGATGTAATTAGGGGGACTTGCACGTCCCCTAAGTGTATATAAGCTGTGATTTCAAATATATCTGCTCTCTCTGCGCAGACCTGGGTGCTGAGATCTTGACAGACCCAGAGGTGAGCTCTAGCATGCTTTATCTTGTCTGATGTCTATTTTTACCCCACAATCACACAACCGCCCCTTGGACCCATTTGATTGTGGGGGCTGGTACCCCAAAATAATTTACCAGTAGTGGTGTCATGTAGTTCTGGTCTCGCGTAAGAGTGGTCGTGGTTTGTGTAGACTATTAGTCTTGTGGACTAACTTCTTCTTGGACCCTGGTCTCCTTCCTCGTCTCTGGATTCATAGAGCCCCATGGTTGTATCTTAAAGTGGATTTGTTGTGTTTAACAGACTCTCAGTTTCAACAACATTTCAAGAGCTCATGGAGAGTCATAATTTAACCGTTTTGTTTTAAGAAAGAAGCTGAATATAAACTTTAAATTTGGGTCTAAGCAAAAATGAATTTTCAAAAGCATCTTCTAAATTTTATCTTAAAGTAAGCACTTCTAATGGAAAGGATTTTCTTGATAAATAGGTCTAGAGAGTTAATGAACCAATACAGATTAAGTAGAAGAAGGGTTAAAAAGCAAAGACGTCATTTGAGGGCTAAGGGGCATGTAACCCAAGCCATGGTCTTTTCAAAGACCTCACAGGCATCAAAAGCTGGCAACGAGGAAGGAAGACCGAGGAACTCTGATGCACTTGAATTATGGTGCTGGTGAAACATGCTGAAAGTGCCCTTGACCGATAGAAAAACCAAGACATTTGTCTTGGAAAAAGAACAGCCAGAATGCACCTTATGAGTGAGGCTACTGAGATGTTGTCTCATGTGCTCTGGCATGTCGTCAGGAGAGACCGGTCCCTGGGAAAAAGACACCCTGTAAAGTAGAGGGTCAAAACCAAAACTTCAGGCAGCCCCTCCACGAGGTGGATTGGCACAGTGGCTGCAGCAATGGGCTTAAACAGCAGGCCGGGTGCAGGCCTGGGCCGGTGGTCACTTTGTCGTACAGGGTTGCTGTGAGTTGAAACAGACTCCTTGGCACCGAACAACAGAATAGAGTAAGGTAATTCACACAAGCATGGAAGCTGGGATAATGGCAATTTACTTTCTGGCAATATTGGGTTATGGGATACCCTGGGAATAAATGAATTAAGCTCCTTGGCAAAAGGTAATCTTTGCCCTTATTTAACATGCAAGATTAAAACCAATACAATTTGGTTCAATTCGGGAATCTGATTGCACTGCGAACTCACAACTCTGCATGAACGTTTGACATGAACTTGAAGCAATGTCTTTATGACAATTTTGGAACAAACAAAACTGAATAAAGACCAGCTCATGAAGCTAAGGGAAGCCGAATCGGAGGAAACCCTTTTGAAGGCCCAATGAGAAACGTTGTTGGTAAGGGCACGGATTGTGCTCTCAAGATTGACCAGCCTCACCTTTCTCCTCTTCTTAAGTGGAATTCGATGGCAAAGACTTGCTAGAGGAAGTATGATCTGGGGTTGGGAGCTGTTGATCGAGTCAACTTTTGACTTCGGCGACTTCACACACCCCAGAAGGGAGGTCATGCCGCCCCACGATTAATGGGCTATGTGCTGGTGTCTCCCTCATCCTGATGACTTGTCTTTGTCGGGTCTTTATCCTGTTGAAGACTTTATAAAGGGGGCTGTATGAAATATGGACCCCTGGTGGTATAGTGGGTTATGCGTTGGCTTGCTGACGGAAAGGTCGGTCATTTGAAGCCAGCAGCCATTCCACAGGAGCAAGATGGCTCATTTGACCCATAAACATTTACAGTGTGGAACCAGGTGCATTCTACCCTGTTCCTAGGATCAACAAGCGTCAGCTTGACTTAATGGCAGTGAGTTAGTATAAAATATATTTGAATTTTGGGTCTTTTTCTCCTAGAACAGGACCCTCCAGAGGAAGAAAAGACCTTGTGGTGTATCCCTGTAAAGATTACAGTCTAGGAATCCCTATGGGGCTATTCTACTCTGTAATACAGGGGCATGATGAGTCAGAATCAACTTGACAGCACACAACAACACATTTTTAGTAGTTAACCTCCTGCCATCGAGTCTACTCTGACTCATAGGGATCCTATAGGACAGCTCAGAACTTCCCTTTCCCAACATTTTTAAATGTGCAGTGAGACCACTCTCCAACTTAATTAGCTCTGAGGGACCCTGTGAATTGCCTAACCGGCTCAATGACCTTACCGTTAGGATATAGGAGATATTGTCACAGGATGTTGAAATACATACACCTCATCTATTATCCATATCTAATCCATTCTTTCTTTCCTGCTCACCTGTTTCTTCTAGCCCTTTCCTCCTAGGAAAGTATCCCACACAGCAAACGAGTATTCCTTATAACCAGATCTGGATCACTAAACGGGAAGACAAGTCATGACTTAAGTTGGCCCCTGAACAAAAGAACGCTGGCCTAGGAACAAAGAGCCAACGCCACCAGACCAACTTAGGCATCATTTGGAAGCAAAAGATTCGATAAACCCATTTCCTGGCCAAGAATCATAAACTGCTCCAATGCATATTCATGACCATTTCCCGGAAATATGTTACATATTCATAATCCCCTCAATTTACAACTTAGTCAATTTACTTCCTGGGGTAAGATGATAAATCTCCTTTCATTTGCAGCTTGCCTTGGCTCTAGTCTGCAGCTTGCTCCTTGCTTGATCAACCAAACAAATGCTTTCCCCTTTAGCTTTTTCTTTTAATCATTTTATTAGGGGCTCATACAACTCTTATCACAATCCACACACACATCAATTGTGTAAAGCGCATTTGTACATTCATTGCCCTCATCATTCTCAAAACATTTGCTCTCCACTTAAGCCCCTGGCATCAGCTCCTCATTTTTCCCCTCCCTCATGAACCCTTGATAATTTATAAATTATTATTTTGTCATATCTTGCCCTGTCCAACGTCTCCCTTCACCTACTTTTCTGTTGTACATCCCCCAGGGAGGAGGTCACAGGTAGATCCTTGTAATTGGTTCCCCCTTTCCAACCCGCTCTCCCTCTGCGCTCCCAGTATTGCCACTCACACCACTGGTCCTCAAGGGATCGTCCGCCCTGGGTTCCGTGTGTTTCCAGTTCCTATCTGTACCAGTGTACATCCGCTGGTCTAGCCATATTTGTAAGGTAGAATTTGGATCATGATAATGGGGAAGGAGGAAGCACTTAGGAACTAGAGGAAAATTGTATTTTTCATCATTGCTACATCGCACCCTGACTGGCTCGTCTCCTCCCCGAGACCCTTCTGTAAGGGGATGTCCAGTGGCCTACAGATGGGCTTTGGGTCTTCACTCCACACTCCCCACCTCATTCACTATGGTAAGATTTTTTGTTCTTTGATGCCTGATACCTGATCTCTTCGACACCTCATGATCACACAGGCTGGTGTGCTTCTTCCATGTGGGCTTTGTTACTTCTGAGCTAGATGGCCGCTTGTTTACCTTCAAGCGATTGTGTTGGGAAGGTGTGCATCATGGGATGCCAATTTAATAGAACAACATGTTCTTGCATTGAGTAAGTACTTGAGTGGAGGTCCAATGTCCATCTACTGCCTTAATACTAAACCTATAAATAAATCCACGTTGATCTATTTCCCCACCATCCTATATAAATATATTCACATATGTGCATGTCTGTATTTAGACCACTCTAAATACTCTTTGTCTCCTAGTTCTTTCCTCTATTTCCTTTTACTTTTCTCTTGTCTCACTATCATGCTCAGCCTTCATTTGGGTTTCAGTCTTTTCTCTCGGTTACATTGCCCTTGCTGAATCCCGTGTAGTAGGGTTCTTGATACTCTTTTTTTTGGGGGGGTGGGGTGGTGAAGAGGCTCATCTGTTCCACCAGAGCAGCTGGTGGGTTCATTGTGCTGCCCTTGGGGTAGCACCCCCATGCACTAGTCCACTCGTAGGACCTGGGTGAGTTGGGATCGACTCGGCCGTACTGGGTGTGCTTTGTTTGGAGGGGATTTGGAGGGACGGTGAGAGATAAAGAACATGGTGGACCAGGACTCAGTTTGAGGCATCTGCAGGATTTTGAGCCTGAATTGGGAGGAGGGGGTGGGCAGTATTATTTTGAAATAAAATATGACAATCCTCTGGATAGGAACTATACTTTGATATTTTCAGAGCCATGCTTCCTTTACATGGCTTTACCTGCACATCTGCCATGGCCTGCCTCAGGAACAGTCCGGACACCCAGGTTAGCATCCTGCTGTTGAGCAAATATGATGTTTTCAGTATTCAGAAATTAAACATTTAATTTGCATTTAGTTACAAGAACAAAAATAAAAACTATCAGCGTTTCAGTTTGTTCTGCTATGAGGTGCCTGCCACAGAATTGAATTGAGTGAGACCCATAGTGACCACACGTTTTCTAGTCTAGATGCAGATTCTTGCCAGATCTGCAACTCGGAAAGCTGCCGGGTGGCTTTGAACCACCAATTTTTCTGCTAGCAGTTGAGCACTTAACCATCAAGCCACCACAGCTCCTCTGTGGGAGCTTCACAACCATTTATGATCATTTCCTCACAACTCAGTCCAAAGTGCTGTCTCTCTTCAATGAAATTTGACCAAAGTCTAATTGCTTAACCCTGGCAGAGTCCCAGTTAAAGCTTCACGTCTTTGATTTCTTAGCCCTTTTGCGTTATCTTTTTGACTTCACCGAGGTTACAAGATAATACAAAACGTATTCATGGAAGAACCAGTAGCAGATGCCTGGTAAAGTGTTTCTCTAGCTCCCTGTAACTGAGATGGGAGGGGCAGCCTGTTCCCGCTGTACCTTCTCGCAGTGCAGCTAGTGACACGCTGTCCGTGCGGGCTGCTGTTTCCCTTCAGCACACCAGCACACCGTCTTGTAGATGAAACAAGGGAAGTACCACGGATTTTTAATCTGCGTGTCCTGGTTTCCTCCACACATCTTCCTAGGACAGATCCCCAGCCCCAACCGGCCTCCTTGGCTGCGTCCTCCACAGGGAGACCCCTGTGAAGGTCTGACAGGCTAGTGTTAAGTAAAATCTGACTGTGCGGATTCATCTCGTAGTTGTCAGCTTCATTAAATGTGTACACTAGTATCTTTGAAGAATTAAAATGCGTTCTTTGTTTAAGAGCAGATGCTACAAGGATGGTGTTTCCTCAGTTTTCTACTTGATTCCTAACCTAGTGGCTCGTGACAGTCAAGATAGCTGTTAGTCTTTTCGCATTGGGTTTGCCTTAGGTCCTTCTGAGGGGACTGGTTATGAGTCCAGTCAAAGCTCATTCAGGATTAGATCTTTTAGAGATAGCGGACAATTTTATTTTATTTTTTAATTTACTGCATTTTAAAAAGGTTTTATTGTGAATTAAATGAAGGTGGATTGGGCAGATCATCAGTTTTACATTCAGCAGTTCTTGCTTCAACTCCTCTACCTGCAATCCCCTCAACGCATCTTCATTTATCTCCCTTCCTGCCTGTGTCCTCTCTTGTCCACCCCCCATTTCTTCCCCTCCAACCCTGTGTCTGTTGTCCTTGGAATGCCGCTGATCATAAATGGGTCATTAGTCTGACACAATGCTAAGTTCCACTCTAGACCTGAAGGGTGGCTAAGAGCCATATGTAATCTTGGGGGTTCCTTCAGGTTCTGCTTGACCTGTAAGCTTGGTCTCATTTGTGATTTGGAGTTTGTTCCACACTTTTCTTCCATTCTATCCAGGACTTCCTAATGTGCGATTTTTCAGAGTAGGTGGTGGGGGCTGGCTGTTATCTAGCTCTGCTGATCTTGGGTGGTGGAAACGGATGTTTGTGTGGTCCTTTCAGTCTCCATTGAAATCTTCTAGAGTTTCCTCTTTCTTTTTTTTTTTCTTTAAAAAAAATCATTTTATTTGGGGCTCATACAACTGTTATCCCAATCCATACACACATCAATTGTGTAAAGCGCATTTGTACATCGTTTCTCAAAACATTTTCTCTCCATTTA
>NW_022103899.1:2878693-2918853 GCF_000313985.2 Echinops telfairi | reverse complement strand
CTGACGAAGAACAAATTAAAATATACCAAGCAAGAAAAACTTGTGTTTTCCAGTCTAGCCTGTTGGGGCACCATGCCCTGTCTCCAATGTCCACCCTTATCATTCCCTGGGGATCTTTCTACTCCCCTCCCCTGCTGTTCCACTGCACCCCCCCACCCCCCCAGTGCCTTGCCTCAGCATGGCGGGGTCAGATCAGGCGCAATTCCCACACTGTGTAGAGTTTCCTCTTTCCTCTGGATGTGAAGAGACAAACAATCTTTACCCATTGTCCAGAGGCGTCAGAATGGATTAGATGGTGGTGAGTTTGTTTTTTCTTTTCCGGTTGTCCTTCTCCAGGCATCTCCGCCAGCGTTCCATGGGCCAACGGGTGCTTAGTAGCAACCAGGTGTGACTGTTTGCACACCCAGGGTCTCGACACTGAAAGCCTAGACGTGAGCAGGAACGGTGGATGGCTGCCGCAGGTCCAGTGACTGGCCACTTACACCCTCCTCTCACAGCCCCAGGGGGACTTAGAGGGTTACCCCTAGAACGCTGGCTGTCCAAAGCGTCAGAGTCTGAAGTGCCAGGCACTCCCCACAGACCCTCGACCATTTTATTTTTGAACTCATGTTTAAAAACAATTGTGGTAAATAGATATATACGTACACACGCAAATATAGCTATCAAGATTTTTTTTAATTAAGAGATAATTTTATTGAGATAATTTACAGCTCTTACAGCAATCTTTACATCACTGGTATCAAGCATATTTGTACATAGGTTGCCATCGTTATTTTCTAAACATTTAGTTTCTATTTGAGCCCTTGGTATCAGCTCCTCTTTTTTCCCTCCCTTAGTGCAAGATTTTTGAGAGCAATCTTCCCATGTACAGTTTGATGACATTCTTCATGTTACTGGAATTTATTTCTGATGTCTGATCTTCCTAGTGGTCACATGATAGACTATAATGAGGGAGAGGGAGAGATGACCGGGAATCTGAATCAGACGACCTGAATCAGTCTGGTGTCATGAAAAAGGTTGAGGAGAGCTTGGCCTTAAACCCACTGCGAGCCTGTTCGACAATGGCTCTCTGGGCTTTCACGATCATATCAACAATATCTGCCCCTGTGGGTTGGGTTGGGAGCAGGCAAGACAGGACAGGAGAGAGGTTTCCTGTGTCCTATACCTATAGATAACAACAGGCTTTGGTATCGGTGGCAGCATATGGATGTGCGCATTACCAATACAATTGGAATGACAAAGGCTAGGGAGGGTGATGCTGTTGGAATTCTGAACATGGAGACCCGGGGAAGTGGGATCTCTGGGAGAATGGGGTGCTGAAAGGAGGAATGGGACATCAAAGACAGTTGCCTAGGATTTTACCTGGGGTGGTCCTAAAACATGCATTATCTTTGCCTTAAATAATAAACACCAGTGGCATACAAACCTGCTAGTCTCCAGTGACATTTGGTGTCGTGGTAAAATCTGATTACAAAACATCTAGGAAGCAAAAATGCAGCATCGATTTAATTTATGTTTTATCCTATTTGATGCCTTAGCTTTTTTTCTTCAGGAACCAAGCTACCGGCATGCTTGAACATACGCTGTTAAAGGAGATGAAGAGCATCTTTGTACATGACTTACTGCTGTGCAGTACTGTAGGGTTTGGAATGGACTTTCCTCAAAGAGTTTGGCCATTGTCCTTGGTTCCAGAGAGTTCACTTCCGATTGTTAAGATACCACCACATTGGTTCTGATTCATAGTGACCTGATGTGCAACACAAGGGCTCCTTAGGATTGCTGAAACTATACATCTATAGTGTGCTTACAGAATAAGGGAATACTGCATGGTTCAAGTCAGGAAACGTGTGTGTCAGGGTCGTAGCCTCTCACAGATTGTTCAATCTGCATGCTGATCAAACCATCAGAGCAGCTGGATTATATGATTGGAGGAAGGTTTATTAACAACCTGTGGTATTCAGATGAAACAACTTTGCTTCTGAAAGTGAGAACGTGAAGCACTTGACGAAGGTCCAGGATTGCAGCCTCTAGTGTGGATTACTACTTAATGTAAGGAAGACCCAAATCCTCACAACAATCCTCAAAAGCTAACATCATGGTAAATGGAGAAAAGGTTGAAATCATCAAGGATTGTGGGGGGAAGTCAGACACTTGCTGCCAGACTGCTGTCTCATCCCACAGCAGGGCTGGGCCTGCTCCCTGCTGCTGGGGACAATGGCCTACTTCTCTCTGAAGCTTTGGGACCATTAGCTTGGTTCCTCTAGGTGGGGTTTACACCCTACTGATAATGTTCCTATGGAGACCCAGAGACTACCCTCTCATTGCTGTGTAACCTATAGTGCAGCCCCTTCCTGTGACGTATGTCTTTACCTGTAATTAGTGGGCTGGCTTGCCCCCAGAAGGTATATAGGTGTGAGCCAGCACTATAGATCTCTCTCTGACTCTCTGACTCTCTCTGACCCTGAGCTCCTTGCTGCTCACTCCCTGGTCACTCCCCTCTCCCTTGTTCCCTTTCCCTCCTTCCCTTCCCCCTCTCCACGTGGACCACCAAGCTGGGCTGAGGTGAGCAATGTTGCTATGTATCATGCCTGACTGTATTATTGTATTATCTCTCATGCTCTCGATGACTTTAATATAATGCTTATATATCTCAACCGTACAATTGTGCATTACTGAACCCAGAAGTAGTATTACTGAACCAGTGAGTTCAAGCAGCGGGTGGGGGCTGGCACCTCATCCCCCAGCGACAATTTTATTTAATACTACAAAGGATTATGTTTTACGTGGCCTTTTCTGTGGACCTGACCGTGTTTACAGGGGAAGGCATCCTCAGGGCTGCCTTCCCTCGAGTATTCCTCTCGTACACTGGATGGCAGGGTCAGCAGGGGGGCTGCTAACGGCCCGAGGTTGGAAATCACCAGCTGCTCATGGGAGAAAGACGAGGCTTTCTCCTCTGGTGATGAGTTTGAGTCTCAGAAACACGGAGGGACAGTTCTGCTAGGTCCCCTGGGTCACTCTGCGTCTGAAGCAGGCACTCCAAGGGAGAGTGAGGGGCATTCTTGGAAACCCCCAGCGTCACTTCTGCTCTGCTCTGGAGGCTCTGGGGGCAGAATACGCGCTGTGGAAGGGTGCGGATTTGTTTTGGTTTTACTAACGCTCGTAGGAGCCCTGGTGGCACCGTTTGGTAAGCATGGGACAGCTGGCTGCTAGCTTAACAGTTCAAACCTCCCAGCTGCTCAGCGGAAAGTGTCTCTGTCAAGATTTACAGCCTTGCAAACCCTTTGAGTCTGAATTGGCTTGATGACAGTGGATTTCCCCCCCACTGAAGTCCTTAAAGGAGTCCTGGTGGCACTGTCAGCTAGATGTATGGCTGCTAGCTTCAACGTTGGTAGTTCAAAGCTGCTGGCTGCTCCTGGGGAGAAAGAGGAGTCTGTTCTTGTAAAGATTTACAGTCTCAGCAGCCTCTAGAGGGGCAACCGTGTGTCGGAATGTACTCGATGGCAGTGGGTTTGGGTTTTATTTTGATTTGTTTCATTAAAGCTTTGGATCTACTCTATACCCTGCCCTCCCCTCCTCCCCAAGCTCCTGCATGGCAAAGGGACCTTAGCACATTTCCACACCTGAAATGGGGAGAACTTTCGATTTAGAGAGCAACTGCGATTTGAAATGCTAGAAATGTCCATGCAAATTGTGACTCCCCCATTTGGATTCCTGTTTATGTTTGTCTGTCTTTGTCTTTTGGGGGTTTGATCAAACCCCATGTTTACATATTCTCTGTAGAATATGCTTGCCCACCCCCTTCCTCTCAAGCACTATGCCGAGTGCTTGCAGTAGTGCCTGGCCCGTAGTATGACTATTAGCTTTGTTACCTCCTCCAGTGGTGCAGGCCTGTGCTGCTTAGTCCATCATTCTTTTGGTCTCAGATTTAGGATGAGTTGTCACCTCTGACCCCTCAGGGAGCTGTTTCCTGACTTTGCTCAAGTTCACCAGATTGGGCTTGCCGTGACAAGACCCCTCTTTTCCTGGGCCCCTGAGTTGTAGTCAATGAAGATGGTCCTTCTAGCCCCCATGCCTAATGTGATGCACGGACATTATGGACCCCATGAAGTGGCTATAACTTCATTGGAGGTGAGTTTTCTGCTATGCTAATAGGAACAGGATTAAGCCTCTCATTTAGTAGAGTGTGAATGGTGTCCACCCTTTGTTTCCTTGGGAGTATGTTCTGCTGAAAGACAAAGCCACCCTCAGCCACTCCTCTGTGTCAAGGAGCTACCTCAGACACAGACATCCTAGGTCCACCAAATGAGCACATCAAAATGCCTGTCTGCAGGGACAGAGGTTGAGACCAGAGGCACCAGAGACCCCATGAGCAGCACTAAGACTACAGGGTACCTTCTCCTCTGGCCTGCGATGATGGGACTATGAGACCCAGTGACAGGCAGGCTTCCTGGTCCATGGAGGCAAAGGCCAAGGGACCACTTGGCCGAGCAGCTGAGGACCAGAGAGAGACTTGCTTGCTGGCTGAAGAGAGGTGCTGGGGTGGACCAATGACTGTATTCTTACTGTTTTACTGATCCCGACTTGTGGTAACCTGTTAACTCCCTTCCTAAACCTCCTTATTTGCACCCCTCTTGATCATTCGTTACAATGGCCACAGGGCTCAGCACAGAAGCAGAGCGCCATGAGAGGAATGGCTGGTGTCAGAACAGGGTAAAGAAGGTTGGAAGGTGATGGAATGTCTGATCTTGGCCTTTATTAGGGGGCCAAGGGAGGTCAGATTGTGGTAGTTACATAATCTGGCGTCAATTTGCAAAGGGGTGGAGTCTAGCCTGTCAATCAGGTGGCAGCTTGATGACCACATTTGGAGGCACTAAGGTGATAAATAGCTCACTGGAGGCCAGATCCAGACAGACTCTACTTCTTGTTGACAAGACATGGAGTTATGCTAGAGCTCTGGAGCTGGAGAAGCCATGTGGTGATCCCTGCCACTGCTGAGATCCTTCTACTGCCACTGGATCTACAAGACATTCCACCCACTGGCCTGTGATCTTCCTGCATTTGGCGTCATTGCATGTGTTGTGTGAGTCTGAAGAGGAATTTACAGACTGGTATCGGACATATGGGCTAATATTGGACTTAGGGACTTGATCTGGACTGGGCTGGGATGTCTTCTCAATATTCAATTGCTCTTTGATATAAAGCTCTTTCTTATACACATTTGAGTGTCTCCCTGGATTTGCTTCTCTAGGCTACCTGGACTAACTCCCACAGCCCATGCCATGTCCTGCAGCCCCTTCACCAGCCTATACTGGGATCCGGCACCAGAGCGCGCGCCTCTATTTCCGGGTTATGAACACTCACATCCGCAAAAGTTCTCGTTCCTCCCTGGCTCCCTGCTTTGGCCATTCTAGTCCAAATTAGACCACTCGGGATTCTCTTGATTTCCGCTCAAAAGCTATGATTTCCTTGAAAGTCTTTCCCCTCTCACAGCTCCCCTCCCCAGGCCTTCCCCAGGCCTAGTCTGCGCCGGAGCACGTTCGAGCTCACCTTGTCCCCTAGCTTCTCGGCGTCCACACCGACATCCACTCGGTGTACTGTGGATGTCTGATTAAGGCCTCAGATACATCCCAGCCGCAAAGTACTTAAATGTAGCTTGGAATGAGAATAAACCACTGGTCCTCCTCCCCCTTCCAACACACACACACACACACACACACACACACACACACACACCCCACAATCAACTGAGGACTCATCAGGGCTCGCTCTTGGGTGGAACCCCCTCCAGAATGTCACTACATGTGTGTGGAAGAAGTGACAACTAGCCTCTTAGGTCAGGGCACAGTCGAGGGGGACAGTCAGGTATGCCTCCTGTCTTTAAATAGCTCTGTGGGCCAGCCTTTCTACTGTTCTGTTAACTTCATCTGTCCAGGGAGCGACTGGCCAGCAAGCACCTCACTGTGGATCCCTATCATGTGGGAGATGGATGGGATTTCTCCTGGAGCAGCGGTTCTCAACCTGGGGCTTGTGATCCTTTTGGGGGTCGAACGGCCCTTTCACGGGGGTCGCCTGATTCATAACAGTAGCAAAATGACAGTTATGAAGTAGCAACGAAAATAATGCTATGGTTGGGGGGGTCACCACCACATGTGGAACTGTATTAGGAAGGTTGAGAACCACTGTCCTAGGGTTTATAGTCTCAGAAACACAGGGCAGCTCTATCCTGCTCTACAGGGTCCCTATGAATGAACACTCACCAAAACCCTACTCACTGCCATCAGGTTGCTGAACTTGGGGGTGGGGGTGGGGGTGGCAGGGACGCTCCTGGTGTAGATGTTGTGCACTGGGTGGCTAGCCACAAGGTCAGAAGTTAGGAACTACTGGCCCCTCCTCTGGAGAGAGACAAGGTTTCCTGCTCTGATAAAGAGTTAGCGCCCCAGGAACTGACAGGGACCATTTGACCTTGTCCTCCAGGATCACTGGATCAGTCAGTCAGGTTTGAGGATAGCTCAGTAATATTTTTTAAAAAGAGTTAAGGAAAGAGGCAGGAAAGAGGGCACAAACGGAGTGGGTATTTGCTAGAGAGCGAGCGAGTCTGACAAGAAGGAAGACAACGGGCAAACGCTGCGGCTGCTGGCCGGTGCCTCGGCCGGCCCGAGGGTCCCTGCCGCGTGGACGGCCATCCTCCAGGTGAGTCCTGCCTGGCACCTGTCCCTTTCCTGTCCGCAGGCAGAGGCACCGACCGAGGCTGCGTGGCTCTCTGCGTCTCTCGAAACCTGCTGCTTGTGGTCCGTGACCGACTCGGCGTGGCCTTGGGACAGGGCGGGGTAGATCTGCTCCTCCGCTCCCAGTGCCACCCTTTGACTGAGGCAGACTGCCACATCTTCTCTTGCGGCGGCGGGCGGACTGGAACCGCCGACCTTCCCATCAGCAGCCCAGCGCTTAACCCACTGTGCTTCTGACTAAAATACTGGTTTCCATTACTATTTGTTTTAAGAGGCTGCATTACTGTTATTATTTACTAAAACCACACTATTCCATACGATTAGCCACCCAATACATTTATATGGTGACAGTTCGAAGCGCTTCAAAGTGCTGAGGAGGTCATCTAGCTGAGAAGCAACAAAGCCCACATGGAAGAAGCACACCAGCCTGTGTGATCGTGAGATGTCTATGGATCAGATATCAGGCATCAAAGAAAAAAAATCATATCATTGAGAATGAGGGGGAGTGCAGAGTGGAGACCCAAAGCCCATCTATAGGCAACTGGACATCCCTACAGAAGGGTTGGGGGGAGGAGATGAGCCAATTAGGGTGCAGTATAGCAACGATGAAACATACAACTTTCCTCTAGTTCTTTAATGCTTCCCCACCCCACCCCCTCGCCTACCACCACAATCCCAATTCTACCTTACAAATCCGGCTAGACCAGAGGATGTACAGTGGTACATACAGATCAGAGCTGGAAACACAGGGAATCCAGGACAGATAACACCCCCAAGACCAATAATGAGATTATCGATACCAGGAGGGGAAGGGAAAGGTGGGGTAGAAAGGGGGAACCAATCACGATGTTCTACATACAACCCTCTCCCTGGGGGATGGACAACAGAAAAGTGGGTGAAGGGAGACATTGGACAGTGCAAGACATGAAAAAATAATTTATAAATTATCAAGGGTTCGTGAGGGAGGGAGGGGAAAAATGAGGAGCTGATACCACGGGCTCAAGTAGAAAGAAAATGTTTTGATAATCATCAGGGCAACAAATGTACAAATATACTTGATACAATGGATGGATGTATGGATTATGATGAGTTGTATGAGCCCCCAATAAAAATGGTTAAGAACAAACAAACAGAATCATATGCACATATTTTGTCATGTCCCAATTCTAATAAAATGAACTCCAAATTTTAAAAAAAAGTGTTTTAGGACATATCAAAAGCAAGGAAAACTTGGTTGTGAGCTCAAAGTTTAATAAATGTGTCTTTTATTGGACTAGCCAGATAGGTAATTAAAGACACGGATATGTTCCTGAAAGCACCATGCCTGTGTGCCAGAGGGCAGTGTGAATATACCTTTACCCTGAAGCTCTTGTTTGAATGTTTGTTCTCTTGGGTTATGGTGTTAGAATCCTGTATTGATTTACCTTTCGTTGCTTTTGCCCCAACCCCGGCCCTCATTGTTATGTTCCCCGCTACCTGCAGTGCAGGCTCCCTGAAATGGTGCATTCAGATGCACATGGCCTTCCCAGGGGGGACAGCAACCCCTGTCTGGTGAGACAGCTCATTCCCGGTTCTCTTCAACTTCGTCTCTGCCCGAGATCTAACCCCTTCCCTACCTTTGCATTGATTTGGACTCTTGGTGATCCCGTGGATGTCAGTGCAGAACTTCGCTCCATCCGGATTCCCAGGGCTGTTTTTGGGGATCCAAATCTCCAGGCCTTTCTTCAGAAGCACATCCTATTGCTACCTCCTAAGCACCACCATTTTGCTCAGCCATTGAGGGCTTAACTTTTTACACCATCCAGAGATGCATCCACCTGGGATCTGGGCATCCTTATATCAAGCTCCTCACACCCAACCCCCTTTCCTGAGAATAAGTTCTTTTGATGTGAGATTTTTCTGAAGCTTTCACACTTCCCCTTCCCCATCCCCTATCGGGTTTGCTTAGAAGCACTTGGATTCAAAGAGTAGATAAAATAAGTTTGAATCCACTGCCAGGGGGCCCTGAGGCCTTCTGCAAATGGTTCAGTTCCACCCCCACCCCCTACCCCCCACCGACCAAGCCTGCCCCACCAGTTTGACAAACGTGCCCAGACGGGCTTGAAGCCCAGCAGGAGACCATGCATTTCCTATTATAGGAATCCAGGAGGGAAACAGGGAGAGAGATGAGAGAGACAGGGAAATAAAAGAACAAAAAGTACGGAGCAGCACCAGAGAGGCCCCTCTCCCTCTTTTAATTTGCATCCCAATGGCTAATTTTGAAGCTCAAATTGCTGGATATCCACTGCCTTGCTGTTTCTATATCTGGATCTCCAACTGTAAATACTATGGGGGCGAGGTTCCATTGAAACTCCCTGGTCTAGGTGTAGTCTGCTCACTCCAGATGTGGTGGAAACATGCTTCTGGATGTGGGTTTGTGTGTGTGTGTGGCAAATATATGTATATGCAGGAAAACAGCTGCCATTTCAATGTTCTTCAAAGGTACAAATCATGGGTACAAGGAAGCATTTTTAACAATAGATGTGTTTTCTCCCTTTCACATGCAGAAAGGTGACCAGGCCCAAACTGAAGCTCTTTCACTTTGCTTTGGGACGAGTGAGTGCAGGGTGAAGAGAAAGGCCCCTTTCCACTCCCTCTGTTAAGGACTGTCACCAGATCCCCCGCGGTGAGCCCTTTCAAGGAGGCCTCACCAATACCTGCCACCAGCTTCCGCTCAATCAACGGGAAATCAGCTCCCTAACTTAGACTTGATCACACTGATCTAGTTTTCTTCAGTCCTGGCCTGTGTAAGAAACCATGACTGTACAGCTAAACTCACTGGAAGGAAAATTCCCAGGTGATGCCGAACTTTCTGTCCCTGTGCTTTATTTCTAGAATACTTCACGGGATGACCTGGTTGATGATGCAAATTTGATTGTGTGTGTGGTGTTTCTTAGCTCACCATCTTTGGACCTCGCTCAGTCTTGATACTCCTTGTAGGCGCACTGCTGTGGCCAAATCTGACCAAAGGATTCTAAGTGGAAGTGCTAAGAAGCCGAAAGCCTTTCTTAAGAGATGGAAGGAACCCCATTTGACCTCTTCATCCTGTCCTAATTCCTGCTGCTTGGAACATGAGCACGGTAACTGTGGATCATGAAACCACAGCCCTGCAGAGCTGAACGGACAAGCAGAAGAAGCCTGGAGCCCTAAAACCACGGATCTCCGTGCTGGCCCTGGTCTCCACTCCCAGACTTTTAGGTGAGAAGGGACTAGATAGCTGGGGGTGCAGAAAACACAATTTATTTCTCAGTCACACTGTGGGCCTGGTTTTGGTCAGCAAGGGCACTCTGCTCATCTCGGGGCCTCAGACCGCAGCCCTTCAGCTTCCACTCTCACTGAGGCAGGTAAAGGGAGTGTGGTGGATTGTGTACTCTAAAACGTTCCAACTGGAAAGGACACTTCAGTTTGCTAACCAATGCAAGCTACATGACCGCCCTGAACCTCAGAGGAGATAAGAAAGTCCAGTCCTACTATGTACCCCAAAGACAGGAGAACCAGAGGGCTGTTCTCATGGCCTCTTTTAAACTGTTAAAAAGCAAAGAAAGCATCCTGCAGAGTGGATGGTGGGTTTGAACCACCATCTGGCAGTTTGCAGCCCGATGCCCAGAGCCCCCAGGGCTTCTTATAAACCTTTGTCCCTGAGAAGCCTGTCATCTCTCTCATATGACCTTCCCTCCTCCACTCTGGTAAGCATTTTCACTTTACCATATTATGCCTTCCAAAATACACGGGCTAGTGGGATGTCCATGTTTCTTGTCTGTATTCTGTCCCCGTTCAACTTTTCTGAAACTTGAAGGGTGAGGCTTCTGGTCATACCACACCACCGAAACTTCTCCACCGCCATTACATGACCCTTTTTTTTTAATCAAGAAAGGTTTGTTGAAAACTCTGTGGCATTCCCTGGAGATCTGCTTTCATATATTTCATGTAATGGGAAAATCTGTAACATAAAAAAGAAGACTACAGATTGGTAGTCAATGGTAGACCTCCATCAGCATTTGAGTAGTTTTGGAAGGCATGTTCATCTGCCATAGGTAAAGCCAGGTCTGCCTGACAACAAACACAGAATCACTTGCGAAAGAAGATGGGCATATTTACTTCTTTAAGCGGGTCCTGTGCTGAAGCACCAGGCAGCCTGGTGCTGTCGTGGTTACATGCTGGACGGTGTGCGGTCAGCAAGGCCAGCAGCGGCTCTGAGGGAGGAGATGGGACTTTCCACTCCGGTGAAGAGTGATAATCTTGAAAACTCACAGGGGCTAGTTCTAGCCTTTCCTGTCAGGGCGCTATGAGTTGGCATCAACTCGATGGCAGTGAGCTGGATTTTGGCTTAGTCTTCAGCACATGCAATAGACCTGTGACCCAGAGGGAGTATTTACCATGTGAGGGTCCGTGACTGCAAAAGAGCGGACAAACCTGACGTGGAAGAAGTCTAGCCAGAAGGCTCCGTAGAGGCCAGGATGGTGAGCCTCTGTCTCACATCCTTTGGAATTGTTATCTGGAGAGAGCAGTCCTTGGAGAAGGACATTGTGCTTGGTAAAAGAGAAAGGCAGCGAGATCGAGGCCGGCCCGGGCGAGATGGAGCGACGTTGTGGCTGCATCAAGGGGCTCGGCTATAGGAACACGTTGTGAGGATGACGCAGGATCAGGCGGCGCTTCCTTCTGTTGTCCACAGGGGCTGCGGGTCAGTACTGACTGGACTGGATGGCACCTACACACCCACCACCACAATAGTTGTGACCCAGAAGGCAGCACAGTTCATTAAAAAAAAAACCTTGACAAAAACCCAAAATACACAACCTTTTACCAGCCAGATGAGTCTCGCGGCTAACGAGTCTACAGACTCCCGACAGAGGAAGTCCTTACTGTGCACGGGGAGCCAGATCGGACACGGAGCGGACCGTGGCTGCTCTTTGGCAGTCTCGCTCATCAGCAGGAACGCAGAGCTGTCTTCCACTTGAACATGAAGGACGCAGCGGCTCCGGAGGTACCAAGCAATCGTCTATGTTACAGGGTTAACACACTCATTTCATTTCATTGGGAAAAATAATGAAACTGGCGGAAAGTGTTTATGGAACCCGAGGAGAGCATATTCCTCTGGTTTTACTTTATGTTTGAAGTTTGGGGTACAGCTCAGCCCATAAACACTGCAATGCCTAGCATAAAGAACGCAGCCTGGGGCATACCCCATAAAACTTACAGTGCAATTAAATGAGCAATTTCCACTGGAAATAAAACGGGCATATTGAGTGGAATATGAATTAAACTGTGCACAGGACTCGGGCGTGCGAGAGGCCTTGGAGAGAGACCTGCCGGCTTGCGCAGCACAGTCCATTCCCGGAGGAAGGCAGTAAGTCCCCAGAGATAAGGGTGTCTCCGGGAGAGGCCCAGCCAGAGCAGGAGGGGGAGCAAAGAATGAAACCTACCCCTTTACTACACCGCAGGTATCGTGAGCTTCCCCATTGCACTGATGCTACCGAAGTGAACCTCGGGGGCTTTCTCTCACCTTTTTTTCACCTTCACCTGCTGAATGTCACCAGCAGGCTTTGTTAGACAAAGCTTGGTAAAGGACACTCCCACTGGAACACTGAAACCTATCCAGCAGGTGCTTCGTTTGTATTGCAGGTTTGTATTGCAGACTGCTCTCTGTCCCTGCTCATTTCTGGGGCCGTGTCTGGAGAGTAAAGGAGAATGGGTCATCGGGATCCTAAGGTAAAACTCAGCTCAGAGCTGGACACCCCAAGGCACCATAAATATCTGCTGAGCTCACTGAGGAACTGGTTTGTAAGGAAAAGAAAGGAAAACAAAAAAAAATTTTTTTAGAACTCATGTGTGGTGAGAGTAAGTCAGCTTAGCATTCTTTCTTTGAGGAAGTAGAGTAAGGGTGAAGGAAGTCAAAGTCTTTCAAGGGCACTTTTTTCTGCCTGTACAAGTCAGGTGATAGCTTAGTCTCTTCTCACTCTCTCTTGCCCCGAGCAGGCCGCCCCACCCCCAGCCCGCCCCGCATGATCCGATGAGTCCATCAGGACTCCCGGTGACCCGCCCTACAGCGCAGAGTAGAACTGCTTCCTAGGGTTTTCAAGCTGCCAATCTTTACCGGAACAGAAGGTCCCATTCTTCTCCCTTGGAGGGGCTGGTGGGTTTGAACTGAGGAACGTGCAGTTAGCAGCACAAGGTTTAACTCGCCCCTAACTCACTATGCTACCAGGGCTCCTTGGATGAGTTTTAGTAGGCTTTAAAAATATTTATAGGCCCAACTGTGGAATATTTCTTTAAATAGAAATTAAGATGTTTTACTATGATTTTACCTGAGTTTACCACCTCTTGCCCCAAATATTCGGTGTCTCATTAAAAAAGAAAAGAAAAGAAATACTCTCTCTCATTAAATATATGTATATCAAGGGGGCTTCAAAGAGCTCATGGAAAACTTCCATTATTTTTTCATTTTGCTCTTCTATGAGCTGTTGAAAGCCCCCTTGTATTAGATATTTTTTCTCCAAAGAGACCTTGCCGTGGCAGCATATGCTTTGAGGAGTTCACATGAGAGTCTGTTCTATTGAGACATTTGTCCAGGGCAGCCCTTTGAAGTGAGCAACGTGCATTATGTGCACGTTGATGGCTGGCCTGCTCCCCACAACAGCACCTACAGCCAGAGAAGAATCTGGAAGGGCCGTGCTCTAAGAAGGAAGGGCCAGGCGGAAGCCCAAAGCTTGGAGCTGATGGGGCGAAAGCTGACGTCATTAGGAGGAAGGCGGCTTAGAGAGTGACTTAGGAGCATTTTAAAAGCGGTAAAATCCAACAGGTGTACATATGTGCTTGGCTCAATGGATGTATGCATGGACTGTGATAAGAATTGTACGAGCCTTCAATAAAATAATTTAAAAAAAAGAATGATGAGGGTAACACATGGACAAATGTGCTTTATGCAATTGATGTATGTATGGATTGTGCTGAGTTGTATGAGCCCCCAATAAAATGACTTAAAAAAAAAAGCTGTAAAATCGCTCTCTGGGCGTAATCCTGAAACATCAGACATTGCTGACTTAGACTCAAGGCATAATAATAATAATGGAACTTTATTTAGGTTAACAGAGCATTCCAGAACCTGAGATTTTCAGTTTTATCTGTATGGGGAATCACTTGTGGAGGAAAAAATTTTCCTTCGTTTATTTGGATAAGATTTAATATATTTAGAAAAAAGATTTAAATAGATATTATATATGACGATATAGGTATAGTCTTTTTTTTTATGATGAAAGCTTGTGTACATAAAATGGAATGGCAGCCTCTTTGCTTTTGTTGTACTACCTGTGCGTGGTTCAAATGATTTCCTGTTTTCTTCTGATGAACTGCGATCAATTAGCAAACGGTTTTGCTCATTAGCCCGGATGACGCAATGCCTCGCTGCATCTGTGGGGCTCTGGCGCCAGCTAGTGGCGAGCGTGCGCCGGGCGCTCCGGCGCAGGCTCCTCCCCCGCCCGGGCCACGGCCACGGCCACGGCCACGGGCGCGGCGCGGCGGGCTGGGGCGGACGCGGAGACGGAGGGCCGCGGGCAGGGGGGGCGCGGGCAGCGTCGCCGAGAGGAACGGCCGGGCACGCGCCGTCGGATCTCCGGGGATGTGGGAAGAGCGCTGCTCTTTGAAAGATTCCTGCCCAGTGGCCGGAAGCTCGGTCTTTGGCCAGTGGATTTTCCGCCTTTTGTGTTTCTCTGGGTGCTGTGTTTGACTACATATGGGCGCGTATAGATTTATATGTAGGACATGCAATAACTATCGACCTTCGCCACAAATACGGCACTGAGGAGACGTTGTAAGTCTACATGTGTGTTCCTTTTTGAAGTAGCAGATATTTCTACTGTGAACAGGCTTTACCACCTTGCCATTGGTACAAAACATAAAAATTCCAGGCACAAGACAGTTTGCTTGGGAATGTGTACACCGGATTTAGGCGTTGAGCCAAATCTATCTTCAAATAGAAATAAGTTACGATGATTTGCAGGAAAACGGAAAATATACAGTATTTATTTTAAGAACAAAGAATCTTGGGCAGGCTTTTTTCCCCTTTTTTCTTCATTGAATTAAGCCATGACTGATCTTGCCAAGGATACGAAAGGCCTCTTAAAGGCTAATAAGTAGAGCCTGAGGTCGAGCCATTTCTTTCATTGAACAGTGGGGTCTGTTTACAAGTCTATTACTTATCTCTAAAACCAAGGAGTACTATTAATATTCAAGGTGGGGTTTATTAAGAAAGGAGAGGCTGTAGGCTGTGAAGCACTTTTCTTTTGCAGTGTCGTTCAGAGGCTTGCATCTGTATCTATATTAGCACCGGGAAGGGAAACTTCCTGTGATAATAGTTTTGGAAGGCAGATCTAATTTAACGGAGGCTCGGGCTCGGGGAAGGAAGCACTGTCCTGGTTTGACCTCACCCGTAATTTATGCCTGCTGTGGGTGAGATGCATTTTAAATCTTACCTATGCGAGACACGAGATGGTAAAAATATCTGGTCATAGTGTTGGTGTGTGAACTTTTTAAATACACTTCTGTTTTAAGCATATTTTACACTGGAGTTCAAAATTGCATAGTTTGCACTTAAAATTCACCAAATCTTGTTATCAGCCAGGTGAAAACTATCGCCGTTTCCCTTCTCGTTCTCAGTGTCTTGTGAGAGGAGAACAAGGGTCAGTTAAATCTAACATCAGAGGAACTTCTCTGCCATGTGGCCCTTTTGAAAGGAAAGCTTATAGCATTGCATAAGAGTCTTAAATCAACCTGAAAAGGAGTATTTCAATATATATATATACATTTCATTTAAACAAGGCTCTTTTCAATGACAATAGTTTAATTAGAACTGAAGGAAATGATATAATTGAATTGCCATAAAAATTTGAGAATGACAGCGGAGATAAAATCATTTATGCTCTTTTGAAAAAGCTTTGAAGTGTAGCCATACTTATTTTAAAAGCTGTGATTCAGCACTCCAGGTTTATCTTTGAAACTGTTTAATGAGCGCTTTAAAATATTTGGTGCCTACTGCAGTCCTCGGACGATTTCCCAGATGCTACGGAGTAAATGTTTTGAAACGTCATTTCATCATCATTTGAAATGTACTCACAAAAATCTTATCATTTGAATTTAACTTCCTAATACTTTTTAATATAAAATTTGAAATGAACTATATTGCAAGTGAACACGTCGGCAGGCAGGGAGGGAAGGAACGAAGAAGAAAAGTACCTGAGCAATGTCTTGTTTCCTCTTTGGCGATTTCTCTGATGACTTAGAAACAGTGATATCAGTCAAAAACCAGTTCAGTTTGAATCCCCCTTTTATTTAAAATAGTCTATCAAATTTGTACAAAAGATGTCCTTTTCACTCATGGAGGTGGGAGGAAGGCCTCCCCCCCAAAACATGACAACATACAAACAAACTCACAGATGAAAATATCCACATACTTATTCTGGTATTCACATGTGACACGACAAGGCATACAGATATATGGATCACTAAGGTTTGGTGTCTGAATTCCGTGGTCGCCAAATTCCACAATCTTCCCTCACCCAGGGATGCTGGCGCCCTCCTGTTAGGAGACGTTGGCACGGTACTGGGGGGCACATCTGCCGCGAAGTACTGCAGATGGTTCCCTCATTAGCCTACAGAACTCCTAGCGGCCATCACGGAGGAGGCCTGGGATCTCACTTGGACAAGACGATAAGCTAGCCTCCTGTTCAGTGCCATTACGCATTCTCGTCCAGAAAGCCCTTCGTGAGCCCTGTTGGGCTCAGGCCTGTCCACAGGTCACACTTGGAGAGATCCGAGATGGTGGCGCGGTGACCAATTTGCCAAGGGGTATCACAATAATGAGGTTTGACAAAGTTCCACAGGACCCAGACTTGGGAAACTGCATCTCAGTGCAGTGGTAGGGCAGGCTGCATGCTCGCTGGAAACTCATCAGAGTGGCTTTTGGAATTCCAGGCAATGCTGCCTGCCTTGTGCCCACTTGCTTATTATATTAAATACATGGACAATCTCATTCCCCCTTTTTCCCGAGACCCACTGATTTATTGACATAATGGCGTTTTAATTTTGTTTTGTTTACCCTTTGTTTATGAATCTGCCTTAAAATCAGGGCACAGAGCCCTGGCAACCGGAAATGTTAGTTAAGTTGAGTCGTAGGAACAGCAGGGGGAGCCCATACTGTTTTATGGGCGGCGGTTTCTCTGGCTGAAATATTATGATAGTAATTATTATAGTTGTTGTTTTGCACTGCTATCACAGATATTTAGGAACACGGACCACCACCACGTGTCAAACCATTACAATTTCAAGTCGCAGAGGGTCCATTCTTATCCTTCAATTCTATGAAGCGATCAGGAAACCACAGAAATAACTGAGAGGCAAGAATTTGGCAGTAAGAGCTTTCTTCCCTCTTCCCCTGTTAACAGAGGGCAGAATTCTGTTCCAAATATTGTTATTTCTCAGAACATGAAATCAGCCCAAATCTGTGGCTCTTTGCTTGCCTCACCAGCTGCAGCTTCCTCGACAGCCCCTCCCCAAAGAGTAGAGCTTGAATTTGACTCGCTGACTTTTTTTTCTTTTTCCTTTCAAGATTTTGACAATAAAGAGAGGTCCCCCCAGCCACTGGGTGTTCTAATAGGACCCAGACTTAGTTTTTAATTTTGAAGTTAATAACATACAAAAGCTTGGTGGTAGTTCATATTGCTGTCTCATGCCTGAGAGGGTCTTTGGATCAATTATTTTACTCTTGTAAAATAATTCAGATTGTAAAATAATTGTAAAATAATTCTTATTTTACAAGAGTAAAATAATTCAGAATAATTCAAAATCTCTCAATGGTGTTTTGCCCACTTAAAAAAACAACAAACACCCCTCCCCCCAAAGCCCTCCAAAACACCAACCACTGCGATGTAGATGGGTGTACATGGGGGCTCTTACAGCTCTTAGAGCAATCCATACATCAATTGTATCAATCACATTTGTACTTATGTTGCCATAATCACTTTCAAAACATTTTCTTTCTACTTGGGTCCTTGGTATCAGCTCCTCTTTTTTCTCCTCCCTCCCCCAGGGTGTATAGTTTATATAGTGTGACTGATCTAAAATTATTCAGCTCAGGTAAGGAACTCTAGACAGATTCTCAGAGGCCTGAACTGGGGACTTTTGCTAGTTGTACCAGAAAAACTAACTCCCAGTAATGGAAGCCCAGGCTTACAGATTTTATAATTTTTCTTTTGAATAAGTTTGAGTGCCATAAGATGTTTGTAACAAAGTACCAACTTTACACGGTCAAGGACCAGTCTTGGTGCCTTCAGTGATTAAGAAATGTTGCCCCCAGTGTAAGACTTAACATTTTGTGATCAGTCAGTAATTCTGTAGATTAAGATTTCTGGTTCACTTCCTATTGAAATGAAGAAATGCAATCTCAGAGTGATCAGAAATATCAAAACACCCTTGAAAGTTGAATAGGCAGTTGTGGAAATGGTGGTGGGTGGGGGAGTTGTATGTAGCTGTGGTGAGAGGGGAAGACACGAGGTAGAAAGGAGGTCCTTAGCCAATGGTCATTTTTGGAAAAGTGGTGCAGGTGAGCCTAAGAGCCCCACGTATACACCGGGGAGCAGCAAGCTGTCTTGGGAACTTGAAAGTCTAAGCAGTTAGGACAGTATTTCACCGAGTGTGGAATCAGGGAAAGGCTTTAGAGGGAGACAGAATGGGAAATTATTCTGGGAGACCGATTCCGAGACAGGAACGATTCAGTCAAATTGATGCAACAACAGCCTTTGGAAGCAGAATAAAAAAGGAGTAATGTAACCATCACGTTTTACAAAATTTTAGAAAAGAAGTTAAAGTGTTTTCTCTGATATTACATCTTGCTGTTAAAAAACAAAAGACCAAACCCAGACTCACTGGCATCGAGTCTGTGCCGACTCATGCCGTCCCACCCTGCCCTATAGTGTCGCTGTGAGTGGAGCTGATACCATAGCTGATGCTAAATACCGGGAGCCAAATTCAAGGAGAGCTGTGTATTTCCTTTCCATAAATATTAATAATAAACATCCTATTTTGATGTTATGATAGCTACATTTTAAATTTTGTTCTGTCAAGATCTGGTAAGATGCTCTAACCGATACTGTATAAAAATAACAGATATGACATGTCCCTCTCTCCCCCGACTCCTGGACAGGGTCTCTTTTTGATCACATTTGTAAATGTAGGTTTATAGATAAGACTGAAAGTTGATGGCTGCTTCAGGATTGTTGTGTGTGTGTGTGTGTGTGTGTGTGTGTGTGTGAGCTGTTTATCATTCTAAGGCTATAGTTTTCGGCTAAGCTTTCAGTTTTGCTCTGTAGGGTCCTTACATTATAGTCCCACACAGGATTCAATGAGATACAAATAAAAACCACTTTTTGGAGGGAAATAAAATAGAGGAGCATCCAGTTATATGTAAGTGTTGCTTAGCATTGTCTTTTTTTGTTGTAAAAGAATGACAGTTTCAGACATGGATTAATAATACTGTATTCCAATTGATCCAGAGACAACAAAGTATAATAACACGAAGATAGTAATGGGGAGGGATTTGATAAGCAGTTTAAACTATTGAATAAGAAATTGATGATATGAAGTGTAAAACCAACTCAGGTGATCCTTTGGAACAGGGTAGAACTGCCCCTGGGGATTTCTTCCCCTCCCCCCCCCCTGGGGATTTCTGAGTCTAACTCTCTCTCTTTTTTTGTCTGAAGATGTGTATTTTATTTTATTTTCCCAAACCATTTTATTGGGAGCTAATACGGATATCATCTTTCCATAGTTCAATCACATCAAACAGAATTGTACAATCTGCCAGTTTCAAAGCATTCTCTTCCTCTTTCAGAGGGGTAGGGAGAATGACTCCATTAAGCTGATCTTTAGTGAAAACAACAATGTGCCCCTGAACGTCAGATCCCTTTTACAACGCTCCCCCCAAACCCTGCACCCCGCAAAAACCTTTATTCTACTTGCTGACTCTCTTGGTTCATCAAACCCAGGTTATACTGAGGTTATGACTCTTTACAAGAGTAGAAAGTCTCATCTTTCTACTGTGGAAACAGTAAAAGAATATCTTAAACATAGAGAGGAGATTTGAAAAGCTTTTCGTAAAGTACAAAATTTGTAAAAAGAAAATACAATTGATATTAGTAAACTTGGAAATGATAAAGTGTTTTTAAAAGCATCAGTTTGAAAAATATCAGACTCTTCTTGTACTGAGTATAATAAAGTCCAGTAAGAACAATCATTTTCCTGTGAACTATGAGAATAAGTGGGAATTTTTTCTTCCTGAAGCTACTCAGTTTTCAAACTCCTTTAATGCAGCACATGTGCTTACCTGTCAACTGATAGTATTACGCTTCAACAGCACAGCACCCTGCCTACGTGGCAGGAATTGGACCCTGATGGCCACATCGATACAAGCTTCCATCTAATTTCATATAAATAGATAGGGCTCTTTAGACTCTGTGTTTGGCATTATCACTATTTTTGCTTGGCTCAGACGGGGCAGGTTGATTATCATTAAAGTGTTATTTATTTCTACTTTATTAAGCCCCTTTTACATTCATGTTACAGGTTAATTTATACTTTTATTTCATGCACTACTTGGCTTTACTGATTAATATGCCCCATGGCATTCAATAAAGTCATGCAGTGGAGGAAATAAGAGTGGTATTAATTTCTAACATTGCTATAAATTTGCCTTAATAAAACCAGCTCAATAACATTACAGAAGTAATACAATGGTGCTTTTCAAATTGTTAACAAAGATGCAACTAAACAATTTTCTTTCCTGAGTTTAACATAACCCTACCGTCTTTTCTTTACAGTGTTGAAATGAAACTTGTCATATATATTTTTTTCTCTTCAAAATGTAATAGTTGTATAATACCATACACAGTTCTCTTATTGCCTTATCCTAATGTATCTTACTCAGCATTTAGGTTACAAACTGCAAATAAGCCTCTGGGGAAGAAAAATCAAACTTTATTTATTCCTGTAAGAATTTTCACAAAGAATAAAATTATATTTCTAACATCTGCATTTATCCTTCTTTGTGTATTAAGGTTCACTTTCAATAATAAACACTGTTGCAGTGAAATCAGATAATACGAGAGGGTTAGTGAAAATCTCTGTATGAGAATTATCTTTTTATCAATTACCCTCCCTCACAACCCTGATTGTCTAATTAAATAAAGTTAGAATTAGGATTATAGGAATTTGTAAAGCCAAGTCTACACTACCACCCAGTGAATTTCAGGTGACAAATTTTGTTGGTACAATTTTTTTTCCCTACAAAATGATTCTTTCCTCTTAGCTTATTAGACTGTGGTCAGGCTGGTGACCAGTTATTACAAATCAGACAGTTGACTTCAACTCCACGAGTCAGGAAGAGTAACTACTATTTCTTTATCCAGAAGTTCCTTGACTTTCTTAGTTCTTCAATAACGCTGACCACGTAATGAATTGAACCAATTGATGGAGGGAGTCATTCATATTAGCATTCATTTGCTCCAGGAAAACGGTCCTAGCATTTTTCGATTGCAAAGAGAGTTGATCAAAAGGGGGGGAAAAAAGGCAACAAAAAAAGTTTGAAAACCTTTGTATCAACATGCCAGGAAACAGGTTCGTACAAGAGATAAGTGAGGGTTAGCTCCTGTGCCAGGCGGTGACTGCTTCCTGGGCACAGAAATGCGAAGGAGACAGGTATGGCTTCTGTTTCCTTAGACTTGCTTTTTAATTTATTTTAATAGAATTATGAAATTTTTACATATTACTGAGGATATCTTGGGTCAGAATTAAAACATTTGGGGGAGGGTTTGCTTTTGGTTTTTGGATGGAAGACAACTTTCAGATTGTTAAAATCCTTGTTAAATCACACCCAAGTAAGAGACCGTGAGACAGTTCATGAAGTTTAGGGGCACATTTCAGTTTTTACTGAAGATCAACGTAATGGAGTCATGCTCCCTGCCCCTCCAACACCCCACCTCAGCCCAAAGGAATCTCCGTCTATTACGTAAGTAAACGATCATACCATGTCTTCCCTTGCTAGCTATTTTTTTTTAAAAACAACATTTGGTAATTCATATAAAAAGATAAGCTTGTTCATGTTGATGAATTTACACAACCTCTATCTATTTTGAAAGAAATTAAAATTTCATCCTTGCTGTTTCTTCTAGCAAGTCAAAATAAATCCTTTTTATTTTTGCTCACAGAAGTGAGATTTTAAGAACAAACTTTTCTTTTTTAATCATTTTATTGGGGGCTCATACAACTCTTATCACAATCCATCCATCCATTGTGTCAAGCACATTTGTACATTTGTTGCCCTCATCATTTTCAAAACATTTTCTTTCTACTTGAGCCCTTGGTATCAGCTTCTCAGAACAAAATTTTCTAAATCACATTTCAAACCAATAACTTAGTAAAAAGTTATCCTCAAGAGAATAGTTTACATCTTGGACCCTGAGAATACTGATGTAAAGGCGAGCAACACGTTTTGAAGCATTGGTGGGCCCTCTCTTAGAAAGTGGGTTTTAGCAAGTACAGAAGTGTTTGCGTCCAAAGACCCTGGTCAAGCCTGAGGGACTTTCATCAGGTTAATAATCCTCAGGCCAGCATTTACTCATAAACATACTGACAATGTAGTGCACTGAGCCAATTGATGGAAAGAATCATTCGTATTAGCATTCATTTGCTCCAGGAACACTGTTCATTAGCTCCTTGCGGGGGTGGGGGCGGGGGTGTGTGTGTAATATTTAAGATCTGTGACCCGAACTCATTATGTAGATCATTGTGTTTTGATGGATTTTATGAAGTGAACAATTAGCTTATTATATTTTAGGATGAATTTGAGAGTTTATTGTTTTTCAGGATGGATCTGATAATGCTCTTGTGGAACTGACTCGCCATGGCAGTGAGTGTGGGTTTTGGTTGGCTTGGTTGAACTAGCAGCTTGTCAACACTCAAAGCAAACTCACAACAAACATACATACCGCCCGTCTACTTGACCTAAGCTGATGGGCCTGGTTTTTCTGATGACGGGATCAAAGAATGTGAGATGAAGTCTTACAGGTCCACACTTCTAAAAAGCATTCTGGCTGTACTTCTTCCAAGACTGATTTGTTTGTTCTTACGGTGGGCCATGGTATTTGGGACATGCATCTTCACCAGCATCTAAATTCAAATGCATTGATTCTTCTTTGTTCTTTGCTCTTTAATGCTCAACTTTCACATACATTTGAGAAAATACTAGAAATACTATGACTTGGGGTCAGGTGCACCCTATTCTTCAAAGTGACATCCTTGTTCCTCAGCATGTTAAAGAAGTCTCGTGCAGCAGATTTACCCAACACAACTCATCATTTGATTTCTTGACTGCTCAATGTCAGTAATTTATTTTTTTAAGTGAGCTTCCATGAGCATTGATGGCGGATACAAGCATGATGAAATCCTTGACTCCTTCAGTCTTTTCTCCATATATCATGGTTTTAGCTATTGATCCAGGTGTGGGGATTTGGTTTGCTTTACATTGAGCTGCAATCCATGTTGAAGGGTGCAATCCTTGATCTTCTTCAGCAAGTTCTTCAATTCCTCCTCCCTTTCAGGAAAGAGGGTTGTGGTATCTGCATATCACAGGCTATTAATAAGCCTTCTTCCAATCCCGATGTCACATTCTTCCTCACATAGTCCAGCTTTTGGAGTTATTTGCTAAACACACAGATTGAATAAGTGTGGTAAAAGGACATAAGTCTGATGCACACTTTTCTTGATTTTAAAACATTCCCTTGTTTTGCTCCAACAGCTGCCTCTTGATCCATGTTCAGGTTTCGAATGAGTACAGTTAAGTGTTTTGGAATTCCTGTTCTTCTCAATGCTATCCATTGTTTGTTTTAACCCACAGTTGAAAGTTCTTTACATAGTTAATAAAACAGAAGTAAACATTTTTATGGTAATCGCTGCTTTTAGCTCAGATCCATTTGAAATCAGCAATGATATCCCTTGTTCCACATCCTCCTTTGAATCGGGCCTGAATTCCTGGGAGCAGCCAGGAAGCTAACTCTCAGTAAAAGTTTTACATTATAATCAAATAAGTAAGTTTTGTTTAGGTAAGAATGGGAAAATCTGACCTGTTGAAAGGTAGGCTGTCAGTTTACATCGGTCAATTGACGCAGAATATAAGGTTTCACCCACTTCTTACTAATCGAAATGGTCAGATTCTAAAGACCAGGTTGTTATGTGAAAATTGGAGTTATATGGGAAGGGAAAATGACCACATCAGATTACAAAATAGAGGATGATGCTATTATTACATAGCAGCCAAATTACATTATTTTATAACTGCCAAACCACTGAAAATTATGGCCCAGCCTGTTGACACATTACATTAACCATCACTGCCAGCAACACCTCATACCTTGCAGAGCGTTACTGTTAGCTGTACGTCATTAATGCGCAAAATGATCACGTAGTAGAGTTTTTATTATTGTTGAAAGTGTGGAAGCTAACAAATTAATTGGTAAGTGAGGAGTTAGGTGTATATGTTTTTAGCTAATAGGAAATTAAAAGATGCCGTTTGTAACTTTTCGGGACTTTGAATTCATGCACATATACGTTGCTTTGAGTCTCCATTTTTCAAGTATTCTGATACATTGTAAATAACATGCAACCTAAATAATGCCCCCCCAAAATTTTACTTGAAAAATCCCTAGTTTGTAAGCAAATTAAAAAGCTTCCGTGGTCTGTAAAAATGTGTTTATTAAGTCATTGTCTGCAGCGCTTGTTGCGATATGATAAGTAACAGAATTCTTCCACTGAAAACTATGGTAAGTATAGTTTTGCAAATGTAGTTGTGAAAACAAACAAACATTTGTGAATAAAGCAGATAGAACTTATTTGCTTGGTGAGAAAAAGAGAATATGGATGCAATTTAAAATTCCATATAGTCTTAGACTGGAACACGTTCCCTTTCCAACTGATCGGCCCTCAGGGAAGTACAGGCGAAGGAGGCATGAAGGCCGCGAGATTATTTTCCTCCTGTATTCATTTTTAAAAGAATGACATTAAAGCGTTACCATTTATTGAGGATGATGATGATGACATTATTTTCTTTTTTAGGGAAAGATTGTACTCTACAGTGTAACTTGTACTGTCTTTTGTGCCATTATTAATATATTTCCTGTTTAAGGAAATGACTTTTTAAAAAAAACCATGATAGCTTAAACTTCAAAATAAGTGCTATTGACTTTTAAAAATGTCTTATCTTACGAATGCTACTCTGGGCATGGAGAATAAAGTGTGGAAAATGCTTGTCATCATAATTCTATTGTTATGGGACTCCATTTTAAATAAAGAGGCTAACACTTGGTGTTTCTCTTTTGGGGGGCAATTGGAAGAGGGAAAGTAAGTTTTGCAGAAAAAACAAAGAGGCTTCCCTTTTGGATTAGTGAAGGATAAAAAGCACCATGGCTTTTTTTGAACACCAAAATATATGCTGTATGTATCTAAAATATAAATAAAAATCAAGAACATCTTCCAAAGATTTGATCCTTATTTATAAAAGCCAAGCTAGTAGGAAAGAGGGAACCGATTAGAAGGAACTATATTTGACCTCCTCCCTGGGGGATGGACAACAGAAAAGTGGGTGAAGGGAGATGTCAGACAGGGCAAGATATGAGAAAATACCAATTTATAAACTATCAAGGGCTCATGTGGGAGGGGGGAGCGGGGAGGGAGGGGAAAAATGAGGACCTAATGCCGGGGGCTTAAGTGGAGAGGAAATATTTTGAGAATGATGAGGGCAATGAATGTACAAATGTGCTTTACACAATTGATGTGTGTATGGATTGTGATAAGAATTGTATGAGCCCCTAATAAAATGACTAAAAAAATAAATAAATAATTAAAAAAACTACCACTTAGGGCCCATCAGACTCAACTGTAAAACACTCCTAAAGGCTAACAAACAGTCCTTGAACTAAAAAAAAAAAAAAAAAAGCCAAGCTATTCGTTTCTATTTTTCAGTTCTTATTGCATTCTTCAAATTGCTACTTTAATAAGCTTTTAACTGCTACTGCTTAATCCACTGTGCCACCAGGGAGCATAAGCCAGATCGTTACTTTGTTAAAAAGTATATGGGTATATGTTCTGTTTTATTTTTCCCCCTTTTGAAATGTATATTTATGTATGATACATGTCATATTTAGATATTATGTATTTAAAGAAGGGAAATGAATACACATTTAATATATCATTTATACACGTGTGTAAATTTTGTATATGATATATACTCTGATATAATTAGTCCATATTTATTGAGGGCTTAATCCTGATGGCACAATGGTTAGGCACTCAGCTACTCACCAGCAGGTCAGAAGTTGGAATCCACTCGTGCTTCTGTGGAAGAAAAGAGCAGGTAACTTGCTCCCATAAAGGTTATAAGTTCAGAAACTTTATGAGGCAGATCGACTCTGCCCGAAAGGGCCACTGGCACCCAACACCGGGGGTATCGCTCAGTTTTGAAAAGTACAGAGGACTGTGACAAAGTATACTCTGCAAAGGAACTGAGTTAATTGTGCATTAATCACAATAACTGATATTTATCACACACTCATCCGTGCTAGGCAATGTGCTAAGTGCTCTTTGCACATTATGTGTCTTGTGTACAAAACATACACAGTAGGGAGGAAACAGTGCTTGTCTCTAAGGAGTGTCCTGTCTTGTGGAGGACATCGACCATCCCACAAACCCCACTGTGGTTCAAGAATGAGCAGGGATTACATATATAATATAGCAAGTGGTGGGTGGTGAGTGGAAAGGAGAATAATCACAAGAAGATGTCGAAGTGACACAGGCAATACAGTGAAGAGATGGAGCAGGCCTGGCAGAGAGAGTGAAAAAAATGCAAACCAAACCCATTGTGGTTGCTATGGGTTGTGCTGGCCCATAGCAACCCAACAGGACAGAAGAAATGGCCTCGTAAGGTTTCGAAGGCTGTGACCGTCACAGGAGCAGATGGCCACGTCCTTCTCTGGGGGACCAGCTGGCAGTTCGAACCTGGGGCCTTTCAGCTGTAGCTGAGCTTTTAGCCCCGCATAGCCAGGACTCCTGCAGGGAGAGCAAGTGAAGAGACCCCTCTACTGCGGGATAAGGTTTAGAGTCATACCGGCGAAGGCTCTGAGAAGGACAGACACCTTGGACTTCACCTGTTAGGACAACCACTCTGGAGGCGGTGTGGGAAGGCTTAGAGAAGGGCCACACTGGAGAGGACCCGTGAGGAGACTATTGCAGAAAAGGGAAGAGAAGACAAAGGCTTGACTGAGGCCCATGGTCTGGGGTTTGGCCAACAAAACAGCTAAGAGAATCGAGGAAGCTACTAGAAACATTTCAGGGAGGAGAGACTAGCCAACACTGTCAAATCATGCAGCGGAAAGCTGTTCAACGGGCTTAATAGTGAGAATGCCCTTGGTCGCTCTTGCCAGACTGGTCCTGGGGAAGTAGCTCACGAAGAAGCTGGTGGGGTTGAAGAATGGCTCAGAGGACGAGAAAAGAAAGAAAAAGGCCATGAGTGAGCCTTTTCAGTCCCCAGTGAGAATTTCTTCCTCCTTATTTCTGGGTGGGACAAATGGTGAACATGCTTAGCGGCTGATGGAAAGGTTGGAGGTTTGAGGTGCCTCAGAAGAAAGGCCTGGTGATCTACTGCTGAAAAAAAAACAGCCCAGGGAAGCCCTATGGAGCCCAGTTCTGCTTTGACACACAGGATCACCTGAGTCTGAGGTGACACTATGTGGCCACTGATACTTCTAACCCTAGGGAAAGAAAGAGCTTTAGTTAGATATGTGCCTTATTTATTCCTATGATGATCCTAGCCAATGGTGTAGGAACCTATAGCCTATAGGTGGGGATCAGAAGGTTTGAGACATTTAAACACCAGCCCAAATTCCCACAGCCTAGGTGTGGGTCCAGCACTCCATTCTCACCACTTCCCTCTTCCGGAATTTAATCTTCTTGCTCGCTCTTGCCTCCTCTCCTCCCAGGGCAGTGTGGAGTAGTAGACCCAATAACCGAATTCTTACTGAGACAGACCTGACAGAGGCCATCTTTCATGTGTTCTCTTGCTTGGATGTGTTCGAGGTGTTTATTGGAACTTCCTATCCTACACGTTTATTGTGAATTCTCCCATAAAAGAGGCTACAACACGGGGCGCACGTTGGTGGAACATGGCCAACTCTGCCCCGTTCTCTGTCCTCAGAGGCAGCCCCCAGCCCGACTTCCTTACCCTTCTCCACTGTGTCCTCACTGGAGTCACGCACCCCTAAACAACGCAGTCCAGTCTTGTCTGTTTGGGTACCTGACGCAAACGAAACGGTATGAAACCTGGCTTCTTTGGATCGAAAGCCAAGTTTCGAGATTCACCTGTGTTGTGTGCATTAGTGGGCTCATCCTCCCTGCTGAGTCATATTCGTGGTATGAATTTCCCATGGCTTAATTACCTATCTTATTGTTTCATGGACATATGACTTAAAAGTCCCTTTTAAAATTAAGTTGAAGGCAAGATGCTCCAAGTGAGTTACTGCTTGATGCTTGAGTTTCTGTGTGACGGGATAACATTTAAGACAACCATGGTGATGGATGCATTTAATGCCTCTCAACTGTGCATTTCAGAACAGCTAAAATAGCAAATTTTCTGTCATACTTATTTTATCAGACTAGCAGGAGAGGAAGAAGAGGAGGAGGAAGAGCTCTCAGAATGTAATTTTAGATGACTTGGAATGTTTAGGGGGGTGAAACCCCACAGGTGGTTCCTGACTGACTTCTCATGAGGCCAAGCCTGAGGACCGGGGGGAGCATTTCTAAATGAAAATGTTTAAAGAGGTCAGGTGAACTGAAAAAGCAAAACAAAACACACACACACACACACACACACACACACACACACACGCACAAAGAAACTGTTTTTACCAGATCTCCCATTTCCCCTAGTTCTTCCACTTCATTGTTGCAAATTTAGCTAAATGCAGTCAGCGTGCATTTTTTCCTACATCGGTGCTTTGATCAGTAAAGTAATTTCTTTTCCTTCCTCTGTACAAATCTTTTGATTACAGTAAGCTCATTCTTTGAAGAAAAAGTGTGGTTAAAAAATATTAACAAGTCAGATACTTTTAGCACTCTCTGGTTTTGCATGGGATAAAATGATAATTGCTTTTTTTTTGCAAAGTAAATCGCTGAAACATAATGCACCCAGAGTTAAGATGATAACATATTGTATATTTAATATGTACAACATGTAATATACATACAGCATAGTATGTATTCAAAATTTTGGCTCTGGGGACAGACTGGCTGAATCCAGGCTCCCATTCTTCCTCGTACTACTTGTGTCAACGGGGTGAATTTCTTAATGATTCCGACTTAGTTGTGCTCAACTGTGAAATAAAGAGAGTAGTAGTTCTTATTTCATGGGCTTCTGGGGCATTCACTAAGGACATACATAAGTACTTAATGGAGGGACAACGTTCGTACGGCTCAGTAAACATTACTTTGATTTGCTATGGCTAGCCTACCATAAGGGCTGAGTAACCAGAATATTCCTTCACATTATCTTGATAGGAAGAGTCATCTCTTTATGTTCTAGCTATGTATTAAAATATTCAATAAGGTTCTTTACTGAGGTAGAGGCTGTGGGTGCTACAAAAGAACTATTAGAGGAAACCGCAGGAAATCCTGAGTCAATGGCAAAGTAAATAAAATACATTTGGAAATATAAAATAAGATACACCTTTCGAGGAGTTGGATCTTGAATTTAATTTTATACTAGTGATCAGACACCATTTTGCCTAGACGGGAATCTATGGAAGTTCTTTCACCCAGAAAATGCACAAGGACTAGGCATAGAGAGAGTAGTGAGCCAGACCTCTTTTGAGCATGCTGGGAATGGCTGATGTTGGGGCAAAAAAGGCACGAATAGTTGATGGAGTATTTCATAAACAGCATCCTTAAGATGCATGGCCCAAGGGCATGAATCAAAATGCAATCAATCAGATGGTGGGGAAATAAGGGATTCCATTCTCTTTGGGTTGGCTTACTGACTTATAAGCCTATTGAGGTAAAATGTAAATGTACAACACTCAGTGCTTATACTATATTATAAGAAGACGAGTAAGATTCTAGGAAAACAATATTTCCTTTTCCAAATAAAGATATAAATGATAACAAGGCACTTGGTCTGCATTTCACAGGTAAAATTCATATGGAAAAACCAGTCTTGAAATCCTTGCCAAAGGTCATTTGAGTTTACACTTATTTTTTCCCTTTTTCTTTAGGTAAGCCTCCTTGCCCTCCGCTACCGTCGTCCTTGGGAGAACATGTTATTTTCTAGGACATCTCTAGGAATTGCTCCCAGAATCATTGAGAACTTCTCTTGGGAAGACTCCCCCAGGTCAGTAGCATCCACTAGATGGCGCCCATACCTACTGCTGCGCATCCCCTGTCTGCGGGTCCTGGGTCTGAAAGTGGCTGGAGGTCAGGATGAGCCCCGGGGAGCAGTGCCTCTAAGGTCTCCTCCAAAATGCATAAGCCTGGTGTTCCTTCAAACCGTTACAGCTATGGGGTCATCAGATATGCGCAAACGTGGTGGGGCTTGGAGCACGAAGCAGCCTGCTGTTTTGCTCTCTGAGACTTAGCGACAAGCTAAGGCGAGCATTTCGGCTGCAGCGTGCTGGAGACGGAGCAGCTACGTGGAGCTGCGCCTAAACGCCAAAACGTTGATCAAGGCAGCCTCGCTGCTGTGCATGGCAAAGAGGAACAGAGACCAGAGGAACGTATCCAAACGGGAGAGGGCATTTTAATATTAGCTTTCATGTGGGTTCAATTCGAATTTTTGTCAGACAACGGAACAGGGCTCTGAGGTGATAAATTGAGGATGCATTCTGATGCAGATTTCAGATAGTAGGGAACCAAGTAGTTTGTTTTAATTTTGACCGGCACTAGGCAATTTCCTTTCTCTTATGGAAAAGAAAAAAGCTGAAGCCATTGTAACATTATTTTACATTTTATTAATATTCGTCTAAAAAGTCATAGAGCTCTTCCTCCTGATTGCAAGCAGGGGACAATGACTTTGGCAGCATTTTCCTGCCTTTTTTTCCCCCCCAAGTGCGTGGAAGCCCATTCCTCATCATTAGGCTGAAGATGCGGGTAAGGAAGGATGAGGCTGATCCTGGCGCAAGTCACACCGGCGTGGCTTCGTAGGTGCTTAAAAAGGGGCAGCGCTGTCTTGGAGAAAACGTCTGACAGGAGTAATGGAGACCCGGGAACAGAGGAAGCTCGGGGACCGATTAGGAAGAACGGTCCGTGTGCGTTTCCGTGATGGTTCAAAATCAGAGCCCGTTCTTTTGAGGCTCTTCTAAGACCCGCCCGGCCTGGCCTCACAACCCAAGGTTTATTTGAGGCTCCTCAAGGTGCTCGGCCCCGCGGGGAGGAGGCGTTTGTTCTTTCCCCCCTCTTTCTTCTTTTCCCACAGTTCAGTTTAGGAAGGGAGCATCAGCAAACGCCTAAGGCAGGTTCCCAGGCCGGCAGCATCTCTACTTAAAAATGATCACACTCATTTTGATTTTGTTCAAAATAGATTCTATTATTTTTAAACTTCTGGTGAAATTAAAGTAAAAAATTCGGGCTCCCTTTTCTCTTATTTGCCCAGCATTCTTATTCCGGTTTACACCCTCTGCAAAGTAACAGTGGGAATGTTTCCATGTGGAATTCTTAAACTCCACCGGGGTTACAAGGAACATCAGCATTTTAGGAAAACACAGACCGGGGGGATATTGGAATTGTGGACGGGGTCACAGCCGCTGCTGAAGCAGTTCCCTCTAAGAATTTGGGTAGGCGCGACGTGGCCAGTGGGCATGCTATCCAATCTCTGGATGGTTTTGGTTGCCTGCTGTTTAGTTGGCTTGCTGATTGCTTGCTGATTGCTTTGTCTGACGCAGAGTATTTTTGCTAAAATAAAACATTTGTTCTTATTCATGAAATGTGATATTTCAATTTATAATGCAGGGAGGAAAAAGGATTTCTGGTAGGTTATTAGAAGAAGCTGGACATGACTGAAAGGATGGCTAAAACGGGTTATGGCTAAAAACATAAATCTCTAGAAGTAATATATTTTTCACCTCTGGGTGCCACTGTTCAACTGTTTCTTGTTTTTATGAGCATTTGGAACCCTGATGCCTTTGGTAGAGGTATTTTTAAGAGAATCTGTTAAAGAAACATTTCCTCTTATCTCTAGCTATGTGCTAAATAACTTTTTGGCACAAGGATGTAAATTCAGCATGGTTGTGATCTGCCATTTTAATTATCAAATGATGACCAAATAACATTGAAGACTACTTATACGGGCGCCTGGCCAGATTAAACGGCAGTTTTTTGTTTTTCACCAGAAGAAATGAATCTCGCATTTGCCTTTTTTGGTTGACATTTAACAACAGAAAGCCATTAAAACAGGAGGAAGCTTTCATTTAAACGCATAGTCCTGTTATAGGCATGATTTTAATTCTGTACAAACAATTGGAAATCCATTTTACAAAAGGGAACTTATGGCTAGGCGTGGGGAGGAATATCTCAATTAAAATAGGATTTAAAGAACCTAACAGTGCTAAGTGAGATATTACTGCTTAATTTTAAAGCTTAGCTGCATTAGTATTCCCGTTAAACACACACACACACACACACACACACACACACACAAACCTGTCTATATGACGTTAGGCCTTTTAAATTCTCAGATGCAATTATTCTAGGAAATTAAAATAATGACAATGTTTTTGACTTTCAACAAGTATACATTAAATAGGGTTGCATTTGTACACGCCCAAGAGTTAGCGCTCTATGCCGATGAACACATACACACGTTTGGTTAGCTTTTTCCCTGTCTCCAATTATTTATTTAAAACTTGAGGTTCCTCTAAAATGCCAGAGGAAGGGGTTATAATGCCAAAGTTAATTTTGTTTTGTCATATACAAAGTAGTTAATCTAAAAATTATTGATTGATATTCTCCCTCTTTTAACTCTTTTAGGACTCAATATTTAAAGCAAAACTAATTTATCTAGGTGCTCTACGGCACAGAATTAATTCTCCTGGGACTGGTTCAGGCCAGGCCTCATTATGGAAGGGTTTCTATTGCTGAACCAGCCTGAACTTGGTTCTAACTGGGATTCTTTCTAAAAATTATTCGCAACAAAGAATTTAACCCTTGAGATGCTACAGGGCTGACCTTCGATATCACATTTATTAGGGCATGTGATGGTTTGGTGGAACCATTGAACCGAAAGCATGCTTTATCTTTGGCAGTGGTGCCTGGGACTCGGAAAGGTGAGCAGTCTGGCAGTGCATACAGCTGGCCTTCTAGTTTTGTGATTCACACTTCAGAGCTGAAAGATGAATTTAAAAAATCTTTCCCTTTTTGAAGTTTGTGTCACTCTAAGCACATTGGTGACTGTCTTATTTCATGTACACATTTCATATGTAACCATTTCATGTACAGACACAATTGAAATGATATACATCTCATTTACATAGATCATATGGAAGTGAAAGGTCCAACTCTTTGCCGGGGTGACCAGCTCGTCGCTTAGCTCATATAGCAAGTCTGACTTTCCTTGCCCCCATGTGATCGGATCAATTGGCTATTTTGATTCTTTTCGTGGATGACAGAGCCTAGGAGTATAACTGCGAAAGCATCATTCATCGGTTGCAGCTGAAATAATTCAGCATTATTTACATTTTTCCTTCTGTTCAGTATTTAGCATACATGCAAACTATTATCGGGGAGTAGATTTTTAAAATGTCAGTTTTCAGCCTGATCTGTGTGTGCCTTGTGCCGCAGTCTGTAAGGGCCAGGCCATTTTCCAACAGGAGAGTCTGTGGTGGTTTAAGGTCCTTGGCTTATGGTGGACATTTTAACAAACTTTAAAAATGAAAGTACACTTCGGCATTCAAAGTGCCTCATTTTCCATTCGAAATTTTATTCGTTTGGCATCAGACATTTTCTTTTTATGGCTAGTGAGAAATATTGGGCGGCGAGGAGGTGGTACTGGGGCTTCCGTAGAGAAAACTGTCCGTAAACTGCAGTGTGTCAGGCATCATTACGTTGGAGCAGTAATAATTTGGCCCTCAGTTGGTTACTTGGTCTGCGTGCTAACATACCAATGCCTTTTCTTATTTGTTCTCCAAAGACCTGTCAGACTCCCATTGCACTGGTAGGTTAACTTCTTGCCTCAGTATCAGAGAGAAGCGGCCCCAGAGTGCAGTTCAAGGTGAAACACACTTCCTGACCTTGGACGCGCTTTATTGGAGAGCAAGTGAGTACTAGTGGCTAAGCGTTCTGACAATAAAGAGAAACCGGTTTCCTAGGCTATACAGTTACATGACAGTAAATGAGGATTACTAAGCAAGTACGTAGCTCAGAGATGCTAGCTCTGGATGGAGCCATGTGGCCCAGTGGGTTAAATCTGGGGCTGTTGACCAGGTGGAGGTCCTGAAGCCCACTAGCTGCTCCTCAGGAGAAGAATGAGGCTACCTGCTGTGGTTGAGATTTACAGTCTTGGAACCCCGTAGGAGTTCTACTCTTGCCATGGGTTGGAATCCACTTGATGACGGTGGGATAGATTTTGGGTTTTAGATAAGACGGTCCCATTGGTTCTGATAAAATTTAATATTAGTATTTTTTAAAAATCATTTTATTAGGGGCTCATAAAATTTAATATTAGTACTAAAGTAGAAATATATATATATATTTGAAAAAAATCCCAAACTTCAGAAATATAGGTTGGCCAGTTAATTGACTTTCTCCGTTAAAATAATAATTGTAGTAGACATGGCTGCCTTTTGAAAGGGAATTCTCAGTCTAGAATGTGGGGTTTGCTCCTATTTCAGAACATGTTTCATGTTATAAAGTATTGAAGCCACACAGACTTTTTTCTCTCTGTATCCTTGTCAGACTACCTTCTCTACCTTGTGGAAAATTAATAATCATTAATATTTTTATTACCAACTTAAATATAATCTCCAAGCACATGCGGATCTATGTGGGTTCAGATCCGTTCCCAGGAACTACCAGGGTACTGGGAACTTTGGAAAAGTTCATGACTCTTCACAAGAAAATGTGCTCAGAGGGGAACATTTTACACACAAAAAAGGAAAACAAACCCCCCAACCTGCCCCTCCCTGGGCAGAAAAGATCACGACTCCCCATTGACGATGAACAAACACTGTAACAAGGAAAGCAACCCCCCTCCCCACTTTCACATGATTTTTCTTTCAGTTGGAAAATCCCCACTGGATGAATTTTTCAGAAAATTGAATGTATCCTGGGAACATGCTGTTCGGGCTGTGGAATGGGAACTTCAAACAAAGTTGGTAAGCGAGTCAAGTGCGTAAGTGGAAACTGGGAGGAAACGGGCAGTGAGAGAGTGGAAATCAGGCCGTCACTCGCCCGCGTCCACCACCGTCTGCCTGCGTGAGTACAAAGCGGGCGCGGGCGCGCCGGTGACTCAGAATTCTCCTCTCAGGAACTGAGCCCGGAGAGATTCCCAGCATCTGTTTCCTCAACTATCGCCCAGAGGATACTGGTGGTAAATTACAGGGAATAAAAATAGCCTCCGAGGTCTGCTTCCAACACATGAGACACTGTGGAGAGTGGATAGGGGTTTGCAGTCTCTTCTCGCAAACGCAAAATTCGTTATGAGCATATGAATCAGCATACAATTATTATTATTATTATTATTAAATAAACCATTTTATCGGGGGCTCTTACATATATAATAACAAATCATACATCTGTTATACAATTATTTTTACACGCATGAATTACATTTCTTAAATGCTGCGTCTAAATGTGGAGTTGAGCCTCAACATTCTGTTCAATGCCAGTTGAACTATGACCTAGACTGCATGGTGGTTGATATTGAAATCTGAACCATGTAACTGTATGAAGTTGATCTGTGATCAATAGTCACAAATGTTAAACCTTTTATTCAGGAACAACAAAGCATGTATTTCTAGAAAACTAATTTGCTCTGTCAACTTTCACCTAAACCACAATTAACGAAAAGAAAAGAAAAAAGAAACAACAAGAAAGTAAAAACAAAAAATCATCTATTTTTTAAGACTGAAAAAAAAAAAGCAATGTCAATTACCAGGAGACTGATAAAATCATTATACATTTTGGCTACAGAGAATTTTATGACCAGAATCTTACAACTTAACACAATTTAAGATTCTTTATGATTAGATTTCACATGTAGAGAAGTATTTCTTAAGTCTGGCTAGAATTGTAATTTTATATTAAGTTATAGTTTCAGATTTTCAACAAAAACAGCAGCTTTAATAGATGAGATTAGCAAGTGGTGAAAAGTTCAAAGCATTTAATGGAATTGATCTACTAAATTAGCATTGACAATTTTTAGTGGCTATCTTAAATATACATTATTATCATGAAAGAATTAGTTCAATTAAGCCTTTACATTTGGAGGATGCCCAGTCTGACCTTCTTCTACTCAATGTGCAAAGTGAGAGGGTCTCTGGGTTTATTTAAATTTGGTGCTAAATCAGGTTGGGGGACCCTGTAGCTCCTATTTTGAAAGGAAGACATTATTAGAGCAGGTATACATAGCAAATTAAACGATGTTAGGATAAGAACAATATGCTAGTCAACAAACAGTAGAGAAATCAATAAGGGTTGGGCTGTTTTCTCACGATTTCTCACAAGCATTACTGTGTATCCTGTATACATTAGAATCGGCAAAGTCATAAATCTTAGAATTGAAATAATTACATGGGATTTAATAGCAAGTTTTATTTAGACTATTCTGAATTCACAACTAGCCATCTATCTAAAGAATAATATCTGTGAAGAGATAAAGCGTGAGATTTTCTAGACATGTATTCACATATAGTCGCAGGCTCCTTTAGCTCCTGTTTATATAGGCTTCTATGATGTCTTATACATAAATATCCTTAACTTAGAGGTTTGGATTTTTAGCTTAATTGTCCAGATGAGGGTTGATTGTGCATATTTATCATGGAATCCTGACACCTTTGCTCTGCAAGGGGCTTGACAAACCAGCTCTGTAGTGCTCAGATCTCCACTCATCTCTGAGTTTGCCGCACTGCGGCTGCTTGCATGCTGCTCTCTGCAAGAGCCCAAGTGCAGCTTTGAGTGTATCGCACACACATTTGAGGTCATGCCCAGAATGGATCTGATGTACCAAACACGAATGGCTGAAGCCCACACATATTGTAGGGCGGCATCGTGGACATCACACGGGAAGAAACCAAAAGGTCGTTATAAAGACAAGAAAGAAAAGGAAGACCAAAGCGGATGTCAGAAGAGGCTCTGAAACTTGCTCTTGAACACGGAGTAGCTAAAGCAAATGGGTGAAACACAAAGCAGGGCAGGACAGAAGATTTCAAAGGGAGGGTTGATGCTAAACGAGTCACACACAATTATTGTCTCTTATGTAGCATGTTCAGAGTTGAGTAGATACTTGAAGACTGAAAATAGGACAAAGATAACAGAGGGCTTGAGGGTGGTCGAAATTCGGTGATCGTTAATAAGCAATATGGATTCACAAAGAATAAGGACAGAACAGGCTTCGCCAATATATGATCATTTTCCTATATAGTAGTTGGCAGGGGTGATTGCTCACTAAAACTTAATTGATGAAAACCAGCTTGACTTTAGGAAGGCACTGGACTCTATCCTCTAAGACATGCTAGGAAAATACAGCCAGGAACAGACCGCTGTCCCTAGGTAATGCTTGGCTGGGGAGCGTTAACGAAATCGTTAAAGTCTAAGAATCATAAATAGTGTCTTGTGACCTCAAACGGAACAATGGATGGAAGTGCCACAGAAGCAGAGATATGAATAGACGTATGCACACCTAGGTTCATTGCAGCGTGATGCACAATAGCAAAGACATGGAAACAGCCTGAGAACCAGTCAACAGATGCACGAATAATCAACATATGGTGCATACATACACAACTATGAAGAAAAAATGATGAGTTCCCGAAACATAACATGCATGACTCGAGAGGACATTATGCTGCGTGAACTAAGTCAGGCACAAAAATGATAGGTATTGGATGATCTCACTCTTATAAACAGACAAAAATAGGAACATACAGAGGCAGCATTCTTTGCAGGTGACTAGGGAAAGGAGGGGGGGGTCGAAGGGGAATGAACACTTGTTAATTTTGATGATGGGAAATCCAGTATCAAATGTTGGTGATGTGAGCACAAGCTAACCAAGGTAAAGGAGGTCACTAAAAAGTACACAAGAATAAGGAACATTGTTGGTAATGCTATAACATACAGTTTGGAAAACACAGCTGTAACAACCAAAATAACATGAGTGGTTACACAGCCTGATACCTATGAATACATGGATCTAGAAAGGTATAGTAGTATTGTGAGCACACACATATATAAATGTATTCACAAGCATAGCTATTTATACAAAGGGGCATCAAAACATTTGTGGAAAAATGAAATTAAAAAATAATAAAAAATTTCCATGAACTTTATGTGGTCTCCTTTTTTGCTTTTATTTTATTTTTAAAATTTATATATATTTTTAATAGTTTTATTAGGGGCTCATACAATTCTTATCACAATCCATACATATATCAATTCTGTAAAGCACATTTGTACATTCATTGCCCTCATCATTCTCAAAACATTTGCTCTTCACTTAAGCTCCCGGTATTAGGCCCTCATTTTTCCTCTCCCTCCCCGCTCCACCCTCCCTCATGAGCCCTCGATAATTTACAAATTATTATTCTGTCATATCTTGCCCTGTCCGACATCTCCCTTCACCCACTCTTCCGTCGTCCATCCCCCAGGGAGGGGGTCACATATAGTTCCTTGTAATCGGTTCCCTTTTTCCTACACACTCTCCCTCTACCCTCCCAGTTTCACCACTCACACAACCCTGTGTGTGATCAAGGATCATCCGCCCTGAATTCCCTGCGTTTCCAGTTCCTATCTGTACCAGTGTACATCCTCTGGTCTAGCCAGACTTGCAAGGTAGAATTGGTATCATGATAGTGGGGGCGGGGAGGAATCATTTAGGAACCAGAGGAAAGTTGTATTTTTCATTGTTGCTACATTGCACCCTGACTGGCTTGTCTCCTCCCCGAGACCCCTCTGCAAGGGGATGTCTAGGGGCCTACAAATGGTCTTTATGTCTCCACTCCGCACTCCCCCCATCATTCACTCTGGTAAGATTTTTTGTTCTGATGATGCCTGATACCTGATCCCTTCGACACCTATGAGGTCTCCTTGTGTAGGTTTATGAGTGCTGCAAACATACTCCTCATCATATCCTAAAGTACATGGGACATAGTCATATCTCTCAGACATATCCAAATACCTCATGGGGCCGGTTTACTGTGTCTGAAGACTAAGGACCTGAGTCTCATGAGACAGCTCAGTCAAGAGGCACAACATAGTCTGTATACTTTATATTCTACAGCCTGATACAACCCAGAGCATCTGAGACCTTCCAAGCTTGCAAGTGGTCCTTGAAGTCACAATTATTGGACTTTACGCATTTCGAGCCCAAGAGAAAGAAGGAAAGCTAAGGCTCCAGTAAGAAACCGACCCCCAGCACCAACAGCCTACACGCACCCCGCGTCACCTCGCCAGGGACAGAAGACTCAGATGGCGCCTTGTCACCACTACCACCCAGTCTGACCTGGCCACCACGCGTGGTCCCAGACAGACTGGGAGACGAATGTAGAGCAAAACTAAAAATCTTAAAGAAAGACCCTTAACCAGGTAGTATGGCAGGGACCAGACCAAATACAGGGATACATACGGTAGCCAACTAAAAAGGAGGTGGGGAAAGGGAAAATAAATAGATAAAAATAAAAAAGAAATGGGTAGCGGGGGCACAGGGCATTAACCCACCCAAGGGGAGGGCATTGCTTATATGCTCCAAGATGTGAAGCAATATGCTGGGAACCAGTGGAGAGGTCTGAGGGGCTGGTCCCAATCCCAACTCGGTGGACACCTGCCCCTCCCCCCAATAAGAATTTATTTCAGAGGACGGCACTAAATCTGTAGCTCTGGGAGAGGGACAAAGCTGATCAGAGCACACGGGAGCAGATGAAGGGGGAGGAGGAGAGAGTGGAGTACATCCTGATCCACCAGGCCTTGTGGACAATGTTCCAGCTCAGAGAAGCCAGTCCACAGAGAAGAGCACATGGCCGGCCCCACTATGAGACATGACGTCCCTCACTGACCCATAGCCCTACAGGGGGCAACACTGGAGACACAGTGTGGGAATTAACCGCAATCTGA
>NW_022103899.1:2843157-2877142 GCF_000313985.2 Echinops telfairi | reverse complement strand
TTTGAGAATGATGAGGGCACTGAATGTACAAATGTGCTTTACACAATTGATGTATGTATGGATTGTGATAAGAGTTGTATGAGCTCCTAATAAAATGATTAAAAAAAAAGTTGCTTCTGAAGATGGGCTAGAATGCCCCCCCCCGAAAAAAAAGACCCTCAGAATTGCCCTGAGATACCCTTTCATTTTAAACTGAAGCTAATCCCCAAATGGTTGATAAATACTATTATATGTGAGTACCGTGCTCCCGTTATATATGTGTAGGCATACATATATATACATATACATACACATATAATTATCTATTTGAGACCAAACAGTCAACAGCTACCATGAAGCAAAAGTGAGAAATCAAGGGGACGGGAGCATGGAAATGGACGTGGAACAAATCAGAATGGAAATAAGGAGAATGCTGACCCAACGTGGAAAATGCAGCCCATGTCACTGAATACTATGTATAGAGATTGTTCGACAGGAGTATAATTTGCTGGGTAAACTTTCACTTGAAATGAATATTTGAAAAAAAAAAGAAGTTCCAAGAAAGGTGTTTAGAAGGTAAAATAATAACCTGATGAAATAGAAAAATGACTTGAACAAAGAGCAGAATTGCTAGTATGAAAAATGTTTTCTAAGGATACCTGGGTTGCCGGAGATAAATAAACGAAAAGTATTTGGCTGTAGATCTACCAACATTACATTAGCGGGTTAAAATACGATCTGGCAATGGATACACAATTAGGACTATGTAATACTGTACTGTGATTATTTGCTGGAATGGGCTTCTCTCAAGTTCTTTTTTATCTTGCGATGTTCCCAGCATCTATCGCAGAGTCTGCCAGAGAGAAGGCTTTCAATTAATTCTCAAGGGTTAATGAGATCGTCTTCCTATCCTTCCGCAGACTCCCCACTGAAGTGCTAAGTAATTGCTGAGCATTTAGGAGAGAATCTTTAAAAGTTGGGGATTGATACATGAGAAACTACTAGGGAATTGGGTTATTCCAATTTTTGAAGACAAAGCTGGAAGCAAATTAACTAGAATGGTCAAATCATGAAGCAATCTTTTTTCCTTTTTTAAAAATTAACAGGTTTATTGACATATAAATCACATACCATACAATTCAGTGGACTAAATATATTAAAAAGAGTTGTGCAGTCATCACCACAATTAATTTTAGAACATCTTCTTCATTCTTTTTTCTAAAAATCATTTTATTAGGGGCTCATACAACTCTTATCACGATCCATACATACATCAATTGTCTAAAGCACATTTGCACATTCATTGCCCTCATCATTCTCAAAACATTTGCTCTCCACCCAAGCCCCTAGCATCAGGTCCTCATTTTTTCCCCTCCCTCCCCGCTCCCCCTCCCTCATGAACCCTTGATAATTTATAAATTATTATTTTGTCATATCTTACCCTGTCCACTTTTCTGTTGTCCATCCCCCAGGGAGAAGGTTATATGTAGATCCCTGTAATCGGTTCTCCTTTTCCAATCCAGTCTCCCTCTACCGTCCCAGTTTCACCACTCACACCACTGGCCCTGAAGGGATCATCCGCCCTGGATTCCCTGTGTTTTCAGTTCCTATCTGTACCAGTGTACATCCTCTGGTCTAGCCGGATTTCGTAAGGTAGAATTGGGATCATGATAGTGGGGGAGGAAAATTATGAAGCAATCTTACAGAATGTTATCTTTTTCTAATAGAAATATCCCAAGATATTTCTAATAGTCAACATCAGGGAAATAACCCACTAAATATGCTAATGGTTTGCCAAGTCAAAAGCTAAAAAAAGCCTTAAAGGCACAACCTTTCACCTTCCTTTTCTGAAAGCTTTAATGACAGAGCCAGTTCTTCAGCTTCAGAGACCACGCGTTGGGGCTGTTAGATGCTTGCGCACGTTTTACCAAGTTCTTCAGTCCTTCAGATCAAGTGCCCAGTGGCACCCTCCTCTTTCCCCAGTCTCACGCCGGACGCCATGCCGCTCTTGCTTGGCGTCGGGTCCTGCACCATCATGTCCCAGTCGACTGGTTCTGCTGCGCCTGCTGCTTTCCTGCCACGGCTTGTCTCCATCTTCACCATCCTTTTCCTGAGGAATTTCAACAAGAGACACCCATTACTGAAAACACACTTGTTGAGTCCATGCCTTCAGTGTAGCTTGTATGTCTTCTTTAGTACGTGGGTTCTGGATCACATGCTACCTCCTGAAGCGGTTTCACACTGACCAAGCTTTCTTCCAGTCTAGTGGCTGTGTACCTCTTCCAGCTTCTTTTGAAACATTCTGTTTCATTCAACATTGTCCCCATAGAATAAATACTTTGATATTGCAAATCAAAAGTTGAATTCTTTGCTTGAGAAAAGCTGAGTATGTTTTTCCCTTTTGCTTTTCTAAAAACTCCTTGTCTTTGCACATTTTATTATAATATTTTACTTAGTCTTCTCAAGCCCGCTTTGAAATCTTGCGTTCAGCTCGATTTCAGCATTTCTTCCATTCACCTTGGCTGCTCTACATTCAAGAGCAAGTTCGAGAGTCTCTTCCGACATTCACGTTGGTCTTTTCTTTCTTCCTCCTTCTTTATCTCCATCCTTTCTTTCTTTCTTACAACCCTTTGGTTTCTTCCTGTATGATAGCCTTGATACCATCCCACAACTTGTAAGGTCATGGGTCACTGGTGTTCCATGCATCCATTTGCTCTTCGATGGTATCTAACTGTGGTTGGGGTATTCCCAAAGGCGGATCCCTGGTGGTGCAGGGCTTGTGCATTGGGCTGCTAACAGCATGAGCACTGCAGGATTGAGAAGGAGCTTCGCACGGCCCTGCAGACTTTCCGTCTCAGAAATTCACAGGGGCATTTCGGCCTTGTTCGATAGGGTCGCCGTGAGTTGGAATTGACTCAGTGGCAGTGAAGATCTTTTTTTCTTGGTTTATACTCATGTTGTCCTTTGGCTCTTGTGTACTTGTTTTGATTTTCTTCACCTTCAACTTGAACTTGCATATGAGCAGTTGATTATCTCTTCCACAGGTGACCCCATGTGAAAAATGAGCATAGAGTTTTATCTAAGTGATATCACAGAGTACTATTTTTAGTACTGATTTTTAAAATTATGTAGTATACACATGTTTACATGAAATTATATATAACTAATAATATTGGTGGGTGTGTAATATTTCACACAGAGGTATACTATAGTTTATTTAATCTACTCTCTCATCATTGGGGATTTAACTGGTTATCTACATTCTGCATTACACATAACATTATAGTGAATTCCCTGGATCATACACCTTTGGAGGAGCTTGTCAAGGGAAGTTTTTAAACTTCTAGTGCCTGGTAGTGTAGAAGGTCATGCTTTAGGCTGCTAACCACAAAGAGGGAGAGGGACTAGGCTTTCTAGGCCCATGAAGAGTTATAATCTCAGAAACCCGCAGAGGCAGTTCTGCCCAGTCCTATAGGGTTGCTATGAGTTGGAATGAATGAATGAATGCCTTTTCTCCCCACCCCACCCCTGAGTGGCTCATTTTAATTTCTTCAGTGTATGAGATGGTCTAAGATATAAAAAATTATTATTAAATGAGGGCGTGCTACCCTGATTAATGATAATGGAATTACTTTTTGTTTTAAATTGATTCTAGAAAACTTGTTTGGCTTCATTGGGTCTTTTGTAGCATGAAAAATGGACTTCTTTATTAGATCTAGTCACATAAACTAAAGAAATAGGATTCTAAATGCTCACATTTCCTGGAAGACTTTGATATCTAGCTATATCTTTGTGTAGTTTCATAAAACTATACACTTGAAAGGAGACTGCTTTCTGTGATCAACTGCTCCATTTTGTAAGCAAGGGCAGTCCTAATTACTCTGCTCATCGAATGGTGAGGTAACTAATGGGAAATACAGCAAAGTCATCAGAAATGACTATGAAAATATACGCCAGCTTTACACGCCGGCCCCCCCACCCCCCCATCAAGTTGATTCTGGCTCACAGCTACTCTACGGACAGAGAGGAACCTTTTGGTTTCTGAGACTTAAATCATTACAGGAGCAGACAGCCTCATCTTTCTCCTGTGGAGTGGTTGCTGGGTTTGAAGTGATGATTTTATGGTTAGCCACTCAATTTGTTGCCCATTATGCCACTAGGCTCCTTCAACATGACACAGTACCTTCCATTAGAACACGCAATGCAAACTGCACCTATACTTGTGGTAGTCTTTGTTCTTTTTGATAAAAACACTCTAATGCTAAGCAGTCTTTCAGCCAAAGTTATCCCAGAACAAAGCATTCATAAGGAGGGTGGCAGAGTGAAGTGAGCACATGGGGTTGAGTAAGATGACTAGGAATTTTAGCATTTGTCTTGGGTCACACTGGGAAGTCAGACAATCTCTCTGGCCTTGACCTTCCTATCTATCTATCTATCTATCTATCTATCTATCTATCTATCTATCTATCATCTATCTATCATCTATCCATTCATCCAAATCACTGTCATCAAGCTGATTTTTATTCATAGTCACTCCATATAGGGTATCCAAGACTGTAAATCTCTATAGAAGCAGACAGCTTTAATGTTCTCCCTCAGAGGGACTGATGGGTTTGAACTGCCAACCTTGCAGTTAGTAGCCCAATGTTTAAACAACAGTGCCACCAGGTTTGCTTAAAATCTCTCTCTCTCTCTCTCTATCATCTATCTATCTATCTATCTATCTATCTATCTACACACATACACAAAATCTGTTCTTTATCAACCTCTATGAAGTGCTTATCAAATGGCATGCCCTTTCTGAACCTTCCAAGCTTTCTCTACTCCCCCATATACTTTTATATAATCTTATTCAGCCTTAACAAAGCCAATGAGGTGCATGTAATTGTTATTCTATTTTATGGACAATAGGATATGGCGGCAGAGAAGCTAATCTGTGTGATCAACCTCACAGACCAGGAAGTGGTGGAGCCAGCCTTCACCCAGAGCATGATTTCGGAGTGTGGGGTCTTCAGCACAACGGCTGTGTTGCCTGTTTCTTCTGTTTTAAATGAGGTCGAGCAAGGTGATCCTCACAGCCCCTTCTCCCTCCCTCTAACTCCTGCAGCTTTATCATTTCAAACATCTCTGTGAGAAATGAAAAGAAAGCTCACCTTCTTGTTATACTCCCAAGCACGTGGATCAAAGGAGCCTCACAGCTAAATCCTCAGCTGCTAAGGGAAAGGTCAGTGATCTGAGCCCAGCAGCTACTCCACAGGAAAGAGACGGGCAGTGGGCTTTCAGAAAGATTACCACCGTGGGAGCCCAGAGAGACCGTTGCACTCTGCCCGCCAGGGCTTCTGCGAGTCAGAAGGGATACTGTGGTCATGGGTTTGGGGTAACATCTGGTCATCTACCTGCCTTGTAAAACTTCAAAATCCAAGTTTTTTGCATTCTGTTTCCACAGCCTTTCAGTCATTTTGCAACATGCTGTTTGAAGCGACTTGAACCCTAGTGTTGTAGTGTTTACACCCCAGAGGTGTAGCAGTTACCGCGTTACGCTGCCGTCCTTATGGCCGCCAGGTCGGAACCACTGGTAGCTCCCTCCGTGCCATCGGGCGTTCTCCTTTCATAAACAGTTAGAGTCTCCGAAACCCACAGAGGGGTCACTCCGAGGCAGCATCGACTTGATGACAGTGAGTTTGGGTCTAATCAGAAACGGGGTGTCGTTCCCCGGGAATATGCGAGTCACTCCTCCTGCATGGGTGTCTCTGGGGCGACGCCCCCGGTGTGTAGTTCAAGGTGTTGCTCCACTCTCCCCGTGAACCATCCTCCCTGCCAGACAACACAAAATCCATAGTAACACTTATCATCAATTTTAATCATAGGCGAATATGTGATAAATATAGCTATAAATGGCTTAGATGCATTTCTTAGATTATATGACTATTAACAACATTGAATTGTACACTTTTAGTATAATTGAATGTATTTCTACATTGAGTTACAACACTATTAGTAACTGAGTGGAAGCCTGTCTTTTTAATTTTTCTCCTTGAAAGATTTTTCTCTTTTCATTGCTGTTCATTCTCAAGATAGTTATTGCTATAGGTTCACAAATAGAACCGACCACAATATTGTAACTGAAATAAATACTACATAGTATTGTAAATGAAAGACTAGAAAATTTCATAAAACCAGATACTATAAAAACACTACCGGCAATGAAAACGATAGTGCAAATTTGTAGCACTTGCTGGTGAAGTCCTGTGATTCAAAATGTCATTAAAATTGGGTAATACTGACAGCGCTGACCCAACAGAGTTCATCAAACCAACCAACCCAAACCAAACCCACTGCCTGATATCACATCAATTCTGACTTGATCAATCCAGGACGGGAAGCAATTGACTTGACGGCAATGGTTTTTGTTTTACTTTGGAAATCAGCAAGGTGCCCTGGGGCCCTGGGGCTAAGCCCTGGACGGCTAAAGGAAAAGTCCCTGATTCAAGCCCACAGAGGGAGGAGGGTGAAGCCATCCGCTCCTGCAATGACTAGCAGTCTCACGAACCCATTTGGGATGCTGTGAGGTGGAAGTGATTCTGACAGTGAGTTTGGTGTTTTTTTGTTTGTTTGTTTGTTGTTGTTGTTTAGAAACCAGCAGCATAACATTTACCTATTTTAGTGATGCCTAGCATACTAGATTCAAAAATAGGTTCCAATCTCTCCCCTTTGGCATAGAGGAAATCCTAAAGTAACATAATGCATTTTGAAAATGGATGAGAAAAGAAAAAGTTGATACTATTTTTGCTCAAAATAAATCACTGTTAATTTGGACATTATGGTATTTTGCTATTGGGAGTTAGAAGTAAAGAGATCGTTATTTTTATTTTAAATAAATCAACGTTGTTAATTGAGTTCTAGGCCTACGCAAAAGCTGAAGGAAGTAGGAGATTGCGATGATTAGAGTTCCACTCTCCCCTCAAAACAGCTTGCCATCAAGTTGATGCTGACTCATCGCGACCCTATAGGACAGGGTAGAACTGTCCCAGTGAATTTCCGAGACTGTAACTGTCCAGGGGAGTAGAAAGCCCTGTCTTTATTCTGACGAGCAACTGGCAGTTTCGAACCGCAGACCTTTCAGATCACAGCCCAGCTAGCAACCACAACGCCACCAAGGTTCCTTGTTAAGAGAAAGTGGCTCAAATTGCGGCATCTTAGAATCAATCAATCAATAATAATAATAATAATAATAATCATAAATAGAAAGCATTTCATCATGGTTTTATTGACTTACTAGAATCATGGTGCTAGCAGATCTAAATATAAATATACAGGATTGTAAGGCCGTGGAAGCCCAAAATCCATCTGCTGGGAACCCCATGGATTAAGCCTCTGGCAAATCCTCTCTGACCAGGGATGTGAACAACCTCGTTATCAGACGGAGAGCATTGGAAAGTTGATTGCGGCCGATGTAGTTAGGTTAAAGTGTAACATCTTATCATTTGATCTCCCTTTTGACCCATTTTAAAATTGTTTCCGTTTTTAACATTTTCTGTTTTGTTTTTGATTGAGGTTTTTCCTCTGTTTCCTCTGTTTTGTATAGTCATTGTTACTGGCTTGTTTTGTCTGATTTTCTGTATTTGAAATCCAGGGTAGGTAAATCTATGGAGATGGTAGCTGAATTAATAATCATGTAGGGGCATGGCAGAGGTGGTTTGTGGGAAATGGGGAGCGAACAACACTGAGAATGAGAAGCAATGCTCTTAAATTGATTGTGGTGATGATTGCACACCTCTTCTTAATATGACTAAATGATTAAATTGTATGACATGTGAATTATATCCCAATAAAACTATTAGAAAACAAACAAACAGTTAAAAGCCGGATTCTCAGAAGGTAACGTGGAACATTAAAGCAAAAGTGGCAATTCTGGTGGCCCGGAACTCATTTCCTCCAACTGTTGAGCAGTTGCTTGGTTCTCAGCGTGTGGATCCCACTGCGTGGTGCCAGTGAGTCAGTTCTGACTCAGAGACTGTGTGTGCAACAGAGCAAGACTCCGATTGGTTAGAAGTCATCCTCACAATCGCCGGCGGGTCAGTGCATCTTTTTGAGGGCCTTCCTCTTTGTTTGCTGTCCTTCCACATTAGGTGGCCTTTTCCAGGGACCAAGCTGTCCTAATAACGTGTCCAAAGTACAAAGCCCATACTTGGGACTTTGTCCTAGTGTGCTGCAAAAAGAGTGGCCTGCCAAGTTGATGCAGCGAGAACAAAGGGAAGGGGGAAGAATCCAGTTTAACCAAGGCAGCCTGGAGAGAAAGGCGAAAGGCATCCAAGCATTTGGCTAAAGAGTCGAGGTAAATTCATCTCTTGCACAAAAGCATCATGGGATTTTTCGGGCTCCACCAAGTAGACAGGCCTCTGCTTTTTAGGTCTCACTGGGAAGATGCTCATGCAGTTAGCTCTACCAGTGTCGAATTTATCTACCTTAGAGGGGATGATATGTTAACTTTTCTTGAGTCAGCGCCCTGGTGGCTCGAGAGGGCCAGTGCATTGGAGAAAGGATAGTGTGGACAGGCAGAATCATAAGCAGGGGTGGTCTGGGGTCCAGTGTGGCCACAAGGAGAATCTTGGTACTGACCACTGGATCAAGGCTCTCTTCCAGTAGAGATGCCTCAAATCTGGAAGGGAACTTCGAGATCATTGCTCTAATGGTCAGTACCAAGGGTAACCAGGAAAGCATTGGGCTGCTAATGGCAAGGTTGGCTGTTCAAACCCACCAGCCACTCTATAGGAGAAAGACAAACTTTCTGCTCCTGTGAAGATTTGCTGTCTCTGAAACCCAAAAGAGGCAGCTCTACTGCATCCTATAGGGTGCCTATGAATCAGAAGAGACTCTATGGTAGTAAGATCTTTGAACACTCCTGGGTAGCCTAGGCTCCCATGGTTTGTTTACTCTGTAAACTATGACTGGTAGCGGTTGCTTGTTGTTGAGTCAATTCTGACTCATACTGACCCTTTCAGGCAGAGTCAAACTGCCCTTGTGGGTTTCCTGGGCTGGAATCTTTCCAGGAGCAGACAGACCGTCTCCTCCTTTTTCCTTCCGAGGGGGTGGTGCATTTGAACTGCCCACTTTTCAGTTAGCAGCTGAGCCCTTGACCTCTGCAGCACGAGGGTTCCTCTGTTTACAACGACAGGGACTAAAAACAAACACAATCAAACAATTGGGTCTCGAGGCTTGTACTTCACGTCTCTGTGATTCTCCAGGGAGGCCTCACTCATTGCCATTGCGCAGACTCCGATGCATCGTGCCCCGGCAGGGAGGGCAGAGCAGAAGTGGCCCCTGACATTTCCAAGGCCGTATGTCTTTCCAGGAACAGACAGCCTCATCTTTGTCCCTCAGAGAGGCTGGCGGTCTCCAACTGCTGACCTTGTGGTTATCAGCCCAACTTGTAACCCACTACACCACCAGGGCTCCTTTCCCCAGACCGGAGTCCCGACTCATAGCTTCACGATGGGACAGAGTAGAACTGCCCAACAGGGTCTCCAAGACTGAGGATCTCTGTGGGAACCATCTAGGAGTTAGAGCTTATGGGTTAGAGCTTCTGGCTTTGCAGTTTGCAACCCACTGCAGAACCAAGTCGCCTTCCACGAAGGCTGAGCTTTTTAGAAGAAGCTTATTTGGATTTATTGATACCGTTTATTTCTTCTTAAATTCTCGCAAGTAGACAGGCAGGACATAGTTTCAGTGACCCTCTTATCTTTTGGAATGGCAATAGGAAGAAACGCCTTCTGTCGATACTTGGGGTTGATAGGCCACTCTGCGAGAAAAGAGTGACTTTCTTGAATTATCAAGAATCAAAGACTGTAGGGGCAACACACCCATCAGGAAGCTGCCTCTAAATAAATGTGATATTTAGCTTCATTAGATTCTTAGCCAACTAAACACCCTATCTATTTATTACTGGAGTCAAGGTATTTGCCACCCTTTGGAAATAAATACTATTTTTTATATAACAGAATGATACATTATTTGTGAAGAACATAATCATGTAAGTTTATGCATTATCTAATTATTCTACTGAGGAAATACTTTCTTATTTGAGAAATTTGGAAAACAGCGCTTCTTTATGGGCTTATGTACAAATGATGGGCAAATCCTCCACTTTGGGCTGGTCTGGATCCGGAAAAGCTTTATTATGGAAAATTCTGACTTTGCCTGATCCAAGTTTGCTTGCAGGAGGATGGCCAGAAGCTAGCTCCTGTTTCCTAGTGTTCTCAAAAGGTTCCAGTTGACCATCAACCCTTTGATCTTAGTAATGCCAGTCGATCCACTTCAACCACCCACCAGCGTCTTCACATTTCAAGTCACTGCCCAGGACTGCCTGATGCTCACCTCTTCTCTGTTTAGAACAGGGGGTTGGCAAAGCTTTCTGTAAAGGGTCAGCTAGAATACATCTGTGGCTTGGTGGGCATTCTTATGGTCTCTGCTGCAACTTCTAAGCCTGCGTTGTAGAGGACAAACAGCCATCGAGACATGCAGATTATTGGAATGTGACTCTGCTCCAATACAACTTTATCTATGGATACAGACATTTGAATTTCATAATTTTTGAGTAATAGCATCATTCTTCTTTTGATTTTCCCCCTCAACCATTAAAAAATGGAAAAATCATTAATTAAAAAAAAAGAATAGGCGTTGGAGGTTCATTGGGCCCATTGGCTATAATTCACTGAGAGAGTTGAAATTACGAAGAAATAGGCACAACTGATTTGTGGCGAGGGTGTTCATTGTTTACCTATTTTCCTTCTCTTCGGGGCACGTAGCTTAGGCTATATTTCCAGTCTCCCTTATACATAGAACTGACCATATAACCGATGGGTTCTGGACCATATAACTAATTTCTAGTAGAAGCCTGGCTCATATGAATCTCCCCTGCCTAATTCTCTCTGCTCTTTCCCCAGGGGTTGAGATGGCAGGATCTTAAGAGGGAAGGCTCCCCATTTGGGATTACATGAATGCAAGATAAACTTCCCTGGTGTTAAAGCACTGGAAATTGCCAGGGCTTTTCTGTTATAGCAGCTACCATTACCTTAATTAATATACTATTGTTTACGCTATATGTTTTTGGCTTGGTTCTCATGCAAAAACTGGGCTCTCTACAATTGCATCTCACAGTTTGGTTAACCTCTTCCTCACCCCCTCACTTCTCCCCTCTTCAACTTAATGGGCGATTGCAGATGGGATTGTTTTCCGTATTTAACCAATTCCAGTTGATCTCCGCTGCCTTTCGTGGGAGATACTACAAAAACAAACAAACAAACAACGCCCCCAAACCAAAAAACCAGAGGGACAAAATCTGCTATTACCTTTCTTAATCATAGCGATATTGGTGAAGGAATTACCCCCCCCCCAACCTTAAAAAAAAGAAAGAAAGAATCACCTGAGAACTCTTTTTGGGATTCAGGGCCAGGAAAATTTTATCTTCCCCTGAGGAGCTGGTCTGGGCTCTTATCAGCAAGGAGAACCTGGTTGAAGGCGCCTGATTGTGTCCCCTTTTCCCTTTTCCCTGTGGCTGCCAAGAAGCTCAGTCCCACCTTTTTGGCCCTGCCTTAATAGCTTTGTAGCCCCTGTGGCCTACATATCTGCATTCTCAGTTTCCTCCTGGTCTTGACCTTCTATTCTGCTGTGTGCTTTCCTTGTTCCTGGTTGGGATTTTTTGGTTATTTATATTTTTCAATTTTATTACTTGTTTTTTTGTGAGCTTCCTCAGATCTTTTGTGGAACAAAATGGGGGTAAACCAAATATGGCTTCAGCTTATTAATAGAAAACACCCAAAGCATTTCTTAATCACCAATTTAGTGCTTTGGCAATCAGCATCCCAGAGCGATTTCCAGGCTGGCTCCTGAGTCGATGTGGCTCTTGGTATTTTGGCACGGGGTGGTTTGGCATGAAGGTCTTCACATTTCTCCATCCCGCTTCCAATGGGGAGAGACGGTCATTTACCGAAGTCCCTCTTGCATGGCATAATAAATGTAGGGAGGCCATAAATAAATTTAATTGGAAAATAATAGGTTGTGAAAAGACAATTGCAATATTTAAAAGCAAAAAAAGAATTCATGTAAAGGATATATAACTATCTCCTTCAAATCAAATCAAGGAGAAAAAGATAAGAAATCAAATGGAGAAATGGTCAAAAGATCAGAATAGGTTATTCTCACAATGGTGTACTGGAAATGTTAACAAAGATGTGATCATTATTAGTAATCAGAGAACACCAACTTTTAACAAATTGTCAGTTCACGCTCATCCTGTTGTCAAAAATTAAAATGTGGATAACAAGTATTGGTAAGGACTTGGGGGCGGGACGGGAACCCTTATGCACTGTTGTTGGATGTCTAAGTTCCTATAGCTATTCTGGAAAGCAAGCTGCCATATTTAATCAAACTAACATATGTCAATGCCTTATGACCCCTTCTTGGAGTAAAGGGCCACTGAAGTTTTCCTACATCTGCTGGTGATGGTGGGTGGAGTGTGGGGAGCGATACACAAAAGCTTCATTACAGTCTTATTGTGGCAGCAGCGTATTTGAGGCATCCCAAGTGTCCATCCCAGGGGGAGTGGAGGAATAAAAAGTGGTGGATGCCTAGTTTACACTAGAAGCAATATAAACTTGCACTGACATCTTAGGATCTTGAATAAGAGTGTCAAGGTAAAACATACCAAAGAGGGGAATCTTTACAAAGCCACCATTTTCATAAATTTAAAATGGCCACACACACACACACACACACACACACACACACACACAATGGCACAGCATCATGTTAAAGGATTTGAATCAAGTTTATGCATCAAACCCACTGGAATATATAGGCATGTAAAGAGGGCACAGGAGTGGGACGGACGGATAATCCTCTACCATGAGCTCCAATATTTGCACTGAAGTTAAGCAAAAGAAGCATGCATCTTCTTGGCTAGAGGTGGGCATGTTAAGTGTTGTCTTTATATGTCTTAAGATATCCAAGTCTAATTGTAAGAATTCCCTGTGAGTGGTAGCACAGATTATCAAGATATGTTTGGACTCACTTGGCTTTGACCTCAGCAAAAATGTTGAATATGTTCATGCTTGACCTCTGTGTAAACGCGAGGGCTTTGTAAAAAATTCCTTCTCGGTAAAGAAAGCAGAGTGGATCTCATGTACTCATTCTGAGCATCGCATGATGGACTCTGGAGCTAACAACTGCGTGACCTTGAGCAGGCTATGGAATCGCACTGTGCCTCATTTCCCTCCTCTGAAATGTGGGATGACAATGGAATGTAAAGAGTAAACAAGTTATTGTTTTAAGGCTTGGACATAGGAAGCATTATACAAGTGTTTTTAAATAGTTACTTTACAAATATATGAATACTTAACACGAGCAAGCCTCGTGGTAGGTTCTGGGAACATAATCCAGAACAGGAGCTTTTACTAGTGCCCTCGCCCTGCCCTCGTCCTGGATTCCAGGATTGGAGTCCTTGCCTCGCTGCGTGTGCCTAAGCTTCATCTGCTGCTGTATCTTGATGTTCTCCTTGTTCACTGCTAGGTATCCTCGTTACGATAAGGCTGGGGACGAGAGAAGGCCCACAGGTGTACATTCTAGCCTGCTCCCTCATACCTGTAGCTTCAGGTTCGTTCTGACTAACCTAGGTGTTGTCGAGTGAAACTGCTCAATAGCGTTTTCTTGACCGTACTCTGCATGGAGGCAGATTGTCAGGCTTTTCTCCCATGGTGCCACGGGGAGGGTTCAAACCCCTAACCTCTAAACTACAAGTTGAGCACAGTTTGCGCCACCCAGGGACCTGTACAAGCCGCCCCCCACCCACCCAAAGGAAAATCCATTGCGGTTGAGTTAATTCTGATTTGTCTTAACTCTTTAGGACAGAGTAGAACTGCCCATTGGGGTTCTGAAGCTTTGAAGATGCTCAGTGAGGTGGACTGACACAGTGACTCTAACAAGGGGCTCAAACAGGTCTGGGTAGGGCTTTGTTCTCTTATACAAAGGGGCACTGTGCATCAGAACCAGTTGGACAACACCCAACAATAAATCTCTACGGAAGCAGACTGCCACATCTTTCTCCCATGGAGCAGCTGGTGGGTTTGAAGCAGCAATCTTTCCGTTAGAAGTCAAGTGCTTCACTACTGCACCTCTGGGATCCCTTGACTAGGCTACTAGACCCTTCTCATACTGAAAGAAAGGAGCACTGGTGGTGCAGCGGTTAAGGATGGCCTCGATGGCACCCCACAGCAACAATGTTAAGTCCAAACGTGGGTGGCTGCTTCTCCAGACTTCCAGCTTCTCTAAGATTCCACCTGCCGATTCTACTTGTCTCTCCTCTGTTTGCTGGGATTTGGCCAGGGCATCTCCGAAGATCTGCACAAAGAGTCTGTCCTTTCTAGCAGTTCAAAGTATCAATCTAGGGGCCATCTTGATATCACCTTCTTCCTTCACCTATTCGAATACACCAGCAATTCCCGTTGATTCTACTTCCACAGCATTCCTTGAACCTGTCCAGCTTCCGCCCCCCCCACTTCCCAGCCCAATTCGCCACTTCCAGCCTGAACCTCTGACATTTTGCTTGTTACACTGCAGCCAGAAGGGTCTTTTAAAAATGCAAATTAGATCAAGTCTGAGTCCTGCTTAAACCCCTCAGTGACCTCCCAATGTACTTTGAATCAGTGGTACTAAACTCTGCTTTAATTTATAGAAGCAAGTTTTCAAGTCTGTGTGTTCTCACCCTCGGGTCAGTGCTAGGGTATCTTGCCATGCCACTGCCCAAATCAGAAAGAGCACAATGATAGCATTTCATTGTTTAATTTTCTTCTCTGGTACCAGGTATGTTGTTGGGGTGGGAAGGGGAAGATGGGTGTCTAAACTGCTCGAAGCCTTTGCTCCGAGAAACTGATTTCTAGTCTTGAAGGTGGTCACCCGTCCCAGCCCACTGAGTCTTCTGTATTTGGGTGAACCTTTGCCATGACCCTGTAAAGGTGTCTTCTCGTTCTGATCGAGACCAGGTCAAGGATCATCCCTGGGTGCAAACCACAAGGGTGTGTGAAAAAGCAGATGGTCATTAAGAAATCTAACCTGAGTCCATGTTAGCAGATAGTGCCTGAGGTAGTTAGTTTATTGTGCCAACCTGGCCGATAAACACATGTGGGGTTAATTGAAGGGCGGAGAGATAACTGGCTCAGCGAGCCTCGCCTTTTTTGTCTTTTGCTCTCTGATCATCAGACCAGTGGGCTTGTTCTGTGCCTCCATTTGCAATCTACACTACCTGTGGGACACCTAACCTGTGGACTGTGTCACTGTAATTTGAGGTTCCTTCAAGACCTGCTTCGCCACACCATTGGAATTTACATCTCTTGAGCTGGGGACTGTCCGACCCTGTCATCTGACTGACTGTTGGTGACCTGCCCGGCTGTTTGCTGCCTGTGCTCGGATAGCCTGAACTGTTCTACAGAGGACTACCCTGGCGGCCCTCAAGACTTGAAGGACTGCCAGTGTCTCACAACTGTCTCATGGGAGTGAGTTGCACTGAGCCATTTGTACTGCTTTATAACTTAATTAACTGTTTATTTCTTATGTTATCTATCTATCTATGTAATTATTAGCATTCAGGTTTTGTTTCTCTAGAGAACCCTGTCGAACACAGTGCCCAAAGCATCGATGGTGGAGGCAGAGGCGGACATAGGCAGAGGTAGCAGCATAAAGATGGTTGCAGCAGGCTGCAGTAGAAGCACCTTAAAGATTCGAGGGGAGACTGGCACAGGGACCCCTCGCAGATGGGGAGAGGACAGTGGAGACTTCACCCTGATTGCATTTATTTCCTGGGGTTGTTAGGACAAAGTGATCGGAAACTAAGTGGCTGAAAGAAGTCCTTCAGTGGGGTGGGCAGTTAATGGGCTCAGCGGCTCCCTGAAACGCTGGCAGCTTGAGTCCACTCCGAGACTTTGGGCAGGAACGGCCTGGCGCTGTCCACCCCAGACATCAGCCATTGGCAGCCTTCTGGGGCGCAGTCTCCACAGCCATACACGGGGTCCCCAGGAGCTGGGATGAATGTGATGGCAACTACTAAGAGGCTTACAACAACAAAAGTGCCTTCTCTCCCTGTGGAGTTCTGAAGCCCAAATTGAAGCCGTCAGCAGCGCGATGCTTTCTCCAAGTCTCTAGGCCCTCGAGTAGTTCTTAACCTGTGGGTCGTGACCCCTTTGGGGGTCGAACGACCCTTTCACAGGGGTCACCGATTCATAACAGTAGCAAAAGTATAGTTAGGAAGCAGCCATGAAAATAATTTTATGGTTGAGGGGGTCACCACAAATGCGGCACTGTATTAAATGGTCAGGGCATTAGGAAGGTTGAGAACGGCTAGAGGAAGATCCTTCCCTATCTCTTCCCGCTGCTGTGAGTCCCCAAAATGCCTTTGGCTGTGGAAACATGGCTCTCTGCTTCATCTTCGTATAGGAGTCTTCCCTCTGTCTGCCTTTCTTTTAAAAGTAAATATACCGGTCATGTTGGGTGAGGACCCCCCTGTGCCAGTTCACCTAACTAATTCCATCTACAAGGAACCTATTTCCAAATAAGGTTACCTTCACAGATACTGAGGGTTAGAACTGCAGCATCCTTTTGGGGGATACAATTCACCCCACAACACCAATCTTAGTGGAACCCTTTCCTCAAATGGCAAATCAGCTTCTTTGAACTCCGCTGTTTTTTCCCCCTCATGAGCCCAGCCACCATGAAGGGCATGTCAGAATTTAATGTGCTCTGTTAGCTGGTGGATCTCCACCTCATTAGAATCCCCTAAAGGCACACACGAGTGTTCAAGCACGCCATTCTAGGATTTCTTCATGGTGCCACAACTTTCTCCTGGGGAACAGCTATTAGGTTTGACCCCTGACCTTTCAGTTAGCAGCCAAGTGTTTAATAATTGGACCACCAGAGCTCCTTTAAAATCACTTAGAATTATTTATTTATTTTGAAACATTTTATTGGGGCTCATGCAACTCTTATCACAACCCACACATACGTCTATTGTGCAAAGTGTGCAAAGCACACTTATACATTCGTTGCCTACCTGCAAAACAATCGGGTAGTCCCTCACAGTAGGCCCACACAGAGGGTATGAGGATTTCAGGGTACAGTACAGCACTGATGAAACACAGAACTATCCTATGGTTCTTTAGCATTTCCTCCCCTTGCTATGAAGGCCTATGTTTCACCTCATTAACACTGCTAGTGTATGTTTATTTGAAATGGCTAGTGGAAGAAGGGGGTTAAGATGGGGACTGTGGGGGGGACCAGCACTCTCTAAGCCACTCCTTCTACCTCTAGAGTGCATGCCTCCATGTTACTGGGGAGGTAAAGGGGCTGACCCTAGATAGGGGTGAGAGCCATTGCAAGGTATGTAGCAAACCACTGCCAGAATATTTGAGCTGTTTCTGTGAATCTCGTACTATAGATAGCAAATTGGATTTGGACCTTCGGAAGTCTTTGACGCCAGATTTGAAGGCCCCTGGACTGTAATGACCTGACTTCCTCCTGCCTCTGCTCTTTCTCATCCACCATCACCTTCCTAATCCATTCTGATCTCTGGCTCTAGTTACATTAAATACTTCCAGTCATCCAAACAGAAGAATCAATTTATACTTGATAAATACAATCTTTTCCAGTCCGCTTCTTTGTCATTTCTTTTGTTTCCAAGTTATGTGCTACCTATTGTTCAAGATCCTGTGTGCCTCCCCCAGGAGCAATTTTCTGTCTAGTCCCCTCCAATGGTCTGCCACTGTCCTCTGTTTCCCCCAATCATAGCACATACCTAACTTGAATTTCTCTTTCATCAGACCGTGAGGCACTTTAGAACTGTGTTTTACTTATCTTTTCATGCAGGAGGACTTAGTATAGCGGACAGTTCACTTAGAAGAGCGTCTTAATGAATGAATAAATGAATATGTGAAAGAGCCTTTTATCCTCAGTCCAGTTTTAGTTACAATTCGTCATTTGACTAGCCTAGTAGCTTTCCCTCCTGATTGTAGGATTTAGAAAATACTGGGCTACACTCCAGCCCAATTGAATGAGAATCTCTTGAGGGTCCAGGCATCTGTGTTTTAGTAAAACTCCCAGAGTAATTAGAATGTGCAGGGAAGGTTAAGAACCAATGGATTAACCTTTCAGAATTGTGCTGTGGTTGGAGCTTAATAAGAGAAAGTAGCATGGAGGAAAATGATGGTCTTTTGCCTTCAACTATGAAAAGGAGAAATTAGATGAAATGTGTGAAAAGAGAATGGGTGACTTATATATGTTTGAAAATAAATATGAAATATGAAAACATTTTTATGGCTTGGATAAAGGGTGTCATCAGATCCAATAATCAATGAGAAAATATGACATTTCTATGAATTACTCATTTAAAACAATATTTTAATGTCTGACAAAATAACATCTTTTCAATATGTTATTCTGGTCCTTTCTAGTCAGTATTAGTTTTTATTGAGTGCTAGTGACACATTTTTATTTATTTAACTTTTTATGGTGACTTGGGTGAAGGTTTACAGAGCAGTCAGGTTTTGTATTGAACAGTTCATACACATTGTGTTACAGCTCATAGATTTCAGTCCCCACAATGCAATATCATGTATCTATTTCCTCCCGTGTTTTATGTTTTCATTCCCTTCTTTCCTAATCCTTCTGAATTTTGTCCTTGGGTAAACGCTGTCCTTGTGATCTCAGATGATTGATTATTCTAAGGTGTATGTACCTCATTAGTGTTAATGTTACTCTTATAGTCCTATGGTTTGTTTGGCCAAAAAGTCGACAATGGGGTGAGTTCAGTTCTAGATCTAAGGATCATAACCTTGGGGGGTTTTACCAGTGTGTCTAACCTGTAAGCCTAGTATTTCTTATCATTTTGTGTTTTGTTCCTCATTCTTCTTTCACTCTATCCAGGAGTTCCTAACATGATCCTTTGCAGAGCTGTTGTTGGTAGTGATAGTTGGGCACCATCTAGTTCTGATCTCAGGATCATAGAGATTGATGTTCTCTGTGATCATCAGTCCACTCTATGGTCAGTGGTTCAAAGTCCATTGGACTAATTGCTTCCTTGCATTTTCAGTTTTCTTAACGCTTCGTCTCTTCAGACTGAGAGAGACCTATAGTTGTACCTTTCAGTTATAGTTGTCACTCATGAGCTTTGGAGACCTCCTAGTGAGTGATCTTTAAAAGCTTCAAACAAATGACCTATCTTCTTCCTACTTTAATATAATATGCTAATTGGAAGCCAGCCTACGAGCTTTAAAGTATGACAACACTGATGTGAAATAAATTGTTAAGGAGATTGGTTCTTGGTCACTTTAAACAAACAAACAAAACCCAAACTCACTGCCATCAAGTCAATTCTGACTTGTGGTGACCCAAAGGACAGGGGGAACTGGCCCTGTGGGTTCCTGAGATGGTAACTCTTTACAGGAGTACAAAGCCTCAGCTTTTTCCGTCAGGACTGCTGGTGGTTTTCAACTGCTGACTTTGAGATTAGCAACCTAACATGTAGCCACTATGCCACGCTAGTTGTGAGCAAACCAAGGACCACATTTGTCTATTCATTCTCCACTGAAATAAACTTTGCTTATCTGCTCTTAGAGAATGAATAGACAGATATGTTGGGTTGAAGTGGACAGCACGTTGCACTTACAAACGGGAATGAAATCCTGTGATGGCGTTGTTGGGCGTCACTGTGTTAGTTCCAACACACAGGAAGCCTAAGCCCTGTAGAAAGAAAGACAGCTTGTTCCCGCATCATCCTCGCCCAGGAGCCTCTGCCTGAGCCCACTGCTGCAGCCACGGTGTCAGTCCATCTCCTGAGGGCCTTCCTCCCCTTGGCTGCCCCTCCACTTTACCAAGCAGGATGTCCCTCTCCAGGGACTGGTCTCTCCTGACGGTGCATCACATCCAAAGTATGTAAAATGAAGTGTCACCATCTTTGCTGAAGAGCACTCTGGCCTACTGCCAAGACAGATTTGTTTGTCCTTTTAGCAGTCCATGGTACTTTCAATATTCTTCTCCAGCACCAAATTCAAATGCATCGGCTCTTCTTTGGTCTTTATTGAACATCTAACTTTCACATGCATATGAGGCAATTGAAAATAGCGTGGCTTGGTCAGGCACACCTTAGTCCTCAAAGCAGCATCCTTGTTTTCAATACTCTACGAGGTCTTATACAGCAGATTTCCATAATGCAATGTGTCTTCTGACCTCTTGACTGCTGCTTCCGTGACCATTGATTGTGGATCCACACAAGGTGAAATCCTGACAATGTCACCTTTTCTCTCTTTATCATGATGTTACCGATGGGTCCACCGGGGAGGAGTTTGTTCTCTGCACTGAGTTGTAATGCATCCAGAAGGCTGCGATCCATGGTTTTCTTTAGCAAGTGTTTCATGTCCTCTTTAAGCAAGGTGTCCCTCCCTCCCTCTTGTTGAGGGCTTCTCTCTTTTTCACTGTCTCTCTACTTTACCAAGAATGATGTTCTTCTCCAGGCACGGGCCTTTCCTGACAACATGTTCCAAATATGTAAGAGGAGATCTTTCCATTCTTGTTTTTTAAAAAAATCCTTTTATTGGGGGCTCATACAGCTTTTATCACAATCCATCCATCCATCAATTGTGTCAAGCACGTTTGTACATTTGTTGCCATCATCGTTCTCTAAACATTTTCTTTCGACTTGAGCCCTTGGTATCAGCTCCTAATATTTTCCCCTCCCTTCCCCCCCCTCCTTCCCTCATGAACCCTTGATAATTTATAAATTGTTATTATTTGTTCATATCTTACACTGTCTGATGTCTCCCTTCACCCACTTTTCTGTTGTTCGTTCCCCAGGGAAGGGGTTATATGTAGATCATTGTGATCAGCTCCCCTTTCCCCACCACCTTCCCCTTCCCCTCCTGGTATCTCTCCTAGCATTATTGGTCCAGAGGGGTTTATCTGTCCTGGATTCCCTGTGTTTCCAGCTCTGATCTGTACCAGTGTACATCCTCTAGCCAGATCTGTAAGGTAGAATTGGGATCATGATAGTTGGGGGGGAGGAAGCATTTAAGAACTGGAGGAAAGTTTTATATTTCATTGTCGCTACATTGCACCCTGACTGGCTTGTTTCCTCCCCACAACCCTTCTGTAAGGGGGTGTCCAGTTGCCTACAGATGGGTTTTGGGTCTCCACTCCACACTCCTCCTCATTCACAATGATATGATTTTTTGTTCTTTGATGCCTGATACATGATCCTATCGACACCTCCTGATCACACAGGCTGGTATGCTTCTTCCATGTGGGCTTTGTTGCTTTTCAGCTTGTTTACCTTCAAACCTTTAGGACCCCAGACACTATATCTTTTGATAGCCGGGCACCATCAACTTTCGTCACCACATTTGCTTATGCACATGTTTGTCTTCAGCGATCATGTCAGAAAGGTGTGCATCATGGAATGCCAGTTTAACAGAACAAAGTGTTCTTGCATTGAGGGAGTACTTGAGTAGCGACCCAATGTCCATCTGCTACCTTAATACTAAACCTATAAATATATGCACATAGATATATTTCCCCATCGTCATATGTAAATATATAAATAAGTACATGCCTGTATTTAGACCTCTATAAATGTTCTTTGCTTCCTACTTCTTCCTCTATTCCCTTTTCCTTCCTCTTGTCCCACTGTCATGTTCAGTCTTTAATTGGGTTTTAGTAATTCCTCTCGGTTACATTGCCCTTGATCAAGCCCTACCAGGCCTTCTACACTCTCCTCACCCTCAATTTTGGATCACTTGTTGTTCCCTTGTCCCTGGATTTGTTAACACCCATTTCCTTTCCCTCACCTCCCGCTCTCCCATGTCCCCCCAGGACCCTCAGTCTCACTGTTTCTCCTCCAGATTGTTTATCCTGCTTATCTTATCTAGATAGACCTGCAAAGATAAAAATGCACAAAAAACAAGACAGCAAAACAAAGACACAAAATAATAACACCAAAACCAGTGACAAAACCAACAACAACAAAAAGAAAACTCTGTAAATAGTTCAAGGTTGACTTTTTAGGACTGTTTTCTGGTTGAGTCTGATAGGGTGCCAGGCCCTGGTCCCAAAGTCTATTTTTGGTATTCCCTGGGGACTTTCTTGCTCTGCTCCCCTTGCTATTCTGTCTCACACACTTAGTGTTTTGCCTCAGTGTGGTGGGGTCAGATCGGGCTCAATTCCTGCACTGTGTCTCCAGTTTTGTCACCCCAGCACTGTGGGTCAGCGAGGGATGTCTTGTCTTGTAGTGGGGTCGGCCCTATGGTCCTCTCTGTGCTTTGGCTGCTCTGAGCAGGAATATTGCCCCCAGGGCTTGGTGAGCCAGCATGTGCTCCACTATCTCTTCCTCCCCCTTCATTTGCTTCATTGCTCTGATCAGACATGTCCTTTCCCTGAGCTGTAGCTTCAGTGGTATCCTCTGAAGTGAATTCTTCTGGGGGTTGGGTGGCCGTCCACATAGTTGCGATTGGGGCCAGCTCCTCAGACCTCTCTATTGGTTCCCTGCTTCAGTACAGTGTTTTTGCATTCATGTCTTAGAGCACTGGGGTGAAGTCTGGTCCCTCTTTCCTTGTGGAGATATAAACACACCCTCCCCTTGGATGGGTTAGCTCCCCCCCCCCCACCTACCCATGTCTTTTTCTTCTTTCTCTCCACCCTCTCTTTTAGTTGGCTACCATATGTATCCCTGGATTTGGTCTGGCCCCTGCCATATTACCTGACCCCACCCCAGGAATGTTTGTATACAGTAACTTTATCCCCTACGACCCTTTTGCATTTTAAACTTACCTCAGTGGACTCATGTTGTACTTGTCCTTCTGTGTTTGGCTTACTTTGCTTAGCATCATTTCCTCCCGTTCTTCCCATGCGGTGATGTGCTTCATGCGTTCATCACTGCTTTTTAGGATCCTTGCTGCTAAGGAGCACTCTGGAAGGCTTATTAACAACTTGTGACTTGTAGATGCTACAATGAAATCTGAGGAGGAAGGCATTTGGTATCACTGGTCTTCATTTCTGTAATATCACATTCCTTTGTCCTAGGATTTCATTTCCTTGTATGTGAATAATCATATTGTTTCAGTGCAGCATGCTGTCTGCACTAGAGGCCCACTCAAGGGAGCCCATGAAGCCACAGGAAAGGGAGGCCTGGGGAAATGTCTAGAATGCTTCACATGGACACTGAGCTACATGCTATAGATAACAGAAGTTTCAGCTGGCAGGATAACCTTTCAAATTGTCCTGAAAAGACAGTTTGAGCCTGGGGTTATGATGTGATTGATTGAATCCTTGGTACATCATAATATTTTTATTGCAGCCTTTCTTTCAGGAAGAGCCCTAAAAGAAGTCAGTAATGCCATTTCAAATGTGCCTAACAGACACATGGAAAGCTCTGGTGTCTAAGTAACAGTAATGATATGCTTGCACTGGCAGGGAAAGACTATTTTGGTTATGAGTTGGTGTGGTCTTTATTCTGCTACAAATGTAATCCCAGCTCTGTGTGGCTTAGAACAAGAAAGAGTAATTTGTTGCTTCCCATTTATGTCCAACGTAGATATGCGTAGGTGGGAGGGGAAGTCTGTCCACACAGTCATCTCTTAGGTGGAGGCCCATCAAGACAGAGAAAGGGGAGAAGGGAGAGTCAAGAACTGCCAATTACATACATCGTTAGGTCAAAATGTAATATCATATCATTTGATCTCCCTATGGGCCCATTTTAAAGTTGTTTCAATTAAACAAAACAAGACAAAACAAAAATACTGAAGGGGAAATACATGTGGATTACACCTCTAGTGAATCCCCTCTGACCATAGACCAGGGATGTGAATATCATTGCTGTGAGGCAGAATCCACTGTAAAGTGCATTACTGCAGAGGCAGTTAGGTTAAAATTTAACACCTTATCATTTGATCACCCTTTTAAATTTGTTCTTGTTTTTAATATTTTCTGCATTCTTTTCGATTGAGATTTTCATGTTTTACTTTGTAACTGTTGTTAATTTTAAAAAAATAATCATTTTATTAGGGGCTCATACAACTCATCACAATCCGTACATACATCATTTGTGTCCAGCACATTAGTACATCGTTGTTAATTTTTAAAAAATGTTTTCTGTATATGAAATCCAGGGTGAGTAAAGCTATAGAGACAGTGACTGCATTAGCGTGTCCTTGGGGGTGTGGCAGGGGAGGTTTGAGGAAATGGGAAGCTAACAGTGATGAGTACAAGAAAGAAGACAGTGTTCTGAAATTGATTGTATCACTCTTCTCAATGTGATTGAACTATTGAATTGTGTGATATGTGAATTGTATGCCAATAAAACTGCTTTAAAAAAATGAATGGAGTGAAACGTGAGTGTTGGCATGACTTAGAAGAAACGCTTCAAACAAAAGAACTGTGTCCTTAACATTCCTGATTCTAACCTCTAAACTATTAATTTCCCTAAGAAACCACCATGATCATGAAAAAAACAAAAGGAACTGCCAATTAATATTTTTGCCTGGAAGTGATGTCTCTTCTTTCACTAGCCAGAAATAATTACAAGGCCATGTCTAAGTTCAAGGGCATGGAGGATTTGTAATTCTTTGTGTACCTCGATGTGAAGAGCAGCTTGATACTGGATTGTAAGTAATGTCTATTATAGCTCCACCTAGATGTTAGAAATAAAAGGGCTGTGCTTTTCAGCTAGAAAGAGAAAATGGCTTCCTTACTATTGCTTATTATTCTTATTATAGTTTAATAGGTGTGGGATTGTTGCCAATCAGTTTTTCACTTAAAGGCAGTAGCAAGATCAGTCTTGACTCGTAGAATGATTATTTGAAAACTCAGAAGTTAAAAAACTAAGGCTATTACCAGAGGAAGCATGAATATGAATCCCAGATACTACCAGTGTGATAGTTCCATAACGAAATTAAGGATAATTGAATACACAGCTGCTGTACACACACCTAGGATGACTACAGAAACAGCCACATGGAAACGTCCCCGTGAGTTGGTTTTCTGTGCAAGCCGGGAGTACAAATGAAGTGTGCCACCACATTCGTAATATGCTGTGTTCACTGCTGTATTTATTCACTTCATCTTCTAATGGTCTTTGAAATCTCTCACACACAACCACCTCCCTCTCCTTCTTTTCTCAGAAAAGAGGGAAAAGATTTGGAGAAGATAAAAACAAAAACAAACTCACTGGCACCAAGTCAATGCCAACTCATAGCAATGCTATAGAACAGGGTAAACCTGCCTTGGGGATTTCCAAGACCATAACTATTTCTGTGTTCCTCTTCTTCTTTTTTAAAAATCATTTTATTGGGGACTGAGGTAGTTAGCTTATTGTGCCAACCTGGCCGATAAACACATGTGGGGTTAATGGAAGGGCGGAGGGATAAATGGCTCAGTGAGCCTCGCCTTTCGAGTTCTCAGGTCTCTTGCTTTCTGATGGTCAGACCAGGGTGCAGTTGCCTTAGCTAGTTCCCTCCTTCAGCTGGCAAGGCTCACTTCCTGCAAGACATCCCCAAGGAGAAGCCACATGAACCTACCCTGATACAGCCCTGGGTGCTGGTGTACCCATGTGGAGACCCCTGCCAGTGCTGAGATGTTTACACATTCACAGACTTGGATTTCCTCCTGCAGTCGGCATCATTGCATGTGTTTTGTGAGATGAAGGAGGACTTTGTGGATTGATGTCAGACATATAGGTTAATGGGTTAATGTTGGACTTGTGGGCTTGGGTAGCACTGGGTTGGGATGTTTTTTTGATGCACACTTAATCTTTACATAAAACTCTCTCTTATACATGAGTTGCTGCTCTCCAGGGACCAATACTGCCCACTTGAACTTTCTGTCTTGTAGATGTTCTTTGTGTGAATATGGTAGCCACTAGCCACAGGTAGCTATCGAGCATTTAAAAGGGGACTAGTGGAACTGAGGGATTGAATTCTTAATTCAATTAATGGAATGATTAGCTATAAGCACTTAGATTATAGGAGACACGAAGGTCATTGGTAGTCACAGTTTTTTTGTGTGATATGCAAAGCTTTTCTCACACTTTGCAATTATTTTATCTCCCATACAAGGAATTTAAAGATGATTAGGTGAGCTTGAAGGAAGAATTAGGGATAGACCAAGATGGAGTCTATTACAATGTTTCCCTTCTGTAGTGTCCTAAAGCCCAAGCTCCCATGATAAATACTGGGTCCTAGGGGACAAAATACTGTCCAAAGACTTTGCCGAGGAAAAGTGGACATTATTATGTGGATCCCAGGCTTTATCCAATGAAAAGAAATGGAGGTCAATATATGCATAACAAAACATTTGCGATTTCAACAGTTTCTGCATGAATCCTGCAGGGACCTAAGCCTTTTAAAGGCAAAGGTATGGGATAGAAAGAAAAACAAGGGGAAAATAAAAAGATGCACAAGAATCTAGTGCAGTTACTTTTTAATGTAGCATCAACATCTATTTTTTTGGTAATGTAGTTGGATATAAAATCTTTATTGTGCTGCTAGAAATTTTTATTAAAAATGGAATGAACTTTATTTTGTACCTTTGCAATCTTTCTTTTTCGCAAATCACTCTTGTGAGTGCTGGTTGTTTTTGACGGTCGTTGTTTAGTGAAAAAGACCTGGGCAGTTACTGCAAGAAGACGGAAGCCATCAAACATTCAATAAGGGATTGCTCTGTGCACATGCTGGGCTCACCACAAACAACACTGGGCAAGACTGTTTTTTAGCAAAACGACTCCCTAGTTGTAAACTCCCTATGGATGTGTCAACTGGAAGCCTGTGTCTTTTCCTACCTTTGTCTGCTCTTCATTTTGGGGAACACATTTCCTTTTGCTACATGGTTGTAAAAATGATTGCTCCTATTAAACAACTTGATGAACTCAAGTGTCTCAGAATTCACGGGCCTGACTGGCCTCCTCTATAGATCTTTAAGCCAGGTGAGGGTGGAGTGTGTAAGGATGCTGGAAAATGTGTGGATTTGATGCTTGGGCCTTAACTTGAAGGCAAGAGGTTGAAGAAAGATGGGATTGTACGTAGGATTTCAAGGCAATTGATTTGAACAGGACAGACATTCTTATTTGTGGATTTAGATTACTTATATAATTTACCTTAAAGGACCTTGGAGCAAAGGAAGTCATTTTCAAAACATAATGTGCGATGACTTCAAAGCTCTTTTTCCCACCGGTGCATAAACAGGAAAAATATTTTTAATCATCGACAAGGTTAATCATTCACACCACCATACTTCCCATTCAAGTACAGGACCTTTTCTTCCTCCATCTCCCATAACACTCGAGTTCACCTTTGTTTTACCCTGACATTGAACCAGCATAAGATTCTAATATGCCAATGACTTCTCCAGATCCTGCCCCTGGTGCCGAGGCTGTAAGACAAGTATTATAGCTTTCGTTGTTTGAGTTCAGAATAATTGGGTCATTGGCGTCATCCTGTGACAAGTTTCCCCTTTTTCCGAGGCCTTTTGACTAATGGCCCTATTGTTTTTGCTGGAGCCGCTCAGACCCCATAATGCCATGACACAAAACACGTGTATGCCTTCCAGGAAACTGAAGGACAGCAAAGCAATATCCCAGGTTGAGAACCCAACCTTTATGCACCATGACCTCACCTGTTCCAGGTGAAAAATACTAGGGCAAAAATTGTGGCATGACAATGCTTTTGACTTGGCTGCTTGCAGTGGTTCTCAATGCTGCTGCACAGCGAATCACATCGGGAGTCTTAAGAAGCGGCAATATCGTGGTCCTGCCTGAATTTGGTAGAAGGGACAAATTCTTGGCCCGCATCACTTTGCTACTAAATGTGGACTCTCCAGCAGAGGGACCCGGGTGTCTCTATTTTCATTTTGAACGAGCTTCTGCAAAGATCAGAGAAATCCAGTCACCTTGAAATAGGGCCTGGATCTTGGAAAGGAGCTCTGAATAGTATGTTTCTGACATGCATTTAGTGGTCCTAGAGAGATGGCTAAGGAGCCCTGGTGGCGCAGTGGGTTTAACCATCGGTCTGCTAGCCACAAGGTCAGTGGTTCAAACCCACCAGCCACTCCAAAGGAGAAAGATGAGGCTATCTGCCAGTAAAGACCTACAGTCTCAGAAACCCCAAATCGCAGTTCTACTTTGTCCTATCGGGATTGCTAGGAGTTGCGATTGATCTGAAGGCAGCGGGTTTATATTTGAGGCCGAGTGAATATATTTATAATGGTGTTTCTTTGCCTCCTTTTACTTACCCAGGAAGACTCTCAAAGGAGAAATAATCAGCAGAAGAGCAGTTTACCATTTTGACACTTGGCCATTTTTACCTGTCACTGAACCAAGTTTCTGATCCTAGAGGATGATGTTCTGTGTTAGGCATTTCTTTTCCAGGAGTGTGTTCAGCATCACCAGATAGCCAGCGTCCTGAAACTTGCTCGTTCTGGGCTCCTTTAAAAACTCACTGCCATCGAGTCAATGATGATTCATAGTGACCCTGTAGGACAGGGTAGAACTGCCCGGCGAGTTTCCAAGACCATAACTTTATCAGAGTAGAAAGCCTCGTCTGCCTCCCAAGGGGAGGCCGGTGTTTTCAAACTGCAGACTTGGAGGTTAGCAGCCCAATGCGTAACCCTGCATGCTGGAGGTCCATCCAGGTTGCTGGGCACCTGTGGGTGGGTGGGAGTGAATGGGTGGGGCAATGCCTTGGGCTCTTCTTGTGCTTGAGACCGGTTCCCCAATCCACCTCCGGATGAAAGAAAGGATGCATGATTTACAACTTCTGTTTGAATGTCGAAGCTATGTCTGATTCTAGTGTCAGGTCTTAGCAATGGAAAATACAATTAATTGGGTTCTCCTCCTCAAGGATCTGCCAGGGGGGAGCAGACGCTTTCCAAGTGTGATCCTAAACGGGCAGCATCAGTATCACCAGGTCACTTGCTGTCAGCATGGAAATGACCGACCCCCACCTCATACTGACTGACTCCCACACCTGGAGGTGAAGTACGATCTGGCAAGCGGCCCTCTGCCAGGCGCGCAGGTGATTGCGGAGCCCTGTGGTGTAGTGGTTCCTCGCTGTGCTGTGATCCCAAAGTGGACGCCACCTGATGCTCCGGGAGCCAGGTGGGCCTGTTTACAGCCTCCGACAGGCCCAAGGTGGGCAGGTGGCGCGTTTCTACGCAGCCCTTAGGGTCTCTCTGCATGGACGTCGAGTCGATGCCGGCGATGCGGGCTTTTGGTGACAGGTGTGGGCAGTAGTCAACCAGCTGCAGGGTGGGAGAAAGACCGGACTTTCTGCTCCTGTAAAGAGTGACAGCCTCGAATCCCCCAGGGGTAGTTCGACCCCGACCTACAGACTCGCCGAGAGTGGGGACTGACTCCAGGTAAGGAGCTAGGGGTTTTGGGGATCGGTGTAGCGGAGGCCGGGGAAGAGGCTCGAGGGCTGGACGCACCGGGGGGTTTCTGGGAGCAGGCAGTCTGCTCAGGGTCAAAATCCTCGGTGCCAGCGGAGACCAGCGCAGGCCGTCTCAGGTGAGCTCCGAGTCCACGCGGATTCTTTCCGGCCTGTTGGTCTGTCATTTCGCCGCCTTGAATTTGGGCAAAGCTTTCAGGTGGTGTGCTGGGCTCGGCGCTTCGGTTGCTGCCTCAGAAAGGAGAGGTTAAAGGAATACAGATCTGAAAGTCCCGCCTGCTTTAGAAAAGCGAACGTAGTAAATCTTATAAAAATATTTTGTGAAAACACAAATAAATGAAAGAACAGTCCGAGCCAGAACTTGTGAAGGTAATGGAAGTGTTTAATGGTGAGATATTAATGTTGACACAATTGAAAATCCCAGGGTTTTAAGGAGATTGCACAAGCTTTCAATGGTGAAACCAAGAAAAACAAGTACTCTGCCTTCTTCTGAGAGCTAGAGTTCAAAGCCTCAGAGTGGCCCAAGAAAGGAGAGGCTCCCGGTTCTGCCTGCTGCCTCCCCAGTTCTCCCAGGATTCCCTGCAGGTCTCCCCCACATTTGCTTTGTATGATTACTGAGGACCGACTGTGCCAGCCGCTCTACACATATTAATTTTAATACGTTCAGTAACACTGAGGAGAAAGTTCTATTATCTTGTGTTTACAGAGGAAACTGGGGCTTAGAGAGAGTAGGTGACCCGCTCTCACGCCACAGGCCAGTAACTGGAACAGCTGGGATTCAAAAGCAGGTTTGTGTAAGAGCCAGCTGTCAGGCTGCTCCGTGTGACTGGAGGAAGACAGAGTGTCCTGCCCCAGGGTCAACCTGTTAAATGTCCAGGCTCTCCAGGATACCTCGTTCATTCTTCAACTGGCTTCACAAGACAGTCTCCCTACCTGGCACATTCGATCTTCACAAAACCCTGCCTTCCCACCACTCCCTGGCCCTGGACGTACACCTACACTCACGGAAACGACCCACCTTCCTCGCTCTCACATCTAACCAGCATTTGAAGTTAACTTTTTACTTTCCTGCAGCTAATTTAATGGTCTCTATAGCTTCTTTTCACTTCCTAGGTCCGAACAATAAGTGATTGGTTTGTGTTTGTAGCAATTTGAAAATCACTCTTAATGTACGTACATATTAATAAATATATATAAGTTTAACAAAATTTATTCTTTTTAGCAGCCTCACTTTAAAAAAAACACATTTTTTGGGCACCTAATCCACATATCATACAATTCAATAGTTCAGTCATTCAATCCTATCAAGAAGAATTGTATAGTTATTACCACAATCAATTTTAGAACACCCTCACCCCCATGGTTAAATCAACTTTAAAATGAGTTCTGTAATCGCAATCAGTTCTAGTGCTTCCTCCTCCTCCTGCCTTCATTGTTCACTCCTGAAATCCCCTCACCCTCCCTATCTGCCTCCCTCCACCCCTACAATCCTTCTAAACCCTTGTATCAGTGATTTTTTCTATGCATCTACTCTTGCGCTTCACAAACTGGGAAAACCAATAGAAACAATAAAAAAAAAATAAAGTGGTAAGACTAAAATAATAATATAAAGATAAAAATACAAATAACAAATAAGAAATAAAAGACCACCCCTAATATTTAAAAAGCCAGGAAAGAAATTTTTATCATGGAACATGCAAGAGATACTTGTACCTAGAACAAATTCAGGTTGGGTCAGCAGGGAGGTCAGCTGACCAAGAATCTAGTTTGATCCAGCATAATCAACATTACCATGCTCTCTGTCTGACTGTAAGGCTGTTCAAGACTTGCCTGTGGCTAGTGGAGCTCTGTCAGTGGCTTAATTTGACTAGATACTCTGCTGATGGGTTTTGACCTCCCATTATCTTCCATAGCCTTCTACCAATTGGTTGTTCATAATTAAAAAAAATATTTAAAGCTATTTTTAATCAATTAAAAATATAAATTAGGTGGGGTTCACCTCTCAGATCTTCAATGTTGTATTCAACAGTTTAAACTACTAATCAACCTCCCCCACCCAAGAGAGTACCCTCCCCCCTCCTTGATTTCTCTTCTCCTTTTTTTGTGGGCCACCGCCTGCCCTCTACCTCACCTACGTTAACACCCTACAGCTTTCTAGTCCTTTCCTTTACCCTCCTTCCCTTGCCCTGCTCCCTTTGGGGAACTCCAGAGAGAAGCCTTCTTGACAGATCTCAGTAATCAAATTTTTCTTCTCTTTCCCTGAAATCATATGCTTCTTTGTCTTTTCAAATGGTACAGGCTCCTGTGCACAATGTGGACTGACTTCTCATGACTATGAATTTTATAATTAAAATTTAATTGCTGCTTTTAAAACCACTGTATAAATGCTGAAACACAAAATATACTTACATATGTATATGTGTGCATATATAAATATGTATGTATGCATATATACATACACCAAAAATCTATTTTATAGCACATTCTTGTACTCAGCATGATTATGCACCATATATTACAGGTTTCTGTCATAGCTGACAGAGAAGGGTAATAAATCATACCTACCCTAAAAACAACAAAAACAACTCTCATTTAATTGTTTTGTTTTGCTTTTCTTCTGACACTTACAAGGAACAATTAAAGATACCATTTGGCTAAAAAAATAAAGCAGTCTATAGTTTCACTCCAAAGATTATTGGGAAATTTCGCAGAAGACACCTTTCCCAACATCCCATTTCTACATTCTGTTTTATTTAAAAGCTACGGCACGGTAAAAGCTAAACAATTCTTTGTCACTTTCAACTTTTCAATTGGATTGTAAGCTTTATTTTTCTCCAGACAAATGTAAAGGTGCTTGTGTATCTATCTTCTTCCAAAGGAAGATGTGGGGGAATATGGTGGGACACGCAGAAGGACAGGAGAAATCCAGGCACAGCATCCCCTCTTTCACACGCAGCGGGCAGCATGTGCTGTGGAGTCTCCTGGGAACTCAGCAGCGTTTTCTTGCGAAGGTCTGTCCGCTGCCCTGCTCCATGATGGATTCAACTGAAATAGACCCAGCACAGGAAGCTTCGCTTCGTCGTCTCCCGTTCCCATCTGCTTGCTTTCTCTTCGTTACAATCAGTGGCTAGTAACTCAGACTAAAACCCACTCTAGCGACAGTGCTGCTTAAATGGATCACTTTGCCAAGGGAGATGCAATCCCAGTGCTTATTTTTCATTCAAATGTTCCAGCCTGGGTCGAAGTAGCTCCCAGCTCTAAATAAATTGAATCACCATTAACCTACGGAAGAAAATAAGAACCCAAACACACACTTTCTTATTAGATGAACATGGCAGGTTGTCTGATCATGCAAACAATTAAATGGATTAATTTATTTGTAGCTTTCAAGGGGCCTTAACAAAATCCCTCCTGCCAGAGAAGACAATACCTCCCCTTCGAGTAGCCTAACTGGAATCTTGAATTACAAATCCTTTGGAGTTCTGGGAATGTCTGCTAGCTTGTTTCTGTTAGATATTGGCTGATGTGCTCTGGAAGGAGGCACCATTCTAGGTCCTTGCGAACCAGAGACTGCTCCAGGACCAGCTGCATCTGCCCCATCTGGGAGCTTGTTAGAACCGCAGACTCTTGAGTTCCAGCGCCTCACCGACTGAATTCGAATCTGTGTTTGCAAAGATTTCCCAGGCAATTTGTATGCATATTAAAATTAGAAAGTGAGGTCCAAGCAGTGGTCCTTAAACTTTAACATGGATGAGCGTCGCGGGAGCTTGTTAGAACACACACTGCAGGGCCCTATTCCTATCCTCACAGAGCCCTGGTGGTGCAGCGGCTGAAGCGCTTACCCAAAAGGAAAGACCCTTGAACCCATCAGCCAGTGTGCGGGAGACAGACCGTGACAGCCAGCTCCTAGAGTGATCACAGCCTGGGAAACCTGAGGAGGCAGTTCTTAGGGTTGCTATGAGTCAGCATCAACTCAATAACAGGTGTGTGGGTTTGCATTTGGGTGTCTTTATACAGGAGCCCTGGTAGCGCAGTGGTTAAGTACTCAGCAGCTAAATAGCAGTCCAAGTGGCTAGTCATTCTTCTGGCCGGCAGCTTTGATAAAGATGCCAGCCCCGGAAATCCTCTGGTGTCGAGTGTGGGTTTGGCCCCATGCATAACAGAACAAACCACTACCAAGGTCTTTGATAAAGATGCCAGCCCCGGAAATCCTCTGGTGTCGAGTGTGGGTTTGGCCCCATGCATAACAGAACAAACCACTACCAAGGTCTGCCCAGCCTCACAGCTGGGCAGCACTGTGTCCATCCATCTTGTCGAGAGGCCTCTCTCTCTCCCTCTCTTTTTTTCTGTCCCTGTATTTTTACCGAAAGGAGCCCTGGTAGTGTAGTGGTTACCCATTGGCCTGCGATCCGAATGGTTGGCAGTTCGAAATCAACACTCACTCCTTAGGAGAAAGACTGGGCTTTCTACTCCTATAAGCAGTTACATTCTCAGAAATCCACAGAGAAATCACTATGAGTCAGCATGTTTTTGTTGTTGTATTT
>NW_022103899.1:2839942-2842610 GCF_000313985.2 Echinops telfairi | reverse complement strand
CTATCTGTACCAGTGGACACCCTCTGGTCTAGCCAGACTTGCAAGGTAGAATTCGGATCATGAGAGTAGGGGGGTGGGGGTGGGAGGAAGCATTTAGGAACTAGAGGAAAGTTGTATTTTTCATTGTTGCTACATCTCACCCTGTCTGGCTCGTCTCCTCCCTGAGACCCCTCTGCAAGGGGATCTCCAGTGGCCTACAAATGGGCTTTGGGTCTCCACTCCGTACTCCTCCCATCAGTCACTATGGTAAGATTTTTTGTTCTGATGATGCCTGATACCCAATCCCTTTGACACCTGGTGATCGCACAGGCCGGTGTGCTTCTTCCATGTGGGCTTTGTTGCTTCTCAGCTAGATGGCCGCTTGTTTACTTTCAAGCCTTTAAGACCCCAGATGCTATATCTTTTGATAGCCATCAGCTTTCTTCACCACATTTGCTTATGCACTCGCTTTGTCTTCAGCGGTTGTGTCGGGAAGGTGAGCATCATAGGTGTGCTTTCTTCAATGAAATCGCACAGAGCAGTTCTGTGCTGTGCTGTAGGACTGGGAACAACTCCAGGACGGAGGTTTGGTGTGGATCTGGATCGCTGAGTCAGTACATTTCGGGTGGGCTCATTTGCACTTCTCAATGTTTCCTGACAATGCTGAAGCTACTAGTTAACAGAACAAATGGAGAACCACACAGCTCTAAGGAAGTGCTGTACAATAGAATTCATAGGGAGGAACAGATGAAATGTTAAACTGTCTAAAAGCCACACTTTAAAAGTAAAAAGTGAAGTTATTTTGAACATCTTTGATTTAAACTTGGTATTACAAAAATGATCATTTCAACAGTCAATGTAAAAATGAATACAATATTTTATATTCTTTTAAAAATTGAAATTCAGTGTGTATTTACATTTATCAAAAAATAAATGAAACCACTTTAAATTCAGACTAGCGATTTTCAAGTGCTCAATAGCTACCTGTTGGCAGGGGCTGCTGTAGTAGACAGCACACTGCAGTGTTGGTTTCCAACTGTTGCTTCTACTGACCTGTGGAGAAAGGAGAGAAATGATACTAAATTCATTTAACTTAAATGATCTCCTTTACTTGAATACTGTCCCCTTTGCTCATTGTTCATGCTGAAATGGCCTCTCTTTCATGCATTGGTTTTGAAGTGTCATTTCCCAGAGAAACAGCATCAACATCTTTTGGGCACTTGTTTCAAATCCCCTAAGTCAGACCTGAAAGTTCCAAAAAGCAAGGATAATATTTTGAGGACTAGGGTGTGCCTGACATGCCATGGTATTTTCAATCGCCTCATATGCACTTGAAGCTGGACATTGAATAAAGAAGACTGAAGCATCAATGCATATGAATTATGTTCCTGGCAAAGAATGTTGAAAGTACCATGGACTTCCAGAAGGACAAACATATCTGTCTTGGAAGAAGTACAGACAAAATGCTCCCTAGAGGCCATGGTGGAGAGGCTTCTTCTCTCTTAATTTGGGCATGTCGTCAGGAGAAGGGAGCCCTTGGAAAAGGACATGATGTTTGGTAAAGCAGAGGGTCAGTGTCAAGAGTGAGGCTCTTGACAGGATGGATTGACAGAATGGTTGCAACAATGGCTTCAAGTAGGAGAACAATCGTGAGGATGGCAAAGGATCAGATGGTGTTTCATTCTGTTGGACAGACATTTCCCGTGAGTCAGAACTGATTCGATGGCCCAACAACAACAGCAACAACAACAGCTGAGCCTACTGGAGGAGAAGCTCTGGGGGCAGGGTCCAGGAATCTGTGTTTTCACAGGTCCTCCGAGAGATTCTGCTGCTCTCTGAAGTTGGAGAACAAATGCTCTAATGAAATGATGGCGATAAACTAACTAGTAGACTTTAATTAATTTTTTATAACCACAATTGACAAAATGAGATGTTACAACTTTATGCTAATTCAGAAATTAAAATGTTTTTTGGTTGGTTTATGAGATCTGAAAGTCAGCCAATAGAATATACTAGAGGTTAGTTAAGGAATATGTTGCACTGCTGAGGATAAAGTATAATTTTAAAAATATAGAAAGACCAGGAAAGTGAGTGTGTATCTAAGCATACAAATGAGTCCCAGGAAGACAATGCTTGGGTCTCATTACTAACACCTTTATGCAATTACTACTGGAAAATGAATTTACTCACTAAACAATATTTACTAAGAAAATTCAAATTTCATATGCAAAATAGTGAAAACCAGACAGAAGAAAGAAAGACCCCACAAATATTGATGATCTTATTCTCCAGCTCTCTGGTAATTAGTCAATATTTGGGTTTTATTGCTACCAAAGTTAGAATACAGAAATTATAATCCTTAAAAAGAAGGAAACCTGGAGGAGAAAACAACGGGACCAACAGTTCCTGGGGGACATGGGAGAGGGGGAGGTGGGGAAAAGGAAGTGGTGTTAACAAACCCAGGGGCAAGGAAACAACAAGTGATCCAAATAGGTGGTGAGGAGGGTGTAGGAGGCCTGGTAGGGCGAGACCAAGGGTAATGTAACCGAGAGGAATTACTGAAACCCAAATGAAGGCTGAACATGGTAGTGGGACAAGAGGAAAGTAAAAAGAAATAGAGGAAAGAGCTAGGAGACAAAGGGCATTTATAGAGGTCTAAATAAAGGCATGTACATATTAAATATATTTG
>NW_022103899.1:2837428-2839213 GCF_000313985.2 Echinops telfairi | reverse complement strand
ACAGAAAAGTGGGTGAAGGGAGACGTCGGACAGTGTAAGATATGACAAAATAATAATTTATAAATTATCAAGGTTTCATGAGGGAGGGGGGAGTGGTGAGGGAGGGGAAAAATGAGGAGCTGATGCTAGGGCCTTAAGTGGAGAGTGAATGTTTTGAGAATGTTGAGGGCAATGAATGTACAAATGTGCTTTACACATTTAATGTATGTATGGATTGTGATAAGAGTTGTATGAGCCCCTAATAAAATGATTAAAAAAAAGGAGGAAACCAAGCCTTCTGCAAGCTGTATATTTCTTTTTTGAAACATTGCTAAATAAAGCACGAGGTTAGCACATTAACCTTGGATCCTGTAGCCAGCTGAGGGCTGGGAGCGTGTCTAAGTGAAGCGGAGTAGATGAAATGTGAACCAATATAAGGAATCCGTCATGACTAGACAGAGGACTGCAGACTGTCTAATAACCCATGTCCTCGCTGGAGAAGAGGGTGTCACCTCAGGACCTAACGGACTGGGGATTCTAGATTCTAGATCAGTTTCTGTCCCCATATGTGCTGGGATCCATTTTATTCCAAGGTTCCATTTTTTAAGAGCAGGTAAATTTAAATGGCAGAATTCATCTACCGTGGTAAGGCTGCCCATTAATGCACCTACACTTGAAAACATTTTGAGATTCTTAGAGGGCATTGGCCTTAAGATGTCGGAACCATTACTATTTCCCTTTTATAAGGAATTCCTGTAAAGATTAGTTTAGAGGAAATTCAGGCATATAAAGAGAAAAAGATGAGATGAAAAGAATCGGTTCTATTGTTTTGTGTGAATAAGGTACCTACCCTCCACTTATTGCTAAAATTAGAATTCTTCCCCTTTGACATTTGAAGGTTTAATTATCCTCTGGATTTGGTGGGTGGTTCTTTGCTCCTAATTTCTCAAGCTCAAGCCAAGTGGACCATTGTTCATTTGGTGACTCAAAGAGGTGCTGGCTAGAATGGTAGTCACTAGCCACTGGTGGCTTTGGAGCACCTGAAATGCGGCTCACCCAAATCAAGATGTGCTGTAAGTGTAAAATACATGTTGGAGTGAATAAATTTACTGTGGTAGAGAGTGTAAAATATCACATTAATAATGAAAGAATATTGATATATTGAGTCAAATAAAATACTTTATTAAAACAATTTGACCTACTTCTTATTGCTTTTTAAAACGTGGTTACCAGAAAAGTTAAAATGTAATTTATTTTCTATTGCACAGCACTGTTCTAGAATGATTTTTTCTTAAATGTTATAAGTGCAATTAAGAATAAAATGGACACTCTATCATTTTCTACCCTGCTTTGAATGATTATGAAGACCTGCACCGCTGACGAAGAGCCCACGGCCAAACAAAGGCTGTGCATTTTCTTAAATTCCGTTGTAGAACAACTCCCATGGTCTAGGTCTCTCTGAGTGCACAGGAAACCAGTCAAATAATTATTCTTGGAGTTCAGGATGATTCATCTGAAAAAATTCTGGCAATCAAAGCCAAGGCTACGTGGCTTTTTAGATTCTTAATTTTCTTTGTAATAAAATAGAACAGGCATTCAAACCTGCATGAAAGTATGTGTATATAAAAAAAGAATCCCTCTGTAGTTGGCACCCAGGCTGAGAACTAGACCATCCCCAGAGCCCTGAAGTCCCTTACACGTCCTTTTTCTTCTCCTGTAGCTTTGCTTTCTCACACGGGGTCGCTCTGAGCTGAAAGATGACTTGGTGGCACCCAGCGACAGCAGTGGGCTGGGCTGGGGGGTGAG
>NW_022103899.1:2834539-2836835 GCF_000313985.2 Echinops telfairi | reverse complement strand
TTCTTCCATTTTCCTTGGGACTTTATCCATGGAAATTCTTTGTGTCCTGAGATGAAAGAGGTTTCTGCCTCCAAGGATTTGCATTTGCTTTCGTTAGGAGCTGTCTGAGGCCTCTTTACATAAAATCAGACTCGATGTTTTCCCCAGTGTGACTCTGTCCTGCAAGCCTGTGTGCGGACCAGCCTGTGGTGACAAGTTCTCAGGGTACCCTTTCCCTCTTGCTACTCACTGCCAAGGTTCGAGACGGTTAGTGCTCCATCTAACCTCCTGGCGGGTGGAGTGGGCAGTTTATTTTAGTCCATTCCTCACTGTGTGTATCCTTTCGGATCTTATTTTATAGGGGCTCTCATCGAGGACGTCGTTCTATGTTGGGTGGTCCCTGCACTTTATCTTTGCCTCCTGAGCATGAAAATCTGTGTTGACATTCACTGGGTTCAACAAAGGCCCAGGGGGAGAGTGAAGCCCGGTGTTGCCTCACTTAGTCCTGGCTGGAATGTTGATGCCTTCAAGAGGATGTTTTTGTACTTTCTCCAGCATCTTTCATCATTGGTCCTGACACCTATTCTGCTTTGTTGTCAGAAACTCAACTGCCTTTTCAGAACTTGTGTTACCTAGCCAACTCTTCCCTTTGAATAATGACTGGCTCATACAAGGGGGGTGTCAGCTAACCCACGGACAAGGGAAAACAAGTGATCTGAAACCAATGGCGAGGAGGGCATAGGATGCTTGGTGGGGCTTGATCAAGGCAATGTAGCTGAGAGGAATTACTCAAACCTGAATGAAGGCTGAATATGGTAGTGGGACAAGAGGAAAGTAAAAGGAAATAGAGAAAAGAAGTAGGAGGCAAAGGATATTTATAGAGGTCTAAATACAGGCATGTACATATGTAAACATATTTATATATAATGATAGGGGAATAGATCTAGGTACATATATTTGTATGTTAAGTATTAGGGTAGCAGACGGACATAGGGCCTCAACTCAAGTACTCCCTCAATGCAAGAACACTTTGTTCTAATAACCCAGAATTCTGTGATGCTCACTTTCACGACATGATTGCTGAAGACAATAAGCAAATGTAATGAAGAAAGCTGATGATGCCTGGCTATCAAAAGATAAAGCATTTGTAGTCTTAAAGGCTTGAAGATAAACAAGCACCCATCTAGCTGAGAAGCAATAAAACCCACATGGAAGAAGCACACAAGCCTGTATGATCATGAGTGTCAATGGGATCAGGTATCAGGCATCAAAGACCCAGAACAAAAAATTATATCATTGTGAATGAGGGGCAGGGTGGAATGGAGACCCAAAGCCCATCTATAGACAATTGGACATCCCTTACAGAAAGAAGGGTCACAAGGAAGAGACAAGACAACCAGGGTGCAGTGTAGCAATGACAAAATACAACTTTCCTCTACTTCTTTAATGCTCCCAGCCCCCGCTATCATGACTTCAATTCTACCTTACAAATCTGTTTAGACCAGAGCATGTACGCTGCTACAGATAAGAGCTGGAAACACAGGGAATCCAGGGCAGATAAACCCCTCAGGACCAATAATGAGAGTAGAGATACCAGGAGGGTAAGGGGAAGGTGGGGGGAGAAAGGGGGAACCGATTGCAATGATCTACATATAACCCCCTCCCAGGGGGCTGTAGAACAGAAAAGAGGGTGAAGGGAGAAATTGGTCAGTGGGATACATGAAAAAAAAGAAAATAAATTATCAAGGGTTCATGAGGGAGGGAGGGTGGAGGAGGGAGGGGAAACAAATGAGGAGCTGATACCAAAGCTCAAATAGAAAGAAAATGCTTTGAGAATGATGATGTACACATGTTCTTGATGCAATGGATGTGTGTATGGATTGTGATAAGATTTGTATGAGTCCCCAATAAAATGATTTACAAAAAGAGACTTACTTATCATTGAATGTTTGTGGATGGTTTGGACAGGATTTACCTAATTGTTAGTTCTCTCTATTCCTTGAACTTCCAGTCGTAGCTGGCAAGGGAAAGGAAGATGAGATATGCTATGTCATTCTATAGGCTTTTAGAGTGGAGAGGTAGGAAACTATTAACCCCTTACCTAATAAATCTTCAAACAATGGAGTCCTTGAGTGGTACATGTGGTTGGCACCATTGGCTGCTCACCAAAAGAATGGAGGTTTGAGTTCACCCATCACCTCCGAAGAAATGCCAGGTGATCTATTGCTAAAAACACCCAGCCTTTGAGATCTCTGTGGAAGACAATTCTTTTTTCATTTTTAAAAATCATTTTACTGGGGGCTCGTACAACTCTTTT
>NW_022103899.1:2823913-2833301 GCF_000313985.2 Echinops telfairi | reverse complement strand
AGGAGCGGGTGTAGGCAGTGGGTGCTGTTACGCAAAAACCGCGATAGAGTGAAGCCGCAGAAGTCGAAGCGCGAAGTGGCGAGGGTTCACTGTATTTTCATCTTTCATACCGACCGTGGTCTCCCTTCCCTCATGTTTTCTGTCGTTCTTCCCCTGTAGAGGGGTGTATGGTTATGTGTCGATCATTGCGATGGGCTCCCCCTTTCTCCCTTCCTCTCCCCCACGTCCCCCTACCCTTCTGGTGTCACTCTTCCCACTCCTGTTCCTGGATTCTGTGTGTCGTGAGCTCCCATCTCTTATCTATACCTGCGTACATGTTCTGGTCTAGTCTGAATTGCGAAGCAGCACTGGGGTCCTGACAGTGGGGGTGAGGAAGCCTCAAGGAACCAGAGGAATATTGTGTGCTTTACTGCACCCTGGTGACTCATCCCTTCCCTGTGGCCCCTCTGTGGGGAGATGGTTCCATTGTCTACAGATGGGCTTTGGGTCTCCAACCCTCCCCATTCTCGACAATATGTGTTTGTTATGTGTCTGCTGATGCCTATTACCTGGTCCCTATGACTCCTCACAATCTCACGCTTCTTCCACGTGGACTTGTTGCTTCACTGCTGAATGGAGGCTTGTGGAACTTCATGCCCTTAAGACCCCAGACACTCTATCTTTTATTTATTTATTTTCCATTCATTATGTTTAATTGCTAGAATATTTGGGACCTGCTTATCTCAGTCTTTTTTTTATTTTTATTATTTTATTGAGGGTGCATAGACACTCTATCTTTTAATAGCCGGACACCATCTGCTTTCTTCACCACATTTGCTTATGCACTCGTTTTGTCTTCAGCAATTGTGTCGGAAGGGTGAACATCTCAGACTGCTGATTTGTTAAAACAAAGTGTTCTTATATCGAGGGAAGGTATGAGCAGAGGCCCAAAGTCCATCCCCTACCTCAATGTATTGCAGTATCAATATATGTACATGGGTCAATACCTCTACTTTTGTGGATTAATGTATTTGCATACGTACACACCTATGTCCATTGCTTTGCTTCTTAGGCCCTTCCTGTTTCCTTTTACCTTCCTCCTACCCCACTGTCACTTTCCCCTATTTCCACCTCTTGTAAAACATTTTCTTGAGCCCTTGGTATCAACTCCTCCTTCCCTCCCACCCCCAGTGTCCCTCTCTCACGAACCCTTGATAATTTATGGATTATTATTATTCTTTTCATGTCTTACACTGACCGATGTCTCCCTTCACCCACTTTTCTGTTGTTTGTCCCCCAGGGAGGGGCTTATATGTAGATCATTGTGATGAGTTCCCCCTTTCTACCCCCACCTTCCCCTTACCCTCCTGGAATCTCTACTCTCATTATTGGTCCCGAGGGGTTTATCTGTCCTGGATTCCTTGTGTTTCCAGCTCTTATGTGTACCTGTGTATGTGCTCTGGTCTAGCCAGATTTGTAAGGTAGAATTGGGGTCATGATAGTGGGGTGGGGAGGAAAAGCATTAAAGTACTAGTGGAAAGTTGTATGTTTCATGGGTGCTATCCTGCACCCTGACTGGTTCTTCCCTTCCTTCTGTATATGGAACACAATTCTAATCTCACATATATGAGATCATCACGAGTTGAAATTGATTCAATAGCATCTGCTTTTGGTGTGTGAAATATTAAATCATTTGTTAGTACTTCAGTTATGTTATTATATTACAATACACCTATAAAGAAGACTTAATTATCTAGTCATTTACATGTAACAGCTGCTATTAATATTTACCAAATACCAGGTAATTGCCAGATCGTTAACATTATTTCTTAAAAAAACAACAACTTTTAATTGTGATTTGGGTGATGGTTGACAGAGCGTATCAGTTTTTCCTTTCAACATTTTACTTCCCGCCGTCGATTGCAATCTCCCTGTATCTCAGTGTAGCCTTGCTCACTCTCCTTTCCATGTGTTCTTCCTATCCCTTCCTGCCTTCTACACCCTGTCCCTGGTCAATTGGGCACGTGCAATCTCAAGTTGTTGATTATTTTGAGGCGTGTACACCTCCCTGATGTTATTGTTCACATGTTGCTGTGTGGCTGACAGCTGTCTGTTGTGTGACTCAAGCTCAGTCATAAGGGTGAGCTCACTTCTGGGCTTGAAGCATGAGCGACAGACACTCTTGAGGGTTCCCTGCCTCTATCCAACCAGAAACCTGGGTATTTTTATGAATTTGGGTTTTGTGTCATATGTTTCTCCCGTCCTTTCCAGGACCTTCTTGCGTGGGTAGTGGTGACCAGGCAACCTCTTGTAATTCTGGCAATAGAGGTTGAGGTCTGAGTGGTTCATTAGTCCTTAGGACTAATGTTTTTCCATGAAGAAAAGTTTTTCTTCACCCCTCTTTGCTTAGGATGGAGCAAGACAAGCAATTGTTCTTAGATGGCTGCTCACAAGCTTTTAAGACCCCAGTCACTAGTCCCTAAGGTAGAATATAGAACATTTTCTTTGAAGACCAGGTGGAGCCAATTTGACCTTTTTTCCCCACTAAGGGGAGAGCGCGAACGCAGTCCCCCCACTACCACAAATTATGCAGTCAAGTTTCCCACATTTGGGGAAATCGCAGGGGTCAGCACATCCGGAGTGCAATGGATAAACCTCGCCCTGGGAAAACCACCTTCGTGATCATGGTATCTCACCTGCCAGGTAAGTATGCCAATTTGACCTTGATACGCCCCCAAGACCATCATCCTGAGTTCTCAGACCCAGTGATACAGTGACTCCTTCATTCAAGGTGCTTGCCTCCTGTGTGCTCCGCTACATTCTTGGATCTATTTGCAACATATGTAAATATGGTGGGGCCTCAAAAAGTTTGTGGAAGAATTCCATTACCTTTCAATTCCACTTTTCTATGAATTTTTTGAAGCCCCCCGGCCCAATATCTATAGCTATAACCTCTGTCCAACCTACATGTATTTGTGGGTGTAGTTCTATATCTGTTGAGCTTGTGTGTCTATCTGTGTACCTACTCACAAATTACTGCTGTTACTGAAGGACTATGCATGCAATAATGTTTATCTCTGTTGCTTTGAACTCTTATGGTTTTCCCAGTGACTTCTTTGGCCTTAATCATTGGGGACTGTTCCAATTGTCTGCCTTGGTCTATGTTAGTTTTGGTAGGTTTTTCTAGGTTATCGATTTGTTGGAAGTACAGTTCATCACGGCATTCTGTAGTTATCCTTTTTATTCCAGTTGGCTTTGTTGTGACATCACCTATTTCATTGCTTAGCCATGTTATTTGCCTCCATTAGATTTGCTAGTGGTTTGTCGATTTTATGAATCATTTTAAAGAACCAACTTCTAGTCTCATTGATTCTTTCTACTGCTTTTCTTTTGAGTTTCTTTCCAGTTGCCAAGGTCCTTCGTTGAGAGTGGTGCATTAAGTCTCCTAGTATTACTGCAGCGTTAAAACATTCTCTTCAATTATTTTAAGGCGTGGTTCATGTATTTTGGAGATCTTTCATTGGGAGTGTGGGTATTTATTATGTCTATTGTGCCCCCTTGTTTCATTGTTCTTTTAATCATTGTTGGTCCAGTTGAGAGGATTTTTGTATTCTAGTCCATACTGAAAGCTGTAGTGTTTGATTTTAATCAGTAAATACTTTAAATCTCCTTTGCTTTCAGTCAACACAGCTGTGTTATTTACATACTGCAGATTGTTAATGAGCCTTCCGTCTCTTCTAATGAATTTTCTGCACATAGTCCAGGTTCTTGGATTATTTGCTCAGCATGTAGATGGAATAATTATGATGAACGTATACAACCTTAACACACACGTTTCCTGATTTTAAACCATGCAGCATTCCCTTATTCTGTTGCAATGATTGCCGCTTGGACTATGACCAGGTTCTTCATGAAGCCAATGAAGTGTTCTGGGATTCTCATTCTTCAAAATGTTAGTCATTGTTTGTTAAGCAACACATAGTTGAGTGCTGTTGCATAATAAATAAAACACAGGTGTTTTCTGCTGTCAGGCATCTGACATCAACAGTGATATATGTCATTCCATGTCCTCCTCTTCTTAATTTTTTTCAATATGTCACTTTACTTTTTTGTACTTATTTATTTTTTATTAGAATTTAATACACATATAATTCTATAGTTCAATCACATCCAGCAGCTACCACAATCAGTTTCAAAACATTCTTTTCCTTCTCAGACTCCTTGACATCAGTTCTCTTTTACCCCTGCCCCATAACCACCCCTGTCCCCCCCCAACCCCCTCCAGAAACCCTTACTCTACTTGCTGTCCCTATAGGTTCATGAATCCTGGGTTTCATATACTGAAAATCAGAAAACATATAACAAATTCTAGAGGGTGACCTCCACTGATATAACACATGTGAGATAAACCACAATATGAACAAACAAACAAAAACAGAAAATGTTGATAACGAGATCAGGCCTAAGGTGTAGCAGAGGGGTGATCAACTGGCAAGGGTTTAGCTGCTCAAGGCAGGTTTACCCTTTGATCTTCTGTAGTCATCTCTCCAATGCGTTCTGTTTAGTAACCACTCTCCTCCCGTCCTTCTAGTATGGAGAGCGGGAAATCACCGGAGGTTTATTTCCCGTGCGGATCTCACAAATGTGTCTTGGGCTCCCACTGTCATCCATAGCCTTCTGCAAACTGGATTCTCACAATTTGGGCTCTGATACTATTCCCTCCTTCTATTTCAGAGTATATGATTTACAGTCCTTCGGTAACTGATGTTGGTGTGCTTCTTCCATGTGGACTTAGTTGACATCTCAGATGGCTGCTTGTTTGGAAATAAGCCCTTAAGACCCCAGCCACTAATTAAAAAAAATTCATTTTATTGGGGTGTCATACAACTCTTATCACAATCCATATATCCATCCATCATGGTAAACATATTTGTACCTTTGTTGCTGTCATCATTTTCAAAACATTTTCTTTATACTTGAGCCCTTGACATCACTTCCTCATCCCCCCCCCCCCCCTTTTGACCTTACAAATCCTTGATAATTTATAAATTATTATTATTTTGTCAGTCTTACACTGTCTGATGTCTCCCTTCACCCACTTTTCTGTTGTCCGTCCCCCAGGGAGGGGTTATATGTAGATCATTGTGATTAGTTCCCCCTTTCCCGCCTACCTTCCCCTTCCCCTCCTGGCATCACTACTTTCAATATAGATCCTGAGGGACCCAGACACTATTTTATCTAATAGCTGAAACTATCTAATTTCTTCCCAACATTTTGATATAGCATTCAGCTCTTCCGTGTTCTTTAGGGCAAGTATTGAGCAGGGCCATGATCTAAGAGCTAATTGTTCTTTCTTTTTTTTAAATCATTTTATTAGGGGCTCATACAACTCTTATCACAATCCATACATACATCCATTGTGTAAAGCACATTTGTACATTCATTGCCCTCACCATTCTCCAAACATTTGCTCTCCACTTAAGCCCCTGGCATCAGATCCTCATTTTTCCCCTCCCTCCCTGCTCCCCCCTCCCTCATAAGCCCTTGATAATTTATAAATTATTATTTTGTCATATCTTGCCCTAATTGTTCTTAAATTGGAGCTAGGATTTAGTATAAGCCCAAAACCCATTCCTGGATCTATGTGTGTATGTGTGTGTTAATCTGCCTTTGGCTCCCTTTTAAAACCTCTTTGTTAATTTATGGTAGAGAGTCTTATTGATAATCCCCCTGGGGCATAGCAATCTTCTGTTAATGTTGTCCTTGAATAGCCCCTGGTACTAATTTTTTAAAGCCCTGTTGAGAGACGTATATTGGGCCAATGTTGGCTAATTCCATATCATAGTACCTGAATTATTCACTTGTACAGAATCCATCCTTTTGTGGCTAGATGCTATTTACACAAACAATGGGAGTTAATTGTCAGGGAAAATTTACAATAATAATCACTGAGAAGGTCAGTCACAGGTTTGTCGGAATACTACATATTTTAATACAGCATATAGAGCATTTATGTAACAAGACCATATTTGTCTGCCTTCCAACAGTTCAACAGTCTTGGTCCAGTTGTCTTCCACTTCCTCAGACACCGTGTATTTTCCATCTTAAGTTCTCAGGCTGCAAGTGCGTCTGAAGTAGAGTCCAGTTCGCCCAGTGGATTTGCCGCTTCCAGTTTCACTGATGCAGCCTCTGGAGCATGCTGTGTGCCTTGAAGATCCAGGATTTAATTCCCCAGCATTCCACGGCACCTGGCCTGGGTTCCCAAGTTGCACCCAGAAGCCTGGGTCAATGCGGCCCATTTGGTGCATGCCACCAGGGCCACTTCCCCCACCTCTAAGGTTCCCCCAAACATTTTCAGTCAGTCTCCCCCCAGCTGGAGGTTGTTCCTCCTGCATTTCCTACCAACAGTGATGCATTTCTGTCCCCTAGACGTGTTTGCTCCCTTGCCCCTCTCCAGACTTGACTTTCCCATCAGTACCCTCATCCCTCTGATAGGACTGTCTTCCTGTCTGGGGCCACTCATCATAGCTTTGCACGGCATCTGCTCAGTAGACAACATCCCCTTACCCTCCCTTGACCATCTGATCCTAGCTGAGTGAGGCACCCTCTGGTAAAGTGCACGTCCTCTTCTGAATCCAGCTCAAATTTCTGGAAGTTTCCAGCTGATGTATTGCTGCATTCTTTTTGAGTTGCTTTCAGAAACATTTCACTTGCATGTGAAAATCAGTGACAGCGTGTAATAATTCCCACACCCCGTCTCATCACCTTTCTTTGGATTGGACACAAGTATGGATCTCTTCTGTTTGCTGGCCTTCCATATTTCTTGGCCTAGACGATTGAGCACTTCCAGCATTGTATGTTTGTTGAAACATCTCTGTTGGTGGTATTTTGTCAGTCTCCGGGACCTTATTTTCTTCTAATCCCTCCGGTGCAACTTGGATTTTATGGCACAGTTAATTACTGAATGTAGCTTTTCTAGCCACGGTCTTCCATTTGGTAATGTATTGTAAATTCCAGTCTCTATACTTGGGGTTATAATCCCACTTTGAGGTGAGTTATCTGTTATGCTAATAAAGCAGGAATTAGTGGGATAGGTTTTGAGTCCCTTCCTTACTAGAGAGTGTGATTCAAGTCACCATCTTTTATTTCCATGTCTGCACAAAGCTGTCAGCTCTGAATATCTGGGCTGAAACAAAGAACTACCTTTTGATTTTTAAGCTTCCGGCTTAATTGAGAAAAGCTAGGGGTATGGAACCGACCGAGACTAGACCTGGCCTGCCTACGAGGCACAGAAGTGATCAGTGTGCTCTCTATCGAACCTTTTGATGTCAGAAAGTAAAACCACGCCTCTGTCAAATCCCCCGACATGAGCAAGATGCCATCTTTGTGATCCTCCCACTTCCTGCCTGAGCATGTACCTGAGACAAGTGCTTAGTCACCGGGTGACAAATACCAGGTAGACGCTACCCTAAGAAAACTGCTGACCCAGGACGAGGATAATCATTCTGACCTGCTCTGAAAAACTTTGAACGAGCTTGCTTTCTTGCTCTGGGTCCTGTGTTTGGTTTGCCTCCTCCTGACCTGTTCTCGGAACTCGAGCCAGTGCCTATTGCCTGACGTCACCAGCATCCTGCGAGTCAACAGTGAGGTTTGAGGTGAATGAGAGGAATCCCTAGAAAGATATCCGAACTATGATTTGAGACTTGCCAACCTTAATAACTACATAATTCATTTCCTGAAGGGCTTGTGAGTTATGTGAGACATGACAGTAAATTGTGGAACCCTAGGACTTGAGAGAGAAAACTCAGGGGAGGGGTGTCGGGAATAATGGAGTCTTACAGCATTTCAGAAAAGGTGGACATTTGGGACATCTCTAACTTTCCTCATTGGGACCAGCTATGTATTAAGTCTCATAAAAGAAAAAATTTTTTCATACTTCTTTCTTCAGTGCCATCAGTTCTTGACCATGTGCTGCCTTATGAAAAATCTGAACACGGACCAGTTACTTTTGGTGTAGTGACTCCGGGCATTCCTTACATTTTCTTTTGATACTTCCTGAATTATTCAGTATTCTGCCAACAGAATCCTTCAGTATTTTAACATCGTGTGTATTCTTCCATCAATACAATGGCAGGCTACCAAACACCTATGATCATGCTACTGTCTTAAGTAGCCTTAAAAAGCTTTCAAGGCATACATTAAGTGCCACATCTGTGTCTTGAAGTTTAGCTGGGTTGAATCCACCTTTAGGTTCTATATTTGAAAATGTAATTCAGAAAAATGAGTAAGTTAAAAATCTTTATACTAATTATCTTTTAATATTGAGGTGTTATTACTTTTAATCTCTTATTAGTTTGAGGGGGCTTTGAGGAGGAATGGTTAATGGGCAACATTGAGAAAACTAATCAATGGTTTTAAAATTTCCACTGGTGAAATAATGGCCAATTTTCTACACCTATTTAATAATGCATTTCAGAGAGTAATTGGGTAATAAATGTTAAATAAAATTTTCTGATAAGTCCAATGGGCCACAGAAAGTTTAATTTACCAGCTTCAACTTAATTTATATAGCAATGTAGAGGCTTAAAAAGAAATAGGAGCTTTTTAACCATTGGTGCTGGCAATACTGAATATCCCCTTGCAGAAAGTGAGACAGGACCAACGTCTCACACCATGTGGCAAAACCACACTAGATAGATCAAAGGCCCGAGTTAAACCTCAGAACTATAAATATATTCAGTGAAAAAGTGGGAAGAAACTTTAGGGCCTTGATACATGTCATAAACAAACAGTCACCTGTAACTGTCAACACACAAACAGCAGAACAATGAGATGGTTGAGACCCTCACAATTAGACATGTCATCCAACAGCTTTCATCCAAAGTAGAAGAGAACCCACAGACGGGAAAATGTTTGACAACACAGGGACATGAACAGACATCTCCCCACAGAAGACGTGCAGGTGACCCACATACACATCAGGGAATGCGTGTGATCATTAGCCATTAGGAAGCTGTAAGTCAAACAATGAGCTGTCATCCTAACCCAGCATTAATAGTAACGTTCAGAAAAATAACAAAACAACAACTTCTTTTACCTGTAGTTAAATAAGTTTCATCCTTGAAAAAGAAATAAGAGGATTATGCTTTCTGGGGTGATATCAGAACAGAAGAAAAAACTAACGTGGCAAAAGTACATACAAAATATGACATTAAAAATAGCCATCTTTATATTCTGATTATGTATATCATTTGCTAATTCAGAAACTAATGCCCAATATTGATAAGCCTTTCTTAGTTGTTAGTTTGTGTGTGTGTGTGTGTGTGTGTGTGTGTGTATGTTTTAAACATTTTATTAGGGGCTCATACAACTGTTATCGCAATCCATACACACATCAATTGTGTAAAGC
>NW_022103899.1:2818725-2823813 GCF_000313985.2 Echinops telfairi | reverse complement strand
ACAAGGACCACAGTTAATACACCATGACAGTTTCAGGTCAAGTTTGGGCAAAGTCTTGGCCATATCAGGCACCATGAATTTTCATTTCACTTGACCACCACTCCACAACATAGATAATAGAAATAGAAATTTTAAGATAAAGTAGAATGTTCTCATTAACTGTTTTTCTTCAAAATGGATAACTTAGAAGATTCACATCTTAATAATTATAAATTGTCATAGTAACTTTGTAGTCTCTTTAGCATTTTTGAAGTAGGTAGATACAGGGATAGGGATATGGACTGATGACTGGAGAACTTGTATGAGAAAAAGATGGGCTGAACTCATTGTTATTACAAAATTCCATAGTAATCCTGCCCATTGATGTGTGATTCGTAATTATAACATTCCTGTTTTAAACACCAATCACTTTTCTCTAACTGTAAAATGCAAAATTCTTCTAGGGCTGCGTATGATTTTCTTTCTTAGATTCTTTAGATTGTAGCTAGTAACAGGCGGATCAAAAAAATCAAACGCATCTTTGATGACTGATAGTAAGTTACGGACCTTAGACTGGGTTCTAAGTCAACATTGCATTATATTAAACATTGAAGCGCCTCAGGGCTGGTCAATAAGGCTTAGTAATCATATTGCTCAGGGCCCACAATATTTCTTAGAGCCCCTGAAATTGATATGATTTCTTTTAAGATCAAAAGAAAAAAAGCTTTAGAAATCAGAAAACATTTTAATACACAATATTAATATATCCAGTTTTGTGTCAATGTCATTATAAAATACATTTTTCTTTTCTTTTCTTCTTAGTGGAAGAAGGGACGAGGACAGTCGTAATGTCACCTTGGGTGCTTCCATGAAGCGTTAGACTCTCTTTCAGGAAGTAAAGGGCATGTACTGTTGACTAGTTTGTGCTAATTTCTTTCCTGAGTATACCCCGAAAGAAAGAGGCTTAAGGATGTGGGTGGTCAGTGTGTTCCTCCTACTGATGGTTTTTTCCTGTCTTTATTTTTGACATCACAAGAAGCTAGGAGACAGGTCAAACATGAAACCCAAATCGTAAAAGCCGACAGTTATAGCAAATCACAACATCTTCAAACAGATTCATGTGAGTTGAGTATACAGACAACCCCTTGAATCTTAATAAATTCATGAAGGAGTGTTTTCTTTTCTTTTTAAACATCAACAACCCGTCCCCCCCTTAAATTGGTAAACTAAATTCGTCTGAATAAAGCAGAACACACCATATGAGAGGTTTAATAGGAGGACGTTTAGAGTGAGCTGGTGGTGGTCTGCCATACGGATAAGCAGATATTGTGAGAAGAAAGCTGTGTGCTATGTAATCTCTCAGTACAGGGAGATATTACCTACTATGTACTGATGCCGTTAGGTGCCAGCAGGTCAGGTTCAATTCATAGGGACCCTATCTAGACCAGAACGGAACACCGCTTCATCCTGCACCACCCTCATGTTATGTTGGCGCCCATTGTTTCACCCACCGGGTCAATCCACCTCATTGAGGCTCTGCCCTTCTTACACCATATCCTCCTGGTTTGCCAAGCATTTTCCCTTTTGCAGGGATTGGTTTCCTGATAGCATGTCCAAAGTACGTGAGATGAAATCTTGCCATGCTCACTTGTAAAGAGCATTCTGGGTGTACTTCTTCAAAGATATATTTGTTTGCTTTTAGGCTGATACTCTGTATTATGTACTTTGTAATGTAGGGCATCTGGTCAGTAAATGAACTGACCTCAACTTTGTCTCTTAGGAATCTGGAGTAAGGGAGATGTAAGGTTGAGACCATGAGTTCCTGGGTGCTTAAAATGCTTAAGCCCTGGACTCATTATGAATCAGAATCAACTTGTTGGCAAATAACAACAATAAGGGGTTTATACCAGCCAGATCACAGCATATTTTGTATATCATATAAATAAAATTCCCTCAGACATCTTTTGTGTGAATTAGGCCTGAAATAAAATAAAATCTCCAATACTGTTTTGAAGAACACGGACTCCTTATCCTCCTTGTAGGTAGAGAATGATCAAATGTTTTTTGCCTCCAGAATTTGAGACAAAGGGAAAATATAGTTCAAGTATTTGGGGTTAATAGTATTAAACCCTCTCCTCTGCAAATTCATGGTAAGACTTGTTTCTTAATACACATACTACTCACTTATCCATTATCCTATTATCTGACATTTTTCATTTACTATAATAACAAAGAACCTACTCCCTGCTTATTTTGAGCATTAATGATATGCATCTGGTAGTAAGGTCTATCGAGAGGTGAGAGTAATGCTCACTGTGATGGTTAAGATTATGTGTCAACTTGGCTCAACCATGATTCTCAGTTGTTTGGAATTTTAATGATGTAATTTAAAAGTAATTTAATGATACAGTCCCATCACCTGATGTGGTCATCCTCCATTTTTGCTGATTTTCCTGTAATGACTTGGTCTTTGGAACCTAAGCATGTCCATAATTGACACCTATCCATAACTGAGGAGCGGGCACATCATTAAGTTCTCGTCTGTATTTCTCAAATGTCTTGTTAGTTGGTGTTGTTGAGTCAGTTCCAACACATAGCGATCTTTTGTACAAAAGGTGAAACACTGCGCGGTCCCATATTATCCTCACTATCATTGGTATTGGAACTCACTGTTGCAGATGCTGTAGAATCCATCTAATCGAAGCTATTTATATTTTTAATGAACCCTTTACCAAACATAATGCCCTTCTTTAGGGATGGGTCCCTCCTGACAACATGCTTAGTGTATGAGATGAAGTCTCACCACCCTCACTTCTAAAGAGCATTCTGGCTATGTTTCTTCCAAGGCATATTTGTTTACTCTTCTTGCAGGCCATCTGATATTCAATATTCTTTGCAAACATTACAATGCAAAGACATCAATTCTTTTTTGTTTTTCTTTACTCATTGTCTAGCTTTCACATGCAATGGAAGTGGTTGAAAATATCATGACTTAGTCCTCAAAATTACATCTTTGCTTTTGAACACTTTAAAAGGTCTTTTGAAACAGGGAAGAGATCTAGGAAGCAAAGCTATGGATAGAAGTATAAACAAAGGTGTGTACATATATAAATATATTAATTCATAAAAATAGAGTTATTGGCCTATGTACATGTAGTTATATGTTATGTATTGAGGTAGTGGATGGACTTTGGGCCTCTGCTCAAGCCCTCCCTCAATGCAAGAACACTTTGTTCTAACAACCTGGCATTCTGTGATGCTCAGCCTCCCAGCACGATTGCTGAAGACAAAATGGGTGCATAATCAAGCGTGGTGAAGAAAGTGGATGGTGCCCAGCTATCAAAAGATATAGCATTGGGTGTCTTAAAGGCTTGAAGTTAAACAGGCTGTCATCTAGCAGAGAAGCAGCAAAGCCTACGTGGAAGAAGGCTCCCAGCCTGTGTGAGCATGAGGTGTCCGTGGGATCAGGAAACAGGCATCAGAAGACTCAAAACAAAACAAAAGAAAACAAAATCATATTGTTGAAAACGAGGGGGATTGAAGCAGAGACCCAAAACTCATCTGTAGACAACAGGACATCCTCTCACAGAAGGGTCACAAGGAAGGGATGAGTCAAGTAGGATGCAGGACAGCACTGATGAGACACACAATCTTCTTCTGGTTCTTTGAGGCTTCCTCACTCCCTACTATGATGACCCCAGTCCTGCCTTTCAGTTCTGACTAGACTAGAGCATGTACACTGATGCAGATAAGAGCTCAAGACACGCGGAATCCAGGTCAGGTAAACCCCTTCGGAACAGAAATGAGAGTAGTGATACCAGCAGGGTAGGGGGAAGGTGGGGACAGAAGGGGAAGAACGGGAACCGATCACAATACTCTATGCATAACATGCCCCCTGCTTCCCCCCGCCCCCAGTGAAGGAAGACAGCAGTCGGTATAAGATATGAAAATAATAATAATTGATAATTTCTCAAGGGGTCATGAGGGTGGTGGGGTGGGGCGAGGGAGGGAAAAAAAGAGGAACTGCAAGTAGAAAGCAAATATTTTGAGAATGATCATGGCAACAAACAGACAAATGTACTGGACACAATGGATGTATGTATGGGTGGTGATAAGAGTTGTATGAGCCCCCAATAAAATTATTTTAAAAAAAGAACAGCTGATACCAAGGGCTCAAATAGCAAGTACATGTTTAGAAAATGATGATGGCAACACATGTACAAATATGCTTGATACAATTGATGTGTGTATTGTTATAAGAGCTGTAAGAGCCCCCAATACAATGATCTTTAAAAAAACAAAAAGGCCTTTTGCGGCAGATTTACCCAATGCAATGTATTATTTGATTCCTAAACTGCTGCTTTCATCGAAGTTGATTGTGGATTCAAGTACAATGAAATCCTTGACAGCTTCTACCTTTACTTTGTTTCTTATGTGGCTGCTTATTGGTCCAGTTGTGAAGAGTTTTGCTTTCTTTCTGTTGAGACATAACTCACACGGACGGCTTTGATATTCATTAGTAAATGCTACAAGCTCTTCTTGCTTTCAGCAAACACAAATTGTGTTACTTACATATCACAGACTGCTAATGAGTCTTCTTCCAATCCTGCTGCCACATTCTTCATATCATCCAGCTCTCAGAGTATTTTCTCAGCATATGCTTGGGCAAGAATGGTGGAAAGATACAACCCTGATGCATACTTTCCCTGATTTTAAACCATTCAAATCATCCGATTCTTTGATATCAGATATTATTAGCAAAAATGAGTCTCTAACTCAGTCCAAATACTTATTGATGGTAGTGATGATGATAGAATCATCTATTGATATGGGCTGAATTGTCCCCCCTCAAAATATATGTTGTAAATTAAAAATTTTATGCTTGTAGTTACACCATTTGAACATGGGTTGTCTTTGCTATGTGAATGAGCCAGGGGTCCTGTATGCCAATCTCTATAGAAGAGGTTAAAGCAAGAGACACAGTGATGGGAGAAGAGAGATGCCAAGCTACCTGAAGACTGCCTGGGAGCAGAATCTCAAAGAGACTGGCACTCGGAATTGGGACTGTTAGCTTCTTTGTTTGCTTTTAGGCTGATACTCTGTATTATG
>NW_022103899.1:2808941-2817252 GCF_000313985.2 Echinops telfairi | reverse complement strand
CCACCAATTTGGATCGCTTGTTGTTCCCTTGTCCCTGGGTTTATTAACACCTCTTCCCTTCCCCCTACTTCCCCCTCTCCCATGTCCCCCCTGGAACTTTCGGTCCCATTGTTTTCTCCTCCAGATTGTTTATCCAGCCTATCCTATCCAGACAGACCTGCGGAGACAACAACATGCACAAAAATAAGACAGAGCAAACCAAGCAACAAGATACAACAAAACAACAACAACAAACCACTGACAAAGAACAAATAAAAACACACCAAGAAAGAAAAGCTTGTAGGTAGTTCAATGATCGCTGGCCTTTAGGAATGTTTTCCAGTCCAGTCTGTTGGGGCACCACGCCCTCCAAAGTCCACCTTTGGCATTCACTGGTAACATTGCTGATCCATTCCCTTGCTGTTCCACTGCACTCCCCCAGTGCTTTGCCTCAGTGTGGTGTGATCAGATCGGGTGCAATTCCCACACTGTATCTCTGGTGTTGTCTCCCGCAGGGCCATGGGTCAGTGAGGGCCATCATGTCCCATAGTGGGGCTGGCCATGTGAAGACCTCTATTCTTAAAGCATACTTGGATGCCTTTGGGACAGAACATATTAGACTTAGCTGAAAAGAAATCATAAATCCCTCCGCTGTTTAATCATAATTAAAAATGTGCCCAAACTTAGTGTTCAGCATGACTGGTTCAGAATGCATGAGAAATTTTTTGGCACAAATCAGTTAGTGTAAAGTTTAGTAGGATAATAAGAAACCATTTTTCCTTCCTCCATGTAAATGAACTGTAGGAAAATCTCTCTGCAAGACACACACAGATGCAAATAGCGTATTTGCATAATAATGAAAGGAATCATTTATTTTTCCTAAATTTCTCTCTCCTTCCGCAGCACTGGACATGATGTCATTTTGAGTGGCTTTCCGAAGTGAGCGGAATAAAATTGAAGATCCTCACTATGACCTGGAAGGGCCCGCATGGCTTGACTGTAGCGTATTTCTTTGATCTGAACTTCTGATGCTCTTCCTTTTGCTTGATAATCTTCAATACCCCTGCTTCCCCATTCTGGAACTTGGTAAATTGTATCCTGCCTCTGCAATTTCACATATTTATTGCTTCTGTCTAGGCTGTCTTTGTGGACAAGCCAACTCCCACTAAGATCTTAGAACACTGTGCTAGGTGGGTTCTCTGGCGAAACAAAACCACTGACATTTATATGGGTCTGTATATTGAAATAAATTTATCTCAGAAATGCCTCACCCAGTTGTAGAAGCAAATGAGTGCAGTCTGGTTGACGTTTGTGGGTCGGACATTGAGCTAGAGACTTCCTGGACTCCTGTAGCTGAGGGCTGATGAACCAGGAGGCAGGTAGACAAAGCAGGTAGACCACAGGCTGGTGGATGCACAGTTGAATGACTATAAGTTTGGCAGCCCACTGATAGCTCCTGAGCTCTGCAGACAACATGTCAGGAGATCACTAAATCAGATGCAGGATCCAGATCTACCAGAGTGACAAATGTTCCCATTGAGTCTGCTTAAAAAGGAGCAGGCCACACCCCTAAGGAGACTTTCTTCCAATTGCATCGAGGCTGTGACTTGATAAAGGGGTCTGCCCTCCACCACAACTGCTGGCTACTCAGAGTTGATGATATTATATTAGATCCTAGAGTTGATTATGTTGTATTAGGGTTTACTGCTAAACTACTGAGAACCCTGGCTCAGCCAAGTTGACACAAAACCCAATGATTGCAAATTCCAGTTTCTCCCAGGATGTTTTTCTTAGTGTTCTCAACTACAAATAATTATATGTTTGTAATAGTTCGTTTATTGTCTACCCTTTTTGTGCCACCAGGACAAGGACTGGTTCTATTTATCCATTGTTGTGTCCCTAGTACATAGTAGTTGCTTAAAAAATACATGTATTGAATGAAAGAAAGGCAAAGTTTGTTCAACATATATTTAAAATTATATAGTAGAACAAGAGGCTATTCCATGTAAGAAGTGATTATTGTTTAGTCTTAGATGGTAATAAATCTCATTTTATCTTTAAAGTCTTGATTAGAGTGTAAGGGTGTGAAAGTTTGTGTATAAATGAATTAAATATAAAAAACAGTTTAGTGGATAAACTTGTAGCAGGAGTGACAAATATGAGTTAGTAAATTTGATATGTGGCTTCTGGGTTGTTATTTTTGGCATTTTAACATCACTAGGGCATCCAGGAGAAGTCCTGGGGATTATAATGGGTATACATTTAGCTTCTAACCACAGGGCTAAACCAAAGTCAAACTCACTGCCATCGAGTCGATGCCAACCATAATGCCCCTCTAGGACAGGGTAGAACTGCCCCTGTGTGATTCCTTAGCAGTTTGAAACCACCAACCACTCCATGGGAGAAAGATGAAGTGATCTATTCCTCTAAAGAGCTACCATCTTGGAAACCCACAGGGGCAGTTCAACCCTGTCCTATAAATTTACCATGAGTTGGCATCGACTGTAGGGTTGCCATGGGTTGGAATAGATTTGATGGTGGTGACTTTGGTTTTTGAGAGAGTCTAGGGAAATAAGTGTTTCCATAAGTAGTCAACAAATTAATTAAATAAGTGAACAAACAAAAAGCCCTGGATAAATTGGCGCTTTCGTTGATCATATCCCTCTTTCTGTGTTTCAGAGGATCTTGAGCAACCCCCACTAACCTATCCATCTTGTGGCTGTCTCTGGATTGGTAGATATTTTGCTAGAAAGAAATCACCAACAAATCAAAGTTCATTTTATTGATGGTAAAGGGTCAACCAGACGACTCAAAGATAAGATACATTTCCAAAAAGCCTGGTCCCATAAGGGAAGAGAAAGAACAGGTAGTGTTGGATGAGAAGAGAATGATAAGCAGCACATGCTCAAAGCCTATCTTTTTCTGAGTAAGATCTCACGTTTAGACAAGTCGTGGCCATCTTCCATCGGTACTTCCTCTATAATGTACTCCAACATAGAATTTGGGCTTCACTTTTCCTCAAGGAGAAAAGACAAGTATTCCTCTAGGGTTTGTCCAGTTACAATTGTAGTTGTGATCTGCGTATGAAACTTGGAAGACTAAGAGTGTGAGGTAATTCTATTAAAAGGTCAAGAGAAGAGTGGGGAAAAAATTTTAAATAAAGGGAAGAGAGGAAATTTAATTTTATTAATCCCCCACCCACCCCATACACTTGCCTTTAGTAACTGAGAGCTGTTAAGAACTTCCATAGTAAGGAAGATGAAAATAGTTTCAGACATTAAAATGTTAAACGAAAAACGAGTGTTACACAGCATCTGTATTCTAGAGCACACCAGCGCCTGGGCCAAGACCTTGTGTGCTTGCAAGAAACATGGGCATTACTGTTATTGCTATTGCCATCAGTCTTATTAATAATAAAGAAGATTTTTATAGAAATGAAAGTAAGGAGGCACCGGCTGTGCTGACCTGTATGAAACCATTTATGATTTAATGAAAAAAAACAAAACACACACAACCACAAACAAACACACACAAAGAGACAACATTTAGAATATGATTTATTTTTTTCTATGTAAGATGAAATTATAGTCAGGCAGCTATATTTGTAGATAACTCTTTAAAAGTTCCATATGGTCCATCAAGCCCATAGTAAATAAAGGTGCTTATACTTGTGCTTAATTTGACAACGGGAAAGTATGAAAAAGAAAGCTTTGACAGGAAATCTAAAAAAATCCTGAAAGGTCCACTTTTATCAAGATACATGTGGGGGAGATTTATTATATATCAACAGATCAGAGGTATGACTCATATTCAGGGAGGTTACTGGAACTGGCTATTTGGCTCTTACCAGCACTGGAGGTAATGCTTGATCTTTTCACTGGCCATAAAGATGTTTCAAAAACAGTGACATAAGCTGGTACTTGGCAGAGTCCACCGAGGGCAACTGCAGCACAAATGTATTTAGTCCTGCAAAGACACGGTTCTCATCTTCCTTGTACTTCGGCTGTAAGGGCAGAAATGAAGCAACATTAATTCTGGCGAACATAAAGTCATTACAAATGAGGCAAGAGGGCAGTAGAGCATAAAGAGCAAGCAGTCAGTCCATATTAGAAGGAAAATCAAGAGATGTTGGAGTGCATCATGTTGACAGGGTGCAATGAGCAGGATTCACATGCACATCCATCGCTGTCACGGCCACACTGTCTGGAGGGAATCCTGGACTGGACCCCACAGGTCTGCAAGGGGCATTGCTTTCAAGTTGTGCTGGTGTGTTCGGCAGTAAGGGCCGTACATGGGACAGAGAAGGAATGTAAGCAATGGGCAACATGAACAGATTTTAGGTCCAGGTAGAGGCGACAGAAAGGATTGAGTCCACAATATAAAGGCAGACTACACCATCAATTCAGAGACTCCACCGTCGAAAATAGCTTGGAAAAAAATGCAGTCCGTCATATAGCCCAGCACGTCTAATATCATCAGTGCATTGGCTACACCAGAATCTCCGGGGGTGGTGGTGGTGGTGGTGGTGGTGGTTAGAAAATACATTTCCCAGAGGGTTTTCCCCCTCCAAATTGTATTGACTTTGTTGATGTTGAGAAACAATCACACAAACACCAACTCGAAGGCTTCTACCTGTACTACTAAGTGACACTTATTACTTTGTTTAAGTTGGGCAACCACACTCTTCTTCTTTTTCTGACTGGCTCCTCCCTCATTAACATAAACTCGCTGCCCCCTAAGGTTCCTACCTAATCTTTTGAGTTGCTGTTGTCAATTTCAGCCCATCTAGATGAAAAAGCATACTACTCAAGCCAGACATTCTTTAGAAAACACAGGTTAAGCTAAACTATTGTTGGTTATAAGAGAAGCCAAGGAATATTTCTGGTTTATGGCTTCAGGATAATCTCTACCGCACCCTCTCAGTATTATTTAGACCTCTATAAATGCCCTTTGTCTCCTAGCTCTTTCCTCGATTTCCTTTGCCTTTTCCTTTTGTCCCACAATCATGCTCAGTCTTCATTTGGGTTTCAGTAATTCCTCTCAGTTACATTACCCTTGGTCACGCCCTACCAGGCCTCCTACACCCTCCTCACCACTGATTTGGATCACTTGTTGTTCCTTTGTCTCTGGGTTTGTTAACACCTGTTCCTTCCCCCCCACCTCCCCTTCTCCCATGTCCCCCCGGCACTGTTGGTCCCGTTGTTTTCTCCTCCAGATTGTTCATCCAGCCTATCTTATTTAGACAGACCTGTGGAGATAATAACATGCACAAAAACAAGACATAGAAAAACCAAGCAACAAAATAAAACAAAACAAACACCACCAAAAAGCCAATGACATCAAAACCCCAGAAACCACTACCATCACAACAACAACAGAGAAAAGCTTTTAGTTAGTTCAAGGACTGTTTGTTGGTATAAGCCGAGTTTTTGAGCACATTAAAAAAAAACATTTTATTGGGGGCTTGTATAGCTCTTATCACAATCCATACATCAATTGAATCTGGCATGTTTGTACATATGTTGCCCTCATTCTTTTCTAGACATTTACTTTCTATTGAGCCCTTGGTATCAGCCATTTTTAAGTCCCCCCCTGTCCCCCACCCTCATAACCCCCTGATAGATTGTACATTATTATTTTAATCTCTCTCACTGACCGCTGTCTCCCTTCCCCCATGTTGTCTGTTGTTCTTCCCTCAGTAGAGGGGTGTATGGTTATGCGTCGGTCATTGTGATTGGTCCCTCCTTTCTCCCTTCCTCTCCCCATTTTCCCCCTACCCTCTGGTACCACTGTTCTCACTCCTGTTCCTGGATTCTGTGTGTGTTGTGAGCTCCCATCCCTTTCTATACCTGTGTACATGGTCCTGTCTAGTCTGAATTGAGCAGCAGCACAGGGGGCATGGTACTGGGGGCTGAGGAAGCCTCAAGGAACCAGAGGAATATAGTATGTTTCATTGATGCTTTGTTGCACCCTGGTGGCTCATCTCTTCCCTGTGGCCCCTCTGTGGGGAGATTGTTCCACTGTTACAGATGGGCTTTGGATCTCTGCTTAGCCCCACTCATTCTTAACAATATGTTTTTGTTTGTTATGTGTCTGCTGATGCCTATTACCCGGTCCCTATGACTCCTCATGATCACAGCGGCAGTGTTCAGCACATTTTGGATGCAATTTTTGTGGTAAAATTAGGTGCCTCGGCTTACATTTGGGTCAGCTTATACTCGAGTATATACGGTAATTCTTCTGATCACATGACAAAGGAGGCAGTTGTTTAGGGCGGCAATTAATGAGTTCCACATCCTTCTGGTGTTCCTGACTCTCCGTCTTCCTTTGTTGTTCTAGGAGAATGAGACCACCTGCTGTGTGTTGGAGGCTGCTTGTAAGCTTTTAAAACACTACAACTTTACCTGGGTTTTTCCATGAAGCCATGATGCTAACCTCCAAGTGGAGGAACCAAATCCAAAGGGGTGTTTGCTTGTACAAATGTAGCTGCAACAGCTAGCTACTCTTTCTTTCTTTTAATATTCACTAATGTAAATATATTTGTCATACAACCTTGCCTATTCAACTTTTTTACAGGTGTCCGGTTTATGGACAGCAATTACAGTAATGTGCTGTGCAATCCTGCCCTTAAGCAATGGGTTATTTTCCATCATCATCATTCACCCCTTTCCCCCCATCCACTCACCCCAGGCTGAAAAAAATTTAGTCTCTATACACTTCCCTTTCCTGTTTTTATATATAAGTGAGATCATACAGTATTCATATTTTGTGATTGACTTATTTTGCCCAGAAAAATGTCCTCATACTCCATCCATATTATCATGTATCAAAACTTCAGTTCCCCTATTGGATGAATCGTGTCCACCACGTTTTCATTTTGTTAATCTTTTCATTTGTTGATGGGCATTTTAAGTTGTTCCCACCTTTGGGTTGTTGTGAATAATGGCTCAGTGACCACTGGCACACCAATCTCTTTGTGAGTCTCTGCTCGCAGGTGTTTTGGGTAAATACCTAGGAGTGGAATTTCTGGGTCATACATTAGTTCTGTTTTCAGTTTTTCACTTCCCAGAGGTTTATTCAGCAGGTCTGAAGGAGGATCTGGGAGTCTGTATTTTAGGAAATCTCTCCTGTTTATTACAGCTAGTTTTGGCTGAGAATCTATGATCTAAACTCTTCTTCAAGAGCAATAGTAATGCGAGATCATTCCTGTTCTGCTGCTTAGCAGACATGGGTAAGAAAGTATCAAATGACTTCACACAAAATCTGCACCTTTTAAGAATCTGCCTAGTCTTTGGTTCTCTTTAACCTTTGGGAGTGATTTAAAGGTACAAAAGTAAGAAGTCAGCAAAAGCCAAGGAAACCCTCAATGTTAGTGACTGAGATACTAGCTGCAGTAATGAACTCCATGTTACCAATGATTGTGACAATGGCAACACTCCATTCTGTTCTACTTAAGGTTGCCAAGATTTGGTCTGACTCAACAGTAACTAACCACAACAGCAGATCAAGTCAGATCATCTGAATTTGTGGTGGATCTAGTCCTGGTATGAAGATCTGATCTAGCAGTATATGTGTCTGAGAACAGAGAATGCTGGACGAGGTAATGAGCCAGAATTGGGGATTGAACCAGTGGAAGATCAACCAGCTGAAGGATTTTAGGATGCCGGTTAGCAATATTAAAATGACTGTCCATTGCTGAGGATACACTTGAAGGCTTTACAGCAAGCATGGACCAGTGATGGTGAGGAGCTAAGTGAATAGAGTGTGAGTCAGGAGCTAGACTGAGAGGTGAGAGTTGGCCAGGCCCTGATGCAATAGGTGCTCAATGGATATTATTATTATTTTGTTGTATTAAATATATTTATAGCAAGATAGTTTCCATTTAAACTTTTTTACATGTACAATTGAATGATATTAATTATGATCACTGTGGTGTTCAATCCACTATTATGCGTCTCCAAATTTTTCTCTTCTCTTTAAATGTTCCTTAAGCTGTGTCACTTTAAGCAATGACTCTCCCATTTTTCTTTCCTTCTGTGCACCCCTGGTAACTAATAAACTGTGGTCTCTATCAATTAGTATTTTATTGTTGTTGAAAATATACGCAAAGCAAAAGAAAAGCCAATTCAACATTGTCTACGTGTACAATTTGATGATATTGATTATATCCTTCAAGTTGTGCAGCCATTCTTGCCGTCCTCTTCCAAATGCTTTCCTCAGATTGACGTAAACTCACTGCCCCCGAGTGTCTCGTATGCATTTTCCAGTTGCTGTTTTCTATTTGATGCCTTGTAAATAATTCTCCAAAAGGGCATGATATTCTTTTTTTTTT
>NW_022103899.1:2799850-2808430 GCF_000313985.2 Echinops telfairi | reverse complement strand
ACATCGCACCCTGACTGGCTCGTCTCCTCCCCGAGACCCCTCTGCAAGGGGATCTCCAGTGGCCTACTAATGGGCTTTGAATCTCCACTCTGCACCAAGAAAACATTCTTAATGAAAAAAAGCTATTATTTGGCTGAAGAAGGCTTTGGGGAATATTTTTTTAATTTAAGATTTAAAGATGATGTCAGGGTAACAAGAGTTCTAAGGGTTCATTCAGCCCCTGTTGCTCCAGAAAGCTAGATTCCATGAGAATTTAAAACTCCATTCTGCATTCCTCTTAACCCCTTTTAGTCAGAATTCTTCTATGGAATCTTTGATCAAAATATTCAATAATAGTACCTGGGAACTACCCAGGTCTTCTAGAATCGTGGCAAAGGAGGCATTTGTTTTTGGAAACAATTAGTCACACATTGGTTTTCCTCCTCCTAGGCCAGATTCCCCCTCTTCCTTCTGTTGTAGGCATCTACTAATATTTTTCTGACTGCCAATAATACAAAGACAGGGAGTCGAAATGTGAGTCTGGGAGAAGAAAGTGAGGCGATGTGTCAGAAGGGGAGAATGGTCTGGAGATCGGAGAGTAGTAGGTACCGATGGGAAAATCCCAATTGTGGCTGCAATGGAATTGTCGGTTGAACGTGAGAGCCACTAGGACATTTTGTGATCATTAATATGGAGGATGCTGTTGTCGAGAACAATGACCAAAGATGGAGAAGTAGAGAAACGGTGGCTATATGCCAGCGTGTTTAGTCAGAGTATTTTGGAGACGGCATGGATATCGACTAGAAATAGAAAAGAGCCTGTAGAGAGCATGGTGTTCAAGGCCCAGCCATCCTGTGAGTGAGTCTGGGTACATTCCACAACCACATCTATTCTGTGTTCTTTTGAGTTAATAACCATCTCTCTATTATGTGAGCTGTATGCGTGAGCATATATAAAACCTGTTTTGTAAAGCTAGATAATCTCTAAGGATCTTCCTGCTTTTGAGGTTATGCAACATAATACTCTAATGACAATATAGTAATATTATGCCATGCCACACAAATGTATGTATGGTAGAGCTATGACTTTACTTGAAAGAAAAATATTTAAAACCTGTACTAGGCCATCGATAGGCAAACAACTACTAAGGTGAGTGACTTTCATCTCTGAAATTATTAAGTCAAAGTTGAAGAATATGCTTCTAATATTTCATATCACAGATACTGGGACCGTTGGGGCATTCATGTGAACTTGAATCTGGGACTGCCATTGTTGCTCTCGTACCTCCCACCCCTTCCTTTTCTGTAGCATCATTTACTCAGCGAGAATATGGGTCCCTTGAACTGGCCCATTGATTCTAACATTTTATTTTCAAATTTGTTGGAAATAGTTCTAATTCTGAAGCTTTATGTTATAATCTATAGCATTGGGACATTTTGGTATAGTATTTTTTTACAAGTACAATCTCAAATTCTTATATAAATTTAAAGTTAGATTTGAATATGACTTCGATTAATTAGTCTCTTATTTCTAGTACAATAATTGCCACCCAATCTGTTTAGGAGGTTCAAGAGCTTAAAACATGTATTTATAGTAAAGAGATCCACATTTCACAATGTTATTTTAAAAAATGTATAATCATGTTATTGAGAGCTCTTACAACTCTTGTTACAATCCACACATGAATTGTATCAGACATTTTCCTACATGTATTCCATCGTTCTTTTCTGGACACAATGTTCTCTCTTGAAGCATACTTTAGAGAAAGTGGGAGTCCATTTTCAGGAGCTAGTCCTTTGCAGAGGCAATAGTTAAGGTCTAAGACCATTATAAATAAGATAGGTTCTCTATTTAAACCCATCCTGAATGGTGTTGGATCTAAAAATCTGGAAGCGAGAAGCAAAGGGGAGAAATATATTGTTTTCAGAAAGTGAGATCAGTTTTGCAGTGCTTAGAAGGTTTTGATCAATTTTCAACTAACTCATGTTCAATGATAATTACCAAGCATATCTATTACTCGCAGGGAAATAAGATACAAATAAGTTTTCATTTGGCTGTGACTTATTCCAAATCCTCTTGCTGAAGAAGTAGCAAATAGGAAACTTGAAGGAATCCTGTGCTTTATAGACTAATTCATTTGGGAGCTAGATTTTATTTGGGAAAGAGTTATCAATCCATTCTCTGTGCTTTGAATAATGGAAGTTAAAAATGAAACGATGTAAATGGTAGCTTGTTCATAGAGAATCAACAATGGAAAGCTAATATGGGAAGACTAGAACAGGGATCTTTGGTGTTCTCGTCTGATAGTTCTGTGAAAAGAGCCCTGGTGGTGCTGTGGAGTAAGCATTGGGCCGTTAATTGCAAAGCTGGTGGTTCAAAACCACCAGTAACTCCCTGGGAGAAAGATGAGGCTATCTGCTCCCATAAGGAGTTAGACTCTTGGAAACCCAAGGCAGGGTTGCTATGAGTTGGAATCTATTATTACAGTGTCATTTTCTTGCTCTATTTTACTTGACGTTTTACATAAGGCAGTTTTACCAAGCTCAGAGACTTTCAGTATTGCCACCAACCCTTTGCTGCCCATGGAGAAAGGACTCTCAGAGCTTCTAAAACACCCTTAACTTGCCCCTCTCCCTCGTTTCCTCTGCACAGATCATCTGAGTGGCAGGTAATTAAGCCCAGTTGGGCGAGTTCTCACTTGCTCACAAAAGTTGGGCTGTGCTCACCAAGTGAATTGAATGTGAATTGTGATGCAGATGATTTCATGTCAGGGCCAGTAAAACCTTGGACCTTAAGAGTCTCTGTGATGAAGGAATAGCTACAGAGCTTACCTGTGGAGAGGGGGTTGTGATAATAACCAATTCAAAGTAGAATATTGCTTTTGTTTTGAACAAAGATTCAAAGAGAGTCAATAACATTAGCCTTCACATTGGCTAGTGCAAGATGAAATACTATCTCAGACATCCACTACTGGTAATCAAGACGGTCCTGTCCCTTGTGCTCTTGTGCTTGGAAATAACTGAGGTCAGTCTCTATGATTTATCCGCCTCGTATTTGCATGGATCACATTCACTGAACTGTGGCCTGGAGCCAAGAACTGTAGTATTGAAGCCGGGCTAGTGATAGGTAGATTCTCTCTCAGTCCTGGAGGAAATCCAGTCATCTTAAACATTGAGGTATTGCTTTGTGGGGCTCCAGGGATGTTTTCATCATACTGTATTCTTCGTGATGTGCAGAATCTAACCATTGCATTTGAATGTTTTCCTAAGACAGATGGATCCTCTTACTAAATGTTACTTGAACAGTTGGTGATAGAGAATACCCATGTGGACATTTAAGAATGTAAATAGTAAAATATGTCCATTGAAAGAGGGAAAATAGAATTAGAAATATTTCGACTTGATATATGTACAAACCTTAGCCTTTCATTATTTCTTTTCTCCCTTCAGTAGTGCTCATTATTCAGTTTTGATATTTTCCTAATTTGGGGCCTTAAGGTAACCATGACAAACAGGTTTGGTAGGCTAACAGTATGCACTCAGTACATGTTGACTTCTGTGCTTGGAAAGAGTGATGTATTCTTATCCCATCGCTGCTGAAACAAATTAACATAGATTTAGTGCCTTAAAACAGCACAGTTGTTATTTTATGGTTCTGTAAGTCAAAAGTCTGAAATGAGTTTCACTGGGTTGAAACTGTGATATTGGCAGGGGCATTTCCTTCTGTAGGCTCGGAGGAAATCTTTTCCAGATTTGAGAGACACTTGTGTTTCTTGGCTCATACCCCACCCTTCCATCTTCAAAACTAGCAAGTCAGGGTAAATAACCTCCTTACGCTACCATTTCTATCAGTTCTTTTCTGCTTTAATCATTTATCCTTTTTCTTAAAAAAATTTTTTTGTGTGTGAATTAGGTGGAGCTTTACATATCATCATTTTTGCATTTAACAATTGTGGTAGTTACATAATGTGGTGTCAACTTGATACTATTAAGAGTGAAGGGATGGGGTTTAGCCTGTCAATCAAGCCACAGCTTGCTGACCTCAGTTGAAGGCACTACAGAGATAAATGGCTCACTGGAGGCTAGATCCATGTACTTTTTGCTTCGTCTTCCTGCTGACAAGTCACATGGAGCTACACTGATGGAGCTAGCTCTGGACCTGGAGGAGCCATGTGGAGACTCACACCACTGCTGAGATGCTTACAGCACCATTGGATCCATAAGATTTTCCACTCCCTGGCCTGTGATCTTCCTGCATTCAGCGTCATTGCATGTGTTGTGTGAGCCTGAAGAGGAATTTATAGATTGGTAATGGATATATGGGCTAATATCAGACTTATGAAGTTGATTTTGACAGGGCTGGGGTGTTTTCTCAATATACAATTGCTTTTATATAAAGCTCTTGCTTATACGAGTGTCTATGAATTTGTTTCTCTAGTTTACCCAGACTAGCACACGACTTAACTTATCAAACCTCCTAATGGCTACCCCTACCCCTTCACTCTCCTTATTTTTGCTCATCTCCCCTTTGTAAGATGCTGTCCTGCCCTTCATCAAATAAACACCACTCTTCCCCACCGTTCCCTTCCCCCCCTCTCCTGGAAACCATCACATCTATTTCTTTTGGTATGAAAAACCTTATCTTGATTAAAAAAATAACAGTGGTCTCATACAATATTTGTCTTGTTGCACTTGACTAACTTCACTGAGGAAAATGTCCTCCAAATTCATCCACGTTGTGAGGTATTTCATAGTTCCACTCATTCTTCTTCTTTTTACTTCAAGCAGAGAAGTGGGCGAAGGGAGATGTAGGATGGTGTAAGATATGACAAAATAATAATAATTTATAAATTATCAAGGGTTCATGGGGGAGGGGGGAGTGGGAAAGGAGGGGGAAAGTGAGGAGCTGATACCAAGGGCTCAAGTAGAAAGCAAATGTTTTGGTAATGATGAGGGAAACAAATGTACAAATGTGCTTGGCACAATGGATGGATGTATGGATTGTGATAAGAGTTGTACGAGCCCCCAATAAAATGATAAAAAACCAAAACCAAACAAACAACCAAGACCGTTTTATTGACACATACTTCCTTCATCGTTACTGCTGAACAATGCACTGTTGTTAGGTGCCATAGGGTTGGTTCTGACCCGTAGCTACTCCATGTACAACGGAACAAATGCCCACTGGCCCTGTGTCTTCCTCACAGTCGGATTATGTTTGAGGCGACTGTTGCAGCCACTGTGTCAGGCCGTCTTGTAGTGGGCCTTGCTCTTTTATGTTGCCTTTCCATGTCACCAGCCATTATGTCCTTCTCCAGGGACTAGGCAATCCTAATAACATGCCCATCGCATGTATGATGAAATCATGCCATCCTTGCCTCTCTCTGAGTAGCATTCTGGATATCCTTTTCCCCAGACAGATCTGTTTGATCTTTTGGCAGTCCACAATACCTTTGTATTCCATTATATGTGCACACCAAAGTTTATGTACTCATTCTTCCACTAATGTGCATGTCGGTTGTTTCTATCTTCTTGCTATAATGCTGGGCGAACTAGTGAACAGTGCAGTGGTGAACACGGGTGTGCATATATCTGCTTTTGCTATAGTCATTATTTCTTTAGGGTATGACCAAATAGCGGGATTTCTGGGTCATCTGGTATTCCATTTGCTGTTGCATGAGGAAGCTGCACTCTGCTTTGCACAAGGATATTACTGTGTTACAGCCCCACCACCCCACCAGTAGGGTATGAGGGTTCCCATTTCTTGGCACCCCCTCCAGCATTTGTTAGTTTATGTGTTTGTTTATTTTCACTTTGCCATTAAGGCTGGGTGAGGTGGCTGGTATCTCAGTACTGTTTTGGTTTGCCTTTCGCCTGTAGCCAGTGTTCTAGGGTGATTTCTTCATGTGTTTGTTGACTGCCTGGATGTTTTCTTTGGTGAACTATCTGTTCATGTCTTCTGTCCATTTTGAAATGGGATTACTTGTTTTTTTTTCTTATTGAAATTCTCTATAGATTGTAGAGATTATGTCCTTTTCCCATGTTTCATGGCCAACTCCATGCCATGCCCCCACCCCCTTCCCCGTCCATGTGTTCTCGCTTTAGTCTTTTGGTGAAGTATTTTTATACACATACGTGTCTTATTTTTAGGAGCTCTCGGTCATCTCTGTTGTTTTCTGATGTGCATGTGCTTTGTTATGTTTGATAGTGTGTTTGTGCCATGCAGGGCTCCTAGTTTGTCCCTTATTTTTCACTGATTTTATAGTTCTATGATTTACATTGAGTCCTGTAATCCATCTTGATTTGGTTTTGATATCTACTGAACTCCAAATCTACCCAACTCCAGAATCTCCCTGGGTTATCTAGAATACAGCTAAAATTATGGTTGTATGCAGTTCGATGGAGTGCTTGTATATGGTCTTCCTGGGTGGGAATGTGCAAATGTGGTGCTAGTAGCCCACTGAGAGGATAGGACCTTGTTACTAACAAGGTGCACAGCACCCTTGTGGGGTTCCAAACACTCACTGCCGTCAAGTTGGTTCCTATTTGTAGTGATATGGGCCCGGTTTCATTTGTCTGCAAATGGAAATCCAATTTAATGGATTTTGGCCTTTCGTCAAAAATTAGTTGCATGTGCGTGGATGGATTTCCGTCTGGGTTTGGTCCTCTTCCATTGGTCTACGTATCTCTTTACCAGTACCAGCCTGTTTTGACTACTTTGGTTTTGTAGTAGGTTTTGAGCTTGGGAAGTGAGAGGATTCCTACTTTGTTCTTTTTCAGTAGTTTATTGCTTAGCCTGGTCTCTTTCTTCTCCATATAAAGTCGGTGGCTAGGTTTTCCATCTCATTAAAGAATGATGGAAAACAACAACAGCAAAAATAAAAAATAAAGAGTGCTACTGGTATCTGGATTAGAATTACATTCCATTTATAGATTGCTTTGGCAGTATTCACATTTTCACCATGTTAAATCTTCTTATCCATGGACAGGACTATTGTTCCAGTTATGTAGATTTACTTATGATTTCTGTAGTACTTTTGCAGTCTTTTTCTTTGTCTAAGTCTTTTGCTTCGCTAGTTAGATTTATTTCTAAATAGTTCATCCTTTGGGTGACTGTTGTAAAGGATACTGTTTTCTTGATTTTCTTTTCAGAGCTCTTTGTTAGTATACAAGAATCTGATGGATTTCTCTCTCTTGTATAGACTACAACATTGATGCTTAGGGACACCACTAAGTAAAGTGGACAAGACCACGCAGTAAGTGGTAGAGCTGGCATTAGAAACCTAGATATTTGTGACCCTCAAGCTTGTGTTCTTATTCATGTTGCAATTCAGTCTTAAGAGTAGAGTTGAGAACAAAACAAAAGACCCTTTCCCATTGAAAAGGCAGTGTCAATGGGCATAGAAGCCATTCCTGGCACTATACAATCATTGTAGCACCTTTAAATGAAACTAATTCGGACTCGGTCCCTTAGGATGTACCTCCTAGACAAAGACTAGAAACTTCCTGTAAGAAGGATTCTGATACAGGAAATTACTTTCCATGGCAATACTGCCTGTTGTAAGAGGAGGCAGAAGGTGTACAATAGTTGGAAAAGAGCTATCATCCTTCAGTGATTTAAAAAGGAGTTGGATGGGATTGTTGAAGATTTTTTAAAACCACTTCTAATCAAGAAGGGGAAGTATCAATTAATATAATAAACTCATATGTGACTATTTTGTGGCCATACATTTAAAAAAATCTCCCCATTGTGAGGTAGGGGTTATGTCTCTTCCCCTTGAATCTGGGAAGTCTTGTGACTATTTTCAGCAACAGAGTATGATGGAAATTATACCATGTCACTTGTGAGGCTAGATCACAAAAGGCTGTGGAACTTTTGTCTTGTAACTTCTTAGCCTCTGACAACCCTATGGCTATTATACTGGAAGGAATAAATGCTCTGATTGACAGCCTTAGCTAAATTCAACCTTACACAAATCCATGTGCCCCTCCCCCTCAAAGTTTTAAGCCTATGATTGTGGTCATCTGCTTGTGGAATGTAGCAGAATGATATTATCCACATCATTCGGAATAGATGAACCATGGAGCTTTGGCCAGCTTGAAGTCCGGCAAAATACAGAGATATAACAAAAATGGTTGTTGTTTTAATCCACTGTTTCAGAATAATTGGCTATATAACAATAGATAATTTGAAGACAGATTATATATATATATATATATATATATAATGAATTATTTTATTAGGGATTTTTACAGCTCTTATAACAATCCATGCATCAATTGTATCAAGCACATCTGTACATATGTTGCCATCATCATTTTCTTTCCACTCCAAAGAACCATCATTTTCAAAACATTTATATTTGATACCCTTGATATCAACTCCTCTTTTTCCCTCCCTCCCCCATGCTTGTGAACCCTTGATAAATGATAAATTATTTTCATATTTTGCACCATCCGCTGTCTCCCTTCACCCACGTTTCTGTTGCTTGTCTCCCTTGGAAGGGTGGTGGTTTTACATTGATCAGAGCAATCCGTTCCCCCTATCTCCCCTTCTCCTCCCACCTTCCCCTACCCTCATGGTATCACTACTCCCACTATT
>NW_022103899.1:2795872-2797084 GCF_000313985.2 Echinops telfairi | reverse complement strand
CTCCCTCTACCCTCCCAGTATCGCCACTCACACCACTGGTCCTGAAGGGATTATCCCCCCTGGATTCCCTGTGTTTCCAGTTCCTATCTGTACCACATCTGGTCTTTTAAAATATGTTTGAGACTTGTCCTTCATTTTTGTCCCATTCTATTCACTATTTTCTATCATGCCCCTGGTCAAAACAGGCAGCAGTGATAGCCAGGCACCGTCTAGTGTTTCTGTTCTCAGGCTAGAGGAGTTGATGGTTCGTGTGAGCTGTTGATCCTTTGGAATAATTAAGTCTTTTGTTTCCTTCACTCTCTCTTTGTCCAGTTGAAATATCACACTGAATTTTAATTAGATGTATACCCTGAGGCTTTCCCTAACCCTAGGACCTCCAGGAGTACATAGCTCAGAGTAGGCACTTAATAAATATCTATTGAAAAGAGTATCTTGGTATTACCATTAGATAAGGAAGAGTGGAGGAAAATCATAAACTAGTACAGATGTGTCTGTGGTGAAATCTATTCCCATCTATCTCACTTTTCTAATGCATTTGGGAGAACAGCACATATTTGAACTTGACAAATATTAGCAAAACACCACGTGTTCTCTGTCATCCAAGAGTTGCAGTGGACACCATACGTACCAGTGCTGTGCTAACATGAGAAGACATTTGGTAGGAGAGAAGGGTAAAGGGAAAAGATAGAGCTGTGTATTATTTCAGTGATTAATCAGCACAGCATCGTCTACAAAGTTTATGACCTGGAAAATCAATCTGCTGGAAACATTGGTTGTCCTCTACTGCAGATAAATGCCTTGGATGCTCTGGAGAATTACAGAGTTAGTTCATGGGTCAGTAGCACCTTGGTTCATTGAAGTAATCACTGTGAGCCACCTATGTGCCTGACTCGGCTCAGGCACTCAGGAGTATAGAAATGTTAAGGTGTGGTCCCATCCCTTGAGGCGTTCAGAGTCTAGTACAAGGACCTGCCGTATAGTTGTTTATAAACTCACTCTGTGAAACAGTGTTCTCCTTCTCCAATGTGTCTTCCCTTCCAGGATTTGGGAAATCTACTCATAACAATGGGTAGTTGCTGTGCAGCTACGTGCATGGGGAAATGATTTCATATTTTCTTTTCTTTTCTCTATTTTAGCACTCAATTCCTCATCTATAAGAGAAGGCTAAATATATTTATATATGACAATGGGGAAATAGATCTATGTGTATAT
>NW_022103899.1:2792498-2794207 GCF_000313985.2 Echinops telfairi | reverse complement strand
ATCAGTGACCCTTCTGTAAGGGGATGTCCAGTTGCCTACAGATGGGCTTTGGGTCTCCACTCCGCATTCCCCCTCATTCACAATGATATGTTTTTTTGTTCTTTGATGCCTGATACCTGACCCTATTAATACCTCATGATCACAGAGTCTGGTGTGCTTCTTCCATGTGAGCTTTGTTGCTTCTCAGCTAGATGGCCATTTGGTTATCTTTAAGGCCTTTAAGGCCCCAGATGCTATATCTTTTGATAGCCAGGCACCATCAGCTTTCTTTACCACATTTACTTATGCACATGCTTTGTCTTCAGTGATCATGTCGGGAAGTCAAGTTTTTATTTTTACTAAATTCTGATATTTAACATTTTTGTTTTTATGTATATTATGGGCAATAAGCAACACATCTCAGCAGTCTACATCATATCATGGAACTGTGACCAGATTACAGATATTTCCATACCACATTGTAGTTTTTATTTAGGTTAACATTCTGTTTACAGCCATCCCTCCTTTGAAATTATGGTCATTATTATTCTTGCCACTGATATATGCTACTTAATAGGTTAATTTAAAAAGCACATATATCATTATGTAACATGTTTGATTTTCAAAATTTTGATAGCAGTGTTTCAAGATAATTAGCTCCCTGAATACTGAATCTAAACGTGGATCAAGAGGCAGTATTTCTAACAGAACAAGGGAATTCTCAAAACAAAAAACTAAACTCATTCTCATCAGTCAATGTCGACTCATAGTGACCCTCTAGGACAGAGCAGAACTGCCCTTGTGAGTTTCTAACACTATACTTAGCTACAGGAGTTGAAGCCCCACCTACAGGTGGTTTTAAACTGCTGACCTTGTGGATTGCAGCCCAATGCATAACCACAGTTTTAAATCAGGAAAGATGCGTATCATGGATTGCATCTGTTCACCACACCTAGTTAATCTGCTTGCCGAGCAAATAATCTGAGAAGCTGGACTATGTGAAGAAGACTTCATATGGGATGGGAGGAAGGTTTATTTTATTAACAGTTTTTGGTAGCAGTTAACAGAACTTTGTTTGCTGAGAGTGAGGAGGACTTGAAGCACTCGCTGGTGAAGAGCAACGATTTCAGCCTTCAGTATGGATCACAACTCAACGGAAAGAAAACCCACGTCCTCACAACTGGACCGATAGGAAACATCCTGATAACTGGAGAAAAGATTGACGTCGTCAAGGATTTTATCTTGCTTGTATCTACAACCAGGACTCGTGGAAGCAGCAGTTAAGAGATAAAGCAACACATTGCGTTGTGTGAATCTGCTGCACAAGATCTCTTGAAGATGTTGAAGAGCAAGTTTATCGCTTGGAGGACTGAGCTAGGCCAGACCGAAGCCTGGCATTCTCCGTGGCCCAACAAGCATGTCCAGGCTGGAACTTGAATAAGGAAGAGCAAAGAAGAATCGCTGCGTGTGAATTGTGGTGCTGGAGAAGAACACTGAAAGTACCATGACCTGTCAAGAAGAGCGAGACCCTGACACGGTGGCTTCCACAATGGGCTCAAAGAGAAGAACAATTGTGAGGCTGGCGCAGGACTGGGTGGTGTGTTCTGCTGTGGTACGCAGGGTTCCTATGAGTCCACACCTTGTGAGTTAGTTAATTGTGCCAGCCTGGCCGATAATCACATGTGGTGCTGGTTGAAAGGCGGAGGGATAAATGGGTGGTGAAGCCTCGC
>NW_022103899.1:2789715-2791096 GCF_000313985.2 Echinops telfairi | reverse complement strand
GTAAGATAAGGACCACAGGACAAACAGAGCCCAACACGGTACGAACTTGGGCAGATTCACTCTAGGAAAGATTATGTATGTGTGGGGGTTGAAGGTGGGAAATCTTGATGCACCAGGTGGCAAAGCCTCCCAGGCTGAAGACCTCTGGGCTAGTTCATGATGTTTAGGGCAATTTGCTTATATTTATCTTGATAATTAGTAGTGGAGACCCTAACAACTCCCTGGTCCCAGATTCTTTCCCTTACTACATCTACCACTGCCCCAGGGTGGTATACAGTTACCTAGTCAAGTCCAGGCCAGATGCCAATAAGAAGTGATTCTGTGTGATTGAATCAGTTGGCCTAAGAAAAGCAGTCAACTTTTCATAATATGAATAGTCCTCATCCAATCAGCTGAAGGCCTTGTGAGCACAAGAGAGAGTTCTCCTCATGGTGTATTTTGCCCCTAGACTATCAATAGACACTTTGCCAGAACACTCTCACTCTGAACTCTTCTCATTGCCTAACCAACAGATTTAGGACTTGCCGGTGCTCACAACCATGAGTCATTGGGGGGAAAAAAAAGCTCCCCCTATTTCTCTCTCTCTAGGACAAAAAACAACCCATTGTCATGGAGCTGATTCCGACTCACAGTGACACTGTTGTATTTCAGAGTAGAACTTCCCTATATTCGGTTGTTATGATGGTGACTTTTAGGAAGCAGATGGCCGGGCTGTCTTTCTGAGGTACCTCTGGGTGACTTTGAGCTGCCAACCTTTTGATTGGTAGCCTAGCAGGTCCTGTTTGTGCCACCCAGAATCTCTCTGTCTATCTACTTATTGGTTTTGTTTCTTTAGGGAACCTTGACCGAGACTCCCAGGTGGTTCCAGGCTGTGGGAGCTGAGATGGGTAGCTGGAAGCACTGTGATCTTAGAGCATTAACTAAATTCATCTTAACCAGTCCCTTTTGTTCCCCTGAATATGAATGTTCTGGCTTTTCCTCTCTCCTTTTCTCTGAAACATGTTGTCTTTGTTCTCTTCAGCGCACTGGGAAGGAGACAGCCACCACTTCTCATCTCCATCCTGTCCTGGCCATTGAGCTGCAGGGGGGAGCTGACGGACGGCTCGTTTGAAACCCAGGCGTCATTTACGCCTGGCATGCTCAGAGGGAGAAAGCTGAACAAACAGATAGATCTCGTTCTTCAAGTCGTGCTTCCACACCCCGCTGGAGTGGGGAGAGAGGGTGTGCAATCAGTACTATTGTTGGGCCAATTGAGTTTCCCCCCACAGGCAGACATTTGCATGGAAATTGCTGCGCTGTGTTGGCGGGACTCTTCTAAACATTTCACCCAAAGAATTACACTCAACATGGGAGTCTGCCCTCTGGGCTGTCTCTGCTGGAT
>NW_022103899.1:2781259-2789400 GCF_000313985.2 Echinops telfairi | reverse complement strand
CCTGCCTCCCACCTGAGGTCTCCCCTCCCTTCCATCACGGGCTTCCTTCCTACTGACTTCACTGCTTGTGCCTTTCCATTCCCCCTTTCCAGGTTCCCCATGGTCAAATCTTGCCTTCAGAAAAGGCCTTGCCAGCCAATTGATATCCCTCAGCACAGACTGGGATTGGCGATGCTTTCCCAAGGGGCACCGACCCTTCACCTCAGTGAGGGATCTGAGGAACTTGGCTAAACAGTTTCAGGCATCAGTGAATAAGTGGGGAAGTTATTCACTTTTAACTTTATTGCATTTAAAATTTCTTTGTGCATTTTAGTATAGAGACAAAACCTCCACCATGTATTGGCCAGTTTGCTATGTTGTGGAGGCTTGCAAGTTTCTGTGATATTGGAGCTGATATGTCAAGTACCAGTAGGGCCACCCACGCTGGACATGTTTCGGCAGAGTTTTAAGATTAAGACAGATTAGGAAGGAGGATCGCTGAACAACAACAACAACAAAATGGCCAGTGAAAAGCGTATGAAAAGCAGTGGTCCATTGTTTAATAGAGCGCCAGAAGATGAGCCTGTCAAGTTAGAATGCACTCAGAATGTGAACGGGAATCTGGGGACACTTACTTGTGTTTATGTTGAACTTGAACCTAGACCAAAAGACAGTCACTCCAGCAGATCGTGGGGCGATTGCATGTTTGCAATCAGGAAAGTAAGCATCAGGGTTGTATCCTTTCACCACACTCGTTATCTGTATGCTGAGCAAATAATCCAAGAAGATGAACTATATGAAGACGCTAGTGGTGTGAAGGATCGAAGGAGGCCCATCAACAACCTGAAGTGTGCAGATGACACGACCTTGGTGGCAGAGAGAGAAACGACCTGAAGCACGTACTGAGGAAACACCAAGGACGACAGCCTCCAGTCTGCTTTGCAACTCAATGTGAAGAAAACCCAAATCTTTAGAGAAAAGATTGAAATTGTCGAGGATTTCAGTTCACTTGTGTTTGCAATCAGCACTCACGGAAGCAGCAGTCAAGAAATCAAGGAACATATCGATTTAGGCAAATCTGTTGCACCAGCTCTCTTTAACGTGTTAAGGAGCAAAGATGTCACTTTGAAGATGAACGTGGACTTGGCCCAGTCACAGTATTTTCAGCCACCTCATCTGCATGTGAAAGCTAGACAACGAAGAAAGAACAGAGAAGAACTGATCACATTGAATAATGCTGTTGTCCAAGGATACTGGCAATAGATTGGGCTGCCAAAAATAACCAGGTCTGTCTTGTAGGAGGGACAGCCAGCATGCTCTTCAGAATGACGGTGGCAAGACTCCTCATGTACTTGGACACTTCATCAGGAGAGATCAGAGGTCAGTGAGAAAGGACACCCTAAACCAGAGGATTGACACAGTGTCTGTAACAATAGGTTTAGGCACAGCAACTCTTCCAAAGGTGGGACTAGCCTGCGCAGTATTTGATTCTGTTGCACATAGGGTTGCTATGAGTTAAAACGGAATTGATTGCACCTAAAAACAAATAGGCATTTATCTACATTATCTAGATACAAGACCCAGTTTTTCACTTCTTCCTGTGCTATCATACAAATGTGGGAGGAAACCAGGAAATAGGGGCTGACATATTTTCCTGGAGGTGAGAGTCAGGTTTCTGAGGTGATGGAGGAATATCTTCTAAAACCTGTGAGTGCTCTCAGGCACAGACAGCCCTGGCTCCTCAAACGGTTTGAACACTCAAGAGATCAGAGGACCACAGGTCAGCAATGACCCCAGGGACAATTGTTACCAACCCGGGGAGAGAGATTTCTGAAATTCTGTCAGTGTTATATTTGTGGAGAGAGATAGGAAGTGGGCATATAAAAGTCGAATAGTTAAATAGGTGAGGCTGACAGGGCTCTTCCTTTTAAGAACTGAAAAAGGAAAGACAGCATATGTACTAGGTGATATCAAAAGTAATAAAACATAAATTCAATTCAAGTATGAACCCTTGAGATATTATGACTTATAAAATGCCCCCAGGGGAGAGAGGCGTCTACCAGGTGCCTTTTAATGCAAGGTTTAAACATTTTACTCATTTAGATTTTTCATAAATTGTTTTGTTTGGTTTAGGGGGGTTGGGTCTTTTTTATCACGATCATGGAATTTTGCTCAAAGGGGAGACGGGGTTGAAGGTTTGAACTGGAGGCATTAGGATGATGAGAGTTGTTAAAGAGAAGATGGAAAGTTTAGGGGAGGGGTGGGAAGCTGAAGTGGCAGTGAGAGAAATTTAAAGGAAAAAGCCCAAGGAAAGGCTAAAAGAAGCTGATTTTAATGTTAGGGCTTCAGACAGGGGTTGCAAGCTGGGGTCTGGAGGTCACATCTGCGTATCCATAGTCAAGGGCTTGTCTTACTTGACTCATGTAGTTAAATAAACACTGAATTACTAATAACATCTGTAAGAGGTAGATACATTTATGTCAACTAGGTGTATGAAAGTGTAGGGGCGGTCTCCAACTTGTCAATCAGGTCACAGCCTGATGGGGCCTCCCTGTGGGCGTGGTCTTCTCATAAGGAAGTCCCGGGGCACCTGTTTCTCCCTTCGTGCTCCTTGCTGGCTGGACAGGCTGAGAGCTGCTGGAGCCCTGCCAGGTTCCCACCAACCATGGATCCACCGGACTCTGCACCCGCTGTCCTGTGACTTTCCTGCATTCGGTATCATGGCACGTGGCTGCTCGAGTCTGAAGAGGGACTTATGAACGAGTACAAGGCTTATGTACTTGAGTTGGACTAGGCTGTGATAACTTCTTGATCTATCATTGCTCTTTCTCACCCATATATGAGTGTCACTGGAGTTGCGTCTCTAGTCAGCCCAGCCTAATACAACCTTAAAAAACTTCACATAAAAATCTGCGGAGAGGGGAAAAAAGAGAGCCACATAGCAGGAAGGTTTAACAGGATATTGTTATTGATCTCATTTCTTGAGACTGGCTGTCTAAATATATACAGTGCTCTTCTTTTAAAAAGAACAAAGCCCTCTAGATTCCTTGTCCCTCAAACCTAAATATTGGTCTGAGTGACTTAAAAAAAGAAGGAGGAGGAAAAGTAAAACGGAAATGGAGTTAGAGTCTTAAGTGACAAACAAGTTCATCTCAAACAAGACAAAAATCTGGGTCTCTGGGTGACCCAGAGGTGCTAACATCAAGGACTCCTGACACCATGTGATCACAAGCAAGGTCAACGGAGAGGTGAGGCACTTTTGGTAGGACAGGAGCTCCCCTGTTAGCGCATGCACTTCAGGCTGCTTTACTCCTGGTCACCTCCACCCTTTGCATCACCTGCATGCGTTTGTGGACACCACATTGGTAGCTCTGGATCATGTGATCTCCAGCTTCGTTTCTATCACCAATGCCACATTTCCCAACTACTATTCTTTCCTCTTTGCTTCCAACTTTTACATTCCAATTGCCAATAATTATTGATTTATCTTGATTGCATGTTTGATCGCTTTCAGACTGAAGACATTGGTAAAATTCTTCAGTGTATTCATCACTAACTGTTGTGCTTGGTGCATTCATTTGATTAATAGTTGTGTGCTTGGTGCATTCATTTGATTAATAGCAAGAGGACACCAGTCCTCTTGAAGTTGTCATTCCCAGTACAGTAAACCACATAGATTGTCTGATTGAAAATGGCCAATGCCAGTCCATTTCTGCTCTCTAATGCCTATGATGTCAACCTTTATGTGCACCATTTAATTTTTGATGACTTCCAGTTTTCATAGATTCATACTTCATTATTCCATGTTTCAAGTATTAATAGATGTGTTCATCTGTTTCTTCTCATGTTGAGCTGTGTTCTCTCAACAAATGAAGATCCTGAAGGCTCGATTCTATCATGTTATTATGGTTGACCCAACTTTGACAAGACAGCTCTTCTTCGGTCATACTTTGAGTGCTTCTGCTATTCAAAAGGTTCTCAGTGGCTAATCCCTCTGAAGTGAACAACCTATTCTCTCTTCATAGTCTATTCTTCGTCTAGAAACCCTGCTGGAACCTGTGCACCTTGGGTGACACTGCTGGTATTTGAAACACCAAGGGCATAACTTATAGCCTCACAGCAACTTGTTAAGCCACCACAGTAAGACCAACTGACAGACAAGTGGAAGAATTGGTCTCTATTCTCCTGGAACAACCGAGGGAGAATTAATTAGAGGAGCACATGGCAATGGAATGTGTGGCTAACTGCCTTACAGAATAGCTGCTTCCTTTGCTGTGAGGACAGAAGAGTGAACTGCATGGTTCCTGGCAACCAGCGCTGAGCATTTCAATCAATGATTCTGTAAGGGACTCCTGATGAAAAGGGGGGACATTCAAAACATACATTCAAATTGTCATATATTCTAGACTTTCTAGAGTCATGGAGATGGATAAATCCCTGAAACTATTGCCCTGAAGTCATCTTAAAACCGAACAATAATTTAACTAGTAAAAAAGGTCTGTCTTAAGAACTATCTTTGACGTGGGAGCAAATTGACAACAGTAACTTGAAAGATTAGATAGGAACCCCATTGTCTACCCTATTTATGACTGTGGCTTCTGATGGGCCTCTCTAGCTAGCTCTGCAAATAGGGGCAGCAGAGGGAGGGGCAGGACTGGAAGAGAGAGAAAGGACTTGCTCCTGGTGCTCCACATTCTGATTCCTTGAGTGTCACTCCGGTAATTCTTCTTCACTTAAGCAATAGCAACTCCTTTTCATAGTAACGATTGAATCTGGTTTTTGTCCCCCCCCACCCCAAGAACTTTCCCAGCAGTTTCATTGCACATCCCATACTTGACCCGGAGATGCCAGCATCAACTAGTGGCATTCCCTCCCCAGTGATCTGGGTTCTTCTCTGTGCTCAGAGACACCAAGACCAGACAAGCAACACCTCTTCAGAAGTGTACATTTCAAGTCCATATAGTCCTTCTACTAAGCTTCTGAGCTTTCATTATCCTTCCTGCCTCATTTCCCCAGCCCTGGGGAAGCAACAGCCTCCTTTCGGTGTCTCAGTCTTCTCTTTTATCCAGTCACTTACCTAGTTAACAACTGACACCTGATGAACAAGTCTGCCCATTCCATTCTCTGTTCTGTGAGCTGGTTGGGTTTTGTGTCCGGATCCTGACTTCATGCAAGTATCAGAGGATATAAGCCCCTTGAGGACAGAGACCTAGTCTATCCAACCTCCTGTCTACCATTAGATCCTAGGAAAATGTTTAGTTGCTGAATACACAATCATTGACCGCATTAATGAAAGGTACTATTTGGCCTAGATATGGCTAATAGACAAATCACAATAAAAGGGCACACCAGGTAAAGGGAACAGATTGACAAAAATACAGAGATATGGAAATACAGTGCTTAATGAGAGGACACCAAGCCATTTGTGGTCTGCAGAGGACATGACTATAATGGGAGTTGAAACAGGCCTATCTTTCTGGCTTAGATAGTCAAGGGCTCTGCATACCAAGCTAAGGAATTTGCACTTGATGGAGGAGAATAGGTGAAATCATCAATGTTCTTGAACCCACAACTGGCAATTCTGGAGCGGGGTACATTGTGGGATTCCCAAGAGAAAGGATAGGAACCTATTAAACAGTAAAGTTGAAGGTGTGGGATTGTGGGCAGTAAATGAGGAGAGATGAGGTCTAGAGAGATTTTGGAAATAAAATCCATTGGGTTGGTTGAGTGATTAGGCAGGAACCATACACAGGTCATTTACAATGCAATGTTATATGTTCTCTGTGTGAAAGGTTTTCTGGACAGATTTGGGGGCAGACCCAATGTGGTCAGGCAGAAGTTTCCTCCAATAGGCTTGCCATGATTCTTGAAAGTCCCCCTGTTAGAGCAGCTGCTTTGGGTTAAATCATTGTTTCCAGAAGAGTTCATGTTATTGGAACAGACAGTCCAAGAGTGTCTTATTTCCATTAATAAATTAGCAATAGTTTAGTTTTCCAAATTACCAGGTCATCTCCTAGTGGAGAACCAGATAAAAGGAAATATAACAAGATCATGGGTTCTTGTATATAACATGGGTTCTTAAATATAGCCAATCTGGTTTCTAGGACATTGAATATTGCACAGGGGGTGAAGCCCAGGGAAAGGAGCATTTCCTTGGGAGAACTTGAGCAGCTGGGCCCCAGAGAGATGGCCTGGACATTTGAGAGGGACTTGTACTATTTCGATAGAGAAAGATGAGGCTTCCTACACCCATAAAGAGTTACAGTCTTGGAAACCCACGGGGGCAGCTCGACCCTGTCCAGTTGGCCATGATTCAGAATTGATTTAATGGCAGAGAGTGTGAGAGTAAGAGTTCATGTACTGTATATATACTGAAAGTGAGAGTGGCACTTACACATGCATGTTAATGAATATTTTAACAACAAAAAAGGACAGACTTGCACAAACACCTGGTTTGATTATGTTGTTGTTAGATGTTGTTGAGCCGGTTCTGACTCATTGCAACCACAGCAGGAAGCCCCACCCAGTCCTATGCCCTCCTCACAAGGTGGTTGTTATGTTTGAGGCTGCCATGGCAGCCACTCTGTCAATCTATCTTGTAGAGCAGTTGTTCTCAACCTTCCTAATGCCACGACACGTTCATATACTTCCTCATGTGGTGGTGACCCCCCCAACCATAAAATTATTTTTGTTTGCTGCTTCATCACTATAATTTTGCTACTATTATGAATTGGGCAACCCCTGTGAAAAGGGGGTTGCAATCCACAGGTTGAGAACCACTGTTGTAGATGGGTTTCTTCTATTTTGATGGCCCTTGACTTTATCTACCATGAAGCCCTTTTTTTTTTCACCCCACATTTTTATTGACACCTAATCCACATATCCCACAATTCAATAGTTCAACTGTTCAATCATATCAAGAATGGTACAATCAATCTTAGAAACCCTCCCCATGGTTAAATCACCTTTAAAATTAGTTGTGCAATCACAATCTGTTCTAGTGCTCCCTTCCTCCTCCCACCTTCATTGTTTACCCCCGAAATCCCTTCACCTTCTCAATCTCCCAGCTCCCCACCCCTGTTCCCTATAAACACTGGAATCAGTTATTATTTCTATGCATCCACTTCTTCCAAGTTTGCATCCACAAACTGGGAAACTCAATAGAAATATTAAAAACAAAATAAATAAAGTGGTAAGGTTAAAATAATAATATGGACAAAAATACAAATAATGAGTAAGAAAGAAAAGACCACCCTCAATATTTCAAGAGCCAGAGAAGAAATTTTTGTCAGGGAAGATGCAAGAGATACTTGCACCTAGAACAAATTCAGGTTGGGTCACTAGGGAGGTCCACTGGCCAAGTATCAAGTTGGATCCAGCATCATCAAGATTACAATGAGCTCTGTGATAGTAAGGCTATCCAAGACGCTTGGCTATGACTAGTGGGGTCTGCCAGCTGACACTCCTTTTCTAGAGACGAATCTCTGCTGATAAGGAGCCCTGGTGGCATAGGGGTGAAGCCCTGGGCAGCTAACAGCAAGACTGGCAGAGTCCACCAATCGCTCTGTGAGAGAAAGAGGGGGCTTTCTACTCCCATAGAGAGTTACAGCCTCAGAAACTCACAGGAGAGTTCTGGCTTGTCCTATAGGGCTGCTATGAGTTGAGCTGACTCTATGGAAGAGAGTCAAAAAGAGTTGTTTGTTTTTTTTAGAGTCTCTCCTGATAGTGTGCGCAGGATACATAGGACAAAGCCTCGCCATCCTTGCTACTAAGGAACATCTGGATGCACCTCCTTCAAGACAGCTTTGTTTGTTCTTCTGGCGGTTCATGGTGCTTTCAATATCCCTTGTCAGCACCGTCATACACGTGCATCAATTCTCCTTTGGGCTCCCTTAGTCAATGGCCAACTTCCACAGGCATAGGAGGCGATTGACAAGATCGTGGCCTGGGTCATGCTTCTGGCTGACAACAGAGAAAGCACCTTGGTTCTTGTGGTAGCACCTCAAGGGTTTTCAACACCTAAGGGAGATCGTGCAATGCATCATTTGATCTTTGGACTCTTGATTGTGGATCCAAGTGAGACAAAATTCCTGACAACTTAAATCTTCTCTTCATTTATATGATGTTATATTGATCCAATTGTGAGGATTTGGCTTTTCTTT
>NW_022103899.1:2779495-2781025 GCF_000313985.2 Echinops telfairi | reverse complement strand
GGATTTGGCTTTTCTTTATGAGCTGTAATCCATCCTGAAGGATGCAATCCTTGATCTTCATCAGAAAGTGCTTTAAGTCTTCTTCACATCCAGCGAGCAAGGTTGTCATCTGCATATCACATGTGGTTAATAACTCTTCTTCCAATCTGGCCACTGCATTCTTTTTTATATAGTCCAGCTTTTCCTATTACCTGCTCAGGATACAAATTAAATAAGTATGGTGAGAGGATACAACCCTGACACACACTTGTTCGATTTTAAACCATGTAGTATGCCCTTGTTCTGTTCCCAGAACTGCCTCTTGATCCATGTACAGATTCTGCATAAGCACAGTTAAGTGTCCTGGAAGTTAATATCTTCTTAAAGATATTAAAATTTTTACAATGCACACAATTGAATACCTTTCTATAGTCAAAACACAAGTAAACACCTTTTTGGCATTCTCTGCTTTCGGCCAAGAGCCACCTGACATCAGTAATGATATCCCTTGTTCCACGTCCTCTTCTGAATCCAGCCTGAACCTCTGGCAGATCCCTGTCAATGTACGGCTGCAACCATTGTTGAGTGATCTTCAGTAAAATTTTACTTGCATGTGATAAAAATGTTGTTGTTAAGTGTTGTCGAGTGGGTTCCGACTCACAGAGACCCTTTGTACAACAGAACAAAACATTGCCTGGTCCTGCATCTTTCTCATGTCCCAGCCTATTGTTGCAGTCACTGTATCTTTCCATATTGAGGGCCTTCCTCTCTTTCACGGCCCCTCTACTTTACCAAGCATGATGCCCTTCTCCAGGGACTGGTCTCTCCTATCACATGTCCAAAGTATGTGAGATAAAGTCTCATCATCTCTGCCTCTAAGAAGCATTCTGGCTATACTTTTTAATGACATTGTTATTACTAATCACATTAGTGTCAATATTAACAATAATAATATTAATGGTACAAATGATATTGTTCTATAATTTTCTAATATTGTGGGGTAATCTTTCTTTGGAATGGGTACAAATATGGCTCTCTTCCAGTCAGTTGGCCAAGTAGCTGTCTTCCAAATTTCTATGCATAGACAAGTCAATGCTTCTAGTGCTTCATCAGCTTGTTGAAACATTTCAGTTGGTATTTTGTCGATCCCTGAAGTCTTGTTTTTGGCTAATGCCTTCAGTGCAGCTTGGATGTCTTCCTTCAGTATCATTGGTTCTTGATCATATGCTACCTCTTGAAATGTTGAAAGAGGACTCTGTAGTTTTTCCATCTTCTTTGGATGCTTCTTACCTCATTTAATCTTTCACCCATAGAATCTTTCAATATTACCAGTCTAGGCTTGCATTTTTCCTTCCAGTTTAAGTAATGCTGGCTAGACCAGAGGATGTACACGGGTACAGATAGGAACTGAAACACAGGGAATCCAGGGCAGATAATCCCTTCAGGACCAGTGGTGTGAGTGGTGATACCGGGAGGGTGGAGGGAGGATGGGGTGGAGAGGGGGGAACCAATTACAGGGATCTACATATAACCTCCTCCCTGGAAGATGGA
>NW_022103899.1:2752082-2779294 GCF_000313985.2 Echinops telfairi | reverse complement strand
AAGAGTTGTATGAGGCCCTAATAAAATGAAAAAAAAGAAAGAAATGCTGAGCATTATTTTCCTTTTTGGTTTTCTAATTCTAGGTCTTTGCACATTTCGTTGTAATACTTTACTTTTTCTTCTTGAGCTGCTCTTTAAAGTTTTCTGTCCAGCTCTTTGACGTCATCATTTTTTCCATTTACCTTAGCCACTTTCAGAGCTTGTTCTGGGTTTCTTCTGACATCCACTTTGATATTTTTTTTCTTTCCTGTCTTTTAAATGACCTTTTGCTTTCATCATGTGTGATGTTCTCGATGCCCTCCCACAGCTCCCCAGGCCTTCTATTGCTAGTGTTCTGTACAGCCAATCTATTCTTGAGAGGGTCTCAAACTCGAGGTGGGCTAGACTCAAGGGCATATTTTGCCTCTTGTGGACTTGTTTTCATTTTCTTAAGCTTACACTTGAATTTACATATGAACAATTGATGGTCTGTCTGTTCCACAGTCAGCCCTTGGCCTGGTTTTGGCTGCTGATATTGAGCTTCTCCATCATTTCTCCCGCAGATGTAGCCGGTTGGGTTTTTATGTATTCTACCTGGAGAAGTCTATGTGTACAGTCACCTTTTGTCTTATGAAAAAAAGTATTTGCTATAATGCTGCACTGGCAAGTTGTGGTCCATGACAGGGATAGACAGGTAGCAAAAGCCCATGGCTTCGTGCTGCAAGCCCCGTCATCAGCAACCCCTCTCTGTGCTACTGCTTCTTTTTGGTCTTTTCACTTCTCTTCAGCCATTGGGCCCTTCTCCGTATTGCAAACCCTGAATGATTATTAGGGCAGCCCACTCATAGCCCAACTTTCTCCCACCCTCTGCTTTGCATCCTTGTATCCTTAGCTCTTGCTGTCAACTCCCCGCTGCTCACGCTATTAGAGCATTTCCTATAGAACATGACTTTCTAATTGCGCCCTCTCAGTGTGAACTGTGGAAGGAGTGATGTTCCTTACAGCGGTAGAGCAGGCCGCAGCCTCTCAGGACACAGGAGTAGCTTGTTCAGGATGTTTAAATTCAAATCCTATCTTTGCAACTTACTGGCTATTAACCTTGGGACCATTACCTGACATCTCTGAGTTAAATTCAAACATGAGGATAATTATACAGGCCTTCCAGTTGGACTGCTGTGGGGATTAAATGAGAAATACATAAAGCACACAGTTTAATGTAGCGGACCTAGTTAGTCTCAATAGATGGTGGCTTTTCTCATAATGGTGATGATTTGTGATGCTTCCTGAAATTGCTTGTGACCAGATTCTTTGGGGCAACCTGATTACGAGCCTATCAAGCTGGGTCACACCTGGATGAGGCGAGACTGCAGAAACGACCCAGGGAAACATGAATGTGATCACCATTTTATTCATTCTCCATACCATCTCACCTTTGTAAAATGCCGTAACACGTGTGTGTTGAGGAACACCAGTGGGTAAAATGGTGAAGGAAAGGTTGGAATGAATAGTTAGCACCAGGTCTGAGACATTAGGGGAGAGAGAGAGAGGGAGAGAGAGAGAGAGAGAGAGAGAGAGAGAGATTGAGCAAAGAGAATAAAAGAAAGATAAAGCCTCTTTTAACCTCTTAGTGTCTGGTGGAGAATGAATTTGCCAAGACGCAGGAGAGAGTAGAGCTGCTTGGGCTCCTGCTGGGACACTTCAGACGGCACCAGGGCAATTTTTGGCTTGAGTGTTATACAGGGTCTGCCTTTCTGCACAGCTTAGAGGCCTGTGGTTGTTATTGGTTGCCGTCCAATGGGGTTCTGATTCATGGTGACTATGTCTCTAGACCTGCTCCACCGAGTTCCCAGGCTTGTGACCTTGCAGCAGCAGCCAAGCAGCCTGTCTTATGAGGCTGTTCTGGAGGGAACTTTGCTCTCCAACTCTGCAGGGAGCAGTCCCATGCTTCTCCCTTGGCGTCATCCAGGGACTCGTTGTTTAAAGGCTAAATGACTTTACTTAAATGAACAAGCAAGCAAATAAACAATCATTACAACCAAGGAGGGGTATTGTGTAAGGGAACAGAGAACAGATCTAACTGGTATGGAAACTGTAAAAAAAAAAGGCAGGCTGGGGAGGGACAAAAGCTTCCAGTCAGCAGGAGCATGGCGACTGCCTTGGCTGGGACCAACTGGGACCACTTGTATGTTCTCCAGCACCAGCAGTGGCGGAGAAGGGGCAACAATGTGGGAATGGCCTTGACCTGAGAGAACGACTCCAGTCCACCATGAGGGAGGGAGGTGTGCGCTATCCTGGGGCTTTCCCTGGGACTTCTTGACACTTTCAATAGTACTATCTTCTAAGTATTGGCGATTCCTGTAGCCCGTGCACTTTGGGGTGACGTGTCTGAATTCAGAGTGGCAGCTTACTGGTCTATCTCAATTTCCCCAGGTTTTTGAGTGCAGAGTCAAACCATGAAAATGACCTGACCTACTACTAAAAGATGCCCTGTGAATGAAGTGCTGACTTACAGGAGACAATGCTTTTGAGAATTGTAGGATACATGCAACTATTTTTTTAATCGTTTTATTAGGGGCTCATATAACTCTTATCACAATCCATACATACATCAATCGTGTAAAGCACATTTGGACATTCATTGCCCTCATCATTCTCAAAACATTTCCTCTCCACTTAAGCCCCCGGCATTAGGTCCTCATTTTTCCCCTCCCTCCCCGCTCCCCCCTCCCTCGTGAGGCCTTGATAATTTATAAATTATTATTTTGTCATATCTTGCCCTGTCCGACGTCTCCCTTTACCCCCTTTTCTGTTGTCCGTCCCCCAGGGAGGAGGTCACTTGTAGATCCTTGCAATCGGTTCCCACTTTCCAACCCATTTTCCCTCTACCCTCCCAGTATCGCCACTCACACTACTGGTCCTGAAAGGATCATCCGCCCTGGATTCCCTGTGTTTCCAGTTCCTATCTGTACCAGTCAGTTTACGTCCTCTGGTCTAGCCAGACTTACATGCAACTATTTCTGCACTCAACCTCATCTTACTCTCCCCAACTCTGTGCCCTCCTTTCCACATTGCGGGTGCAGGGATGACCTGCCCCTGAGCTCAGATCAGCCCCGGCACCTGGACCACACTGACAAGGGAAAGGAGACATATGGCTAGATTAGCTCCCTTTCCCTTCCCCACTTTTCTGTGGGCTAGGTAAACTCCCATCCTCAAATCACTGGTCCAAAGCCTAACTCCTGGTTTCTTATGAAACCATATAGCTCTATAGCTACCTCTACAAACCATCTCAGGGGCCTGCTCATGCTGGACATTCTTACTTTGCCTCTGCAGAGCCACTTTCCACAGTTGCCTCCCTCCTCTGGATCAGAGAGGCTATGGGATAGGTATTTCCTCTATTGAGCCTCTGCTGTGCCCTTCGCTGTTAAAAGTATTTCAAAGACAAGTTAGAGTATGCTAGAATGATGAAGAGACTCGGCAGGAGGAGAGAGAGTTTGGAATATTTAATCCTAGGCTCTCTCCCACCTGGTCGTGTGGTAGCCCAGTCTTATAGCTATCGTTAGCAATGCTTTGGCTTAGAACTCTGGCAGGCCCTTGTCATTGGTTGGTACATGTCCACCCAGGTGTGCAGAGTAGACCTGGACCAGAGGATTTTCAAGGTGGTGACCTTTCAGAAGCAGATCACCAGGCCTGTCTCTCAAGGTACCTCTGGGTGAGTTTGAACTGGCCACCTTGCAGCAAGTAGATTTCAATACCCAGAGAGAGAAAGCTCCTGCTAATTCTTTCCCCTTGGTCTTTCAGGGAAAGTAACTCCTCCGAGCACCCTGGTTTTGCACACTATTTTCACTTGTTGATTTCCTTTAACCCTGTCACCTCCATTGAAAATAGTTCCTCAACATTTTCCCTTTGCCTTCTGCGTGTGCTTATGTTTCCTGCAAAGATGCTAACTGGTAATGCCACTGAAGCCACTGATTCCCATGGAGCGCCTCTAGGCAGTGTGATCTTTCTATTGACTCATGCAACCCAATGATTAGAGGGTTGTTCTCGGGATCAGGGGCTGCAGAACTCCAGTATGCCCCATCCCTGCCACCTCCAGGCTCCCAGCTTAAGACCATGGGCTGAACGCTCTATTTTCTTGCCTTGAGGTGAACATTTTCCACAATATGTATGTTTCCGTCAGCTATGGTCTGTCCATCTTGCAGCTATTTTTTCTAAAGAATGCTTTAGCTCATAATGTCTGGTATCAAGTTAATAACTGTTAGTTCTGGATTTGTTGCAAAGAAAATACAGGAGAAATAGCACCCTGACTTGTGTGATTGGAGTGCCTTTTGAGGAAGTGATTGAGGAAAGAGTGGGGAGGGGAGAGCAGTTCATTTGGGATGGATATTACATGTTTCCCGGCAGCTGGGAAAATTGTCCAAGGATGGTAGCCATGATAGCTGGGAGAAACAAACACAGGAGGCCTGTCATAACTTTATGGGATTTGAAGAGAACCAGCCTGTGGATAATGGCTTTGGTATCTCTGTGAGAGTGTCACTGGTCTGCCATCAGCACCTGCACGCTCCTTTCCAGCACAGCCCTCTGCACTAAAAGGGCCAGAAGACACACTTCCCCTCCCCTGCTTTCTGCCATAAAAGCTACTCGGAATGAGAAATCAAATTTCCATCTAGAGCTCCCCAACACTAGCTTCAGCTGTGCACAAAAGGCCACAGTAAACAGCTGTCACGCATTCATCACATTCAGGACTCTCTCCAGAATTAAATTGGTCCTGCCAAAGCGCTTTGATTGCTGATGGATGTAAGGATTGAAGTAGATGTATAGCTTTGGCGAGAGCTTGCCATTTGGCGTAGGAAACACATAGTGGGACCCAGTGGTTGAGTGTCATTCTTTCAGAGCCTCCTGAGTAACTTCCAATTTGCTTACTTCTGTTGAATTTTAAGGGTATCCCATTTCCTGTAAGCTTAAGATCCTATTTAAAAGATTTCCATGAAGCTTGTGCACACACCAGGACTGGTCTCTTCAGCACAGCAGGTTGGACGAAGTGGCTCAACGGGGCTAAGTGATTACAAGGAGCCATGCGGATGCCCCCTGGTTTCCTGGACCTTCCGGAGAGGCCGCACCAGGGTTTGCCTCTCTGAGGGATTGGAGCCCTGGTGTCATAGTAGTTGTGAGTTGGGCTGCCAACTGAAAAGTCAACAGTTCAAAACAACCAGCCGCTCTGAGGGAGGAGGAGGGGGCTTGGTACTGCAGTCGAGTTACAGTCTCAGATGCTGCTCACAGGGGCAGTTCGACCCTGTTCTGTACGGGCGCCATGGGTCAGCATCAGCTTGGTGGCGGTGAGAGTGAGCAGCCACACCAACTTCAGAAGCACAAATGACTCCAGCTGGAGAACATTAGGAGGTCCTGGCCACGCTCGGGAGACAGCTAGCAGGAAATGAGTGTAAGTGGGCATCAACATACTTTTTTCTCAGCGTGACCTTTCTCAGTAGAGAAATTGGTTGACCCTGACATAAGTTCTTTGGAAAAGGATGTTCTTTTTTGTCTTAAGGATTTTAAAAACGAGAATGGATTCTTATTCTGGAATGTATTTGGTTCACAAAAGAGTGGACCGGAATAGATTTCCCATCCACCGTAAGTTCTCAGGAGGAGCCAGAGGGCAGCGCTGCCCCTCCTCCGAAGCAGTGCTGCTAAACCACGAGGCCACAAGCACCCTCATCAATTTTTGTCCTGACCTCCCAGTTATACCCGGACAGGACACGTCGGGAAGTGACCCTGAAGTCTGGAAAGTGCTGAACGCTTTACTCTGAGATGAGAGCATTTCTTCTTTAGAGAACGCATTGGGAGAATGCTCTACTCTGTGGAGGTCTCAGAGGAAGTCTCATGTAAAGAGGCTACTCTCTGTGTTGACTCGTAAAGGAGGCACTGAATAGATCTTTGCTGAGCGAATGGGCAGATATAGCAAAACACATTAGGCTTATTTATTACCTGTTATTGGTGGAAGAAGCCTCGTAGATATTTGTTGTGTAATAAAGGTGTCAGCAACCTTTTTCTTTTTTTTCCCCCAGAAAAGACCAGATAGTAAATATTTTGGGCTCTGCGGGCCAGATGATCAATGTTGCAACTACTTCCCTCCGTCATTTCAGTGCCAAAGCAGCCATAAGGCCATTAGGAAATGAACGAGTGCAGCTCGTTCCAATGAGTCTTTATTTACCAAAACGGGAGGCAGGCTGGATTTGCCCAATGTGTGGGTGACCTACAGCCTTTCAGCTTCAAGAAATTTTGAGGTGATCATGGCACAGATCTTCATATGATCGAATGATTAAATGGTATGAGAGGTGAAGTAGATGCCAGTAAAACTGCGGAAAGATATGCAGTGGGAGGGCTTGCAGTAGCCTACCTATGGCCACGGAAGCCCCCAATCCATTTGCATCACCCACTCAGCTAAAGCCTCCACTGAACTCCCTTAGACCGTTGGCCAGGGATCTGGATAGTCTTGTTCTCAGACAGACAGCATTGGACAGTGAGTTCCTGCAGCTATAAGTTAAAATTTGACATATTATCACTTGATTTCCCCTTTGACACATTTTAAATTTGTTCTGGTTTCTATTATCATCTTCTTTCCTTTGGACTGAGGTTTTCCTGTGTTTTATTTTGTTGATGTTATTGTGTGTTTTTTTTGAATGATTTTCTTTATATGAAATACAGGACAGGTACATCCACAGAGAGAGTAGCTAGATTAACAGTTCCTTAAAATCACCGCAGGGAGGTTGGGGGTAATAAGGAGCTAATAATAATAATGTGCATGAGAATGAGGAAGCTGTTTTAGACTTGATGGTTGTGATGATTGCACAGCTTTAAAATTTGATTCATTGAATTGTATGGCATGTGAATCACATTCCAACAAAACTGCTTTTAAAAGAATTGAGTACTAATGGGGAAAAAAGAATATTCGGAGTGAGAAGAATTCTCCTTAATAGAGGTGTTGGGTTGCTTACGCCAGGTCAGCAGTCTGAAACCACCAGGGGCTCAGTGAGGATGAGGCTTTCTACTCCATAAAGAGTTACAGCCTCTGAACCCCATGGGGCAGTGCTGCTGTGTCCCATCAGGTCGCTCTGATTGCCTCGCTCAGTGCTGGGAGCCTGTTTTGTTGGATCGCCCTTCTGTGTAACAGTGCTCGAGAATTCTGTTTCAGGATAGTTGAGTGGAGAGCAACTGCGTCTGGTGTATCCACTGGCGAACGTCCGTGTCCCAGTTCTGTCATTTCAGCAAATTTGTCCTTTCTGCTCTCTAGCGTCCGGAATCAAAGGGGAGGAGGAAGAAGCTCCATGACATGGTTTGACAGAGGGGCTGAGCAATGGGCTCCAAGAGAAAGGCCCGTGGACTCTCCCTCCTCTTCTCCCACCCCCTCAGATGGGGCACGAGCCATTTCATTGACGCTTCAAGTATAATTTTAGTAAAACTAAAGTAGGAAAATAGAAATGCAGTCACATAATGGCAGATAAGGTGCTCTTTTGCTATAACTCATGTTCTTGATTTTACGATCATAAATTTTAAAACTGAGGTAGAAGCTGAAAGACCTGTTTGGTTCACAGAAAACCAAGCGCTCCCCCCCCCCCTCCAATGGCATAAAACAACAACAGTAAGAGTGAATTTGTTAACCTGGGAACACTGAAGAATTTGAGCACTGAGACCATGGACCAGGGGCCCTCCTAACACAGTGCTGATGCACTGGGCTGCTAACCCAAAGGTGAGTGTTCCAAACCACTAGTCCTCCGCCAGAGAAAGAGGAGCCTTTCTGCTACAGAAGTCCTGGAAATCCACAAGCACAGTTCTTCTCCGTCCTGCAGGGTCATGATGGGTTGGCGCTGACTGGATTTCAGGGAATCCGATTTTTGATTTGAGACCATGGAGAAGTCAAATAATTGTGAGGCTGGCGTAGGCCTGGACAGTGTTTTGTTCGGTTCGACAAGGGCTCGTCATGCGTGGGAGCCAACTGCCTGACACCTAACAGCCACACTACAAGGGGATTTCTTTTCTCAGTCATTTCATTGGGGGCTTATACAACTCTTATCACAATCCAAACACACATCTATTGTGTCAACCACATTTGTACAATTGTTGTCATCATCATTTTCAAAGCATTTGCTTTCTATTTGAGTCCTTTGTATCAGCTCCTCATTTCCCTCCTCTCTCACCCACCTCTCTTCCCTCACGAACCCTTGATAATTAAAAAAATTTTTTTTCATGTCTTATACTGTCCAATGTCTCCCTTCATCCACTCTTCTGTTGTCTGTCCCCTGGGGAGGAGGTTATATGTAGATCCTTTTAATCGGTTCCTCCTTTCTCCCCGACCTTCCCCTTCCCCTCCTGGTATCGCTACTCTCATTACTGGTGCTGAGGGGTTTGTCCTGGATTCCCTGTGTTTCCAGCTCTGATTTTGGGCAGGAGCAAAATGGCTGACGCATAAATCAGCAAGGATTTTGTAAATGTCTCATGTATCTCAAAGTTACTCTCTCTTTTTTCAGAAACCCTACGGATTGTAATTGGTTTGATGGCAGTGAGCTTGGGTTTTATTTAAAATTTTTTTATTCTCTTAAGGTTGACCCTGACATATTTCTTTTCATGCTCACACATCTATCTCCATTTATTATCATTTATCTCTCTATCTACTTCTAACTATAGTTTCACACGCACACACACAAAGTTTTGAATTATTGGCACTCAAAGCAATAACTTTCATTTTCTTTTCTTCCATGGCAGCTGGTAATTTTATTGGCACTGATAACTGCTCTAGTACAAATCTTTCCAAATTTGCGCTACTCTTTAAGAGGGTTGCACATAAATAGTTTTTAAATTGTTACAGTGCAAAGAAACAATCTTTATGGTGGGTGGATTGTATAATATAAAATTAATTATCTCATTAACCCTACCTACAGAGCCATTAGCATGGTCTAAAAAATGCAGGAAAATTGAACCTTTCTGTACACACAATTTTATTATTATTTTTCAATGGCATCTACCTTTCATAAGGAGCTCTGGGGGTGTAGAGTTATGAGTTGGGCTGCCATTGGCGTGGTCAGCAGCTGGAAGCCCCCGGGGCTCCTGCAAACAGGGACAGTGTCAGAAACCCGCCGGGGGTGGCGATGAGTCAGCAGCCACTCGAGGGCTGTGAGTTTGGTTTTACCCTAACTAGGAATACTAAATTTTCATTTCTGTAACTTCCTTTTAAAAATATTCTGATAAATACTAAATAGCTATTATTACAGATTTCATCATGTACTGTACTGTGACATATCTGGAGAGCTAGTGAATTCACTCTTGTTTTTGCCTTTAACTTTATTTGTATTAGAAATATGCTTAAAACTCCGATAAAATGACTTATTCATAGTATCAGCTGAGCTATGAGGTGAGCATGCAGGGGAATCTCAAGTGTCTTTCTCTAGACAAAACTTCATGAGAACAGGTATTTCTTGTGGGAAGGCAGGTGGTTCAGGTAGGGGCAATGATTGATTATTATCCAATAGGTCTCATAAGACAGCCAGTCACTTCCCATGACTCTATGACCTTGCATATCGGTAGCATAATGGCCACTGGCTCTGTACCTGCCACCCTGTTTATGAGAACCTTGAATATGCCTTCTTTATTTAATTGAATTGAATTGTAGCAAGAGCTGTGGAAATAAGAATGTATGCCGAAAGGAGTGGCAGTAGACATAAATAGAGTACTTGGAGACTTGTCACGTCACTGGAGGACAGAGACATGGTTCCATCATGGCTTAACAAGGTGAGGGTGGCATTATGAATTTTTGGGTAGTTTTCCGCAACATGTCAGTCATCTTAAACAATCAGAAGCAATTTCTAGCTTCTTCAGAAATCTTAGTTCAAAACAAGATGATTGCAAAGAGCACATTCTGGGTAACTGGAAACTGAGTTTCTACCATGTGCCAGGTTCTGAGGTCATCAGTACTCTCTTTATTGTAGAATACATAAACATTACATTTAAAAAGTATTCCACGAGTGCCCAAACCCCCTGCTATCGGGTCAGTTCCTGAGATTGCAGATCTTTATGGGAGTAGATACCTTATCTTTCTACCACAGAGCAGTTGGTGGGCTTGAACTGCCAACTTTGAACAACAAGTAGCCCAACATGTAACACACGGTGCTACTAAGGCTTCTGCACAAGAATGGTTTCTATAGTTGAGTTTTTGTTCCAGTATGCAAAAATATTTTTTTCCTTCTGATTCTTGTTTTCGTGTCTCTAAGAGTTACTTTCACAGCATGACAGAGGTGGGAAGTGGAGGTCGAGAACATTGAATGGGACCTGTATTATTTGAATCAAAAAGAGAGAGTGTGTCTGGAACAGAGGTTGCAAGTAGGTTTCAGCTTGTTCACCAGTTTCTTTTTATTAGTAGGGGCTGCCAGAGGTGTGTTGTCGAGAAAGACCTCTGAGTCCTGCCGAGGCTCAGACAGCAAGAGCTCTTTTTTTCTTCTTCTTCTTTCCCAATAGATTTTTTTTTTTAACATTTTATTAGGGGCTCATACAACTGTTATCCCAATCCATACACACATCAATTGTGTAAAGCGCATTTGTACATCGTTTCTCAAAACATTTTCTCTCCATTTAAACCCCCGACATTAGGTCCTCATTTTTCCCCTCCCTCCCCGGTCCCCCCTCCCGCATGAGCCCTTGATAGTTTATAAATTGGTATTTTGTCATATCTTGCCCTGTCCGACGTCTCCCTTCACCCACTTTTCGGTTGTCTGTCTCCCAGGGAGGAGGTCACACACAGTTCCATGTAATCGGTTCCCTCTTTCCCAATAGTTTTATTGGCACATGCTTCACAGATCATACAATTGAGCAGTTCAATCATTCAACCACATTGAGGGGGAGTTGTATAAACACCAGCACATATACCTTAGAGGCCCCCCTCGTGCCCCATGGTCACGTTGCCTTCAAACTGAGCAGTGCGATCACCGCCAGTTCTCGCAGAAAGCAAGAGTCCTGGGAGCAACCTGTGATGTCTGACCTGGCACAGGGAGCACATGTGTGCTGGCCATCCCAGTTTACAAGAACCTTTAATACCCCTTCTTTATGTGGTACAATCACAAGCAGAAATTCGAGGCACAAATTATATGACACATTTGGAGAAAATAGAGGGAAATAAGTTTGGTTTGAAGACAAGTTTATTTTATGAGCATTTTTCCTTGTCATTTATAAAAATGATATGTAAATAAAACTTTCTATAGGTTATAATTTTCAGTTGTTGGAATTATTATTTTTTATTTCTTAAAAAATAGCAGTTTTCTTGACACACAGTTCACGTATCATACAGTTCAATAATTTAGACATACTAAAAAGAATCTGCAACCATCACTACAATCCAGTTTAAAACATTTTCTTCTTTCTTATACTCATTATTATTATTCGTTCCCTCTTTCCTCCCAACCTGGCCTGCCACACCCAGTTGTTTGACTTCTTAATAATTTACCTTAATATGCTTGAGTCCTGAAGATTGTCATCAGGTCAGGCTGGTTGGGAAATATACTCCAGAGTGAAATTATTCAGAATAGAACTCTTTGAACTTTTTCCAAATGACTTTTCCAGAACTCAGTTAAGACCCCTCTGGGGAGGAACTGCTTGATGTGAGTTATGGCCGTGGCCCCACTTTCTCGGAGAAAGAACACCAGATTTATTGTGAAGAGATCCAATCCTAACCTTTAGATTGAATAGAATAGTTCTTCTTTGACTGGACCTGCTGTTATTTGTGGCGCTGGTCTGTGAGCTTCGTCTGTAAGGTGGGGTACTCATGTCTACCTCAAGGTTAAGGTGATAATGAAAGAGGTGATCCCCGTTCCACTGTCACCTAGCCGTGTATGACTTGGGGAGAGTTACTTAACAACTCCTTAGTTCTTCATCTGTAAAATGTGACATACAATGTGGTAGATTCCGCATAAGGTTGTTATGAAGAATGTGTCAAACACTTAGAGTAATCCCTGGTACATAGTAGCTATAATTATCGTAATGATAAAACTTATTAACATTATTATTATATGAAACTGTTTTGAAGAACAACTGTATTAGGGTAAAGAATTATGTATTCGTCTCCCAATTCCACATGCTAGAATTTGGTTTACATGTATTACGGATAGATAGTGTGGGAACGCATCAGTATTTGGTCGAAAGGACTTGTTACCCTTATTTCACTCCCTCTTCTTCTTCCCGTTTGACCTTTTCTCTTTATTGCATATTTTCTCCTTCTTTTCTTTATTTTCTCCTTGTCTTCAGTTTTCTGGCAAATGAAAAATGATATGAAGGGGAAGAGTTTAAGTTCTTTCAACTCCTTAGAAAAAAGAGGCCATAAAGTGGCAGTGTAATAATACCAACAATAAAAATAATATGTGGTCCAGTCTGCAAATGGGAAAACAAATTCAGCTCAGAGCTGTTTTTGGTGTGGCCAGTGGAAGCCTCCAAGTGATTTGCAGCTTGCAGAGCTCAGTGTGGGTGGTAAAGCACCCTGCGGTTCAGTAAAATGTTGGGGGCTAGACGAGGGAGAGGTGTTTCAAATGTTTTGGTTCCTTGTGTTTGTAAATTTGGGATGGTAAAGACAGTTCGTTACATAAATAGATTAAGATTGTGTTGAACTGTAAATCGTTTATTGGCTGGGACGAATACGCTGCATACGTAGAAAACCTGGGGCCGAGCATGCTGAGAGTGGTGTTGAACTCATGGAGGTCGGCGGACAGACCGGGAACTGTCCGAGGGCTTTTCGGTTCTTGCTGCTGGCTTTGCTTTCTTTTGCTGCTTGTTGCATTAGCTGTTGTTGATTTTTTTTGGTCTTATTTTTTGGTTATGCTTTGCTCTGCTTTGTTTTTGTGCATATTATTGTCTCTGAATATCTGGACAAGAGAGATGGGATGAACAATCCAGAGGAGAGAACAATGGGACCAACGGTTTGGGACGACACAGGAGGGAGAGAGGGGGAAAAGGAGGGGAGTGGCAACAAACCCAGGGACAAGGGAAGAGTAAGTGATCTAAAATCGATGGTGAGGAGGCATAGGATGCTTGGGGGGACTCGATTAAGGGCAATGTAGCTGAGAGGAATTACCAAAACCCAAATGAAGGCCAAGCATGATAGTGGGGCAGGAGGAAAGTAAAAGGAAATAGAGGAAGGAACTGGGAGGCATAGGACATTTATAGAGGTCTAAATATAGGTATGTATATATGTAAATACATTTATATACAATGACAGGAGAATAGACCTATGCATATATATTTATTTATAAAGTAGTATGGTATCAGATCAACATTGGGCTTCGACTCAAGTACTCCCTCAATGCAAGAACATTTTTTGCTACTAACAAGGCACTCTGTGATGTTCACCTTCCCAGACATGATCACTGAAGACAAATGGGTATATAAGCAAATGTGGTAAAGAAAGCTGATGGTGCCCAGCTATCAAAAGATATAGTGCCTGAGGTCTTGAAGGTTTGAAGACAAACAAGTGGCCATCTAGCTGAGAAGCAACAAAGCCCACATGGAAGAAGCATACCAACCTGTGTGATCATGAGGTGTCAATGGAATTAGGTATCAGGCATCTAAGACCCAAAACAAACAAACAAACAAACAAACAAATAAACAAACAAAAAGCACATCAATGGCAATGAGGGGGAGGACAGAGTGGAGACCCAAAGCCCATCAGTAGTCAATTGGACATCCCCTGTCAGAATGGCCACAAGGAAGGGAAGAGCCAGTCCGGGTACAGTATAGTACCCATGAAATGCCCAACCTTGCTCTAGTTCTTTAATGCTTCCTCCCCCATTACCATGACCCCAATTTTATCTTACAAATTTGGCTAGCCCCTAACATGTATACTGATACAGATAAGAGCTGGAAACACAGGGAATCTAGGACAGATAACCCCTCAGGACCAATAAGGGGAGCAGTAATACTAGAAGGTTAAAGGGGGGAGGAAATAAAGGGGAACTGATCACAATGATCGACATATGGCCCCCAAACCAGGGGAATGGACAGCAGAAAAGTGGGTGAAATGACACAGCAGTTGGTGTAAGACATGAAAAAAAAGAGAAAAATTTATAAATTATCAAGGGGGCATGGGGAAAGGAGGGTAGGGGAGGGAGGGGGCAAAATGAGGAGCTGATGCCAGAGGCTCAAGTAGGATGAAAATGTTTTGAAAAGGATGATGACAACATATGTACAGATGTGTTTGACAAAATGGACATGTGCATAGATTGTGATAAGAGCTGTAAGAGCCCCCAATGAAATAAAATTGAAATAAAAAAGAGTGGGTGTTGAAAAGGCAAATAATGTTAAGGATATGGGTTATGTGATGTTCAGGGTACTGGTAAGTCAGTAGGAAGCATTTGGGTATCTATCCTACCAGTACCTCGTGGGTGATTTCTGTCTAATTTACACAGTGAGCTTCTTAGGGACCAATCTTCAGGATACTCTGCTAACTCCCTATAAATAATGAATAGTCATACATAGAGAAGAGGACTCTGAAATTCTATACCTACTGTCAACTCCACCCAACTCCATCATACCCTATCTGTCCATCTGTCTATCTGTGTATCTATCTATCTAATCTCAGAGTCTTTGAATTCAAAGAGGCGGTGGCAAGCATTGTCAAGAATCCACACATTAAGGACAAACTGTGAAATGAATTTTGGTGCAACTGAGCTCTGTGGATCATTGTATCCACAGCTCAGCAGAGAAATCACTCATTTGCAAATTGAGCCACTAAAGCTTTGTGTCATAACTTATTAGAATAGTCCTCCAAATGATATTGGGTGGGAGCAGTAGTATACATAATGAAATCCCCCAAGAACACATTTATGCAGAGAAGAGTGTCAATGGCTTATTGTACCCACAATCTGGGCATCAAGGAGACCCAAAGTGCACATTTACACAGTGGACCATGGCCTGACTTCAGTGGCAATGAGCTGTGGACCAGCCACTTCTGCTCCCTTGGCAGTAATAGCTCCCGTGGAACCCTTACACACTTAGGATCCCAGTGTAATAAGCAGGATGCAATGAACGCATGCCTACCTTTACTTTTGGAATGATTTTTCCCCTTTCAAATGTTTATTTCTATTGGCATTAAATAAACACAAAGATTCACCCCCTCCCAGCCATCTAAATTAAAAATGAGCATTTAAATCTATATTAACAATGTTTTCAAGTTTGAGCCATGCTGTAATATACTAGATATCATATATTGTCAAATATTGCTTTGGTCTGCAGACATAATTAATATTAGTTAGCCATTTATAGTATGATATATGGTCCAGGAACCTTTAATATAACAAAAGCCAACTAATATTTATCTCTAATGTGCTATAATCTTTACTTGCATCACAAAGCATTAACAAAGGATGTATTCTTTAATGCTGCACTCTCATGGGTATATTTGAACTTTTTTTCTGGTTTAATTAGCTTATTCATTTTAATTAAAGTACAGTGCAACATTTACATGGTGTTCAATCTGAAAGTTAATCCTGTTTTCTTAAAAGATTAAGTACAGTAATAAATATAAAATAATGGTAGTCGTATCTCATAGGGCTGGTACTGTGGCTACATGAACAACCTCTGCTGTAATAGCAGAAGCATTGATTTTCTCTGGTACTCTCCCTTCGATACATGAATTCTGCTAGGATGGTTTCCCAACCAATTGCGGATTTCTATAAAAGCTAGATGCCCCTGCCCAGGGATGTCCCTGCCTTTGCATTTGAAGCAGGACTGCAAAACATGTGACTGAGGGCCCAGAGTCTGTGTTTCTATGCTTGGGGACTCCTCTAGAATGCTACCCTCCCAAGACCAGTTCATCTTGACCAGGGAGTCTGACCTTTCCTCCCAGAGAGGCATGCTTGTCACCCATACTCTTTTTAAAAAATAATTTTGTTGGGGGCTCTTACAGCTCTTATAACAATCCGTGCATCAATCGCATCCATCATATTTGTGCATATGTTGCCATCATCATTTTCTTTTTTTAATAAATCATTTTATTGGAGGCTCATACAACTCTTATCACTATCCATACAGCCATCCATTGTGTCAAGCACATTTGTACATATGTTGCCATCATCATTTTCAAAGCATTTTCTTTCTACTTGAGGCCTTGGTATCAATCAGCTCCTCTTTTTTCCCTCCCTCCCCCACCCTCCTACCCTCATAAACCCTGATAATTTATAAATAATTGTTATATTTTACACTGTCCCCTGTCTCCCTTCATCCATGTTTCTGTTGTTAGATCCTTTGGGGTTGGGTTATACGTTGATTATTTTGATCAGTCCCTCCCTTCTCCCCCTACCTTCCTCATGGTATCACTACTCCTATTACTGCTCCCGAGGGGGTCCATCTGTCCTGGATTCCGTGTGTTGAGAGCTCGTCCTTGTACCAGTGTACATGCTCCGGTTGAACTAGGTTTGTAAGGTAGAACCGGGTCATGATAGTGTGGTGGAAGGAGGCATATATTCTGTTGGTGCTGTACTGCATCCCGGCTGACTCATTCTTTTCTGTGACCCTTCTGTGAGGGCATGTCCAAATGTCTACAGATAGACTTTGGGTCTCCACTCTGACCCTCACATCAATATGATTGTTTTGGATCTTCTGATGCCTGATACCTGATCCCTTTGACACCTCGTGATCACACAGGCAGGTTTGCTTCTTCCAGGTGGGCTTTGTTCCTTCCCTGCTAGATGGCTGCTTGTTTAACTTCAAGCCTTTAAGACCCCAGACACTATATCTTCTAATAGCTGGTCACCCGTACTCTTAATGCATGTGTGGATGACCTGCACAGAAAGCTCTGTATCTCTCAGTTCCATGACTTCCGACTTGATGTTGACTTTCCCTGCCATGCTGATAGCCACTTGCTTCCACGGTCACACCCTGAACTTGTCATTGCAAAGGGACTGCATCACTCTGACGTTACTTATTCAAACATGCCACTCAAACAAATCACTAGTTCCTTTCCTTCTTGCTTTCCCTACTGCCAGTCCACTGGCCTCGCTAGCATATCCTGTCTTTATTTTCTGCCCCTCTCAACATTTCATGATCGTTTTGACCTCCTTCACGCAAATGTCCTCAACTCTGTTCCCTGCTGATTCTATAATAAAACTCTTATATTGACAAACCCAGATCTTCAGTTAACTTACTTGTGTCCCTGCCCCAATGGAAACCTTCCATGTCATTCAAACACGCACTTCTACTTTTTATTGAAAAAATTCTACCTTAACTGTACCTTTTGCCTCCATTGCCACTTTCTCAGTCAAGTTTCCTTTAACACTTTGAATGCACATATTTGCTTCCCTTCTTCATTTTATTTGCTCTTCAGCCCATTTTCGTCTCTCATCTTCACTCTTCACCAAAATACATCTTGTCAAGATTGTCGTCATCTTCCTGCTATTAAACTTAATTGTCCCTTTTCAGCCCTCATCCTCTTGCTTCACATCGACTTCTGTTGGCGCTGTCAGTTCCTTCCATTTCAAAATGCCTTTTCTCTTGTCTTAAGGACAACACACTTGGCTGGTTCCACCCCGCCCCCTGCCCTCCACCCCCCGCCCCCCGACACACACACACGCACACACACACACACACTTTTCTGGCTTTTTGTTTGCAAGGCTGTCGTGGGGACTTCTTTCAAAATTTTAAACAGAATACTTCAGGACATGGCCTTAGGATTTCATGTTTTCTCAAATTCTTCTATAGGATTAAAAAAACCACCTGTATGGAAAACACATACAATAAGACGTGATCCAAAAGGTTTATCATTCAAGCGGATATTTTTATAGCAGCCCCAGACCTCAAACAACTCAACAGTCCATCAAAAAGTGTGACATAAACCGAATGAAATGGGCTCAGCAATAAGAAGAAACGAGCTACTGGTATACACAAGAATGAGCGAACTTCTGATGAATGGTGCAGGTGAAAGAAGACTGACACAAAAAGCTATGTCTTTGACGATGGCATTGATTTAGAACCCTAGAGAATGCACAGTCATCTCTAGTGATGAAAGAAGATCAGCATTGTCTGGGGTTGGGGGCCAAGGAAGGGGTGGACTGCAAAGGACAAGAAACTCTTTTGGGTGATGGGAAGGTTGGTTTCATCGGTAAATGCATGGATCTAACCTCATGAAATGGAACACATAAAATGAGTGCAGTTTGCTGTGTGTAAGTTACACCTCATCTCTTGATGAAACAAGGTATGTGGACAATTCTCTCATCCATGTCGTTAGCATAGATTTCCCTTATGAATGTTATACTGTGGTTTCAACTACTAGCAGCATCGCCATTTGATTTTTCATGGAACTTCAAACTTAAGTCTAAAGCTGAATTTTGGATTGATGCACGCTGTGCTTGTTTTCTCAGTAAATTAACAAGCTTCTGTGTGAAAAGATCTGAAAGCGCAGTGACTTAGACAAAGTAGACGCTGGTTTCTGTCTCACAGGAGGGTCTGGAGGATGGTTAGTCAGTGCTGGAGGGGTCACTGTAGGATTGGACTCCTGGTTTTCATCTGCGGGTCCTGGGAATGCTTCCAAAGACTCTCCCAAGGGTTGTTATGCCTTCTCAAGGATCACTGCAATGCAAGTCACTCCGCAATGTGCAAGAAAATACAAGTGCTCAAAGGGGGAACTGATGACAAGGATCTACATATAACCTCCTCCTCGGGGAATGGACAACAGAAGAGAGGGTAAGGGGAGATGTCGGATGGTATAAGATATGACAAAATAATAATAATTTAGAAATTATCAAGGGTTCATGGCGGGGGTGAGAAGGGAGGGGAAAAGTGAGGCGCAGATGCAAGGGGCTCAAGTAGAAAGCAAATGTTTTGAGAATGATGATGGCAACAAATGTACAAATGTGCTTGACACAATGAACGGCTGTATAAGAGTCCCCAATAAAATGATTTAAAAAAAAGAAAATGCAAATGTTCATTCATTTCCTGGTTGTATTAAATTCATGGTTTTTAAATTTATGGGAAAAAAGTAGAACGACCTAACTTCCAACCATGCCTTTTCGTGAACTCCTTGGATTATAATCCCTGAATTGCTAGGATGCGATCTCTCATAATATTGACTGCCCCTGACCATCCATCAATGACCAGCAGGAAGGATGGGCGAGGTAGCCATGGGGAGAGTGAGAAGAACGGTCCATTTGTATGAGGCAAGTCCACTCTTCAGCTACACAGCTAAAGACTGGCCTGAGAGGGCATGCCGCCGCGTCTGTCAGAGAAGAGGAAAGAAACATCAGTTCGAAGGGCCTGCTGCCCTCGGAGGCACTGGTCTCTGAGACCCTCCCCAGTGTCAGCAGCAGGCAGTGGAAAGTATAAAAGACATGGCTGCATTAGTAGGTGGCACTGTGGTTGAAACATAATGGGTAAGGGTTGACTCAGAGACCCAGCTGTGCAGCTCCAGGCAAGAATCACAAGTGGACCATTGTTTACCCCGAGTCCTAAATTCATGTCTGATATGAAGGCATCTGTCAAAATGATCTGTCAGCTCCATTTTGGTGATCCACCGTCATAGAAGAAATACTCATGCCAGCCACAGAGAAAGATCTATTTGCAGGCCGTCTTTTGGAACTGGGTGCAGCTATGGGCATCCTGTGGACCATTCCATAGATAGATATTTATTACTGAGTTCTTTGGGCCATCTAGTTGACCCTATGGATGCATACTGGGGTGGAGTGTACTCTGAGGAGGAGATTGGGGAGCATGCAGGCCCTGTTGCTAGCTTGGGTCTATCTGCTCAGAGAGCACTGCTGGCCCCTGTTGGACCTAATGGACCTTAGGTATTTCAAGGGGACAGAACACTTTGAGGATCACATTCCAAAAACCTCAAGGTCTCCTAAAACCTAGATCCTAGGTCTAAGGTTGATATTTCTGGAGAGTAGCAGTAGTTTGCCACAAACATTAATGTTCCTGCTTAAGTCAGAAACGTGGCAGAAACGTGGCAGCTATCTTCGACATCTTCTTCTACCTTCCCACACCAAGTCTTCCCAGTTCTTTCTTACTCTTTGTTTTCATTGCTAACATTGGGATTTATCAAATTACCTTGACCACAGAGTGCCCTGTCATTGTTATCTGAAGTACTAGTTAGACTGGGCCGACCAAGCTTGGCAGAATCATAGTTGTCACATTGTTTCTGGTAGAAATTTTACAATTCTTAGGCCCAACACATGAGTCTTCCTTACCTCTGCATGGGGCCATGCACAGTTTTGAGTAGGAAAGAGACTGTAGGTAATGCAACAAGACTTGTGAAACCTACTATCTGTTGGATATCCATACAGGACCCTTTACACACTGTCTCACGGTCATCCTCACAGCAGCTTCACAGGAGAAGGATTGCTTTGCCATTTTAAGGATGAGTAAAATGAGATAGGTTGCATCACCTTTCAAAGTCTGTCTAACATCAACGATCTCAGCTTTTCGTTCCCCATTGTGTCTTTTAAAGGGAGGGAGCACAATTTAGGTACCTTACTCTGATACCCTCAGGGAAATGGGTCAGGAGACATTTTCACTATTCTGTGCCAAATTACTGTCTCATCATACTGGTAACTTGCTCTTGGAGATTGTGAGGAAATTTACCTCCTTAGGACATTAACCTGGGCACGGCCTGGGCATCTGCTCTGCTGGCATGGGCTGACACAAGCTGTCTTTTTGGATACAGAGGAGTGAACAGGTCATGGGACCTGCCAACAGTTCTGCTGGCTGAGATACAGGAAGGGAGATTGACCCCTAAGAAGACCAACTTCTGCCCACATCTGAAAGCCCATGGAGCAGACGGTGAGATCTGCATGTCTTCTAGCAAAGGGAGGAAGCAGAGCGTAGCAGAAAAGGTTGGTGGAAGGACACTTGTTTTGGCTCTTACTCAGTCATTAAAAAGAATTCAGATCAACTGTCAATGCCCAAGTCCCTGTCTTTGCTCTTCTCAGATATGGCCATCCCTCGAGGAAGGATTCATTTCCAAGTTTCTCTTGGCCTCCTATCCATGGAGGACCCTGTGTGTTGACACAGCTTGGCTGTTACATTGTGGATCCCTTGATGTAATCCTTAACACCTAGTAATTGTCTTGAATGAAGACAGTTCTTTGTTCAATGGAGGAGGTAAAGGAATACATTACTGGGACCCTGCCATTTGCTGGGAAACCAAGGAAGACTTCTTGCTGTGTCTGCTTGAGTTGTTTGAATCTTTGTCATTGTGTTAGTCTGGGTAGACTAGAGAAAGAACTCCACAGACACCCATATGTATACAGGAAATAACTTTATATACAAGAGCAATTGAATATTGAGACTATCGAGAAAACATCCCAGCCCAGTCCAGATCAAGTCTGATATTAGCCCATATGTCCCATACCAATTTATAAAGTACTCTTCAGACTCACGAAACAATAATGCCAAACACAGAAAGATCAGAGGGCAGTGGGTGGGAAGTCTTGTGGATCCAGTGGTGGTGTAAGCATCTCAGTGCTGATGGGGGTCTCCACGTGGCTTCTCCAGTTCCCAGGGATGCATCAGGGTAGGTCCATGTGGCTTCTCCTCAGAGATGTCTCACAGGGAGTAAGCAGAGAGAGAGTGTGTCTCCTGCCTCCAAGGAAGAAAATACAGGAGTTCCCAGAATCCTCAGAAGAATGCCATGCCCACACAGAGGTCTCATTGGCTATATCCTGATTGACAGGATAAACTCCACCCCTTCACTCTTTAAAATTTTTTATTTATTTATTTATTTTTTTGTAATCATTTTATTGGGGGCTCATACAACTCATCACAACCCATACATACATAAATTGTATAAAGCACATTTGTACATTCGGCACCCTCATAATTCTCAAAACATTTGCTCTCCACATAAGCCCCTGGCATCAGCTCCTCATTTTTCCCCTCCCTCTCCACTCCCCCCTCCCTCATGAAGCCTTGATAATTTATAAATTATTATTTTGTCATATCTTACATTGTCCGATGTCTCTCTTCACCTACTTTTCTGTTTTCTGTCCCTCAGGGAGGGGGTTGTAGGTAGATCCCTGTAATTGGTTCCTCCTCTCAACCCACCCTCCCTCCATCCTCCCGGTATCGCCACTCTCACCACTGGTCCTGAAGGGATCACCCATCCTGAATTCCTTGTTTCCAGTTCCTGTCTGTACCAGTGTACATCCTCTGGTCTAGCCAGACTTGCAAGGTAGAATTGGGATCATGATAGTTGGGGGTGGGTGTGGGTGGGGAGGAAGCATTTAGGAACTAGAGGAATGTTGTATGTTTCATCCTTGCTACAGTGCACCCTGACTGGATTGTCTCCTCCCCGTGGCTCTTCTGCAAGGGGATGTGCAATTGCCCACAGATGGGTCCTGGATCCCCACTCCACACTCCCCCTCATTCACAGTGCTATGATTTTTTTTGGTCTTTGATGCCTGATACCTGATCCCTTCGATGCCTCATGATTTCACAGGCTGGTGTGCTTCTTCTATGTGGGCTTTGTTGTTTCTCAGTTAGATGACCGCTTGTTTATCTTCAAGCCTATAGGACCCCAGACTCTATATCTTTTGATAGCCAGGAACCATCAGCTTTCTTCACCACATTTGCTTATGCACCCGCTTTGTCCTCAGAGATCGTGTCGGGACAGGCTGATGTGCTTCTTCCATGTGGGTTTTGTTGTTTCTCAGCTAGATGGCCACTTGTTTATCTTCAGGCCTTTAAGACTCCCCCAGATGCTATATCTTTTGATAGCCGGGCACCATCAGCTTTCTTCACCACATTTGCTTGTGCACCCGTTGTCTTCAGGGATTGTGCCAGGAAGGTGAGCATCTCAGACCCACCCCTTCACTCTTAATCCTCAAATTGATGGCAGATTGTGTAACTACCACAGTTATGATGTGAAGCCGATAATTACCATTTTGTTAATTACCACCTATTTTTCATTGAGGTGCTTTTTGTGTATCAAGGTCTAGGACCAACTAATTTTTTTTTTCTGACACCAGTGACTTGCTCTGTCATCAAATGCTCACCACGGTCTGGGTGGGTCTAGTGCTAGATCCCAGTCCATCATTGTAGACTTCATTCCATAACGGCTAGGTTATGCTCAACTGCATCCTGATAATATAGAACAACTAAGGCCTGGACACCATTAAAATACTCTTATTGTTGCTGCCCCTCTTGTTATCTGCCTGAGCTTCTTAGTCCAGGTCCTTGAGCCTATAGAACTCAGACCTTCAGCATGGGTCACTGATATGAGTTTTTATTTTTTGATGTCTGACCTCTTTCTTACTCTGCTTTTGCTTGGTGGTATTTACTTCACTGTATTTATGGTACTTTCTTGTTCCTTCTTGCCTTACCTGTCTTCCTAATCTTGGTCTCTGACCTGACCAACTTACAACATCTGCCTCTGCCCTGATTAGTGGAGTTCCTTGTCCTAGAGGTCCTTCCTTTGCCTTGAATGATTTCTGCTCAGGTTCTGGCCTGGCAATAAATCCTGAACTGTTACAACAGACTGATAAATAGCCCGGCACATTACTAGTAAACAGTAAACTAAGAAATTAATAAATTAATTCAACAGGTATACACGGGGACGTATTATATGTCAGGTATCATGTTAGATGCTGAGATGATACCAATCAACACAGTCCAGGCTTATGACTCTTCACTTATTTTTTAACTGCTCAGCACTGCACAGGTGTTCAGTTGATGCTGGCCATAATTTAAAATCACTATTACTCACCATCACTGCCATTGGTCTTTGTGGGTTGACTCCTGATCCCCACATAAAGTAGCATGGAGGGCCCTATAGCCTTTATCCTCATCATGGCGAAGACAAGTCCCAACACAACTGTTTGCTGAGAACTTTTATGTATCAGGCATGGTACTGCAATCTGGAGATTACAGAAACAAAAGACCACAGCATTCAAAGCTCACAAGCCAGAAGGAAGAGGGTGACATGAATTCCTTATGTTACGATCTAAACAGAGCATTTTGTAGCAACAACTGTAACGCTGTTGTTGTGGTTGGGGGCTGTTGAGTTGGTTCTTGCCAAGGATTGTCTTCTTTTTCGCTCTCTACTTCAAAAAACGATGACTACAACATTTTTTGGAAAAGTTGCTGTGCAACCTCCCCCCACCCAAAATAAACAACTTTAATCTATTGACTTTAGCTCTTTGATAGAGATTGTAAACCACCTACATATGGAGGTTCATTATAAGTGTCTCACACTCAGACTGAAAGGTGTGTGTGTGTGTGTGTGATGTCAACAATACAAGTATGACTTCACGTAAACCATACTTTCCAAACTCAGTCTTTGTTCCCTTCTGCCAGAATATTGAAAGTTTTCCTTGTGAACATTCCTTGAAATCAAAATGACTTATTATCAAGCTTCCTTGGCTTTTGATCCTGCTGCAGGATGGTGTGTTTTCCTAATGATGCAGAATCTCTCATTAAGTTCAGGAAACAGGATATAAGGATAAGTCAATTGACTCAATTTATGGACATAATAAAACGGTCCCTATTACCTTCAGCAGTCAAGGCAAGACAAGGTGAAACACAGTGTTGTAAAGTTATTATGACAAAATAGTTCAGTATTTACCTGGCCAAATAAAGTGAAAATACTGCATTTATTTTTGAAGCGGCATTTTAGACATTATGACCTAAAATTAATAGTGGTAGACGATCATTTATCCTGTCGCACAGGGATATTGCGGAGTTCACTTAAAGCCAGGAATATCTGCTATTAAATCATGGCAAACTAAAAAAAATTTTTTTGAAGTATTTCCTCGTGTCTGCTCTATGTCTACTGTTGGCCCCACTGAGCTCGTGTTAACAGCTAAGGCATTTCTTTTTCCATCTTGTAATATAATTAAAAACAAATTTGGAAGCAGAATAGATGTTTTGTAGGTTGGAGCCGGAGCAGTTAGGGGGAAGGCATTGGCCATGCACACAGCTGTTCCTGACAATTATATTCTCAGAAAAGAAGGAAAGAGACCAAATTGACCAAATATGGTTGCTTTTGCTTTCCAGTGGAAAGCACGTTTTTAGGGATAGTCATAGGGGGAAAATACACAGATTTTGTGCTGTCAAAGGGGAAGAAAGACTGAGTTGTCTACTCCCTTAAGCAGTTACAGTCTTGGAAACCTAGAGGAGATCGCTATGAATCAGCACTGACTCAATGGCTGTGAGTTCAAGGGAGATGGACATGAGGCTAAAAGGCCACAGAAGATTTTAAGCAGTAAAAGGTACCTGGTGGGCCATATGAGTTTGGTAGGTCATGAACATTCTAGAGGTTAGGGCTACAACCAGTCAGTGGTTTCCTGGTTTTTGGTTGTCCTCTAGAGCAGGGATGGGGAGCCATCTTTCTGTCAAGGGTCATTTGGATATTTATGACATCATTCTTGAACCCACAGGTCAAATCCTTAATTCACATATCCCTAAGGTGATGGCTGGAACTTCTTCCCTTTGGTGAGGCGTGTGATGTTAACTGGTACTGATGATTTCTCTCAGGCCTTACATGGCCCCATAGACTGGATGTTCTCCACCTCGGCTTTACATTACAGGTTCTCAAACCTAATGGGCTCACCTCCCCTTTTCAGAAAAAAAAAATTACTTAGTGCTTCCTTGGAAATTAAAAAGTTTTGTACTATAGCCCATAATCCAGGATAGTTTTTGTGTTGCCAAATATAATATCAGGAACCCTGCAGAAGTGTCACTAGATAGACACTCACTAAAAATGAGTCACAAAAGGAAGGGAATTAAACTCAGACAGCAGCTAGGATCCGGCTGCTCTTGGCTTCTGGAAACAGTTCAGTTGGTCTACTTTTACTTACCACTTTTACCCCCAGTTTGTATTCTCTTTGCCTCTGAGTTTGTAGAGAGGGCGTATGGTATAAAGAAGACTGTTGTGTTAAGTAGAATTCACTCCGATGATTTTCACATCAAAAGGCCCTATCCCAGCCAGTATGAGTAAGCCCAGGGCCCTGAAGCAGCCCTACTCAGTTATTAGTTACCGGTAGCTAACTTCTCTCTGCTTCAGTTTCCTCATCTGTAAAATGGGGATGGTCACAATACTAACAGCACCCTCCTCCCCATTTCTTGGCCTTTGAATTAGTTTGTAGAAGTAAAGTAGTCAGAGTTCAAGGTACAATCCACCGACTCACTGTCGTCGAGTCAATTCCCACTCACAGTGTCAGATAGGACAGAGGAGAACTGCCCCTTTGAGTTTCCGAGGCTGTAATTCTTCCCGGCTGGTGATTTGAACTGGTAACCTTGCTGCCCGTCAGTCCAATGCATACCCAACAGCACCATCGGGACTCCTCAAGGAACCATAGATGGCAATAAACTTAGCTTCCCAAATCAGCTATGCAAATAAAGCTGTCGTGTTTAGCAGAATTTCCATAGAAGTTTTACAAAGCCTAAAGTTAGATCCCAGCAAATATGAGGGAGCTTTATAAAGTCTGTGGAAAAGTGGAATGAAAAGACACTAGGATTTTCCCATGAGCTTTCTATTTATTTTCATGAGGAAAAATTAATAATGTTTTTATTTATTTTGTTTGTTTGCTTGAAACAAATCATTTCTATTTTGCTTTTATAAACAGTTTAAGTGGCATATAATTCAGAAACCATACAATTCAATAGTTCCATCATACCAAGAAGGGTTGTCCAATATCACCACAATCAATTTTAGAACATCTTCTTTGTTCTTGTACTCATCGTTTTAGCTCCCCATTTCCCCCAACCTCCCCTGCCACATCCCATAGATTCTATATGGCATAGAACCACTAATCCAGTTACTGTCTCTATAGATTGACCTAGCCTGGATTCCATGTAGCCTCCCTTCTAACTGAAGAAAGCCTTGGCCTTTGAGCCCCTGCTGGCCACTCTCTCACTTCTCCTTTGCTTTGCTCTTCCATAATCCCACATCTCCCTGCCTCTCCCTGCTTCTAATGCAGCCTGCTTCAGCTCTCTTGCTCCTCGGCTGTCTTAAACTCGCCTCCACACTCACCATTAGCTAGTGCTGCCCAGCTAACCAGCAGACATGTTGAACAGGAACATGTTCTTAAGAGGTTTTTGAGGGGGAGGAAGTGTTTAAGAACTAGAGGAAGGTTGTGGGTTTCATTATTGCTATACTGAACCCTACACTACAATGACCCCAATCCTGCCTTGCAAACCTGGTTAGACCAGAAGATGCACAGCGGTACAGATGGGAACTGGAAATGCAGGGAATCTAGGACAGATGAACCCCTCAGGACC
>NW_022103899.1:2732859-2751874 GCF_000313985.2 Echinops telfairi | reverse complement strand
GGAGGGGGAGGGGGAAAAAGGAAAATGAGCTGATTCCAGGAACCCAAGAGGAAAGCGAATTTTGGGAATGACGAGGGCAACAAATGTATAGGTGTGCTTTACACAAGTGATCTATGTATTGTGATGAATTGTATGAGCCCCAATAAAATGATTTTTAAAAAAAAGGCTTTTTTGAACAGGAGCACGTTCTTAAGAGGCAGCTTTAGTTTTAAACTGCGCTGTTTCTTTTCTTCATTATAAGTAGAATGACAAAATAATGATGAAGAGGACCTTAACAGATGCATACGTATGACAATCAGTTCTCTAAGAAGCAGAGGCCCGGGGACTAGCTGATGCTGGCTTCTGTGTGGGAGGCAATACAATGTCCCCTTTTCATGGATAGGGCTGGTGAAGGCCCCTGACCCAGAGGAGCATCGTTTTGCCTCCTTTTTAAAGAAGTCCGGGGTAGCCTCTCAGGGAAGTGCTGAGTTGGAAACAGCCACGCGCAAAGGACTGAGCCGGTGCAGCATTATAAATGCCAGAAAATAAAAGTGTCAGCAGCGTGGGGCGGAGGAGGCTGGCAGGGCCTGGAGTTTAGTGCAGCTCTGTCGACACAGGCTGCTTTAGGAGGGTCTGGTTCATATTCAGCCCACCCGAGTGGTGACTCAAATTTATTTCCTTCTGATAGCTCTCCCTGATCCTGGACAAAGAATCTGGTGGTCTCCAGAAGGAGCCCACCTTGAAGGAAGACTGCCTACTCCCCCACAACTGCCCTCTCTCCAGCAGATGGCCCGGCCTGGCTAAGGGCAGTCGTTTTGAAGGCTTGGTGGATGCTTCCCCACCACGGCTTACAATGATAATAGAATTTTTGCACTGCTTCTCATGGGACCCATAATCACAGGAGAAAAATATAAGAAGACTTGTTTTTCTTTTCACCACTGGATATATTTATTCACAAAGAGGGACTTTCAGTGGCCAGAGGCACATGTACTTACTGGTAGTAAAATGCCATCGCATGATTCACTGACTTCTCAGAGCCCTGCTGCCCACAGTCTTGAGAATTTCTAGTGTCCCAGCACTCGGAAGGGAGGCTCAGCCGTTTCTGCCTCGTGCCACTGGACGCATGATTTCTGCTTTGGGTGAGCTTGGCAAAAGCAAATAGTGTTTTAGACCTAAGGGTACCCTTGACGCCTCAATTTGAGAGAGGCATTCAGCTTTGGCCGTTGAAATGGACAGCACAGAAGGAAATGTTCCTTTCTGCATGGTGACATCTCAACAGCATGCCCTCCAAAGCGGGATCCTGGCAGGGTGCCCAGGTAGGTCCTACCTGGTGAGCTCTTGGGAGGGAAGCAAACAGAGCCAGGTGTTGCTACATGCGCTGCAGAGTAGGTAGGACATGTTGATGGCTTGGAACACATGTGCAGCCATTCAAAAGATGCTTTCCAAGTGTGTTCAGCACGTGGGAAATGCCCCAGCTCCTTACTAAGTTAGGGAAGCACGACGCTTACAAAATAATATACCGTATGATCTAAACTCTATAGATCGCACATCGAAAGAGGACCATATAGCAGTGCCCATAGTGGGTGGTGAGCTTATGAGACCCTTATAACTCTCATTTTTATTTATAATTTCTAATGCTCTCTGAAACAGAAAGCTAAACTCGCTGCCAGCAAGTAGATGCCACCTTCTCGTGCCCCTATAGGACAGGGTAGGACAGCCGCTAATGGTTTCTGATACTGTGCTGGGAGGATGAAGCTGGTCTCTCCCACAGAGTGGCTGGTGCCTTCGAGCGGCCGTCCTTCCTGTTAGCAACCCAATGCTACTCGCCAAGCCTTCTGAAATACAGTGTGTAATCCTTCTAAAATCTGAGAAAAATAGATTTCTATGTAAAGAAACAAGGTGAAGCCGTCCACTTTCACCAGCGGCAATTTTTACAGGCTCAGTTTTCTTTCACAACGAGGCAAACTCCTGTGGTCATTCCCTTGAAATCGTTCTCGGTTAGGGGCTGAAATGGGCCCAGCCAACTTGGCCAACTCTTGAGAGCTTCCAGGTCTATGCTCACCTCAAGAAGGGTGGCATACGATGAAAGGCATTTCTGACACATGTCAATTGATGTCAGGGTCACGTGGTGACGTCTGCTGCTTTGATGTTCAAGGGCTTTCTTTATCTTTTTATTGTAAAGGGGTGTGGTGCCATCCCCTGAACAAAACTGCAAGGGATACACATATGGTCAAATTTGTCTACATGGACACATTTGCCTGTGATGACTTACTAAAAGCTTATTTTACAAATAAATATTAAACAATTAATAGCCCATCCTAGATTAGATAGCAAGTAATTAAATATTTTACATTACTGAGATTTTGCTTTTGACTACTTCAGTAGAAATGGCAAGGTCTTTTACTGAACTACTCGAGTCCTTCCTCGCCCCATGGCAGTGAAATGGGTATGTAAGCTTTGAGGGGGCAGTATACAGGGTAGATACAGCCAGATCCCACGCTCCTTTTGTATCGACGTTTATATTCTAAATAGGAATGATTGTTCCGTGATATCTTCGTGTAAAAAAGTTTCTATGGTAAATAACATTTGGAAACTCCTTACTATTCTATCTCCCAACTTTATTCCTAATTAACGTATGCATATTAAAGTCTCAGGTGTCTTGCATTAAAGACAGCCTTTAAATTCTGTGTAGATGAGTCCCAAACGTGCCCAACCAGGATATTCACAAGCCCTCCTAAAGTATTGCAAGAAGCTACATCATTAAAAAAAAGTTAGTGATTTATCTTCCTTCCTTTTCTTTCTTCTTCCCTCCTTCCATCCCTCACTTTCTTTCTGTGAATGTGTGTTATACTGGATTGACTAGAGAAATCCAGGGACCCTCATATATGTAGAAGAGAGAGCTTTACATCAAGAAGTAAGTATATATCAAGCAAATATCACAGCCCAGTCCAAATCAAGTCTATAATCTGATACTAGTCCATACTAGTCTGATGCTAGTCCATAAGTCTCTCCTCAGACTCTTGCAGAATGCAGGAAGATCACAGGCTGGTGGGTGCACAATTGGTGGTGGCTGCATCACAGAGCTAGCTCAGGTCTCAGTGTGGCTCCACATAGCTTGTCAACAGGAAGGTGAAGGAGAGAGAGATTCCCAGGACACTCCTTAGGAGGAAGCCACATCAGGCTGTGACCTGATCCACAAGACTAGATCCCACCCTTCACTCATCTCTTCATGTTGGCATGAAATTTACACACAATGTAAAACCAAACATTTGTTATTTCAGCATTTTTTTACATGTCAAATTCAATGGCATTAATTAAGTATATCAAGTTGTGCAATCATACTACCATCCGTTTTGGTGAATTTGGTCACACCATTTGCTCAGCCAACCCTATCATTGAGGAGTGTAGACCACTGGATTGCCATTCTACCTAGTAGGCATTACTCCCAGTTCGAGGATGGTTGTCAGACTTTAGGAGTTGTTGGGTGGTGTAAACGATTAAGTGCTGGACTATAATCAGAAATTTGCCCAAGGGATGGCTATAAGGATTGAGCTGATGGGCACTGATAACGGATTTTAGACTTTGCTAAACAGCAAAACATTTAGCATAGCAAGTCTTCTAAGAATGTCCACTACGTCGATTTTGTGACATTTGTATTTCTTGAGGACAAGTATTATGGCTATATTAAAGTGTTTATGCCATGCTTAAGGTATTAGAGTCTTGCATTCTTATTTCGCTATGCTTTGGAAATTAGTTCTTGCACTTAGTGAAGTGTGGGCAAACAAAAAGGAGTGATTGGGATGTCATAGTTGTTTTACAAAAGGTATCCATGATGATGCTAATTGATTCAGGGGACTTAATTTGCAATAAAGGAAAGGAGATTAGTTTAGTGTCAATCTTAATTATTCCATCCATCAACCATTTATTGCCCTGGGCAACTGGCATCATCTTTGCTTATTTTAGCTTCTTTTCCTTAGTGAGGTGTGTTTCTTTTCATTTTTGTAGCTTTGGATGAGCAAAGGAACTGACCTTTCTATGTGAGACTTCAAGCCGTCTGACTGTAAGGTAAGTGGACCATAAGATGCTTGCTTCTTTTTATATTACTAGACTGAAATTCACATATTATATGTGTTAATGGGTATATGTGTGAACCCAATATGAATCTTACTGAACAAAATATGGCCTCTTTGCAAACAAGTAAATAAAAGTGAAATAAAGAACAAACAACTCATTGCCATCAGATTCCACCTCCTAGTGGTCCTAAAGAACAGGGGTAGAACTGTGCCCCGGCTTGTGGAGACTACAAACTTTTACTGGAGCAGAAAGCCCCATCTCTCTCACATACAGCAGCTGGTGGACTCTGGTGGGTTCTAATAGCTAACTTGAGGTTATGAGGTCATTTTAACTCATCATGCCATCGAAAACCCAAACTCACTGCCATGTAGTTGATACTGATGCATAGGGCCTATAGGACAGGGTAGAACTGCCCCTATGGGCTCCAAGACTGTAACTCTTTATAGGAGTAGGAAGCCTCGTCTTTCTCCTGTGGGATGGCTTGTAGTTTCAAACTGCTCACTTTTGGGTTGGCAGCCCAATGGATAGAGTGGAGGAAATTTGGAAGGAACATATGTAACTGGAGGGTATTTGGCCGTGGCCTCCAAAGAGTTCTGAAATGCTGGCTCTTGGAATTCAAATATAACCAGCATTCTTTTCTTAATTTTATTTTAAGAATAATTTTCACTTGGTAAGCTAATTCTTAAATGCCATGTCAAATTTTTGCACACATCCCTTCTGACCCCACGGCTTAGGCATTTTCGCCCTGTCTGGTTTTTCATTGCATTCTTTTCCCGAGTCATTTTGAATATATGCCACTTAGAAAGAGGCCTTTCTAATTGGAGTAGAGTAGGGCCAGGAAAAAACAAGATAGGGCCATTTTCATTTGCACAGATATGACAGATATTCCTAGAAAAAGCTCCACCACATAGTTAAAAGTAAGAAGAATGCATTTTGACATTTGATCAAAGACTACAACATAATGCAACTTGTTTAAATACTGCATTTAGATGTTCACGTGTCTGGGCAGGGAAGTGACTTATCTCACGGTGGGCTTGTTTTTGTTAAAGAGCCCTGGTGGCACAACTATTTAAGTGCTGGACTCCTAATTGTGAAGTCCTAGATTCAACACCGAACCCCTCCATTGTTCTGCTCCTCGGGAAAAAGATGAGACGATTTACTTTTGAGATTATTAACGTTTTATTGTGCCAACCTGGCCAATAAATACATGTGGGGTTAATTGAAGGGCGGAGGGATAAAGGGCTCAGTGAGCCTCGCCTTTCTAGCTCTCGGGTCTCTTGCTTTCTGATGGTCGCACCAGGGTGCAGCTGCCTTAACCAGTTCCCTGCTTCAGCTGGCAAGGCTCTCTTCCTGCAAGACATCCCTGAGGAGAAGCCACATAGACCTGCCCTGATGCAGCCCTGGGTGCTGGAGCAACCGAGTGGAGACCCCTGTCAGTACTGCGATGCTTACACGTTCACTGATTCGGCTTTCCTCCTGCAGTTGGCGTCATTGCTGTGTTTTGTGAGATTGAGGAGGACTTTGTAGATGGGTATTGGACATATGGGCTAATGTTGGACTTATGGGTTTGGACAGCACTGGGTTGGGATACTTTCTTAATGTACACTTACCCTTTATATAAAACTCTCTCATATATATATATGCATTTCTGTGGATTTATAACTCTAGTTTACCCAGACTAACACAACTTCCTACTTCTGCTAGTTTAGGGTGTTTATGTTGGGGACACAGAATTGTAACTGGTTGGCACTTGTTCCTTCCAGTTGTTTCACATTATGAGCAGATGACCACATTGTGCAAGTCTGGTCATGCATGCATAGAGTTTCCTAATGTAATTGAAGGTGATTCGTAACCAAGCAAATTCAACATATTTCATTTTTTTCACTTCCCTATTTTGCTGTATGCCAGTTGGCATAATAGCCACCGGGTCGTATAAATGACTCTTGTCATTGTCAGCTTATATTTGTTGCAAGGGACAGAAATACACTTATGGAAGCTTAAGTCAAAAAAGAGCTGATTATAGATACAGGGTCAAACTCGTAGACCTTGTTATGGAAATGCAGCGGACTTCCTTGGAAGTAGGAAACATCAGGGAGTTACTCTCCAGCTCTCTCGGCCTACGCATGTCCTCATCTCTGCTTTGTCTATAAAAGTACTTCAATCTCCTCAGTTGTGGGTAGCTTTTCTTCCTAAGGCACCTAGTTTCTATTCCTTCAGGATTTTTCCCCATAGGAGGTCTCACCATCTTTACATGATATGAAATGCCTATCCCATCTAACAAACTTTCACTGTCTTTCTTTATCATTTAATTCAAATTAAGGACTATTGTTCATCTCCTCCAGGAGACTATAAGCTCCATGCAGGCAGAAACTATAACTATTTTGTTCATCAGCGTATCCTCATTGTCTGGGACAGCTCATGGCATTTAGTAGGTGTGCAATAAAGTAATGCGTTATTGGTAATTCCAATAAATGGGTCCTCTAAGATTCTCTTGTTTGATTCATGTTTTCTTTTAGTTTTGATTATAGGTCTCTCAGAGTTTTAGGAATGGCCTTGGAGGACAGGAGAAGAGACAGCACAGTTGATTTTATGATGATTTTTGAATGAGCATTTCATACACACCAAGACTCATTTTCTTTGGAGGACAAACCGAGTTTCAAAATGATTTTTAATAAGAGACAGTACCAAATATCTCCCTTACCTAAAGCACATGGCCTGGGACTCCCTGAATAGAGACTCAAAATGCAAAATCCCAGAAGGACTATTGAGTTAATGACCACATATCTGCGTTTGTGTGACTACCAGTTTAAGAATTAGGAATAAAAATAAGGAGGTATTTTTTATTGGAGTAAAAGGGAGCAGGTTGGTGAATTGAAGCATGAGGTCTTTAATTTTGTTTCAGCTTGTATTTTTCTGCACCCTGTATAAGCAACACCATCAAACCAGCTACAGTTAAGCTGATTTCAACTCATATCAAAACCAACTGAGCAAGCAACCAAAATCGTCAACAAGTCAATTCTGACTCAAAAGGTTCATAGGATGGAGTAGAACTGTGAGTTTCCAAGGCTGACCGTCTCTGCGGGGCCAGAGTCTCATCTTCCTCCCACAGAGCTGCTGGTAGTTTTGAACTGCCAACCTTGCATTTAGCTCAAAGCACAACCCAGCACACCACTGGAACTCCCTGCATAGATACTTTCCCCTAGGTCACAGGAAGCCTACTCAGGGGCAAACCACTATGTGAATCCTGGCGACTGACTTCCAAGCTTTCACTTTAAAATAGTAAGTGTCCACATACAGAACAAAACACTGACAGGTCCTGCGCAGTCCTCAATATATTGTCTGTACAGCTTGTTGAAGGTCTTTCTCTTTTTAATTGACTGTCTTCCCCAGGGACTGGTCCCACCTGATTGTCCAAAGCACAAGAGACCAAGTCTTCTTTCTTTCCTTTTTAAAAAAAATCATTTTATTGAGGGCTTGTATAACTCTTATCGTAATCCATCCATCCATCCATTGTGTCAAGCACATTTGTACATTTGTTGCCATCATCATTCTCAAAACATTTGCTTTCTGCTTGAGCCCTTGGTATCAGCTCCTCATCCCCCCCCCTTCCCCACTACCCCCTCCCTCATGAACCCTTGATAATTTATAAATTATTATTATTTTGTCATATCTTACACTGTCCGATGCCTCCCTTCACCCACTTTTCTGTTGTCCATCCCCCAGGGAGGAGGTTATATGTAGATCCTTGTAATCTGTCCCCCCTTTCCATCCTACCCTCCCTCCTCTTTTCTGGTATCGCCACTCTCACCACTGGTCCTGAAGGGGTCATCTGTCCTGGATTCCCTGTGTTTCCACTTCCTATCTATACCAGTGTACATGCTCTGGTCTAGCCAGATTTGTAAGGTAGAATTGGGGTCATGATAGTGGGGAGGGGGTGGGGTGGAAGGAAGCATTTAGGAACGAGAGCAAAGTTGTATGGTTGCACTTCTTCCAAGACAGACGTGTTTGCTCCTCTGGAAGTCCACGGATAGTCACTCTTCTGGGCCAGCACCGTGACGGAAGCACATTAATTCTTCTTTGGTCTTCCTTCTTCATTGCTCCACTTTCTCATGCCTGTGAGGCGATTGAAACCACCATGGCTTGGCTCTGATGCACTTTATTCCTCAAAGGGACATCTTTGCTTTTTAACTCTTTGGAGAGGACCTTAGCATCAATACATTGAAGTCTCTTGGCTGTTGTTTCCATGGGCATTGAGTGTGGATCCAAGTAAAATATAAGGCTTGACAATTTCAATCTCTTGTCTGTTTATCATGATGCTTTTTATCTTCTTTATGTCCAAGTATATAATCCAGTTGTCCTCTTTGTCCTCCATCAGTAAGTGCTTCCAGTCCTGTTCACTGTCAACAAGCAAGGTTACATCATCTGCCTACTGCAGGTTATTAGTGAGTCTTGATGCTTCCCTCTTGATGCTGTGCTCATTGTCACATAGCTAAGCTTGTCACTGTAATATGCTGTATATACACGTGCTACATAATGTACACAGACTATATTGAAGTGCTTATTTCTATGAATGTCCATGCAATAAGTAAACTATATGGGGGAATATTATTTGCTGAAAGAGGATTATACGACATAAGAATAAATGACAATTTCTGGTTTAGCTAGGCCAATGACTAAACTGTTGCCACAAAACACAGTGGCTCGTTCAAGACAGAAGTTCTTTTTTCCTTCTTACAGCAGACTGGCATGGCATTCAGGCAAGACTTGAAGTTGCTATGTTCTTGTTCTGCCAGTCCCCACGGTGCTGCCCATGCCAGCTTGGTTGAAGCTGTCTTTATTTCCGTAAGCCAGCAGAGGGAAAGAGGACTAAAGACAGAAAAGAGGCTGCAGGAGCGGGAGTTGCATCTATCGCTTCTGTTCACATGTGTGAGCTTTACTCATATGGCCACACCCAGCTGCAAGGGAGCCTGAGAAATGTCGTCTTTATTGGGATGAACTTGCTCAAAGTTTGGAGGGCTTCTTTTTCCAAAGGGAGCAGGAGAGGACACATAACAACATCTGCCTGGTGTATAAATGAGTAACCCAAATAATAACAGGAATTCTGGAAGTCATTTGGCATTGGTTATCAGTGATTCTTTTTCCTTTATATTAGTAGAACCATCTTGTTTTAATTATAGTTAAGATAATCAGAATAATACTCTCAGAGCAACCGCTATAACCTAGCATATTGAAACCAGAAGAGATTTCAGGTTATTTACTGCAAAAGGTATTATAGACACTGTTGAGATAAAATCCACCATAGAACCACAGGATATTTATAGGCACACAGCAACTAGATATTTGGAAACAACTTACAGGGATTAATTATAAAAAAGAGTACTTCTTTATTTGATTTGTAAGCTAAGATTGATGGGTAGACACAGAACAAAAGGGAATTTAATAGTAGGGTCAGCCTGTCACCAAGTAGGCGGTCTGATTTAAAACAAACACAGCACACCAGCAGCTTATGACTCAAAGGCTCTGGGCTTGATGAGCAACTTTGGGCAAATTAAAGTTTCTGAACCCCCCTGTGGGGGCCCATGCAGACTGAAGCCACTGAGCAACACACAGCCCAGGAAAAATGATCCCCGTGACAATTTTGATTGCCAAAGAATTTTTGCTTTGGCAATTCCTATGCCTGAGTGTTAATGAAAATTCACACTGGCCCCGCACATCATGTACAACAAAATGCTCTTTGGGGGGCTGTGAGTCTGTAGGTTACTGCCATTTGCTATTCTTCAGTGTGGTGTGATCCCCGAAGTCAGGGCTTGTTGGTTTCAGTGACTGCACAGTCTCCTCTTCTCTCATCGTCTCGTCGTCCTGCTTGCCCGAAGTCGTCGTTAGTTTTAGTTGATGGACCAGAAAAGAGCTTCTCCAGGGATGGGCACTAAAACCACAGAACATGAAACAATAAGCGTCTCACCCAGCACAGTCCAGCAACCTTGACAGATGAGGGAATCAAGGCTGGGGGAGTTTGGGGGGCTTCACCGTGGTTTTGTAGCTAGTTAAGGTCCGGGTTGTATGTAGAACCAACCTCTCTGGACGTCTGGTCCAGAGTATTTTCCTTGCCCGTTTATATTTATTGATTGCAAATATTGGACAATTTGGGAAGTGAATAAAAATTCTCTGGTGCCCTATCTTTTTCCATAAAAGCCACTTTAGACTCTTAAAATGTTTGGACTATCTAATAAACTAGACCTTTTCTAGCACAAGTGAGCCTGTTCCATGGGGTCAGGAAGTTCTCCCCTGACTAGGGCTCTTCTTTAGATGTGGACATTATTTTGAATGAGTTTCTGCACTCAGTCCTTGGCATTGCATGTGCCAGCCAGATTATGTTCCCTCTAGGAGGAACTGAGCACAGTAATCCCACTATGTCAGAACAAACCAGCCCCGAAAGCAGAGGAAACAATAGCCACGCTGGAGGCTTCCTGCAGACTCACCTGTGATTCTAGTCATGCGCATTGCAGGAGCATCCTGCGCCTAGCCAAACAAACGCTCTTGGCAGGGGAAACTCTTTTACTGGTGTGCACATGAGAGCATGTAGGGAGTTCTGTTACAAATCCGAGTTACAGAGATGATACGACCTCAAAACCACCACGTAATCAAGGACTGTCATTAGACAACAACAACAAAAAGGGGGCGGGGAGTGGGGACATGGGGGGTGGGGTGGATGGTGGGATAATTTGGAGTAATATTTGACAACTCAGTTTCATAGCAGAAAAAATATTTTGATAGGATTGACACCTTAACCCACAAATTCGAATGGAACTAGAAGGAACCTGAATCAACTTTGAGCAATTTCATAACTTTGTTGGGTCTCTTCTTTTATCCGAGACCCCACGAGGAAGATGCTGGGAAAATGGGCATGAGGTGTGCACTGGAGTTGGAGGGAAGGGAGGGAGGGTGAGGAGTCCTATCTCCTTACCTGATTCCATCCCTCGAAAACAAGGTTGCTTTTGTTACACTCAGTTAGTGTCAAACAAGGAATGCATACTTTGGAGGGCTGGGTTAAGCCTGGCTTATAGAGTTCCAGTACTATACTGAGAACTACAGAACTCATTGTTTTTTTTTTTCCATTCATTATTTCAGAGAGCAGCCCAAGGCCCTGCCTCAGAGTCAATTCCAACTCCTAGTGGCCCTAGGATACAGAGTAGAACGGCTCCATACGGTTTCTAAGATTGTAAGTCTTTATAGGGGCAGCTAACACCTTCTTCTCCTTGGGCCCGCCTGGGGTCTTTGAACCACTCACCTTGTGGTTAGCAGTCCAGCACTTAATCTACTGCACCACCAAGGCTCAGTAGGACCTCAAGTCAGAATTACAGAAAGATATGGCTGTTGTGGTTAGATGCCATCAAGTGGGGTCTGACTCATAGTAATCTTATGTACAGCAAAACGAAACCCTGCCCGGGTCCTACACCATCCTCACAATTGTTTTTAGATTTAAGTCTATTGTTGAAGCCACTGTGTCAATCCATCTTGTTGCATCATGCACTTCTCCAGGGACTGGTCTCTCCTGATAATATGTCCAAAGTGTGTGCTGTGATGCCTTACCGGCCCTTGTCTCTAAGGAGCATTCTGAGACGAGTACTGCTTGCTCTTTGGACAGTCCCTGGAGAGACAAGGAACTTCTCTCAGCTTGCGGATGGCTACAGTGCAATGCAATGGCCTGCCTGTGAGGCAAATCCACAGATGCTTTGTCAGGACGGGTGGGCATCAGCAAGGGTGCTGTGGAAGGCATTCCGAAGGACAAGGAAGGGCGGATGAAGAAGGAGAACCCAAACCAAAGCTGTAGCCATGGATCCTGACTCACAGTGCCATCTAGCCCAGAGTGGGATTTGTAATCTGCACAGAGACAAATGGTCACATCTTTCTCCCACAGAAAATCTGGTTGGTTCACATGATGACCTTGAGGTGAGCAACCAACCCACTGTTTGACCAGGGCATTATGCCACTGGGCCTCTGCCGAGAGGGAATGAGAATAATTTTGAAGAAAGGGAAGGGGAGGGGATGGGAACAAGCAGGTACCATTCTTCTCCGAATTGTTGATGTTTAGAGGGATCATCATTTCTGCTATTGTGCAGAGCCTAATGGCCTTTAAACTTCTTCCTTCTTTCACTTGGCTTCTCCTATTGTCCTTCCTCTTCCCTTTCTTCTGCTTTAAACAAGGAATTGGCCAAGAAAAAATATTCTCAATTGAGTACAAAGTTGATAGAAAAATTAAAGAAGACATTTTATCTGGGAATTTTAGAACCCTGAATCTAATAGCAACCCATGAGAATGTACGGTGGAAGAGAACCATACAATTTACAGATATTTTCGCAGATATTTTCAAACTGGTGGATCTGAGGGGGCAATTTGATTAGGTAATTACCCTTGTGCAGGTGCAACTCAATCTTTGAGACACCCCCCCCCCCCCGAAAACTCACCACGTTGCTCAGGTTCAAAATAATCTCTTCACAAAGTGCACTTAAGAATAATTGGAAATTTTAAAGAAGCAAATCTAGTTTGTCAATAAAAAATATCAACTTTAAAAATCCCTCCCTGGTGGTCCAGTATTATTAAATATTCTCCTGGATTTTTTTTATCTTGCTTTATTGGAAGGAGAAAAACAATTATCTGTAAACGTAATTTTTAATGCATGGTAATAAAAATAAATGGCATAGTTCTGCTGCAGTTCACCTAAATCTTCTTCCCTGGTGGTCTAGTGGTATTAAATAATCGGTACCACATGTATTCATCATTTGCTGACAGCATAAGAACAACTTTGGCATTTTATTGTCTAAAGAAACAAGGATGATGTTATTTAGGCTTCTGGGGGAGGCTTTGCTGATGGCCTGTGAAGAAACCTTCATTTTCCTTGCTGGTAGGGCTGTGCTTTTTGCTAATTTACATGGCAATTAGTATAAAACCAGAGACAGGCGCTGTTTGCAAGGTTGATTTCAGTCCCTTTTGCAGGTTGCACTAAGAATCACTTAGCTTTTTTTCAGCATTAACTGGGACAAAGAAAATGTGTTCTATATTGTTAACTCTGTGTTGGGTGGGAGATTTGCAGTTGGGTAGCGAACACAATGAGCTGAATAAATACTATTTTCTTTGCAATTGTGTGGAAGGTGTGTTGGTAGAAACCCCAGAACGTCTCCATCTTGGTTTCTTGTGCCTTCATTTAGATGAGACTCAATTTAGGTAAACAGGGACTTTTAAACTTGAAAACGGATTCCCGTTTCTACTTAGGGGTTGTAGAAACAACACCTGTTTCCGATTGTGACAAAGGACAGACTTAAATGTGATGCAAATGGTTTGCTCTTGGCTGTGGACCAAAGATTGGCGGCTTGAATTCATGGCACCATGGAAGAAAGGTCGCAGCCATGGAAGTCCTGGGAGCAGTCCTCCTCGGGAACACTGTGGTCAAGAGGAGGAGAAGGGAATCCACAGGTAAGAGCTCAGATGCTTCAAAACAAATGCAAAGTCAGTGTGAGAAAGCTTAAAAAACATTTTTTTTAATTTGTGAAAAATTCCATTATTTTGTAATTCCATGTTTTTCCTCCCGTGAACTTTTTGAAGTCTCTTCATACATAAGAAATACATTGCTTACCTGGTGTGATCTGTGTAAGGTCAGATGACCTTACAAAGGCAAAATGACCTCCTTTTCATGTGTTTTCATCCTTTTCTTTGTATTAATGCTAAAACGAGCTACAGTTAAAAAAAAAAAAAAAAAAGCCCAAAACCAAGAACAGAGAAATTTTGAATAAATGCCTTCTGTATTGCCTTTAAAAAAAAAAAGTCATTTTATTGGGGGCTCGTACAACTCATCACAGTCCATCCATCCATCCATTGTGTCAAGGACACTTATACATTTGCTGCCATCATCGTTCTCAAAACATTTCCTTTCTGAGCCCTTGATATCAGCTTCTCATTTTCCACCCCCTCTCCCACTCTCCCTCCCTCATGAAACATTGATAATTTATAAATTATTATTATTTTTTCATGTTTTACACTGCCCTATATTTCCCTTCACCCACTTTTCTCTTGTCCATCCCCCTGGGAGGGGGTTATAGGTAGATAATTGTGATTGGTTCCCCTTATCTACCCTCACCTTCCCTTGCCCCTCCTGGTATGACTACTCTCAATATTGGTTCTGAGGGGTTTATCTGTCCTGGAATCCCTATGTTTCCAGCTCTTATCTGGACCCATGTACATGCTCTGGTCTAGCCAGATTTGTAAGGTAGAATTAGGATCATGATAGTGGAGGGGCGGAAGCATTAAAGAACTAGAGGAAAGTTGTATGTTTCATCAGTGCTATACTGCACTCTGACTGACTCATCTCCTCCGGCGGCCCTTCTGTAAGGGGGTGTCCAGTTGCCTACAGATGGGCTTTGGGTCTCCATTCCACACTCCTCCTCATTCACAATGATATGAGTTTTTGTTCTGAGCCTGACCCTATCGACACCTTGTGATCACAGAGGCTGGTGTGCTTCTTCCACGTGGACTTTGTTGCTTCCCAGCTAGATGACTGCTTGTTTATTTTCAAGCCTTTAAGACCCCAAACACTATATCTTTTGATAGGCGGGCACAATCAGCTTTCTTCGCCACATTTGCTTATGCGCCTGTTTTGTCTTCAGTGATCGTGTCTGGAAGGTGAGCATCTCAGAATGCCAAATCATTAGAACGAAGTGTTCTTATGTTGAGGGAGTACTTGCGTAGAGGCCCAGTGTCCATCTGCTACCTTAATACTAATCTATAAATATATGTATGTAGATCTATTTCCCCATAATCATATATAAGTATATTTACATATGTACATGTATGTATTTAGACCTCTATAAATGCCCTTTGCCTCCTAGTTCTTTCCTCTATTTCCTTTTACTTTTCTCTTGTCTCACGACCATGTTTAGCCTTCATTTGGGTTTCAGTAATTCCTCTCAGTTCAACTGCCCTTGATCAAGTCCTACCAGGTCTCCTACACACCGTCGTTGCCATTGATTTTGTTGTTCCCTTGTCCCTGGGTTTGTTAACACCCACTTCTTTTTCCCTGCCTCCCCCTCTCCCATGTCCCCCTGGAACCATTGGTCCTGTTGTTTTTTCTTCCAGATTGCTTATCCTGCCTATCTTATCTAGACAGACATGCAGAGATAATAATATGCACAAAAACAAGGCAGAGCAAAACAAAGCAACAAAAGAAAACAAAACAACAACAATTAAAAAAAACCAAAAGACAAGAAAAAGAAAAGTATATAACTAGTTCAAGGTCAGCTTGTTGACCTTTAGGAGTGTTTCCCAGTTGAATCTGATGGGGTGCCATGCCCTGACCCCAAATTCTATTTTTGGTATTCCTTGGGACTTCGTTGCTCTGTTCCCCTTGCTGTTCTGTTGCACACCCTTAGTGTTTCCCCTCAGTGTGGTGGGGTCTGATTGGGCACAATTCCCTCACTGTGTCTCCAGTATTGTCCCCCATAGTGCTATGGGTCATTGAGGGACATCATGTCTTGTAGTGTGGCTGGCCCTCTGGTCCTCTCTGTGCTTTGGCTGATCTGAACAGGAATATCATCCTCAAGGCTTGGTGGGCCAGGATGTGCTTCACTTTTTCTCCCTCTCCCTTCTTTTGCTCCTGTGTGCTCTGATCAGACATGTCCCTCTCCCTGAGCTGCAGTTTCAGTGCTGTCCTCTGAAGTGAATTCTTCGGGGGGTGGGGAGGGTCGGGAGGGGGAAGACTGTCCACGTAGTTGGGATTGGGGCTGGCTCCTCTGTACTGCCTTTTTAGGGAGTTTTCTGAAGGTGAGAGTACCTGTTTTTGTTTTTCACGTAGAATTAATTTTCTTATTGTTATTGAGAATGTAAAAAGAAAACATAAGATAACCTTAGGGGAAATGTTTCAGAGGTTTGTCAAGTGTTCACAGCTCTAGGACGTCTGAAGTGAAATTATGTTCTGCATTTTCTTCCTTTGGGTTAGGATTCTTTTATGGAATCTTCGATCAAGGTGTCCAGTCATTGTAGCTTGGCACCACCCAGTTCCTCGGTTCTCGTGGCAGCTGTTCCTGGACTCAACTTGCCACACATTCCAAATCCTCTTCCGATGCCTGACTCCCCTTCTTCCTCTGTTGTTCCCGGTGAATAGAGACCAGTTATTGCGCTTTGGGTGGCTAGTTGCATGGTTTGGAGACTCCCATCAGGAGAAAGTGTCCACGTTTTTTAGAAGTGTTGGAGAACCCAGCTTTGTAAGCATTCGCTAAAATTAGTCTAGAACATTAATGGAAGATAACAATGTTACCATTGCTGATGGCAAGGGCAACAAAAGTTCTCTTTACATGGAAATATGAGCTTACGTTATTGAAGGGATTGGCATAAAAAGAAATGTGACTCCAATGAAATTTCTTTGTTTTTAAAAAAAGTTTTATTGACATATCATTCACATAACATTCAATTGACTAGTTTAATCATATTGAAAATAGTTGTCACTGTAATCACTATCACAATCAATTTTAGAACATTTCTTTCTTTCTTATACTCATTGCTAATGGCTCCCATTCTTCCAACTTCCTTGGCCCCACCCCTCAGAAGCTAGGAATCCAGTTACTGTTTCTATAGATTTACCTATCCTGGATTCCTTATTGCAAAGATATATACACAGAAAGCAAACAAAAAATAGGACACAATTTTAAGCGCAGAAGGACACATAAAATGGAAACTCCATGCAGTTATGTGAATTAAAAACCACATCCATCGTTGTGGATCTAATTCTGCGTCATGGTGATTCCGTGGTTACTGTGTAGAACTGCTCCATGAGGGGTTTTTCTCCTTGGTTTTATCTTTTTCGAAACACAGTGCCATGCCTTTCATCCGTGAAACCACCGAAAAATTATTGGCATATACTTCACTTGTTGTTAGCTTATCACTTCCCACCTTCCCTGTCATGCCGTAGGTAATTACTAATCCAGTTACTGTCTCTACAGATTTACCTACCCTGAATTTATTACACGAAAATCATACAAAACATGAACAGAAAGCAAACCCAAAAAGCCCAATAACAATGACAAAACACAACAGAGAAAAAACTATGAAAGCAGAAAATATTAAAAACAGAAATAACTTGAAAATGGGTCAAAGGGAGACCAAAGGATAAGGTCTAATACTTTAGCCTAACTACATCTGCCATCATCGACATTACAATGCTCTTTGTCTAGAACCAGGCTGTTCACATCCTTGGACTATGGTCATTCATCCTATGGACTAGGGAATTCTATAGAGGGAGCCCTGTAAACGGATTTTGGGCTTTCACTGTCATTCATAGCCTTCTGTAAACCAGCTTTTCAGAATTTAAGCTCTGATACCTTTCTCTCCTCTGAATTTGGATTTTATTGTTTACAATAGTTGGATCACACAGGCTTGTTCTCTTCTTCCATGTGGGCTTAGTTGATGCCTGAACTAGATGGCTGCGACTTGAAGATACACCGTTAAGACCCCAGATGGTCTTCTCTTTGACGGCAGAGCATCATCCGGTTTCTTCACCACACTTTGCTATAGCACTCCCATCTTCAGCAATGTCCTCATGAGGGCTAGCATCAAGCAGGACCATATGATAAGAAATTATTTGTCCTAATAACCCGGCATTCTGTGATGCCCACCTTCCTGACACGATTGCTGAAGACAAAATGGGTGCATAAGCAAATGTGATGAAGAAAGCTGATGGTGCCCAGCTATCAAAATATATAGGGGCAGGGGTCCTCAAACTTTTTAAATAGGGGGACAGTTCACTGTCCCTCAGACCCATTGGAGGGTTAGACTATAGTTTAAAAAATAACTATGAACAAAGTCCTATGCACACTGCACATCTTATTTTGAAGTAAAAAAACATGGGGCAAAAACACCCAGCGGGCTAGATAAATGTCCTCAGTAGGTTGCATGTGGCCCGTGGGCCGTAGTTTGGGGAACCCTTGTCTGGGGTCTTAAAGGCTTGAAGTTAAACAAGGGGCCATCTAGTAGAGAAGCAACAAGCCCATATGGAACAACCACACCAGCCTGTTGATGGGATTAGGTAAAAGGCATCAGAAGACCCAAACCAACCAAACAAAAACATATTGTTGAGAATGAGGGGGGTCAGAGCAGAGACCCAAAACCCAGCTGTAGATAATGGGACATTCCCTCACAGAAGGGTCACAAGGAAGGGATGAGTCAACCAGGGCACATTATAGCACTGATGAAACACACAATATTCCTCTGATTCCTTGAGGCTTCCTCACCCCTCACTATCATCACCCCAATCCTGCCTTTCACTGCGGGCTAGGCCAGAGCATGCACACAGGTACAGAGAAGAGCTCAGGTCACATGGAATCCTGGTCAGGTAAACTCCTCAGGAACAGAAATAGGAGTAGTGATGCCAGGAGGGCAGGGGGAAGGTGGGGAGAGTAGGGGTAAAAAGCCAGGGGAGAAGGGAGACAGCAGTTCATGTAAGATATGAAATTAATAATAATTTATAATTTATCAAGGGGTCATGAGGGTGGAGGGTAAAAGAGGAGCTGATAGCAAGAGCTCAAATAGCATGTAAATGTTTAGAAAATATGGTGGCTCCCTGATATGATTGCTGAAGACAAATGGGTGCATAAGCAAATGTGGTGAAGAATGCTGATGGTGCCCAGCCACCAAAAGATATAGCATCTGGGGTCTTAAAGACTTGAGGGTAAACAAGGAACCAGCTAGCTCAGAAGCAACAAAGCCAACATGGAAGAAGCACACTAGCCTGTGTGATCACAAGGTGTCAAAGGGATCAGGTATCAGGCATCGAAGAACAAAAAATCAAGTCATTGTGAATGAAGGGGAGTGCAGAGTGGACATCCCCCTTACAGAAGGGTTGCTGGGGATGAGATGAACCAGTCAGGGTGCAGTGTAGCAATGATGAAACATACAACTTTCCTCTAGTTCCTAAATGCTT
>NW_022103899.1:2730560-2732759 GCF_000313985.2 Echinops telfairi | reverse complement strand
TCAAGGTTGACTCAAATGTCCAGAGCTTGCCATCTTCCAAAGTGTTTATAAGTAGAAAATATTCATTAGATATTTTTAAGATGCAAGTTTTATTCCACCTTTTCAAGACCTGTGCTAATTCAAGGAATTCAAACCAGAGGAGCAAACCAGATTTCATCTTACCATAGTCTCAACATCTTCCCCCTGCAATGTCTTGGACATGTGGGGATATTCCATCATGAGAATATCCTAAGAAGGCCAACTATGCAAATGGTAGACTCTCCCGGTCCCCACACTCCACGAGTTCCTCCTTGTCTAGAGGTATAAAGCAAGGAACTTCAACTCTGATAGAAATCTTCCATTTGTCACTGAGAACATGTGCGCTGGGATTGAGTGGCATGCTGCTGCCAAGCTGTGGGTGGCAGGCATGGCTGGACTGAGCTCCAAAGCATTCCTGATTTTATGACAAGTCTCTCCACTGAAGTGCATATGAAAAGGCTTTATTTAGGAGGCTTTCAGGGAGCAGCTAGAGAGTAAAAAGCCTTTTATAAAGGTCTGAAAGCAACATTGAAGTCTTGGATGACACAGGTTTTAATTTTGTAGTGTTTTAATTTTAAACGATATTTAATGTGGTGGCTTTTCTTTTAGCTGCTTCCCCGATGGATGCTAGTGTCCCTTGCCTTGTAGGGGAATCTCCCCCACAGTGTAGCAGTTACTGATTTATGTTCCAGTGATAAGAATGTGTTTTATTGTGGTCATAATATTTGTTCAACTTTACTACTATGTACTGTAAAGTATCATAAAAACTTCTCCTCTAATCAAATGCTATGAGACAAAAGATCATAAGCTGCCCTTGGTCCATAGACTCCACTCCCAGGCTACCTGTGGGCATCGCATCATGAAGAGAAGATGGCCTACTGACCAGATGATAGATTCATGTGTCTGCTGATATTTTAAAGTCAGATCCCAATATAGGTCGTTGAATGTTTCTGATAATTTCTCATCCTCGGTTGCACTCCCTTTTAAGGCAATTAGTTATCTTGTTGTAAAAAGTTTAGAGGGGCAAGATATGACAAAATAACCATTTATAAACTATCAAGGGCTCATGCGGGAGGGGGAAGGGGAAAATTAGGAGCAGTTGCCAAGGGCCTAGGTGAAGAGCAAATGTTTGAGAATGTTGAGGGCAATGAATGTACAAATGTGCTTTACACAATTGATGTATGTATGGATTGTGATGAGTTGTATGAGCCCCCAGTAAAATGATTAAAAAAAAAAGAAAATATGGTGGCAACATATGTATAAGTATACCTGATACAATTGTTGTATGGATTGTTATAAGAACTGTAAGATCCCCCAGTAAAATGATCTTAAAAAATACATACATATCTATGGTTTGCATATGTCTCTAGTTCACTTTAGAGGCATTATTATTATTTTATGATAGAGAGCATTATATATAAATTATCCCTCTAGGCGTAAGGTAATTTTATTGATAGTGTCATTAATTTAGCCAATGGTATAGAATTTAAAACACTATTGAGAAAAGGAAATTATACCAGTATAAGCTGGCTTTTCAGACTGCAATCCATGAATTGTTGACTTGTACAGATTGAACTCTTAACTGGACACCGTTTACACAAACAGTTGGGTTTGGTGATATGGCAAAACTTTCAATAACACTTAATGCACAAAGAATGAACCATGTCTATCAGGCTAATCCATAACAAAGCAAGGAAAGCATGAGAGTATTTAAGTATTAGGTAGTCCTGGGCCTCCCTCCATTGAGCATCCTCAAAGCAAGAGCTCTGAACCAACGTCCAGTTACTGACTACCTTTTCCATAACCTTGGGCTATCAGGCATTTACTTTTGTTCACAATAGGAAGTATGTCCCTTCCTTATATCTGCCACAGGTGAGTTTAACGAACATTTCTTTGTTTAAGGGTTGACTCATCAGTAGAATATAGACACATTACCATAATGTGTTTCTTGTGTCCCATTTTTCCCATGATATAACAAGAATAGGGTTGAGTTCAAACCCTCTTGCTATTACTTAGTAATTTTGTGATATCAGGCAGCGTCAATTCTCCACTTATAAAATGGAGAAAAAGAACACCTACTTCATCGGTTGCTTTGAGGAGTGAGTCATCGCTCAGCATAATGGCTGGCACATACTAAGTGCAAAATATGTGTTAGCTTTAAAGGAGGCCAAAGAGGGGAGA
>NW_022103899.1:2727266-2730460 GCF_000313985.2 Echinops telfairi | reverse complement strand
GCGAGGGGGACAAAAGCACGACTCTTTCCCCGATGTTATATTTTGATCTGTTATTATGAGGGACAGTGGGCTACTTCCACAAAGTAAGCAGGGATTGTTTCCCAATGCTACATCATCATATATGTGCCAGGGAAATAACTCATTGATCTTCTCTACTGCCAGGATGATCCTTCCTACTGGAACATTCCCAGCACCTTTCTGTAGTCTTCAGACTAAATTCTACACACCTTTCTTGATCTAGTTCTTTAAGTTCATCTCAAGAGACTGCCCCAGTTCACCCTTTGAATTTATTTTTACCTCCCAGACATCGGGAACTAGTTAGATTTTCCAAAGGATTCACTGTGCCCCATTCCCCAAGCCCAGCCTCCTTTGAGAAGCCGTTTCTGCTGCCCCATAGAGCTTCCGTAGCATGCAATATGCATGAACAGAAGCTGGACTGCTGAGAGAATAGAAAATACTGCATGGTGCAAAGGGCACCTTATCACAACTCGCCAAGTTTGTCCTGACTCAGTTTCATATTAAAATCAAATAAGACATACTTTTTATGCTTTTTAATATCTCCTAAAGAGCTCTGGTGGAATAATGGATTGCGTGTTGGGCCGCTGACTACAGGTTGGTGGTTCAAGCCCACAAGTTGCTTCGTGGGAAAAAGATGAGGTTGTCTGCTCTCATAATGATTGACAGTTTCGGCGAGGTTAGGGGCAGTTCAACTCCCTCCTGTAGGGTTGCTGTGAGGTGAAGTCAACTTCTGGCCTGTATTTTGGTTTCTCTTTCCCGATGTCATCAATAGTATCACATTCTCTATGTATTTATGTTTCTTAAGTTTTTAATCCTTCTAACATCTAGGGCTGAGCTGAGACCAGCCTTTTTCTCAGTGGACACTGCTAAGGAAACTCAAGGAGTAAGAGAGAAAAGTGGGAACTATTTTAGCACTTTTCTTCTAATTTTGGGATAGCCCTCTGGTGCGTAATGTTAAGTGGTGCCAACTTGACAAGGCCATGGTTCTCCTTAAGTACTCTCCGTTTTGGGATCTTATGTGATTATACTGCATTTTGTGATGCTATGCAACCATCCATCATTTCCTTTAGGTAAACCCTAACTTCCATTTGTTTGTGAGGTAGGATTAAGGTGGGGTGTATCTCGAAACTCCTCTTTACAAGAGGCACATCTTTTTAAAAAAAATCATTTTATTGGTGGCTCATACAACTCTTATTACAATTCATACATATATACATCCATTGGGTCAAGCACATTTGTACATTTGTTGCCATCATCATTTTAAAAACATTTTCTTTCTACTTGAGCCCTTATTATCAGTTCCTCATTTTATTCCCTCCCACCCCGCCCTCCCTCCTTTACGAATCCTTGATAATTTATAAATTACTATTAATTTTTCATGTCTTACACTGACAGATGTCTCCCTTCACCCATTTTTCTGTTGTGCTTCCCCCAGGGAGGGGGTTCTATGTAGATCATTGTGATCAGTTTCCCCTTTCTCCCCCACTTTCCCCTTACCCTCCTGGTATTGTACTTTCATTATTGGTCCTGAGGGGTTTATCTGTCCGGGATTACTTGTGTTTCTGGCTCTTATCTATACCCGTGTACATGAGTAGGCACGTCTTTAAGAAAGCCTCACACTTACTCACGTCATTACCCTTATTCAGTTCACATGCTCACTTACATCATCTCCTTTATCCGATGAAAAGGGAAGTTTCTTTGCAGCCGCTCTGGCAAAACGATCTCTGCGTCTTGATCCTGCATCCAGCTTGTCATCAACTGGGTACCTGGGACTTGAACTAGCTACTTGATGTTTTAACTCACAATTCTAGGATTCACTGACTTCTATAGTCCTGTGTATCAGCAGCCTACCATCTGACTGGCTAATATCGGGATCTGGCCACTTCTCCAACCCTGTGAACCAATTGTCCATGCTCTGACCTGCTGATTGTGGGCTCATCAGCCCCTGAAGTCACATGGCCCACGAGAAACTTCCTGCCTGATGTTTGACCCATGGTTTTGGCATCTGCCAGCCTTTCTATTCATTTGAGATAAATCCTTCTTCATATATAAATACAAATAACTGATTCTATTTTTCTACAAAACTCAACCACTTGGCTGTTAAGACAAAGGTAAGCAGCTGGAAGCCACCAGTCACTCCTTGGGGGAAAGAGGCGGCTTTCAACTCTCATAGAGCTATAGTCTCGGAAACCCACAGGGACAGCTCTACCCTGTCCTATAGGTCGCTGTGACTCAGAATTGACTTGATGGCAGTGAGTTCATTTTGTTTTGTTTTCAGTAAAGAAAGCAGTATGGACAGAGACTGGAATGGAACATGGCCCAAGGTAGGAGTTCCTTGTGGTAATATTTTTAATTTAATTTTATAATATACATTGGTATTTATATTAGCAACTTAAATAGTTGCCAAATTTGGTCTTCAATGTAATTTTTAAATGTTAACAATTTGTAAAAAAAAGTAAGTGTTGAAACTGTTAATAATTTAATTTATAATTATTCGTCCTAATAATCATAGGGTAATCTTGGAAAAGGGACAGAGTGACAGATTGAGGAGGGGATGGCTATTCTACAGACTAGTTGTGTGGTTTTGGAAAGTTACTTAACTTCCCTGTATCTCAATTTTCTCTTTGCAAATGGGAAATAATAATCTACCTACTCCACAGAGTTATTAATAAGAACAAATTTGTTGACTCATGTAAAGTACTTAGAGCACTGCCTAACACTTTGCTAATAATTACTGACAGTTTCCCTTGATGTATTTACGGCCACTTATTTGTTGGCTTTTTAAGACTTGTTTTTATGGAGTTGTCTGTAATCTAACACCTCTAAAGAAATACAAACCATGTCTGTTTACTTGCTTTTCTCTCCCCTGGACTGTGAACCCTTTTAGTCCTCTTTACATCCTTCGCACTTATTCTGTAGGAAGCACTGTAATTACTCCTCGAATGAATTAATGAGTGAATGGTAATGGACTACTGCTTCCTCCTGCTTTCTCCTTCATCATGGAAGAATGAAGAAGTGCAAATTCTGTCATGGTGTATGATTACTCTCTGGGGGTTTTCTGACCACAGCAATTAAGAACCCACAAAGATGATTAATCTTACATGGCTAGGCTAGTAAAATAACTTTGATAGGCTCATTGAACTGGAATTTCCCTAAAGGGTCATATAAGCCATCTC
>NW_022103899.1:2719549-2720725 GCF_000313985.2 Echinops telfairi | reverse complement strand
TTTTTCCTTCAATATTGCCAAATTTTGTTTCATATATTTTTGGGCTTTGTTGTTAGTTGTGTGTATATGTTTATAATTGCTATAATTGTTTTTGCTGGATTGAACAATATATACTGCTCTTTTTGTGTCTTTGTCAACTTAAAAAAATATATATAGTCTATTTTGAATATAATACATTATATTCAGTATATAATGTATATATGATATAATTCCAGCTCTCTTTTTGGTTACCATCTGTATTACATCTGTTTTCATACTATTACTCTCAAACTCCTGTGACTTTATATATAAAGTGAGTCTCTTATAGAAAACATTTCCATGGATTATGTTTTTAAACCAATCTGCCAGTATGTAGCTTTTAATACTCACTGCTACTGGGTCAATTCCAACTCTTAGCAACTTTACACAGGATTTCTGAAGTGGTAAATTTTTATAGTAAAATAAGTGTGTAATCCATTTACATTAAAAAAGATGGTAAGGTATTGATAAAGAATGGATGACTTCTACCATTTAATTGTTTCTGTTTGCTATATTCTATTATTGCCCTTTTTTATTTAGTTGGAATTTTGTAGTGGACCATTGGATTTTTTCTTTCTCTTATATAATTCAGTTCCTTCCTTAATGATTACCTTGAGGATTACAATTGGTGTATCAAATCTATAGTAACTTAATTTGATTAGCATTAAGTTAGTTTGAGTAGTACACAAACACTGCTCCTGTGTGTCTTTGGCTCCCCTCCTTTGTGTGGTTATTGCAGGTTTCCAACTTCATATGATTTATAAATTATATGATTTATAATGATTATTTAATGTGTTTACTTTTTAAATCATAGGAAAAAACTATTTACAAACCAAAATTTTAATGATAATGGATTTTGTATTTATTCTTATTCATACTCTTTAGTATACTTAAAGCTTTGAGTCAATAATGTCTTTTCCTTTTAGTCCAAAGGACTCTTTTTGTTATTTGTTGTAGGGTGGGTCTCCTGGTAATAATGGATTTCATCTTTTGATGATCTGAGAATGACTAAATTTCTCATGTATTCTTTAAGGGTAGTTTTGCTATGAATAGTCGACACTACATGGTTCCTAGGCTACGTATGTGTTTATGATGGCAAGAAAACTGCAGGTTTCTGTGTCAGTGCAGAAGAATGAACAAGTAACCTGGAATAGGTAT
>NW_022103899.1:2716841-2718171 GCF_000313985.2 Echinops telfairi | reverse complement strand
TTAGGGCTACTACCGGAGAGGCTGGTGGCTCAAATTCACCCACAGGCACCGGGGAAGAAGGTCCTGGTGATCCACTCCTGAAAGGTCAAAGCCACTGGGAACCGTATGGAGGAGATGACAGTGCACATGCCTTTTCTTTCTTCTTCTTTTAAATCATTTTAGTGGGAGCTCTTACAGCTATCGTAACATTCCATAGTTCAGTCACATCGAGCAGTGCTGTATACTTGTGACCACTATCAGTTTCAAAACATTCTCCTTCTTCTGGACCGCCTTGATTTCTGCTCCCCTTTGTATCTCCCCCTATATATGTGCATGTATCTTATACTCTCTGGTATATTCGCTCACCTACAATTCTGTTAGTCACGTCCCTCGAATGGGGTTGTGCAGTCATCATTGCTATTACTTTGTCTGGGGACCTTTTTCTTTCTTTGACTCGTGTGCAAACTTGGGATTGGATAAGAGAAGTGAGTTGTCCAGGGTCACACCGTTAGTTCGATGCGGACTGTGGACGCTAGCCGAGACATCTGGATTCCACAACGGAGTACTTTTTTCACTATGATAGCAAATACCTAAACGAGAACTTGGAGAACAGCAAGAGCTCAATTTATAGATGCTGAGATAAAAAATCAAAACAAAAAACCCGGACCGCAATCTCTTATACAAACATGTAGTCTTGGACATGTTCCTTTGAATCCCTTTTCTACCACAGGAGACCTGCCTTCCTGACTATCTGAGAGCACATGCTGCTGCTTGGAGAGCCCTCGAAGCTCAGCCCTCCCCTGACCCTGGCATTGAACTTCCGTGATATTCAGGGGAAGGAAGACATGGTTCCATGATTTGTTCAACTGTATTGATACCAATGGTCACCGTGGGATGAGAATAGTCTATGTGTTTTGAATAAATGATGGAGATGCTGGTATCGAGTTATCAGAGGAAAACAAGGAAAGTGTGGGATGCCTCTCCCCAGGCTTGCTCACCTGTTTCCTTAAGGAAGGGCTCTGGAATGGTGTCGGGCTGCTCCTTGGGCTTGTTTTCCCCGCAGCAGACTAAAGTGCCTGGTTATTGGCAGACAGGGACACCGAGGGCACCACCAGCATGCAGTAAGGAGTCCAGGAGGTAATGGGGTTAGCTGAGCTGTGGGCGCAAATAGGCGCAACATCATCATAGGGGAGAAGTGAAGTTAGAGACACAAAAGCTTCAAGTCTACTTTCCTTGGAAAAGTGTTCAGGGCTTCCCAATTCCCTTGTGTATTTGGTTCTGTTCTTAGCGCGTACTCTCTTTCACACACACACACACACCTGTCTTTTTCACCCCATCCCTGGTGTCTCTT
>NW_022103899.1:2714090-2715288 GCF_000313985.2 Echinops telfairi | reverse complement strand
GAAAGGGTTGTTCAACCCCCAAGAGGGTCGCGACCCACAGGTCGAGAACCGCTATTGTAAGTAGTTAAATATCGTTTTGATTGGATAGGGGATGATCTTGTTTTGGGGCTCTAGAGTAATCCTTAGGAACAGATATTCACACGCAGATGCCTTGCTCTGTTGGCGACTCCTGGACCCTCCACAAGGCAGGAAGCCTATCTTTGCTACTTTGAAAAGCACACATTACATTTTCTGTGTTCATGGGAACCTGCCAGCTGATTCGATTTTAGAATCACTAGTTCTGGGAGAGGGAAACAAAAAATGTATATTGCTTTGCAAATTTCTTAGAGAAAAACACCCCTCAGTGTTACTTGTTAGAATCACCTTTTGCTGGACTGTATAGCAATCTGTGCAGCCGGTTGCCCAGGGCCCCTGTGGTAATACCTTTCACAGGGCTGAAGGGTAGTGCAATCATTATGGGAAACCATGGTGGGCTATCCTTGCCTTGTTCCAGAGGGAGAGGCAGGGTACTCATTCCATTCTGCCGAGAGGCTCTTTGCTCTGTTTTTCTGTTTTAAACAGAGAATGTCCTAAAGATGCAGAAACGGGTGAGCCAACAGGAGCAGAGGAATTTTTGCAGACACCAGGCATGGATAGGCAGGCTTTTAAGTTTGCAATGTAGGGGCAAGACCCCTATTACTGTATTACCTAATGTGAATGCCTTCAAAGCAACGTGCAACTGCACAGCTCGATAAATTATAAATGGCCTCTTCCATCTGTTTACCCACGTCTCTCCCCATTTTCATCTCTCTGGTTTCAATCTCAGGCCTGGGTGGTTTACACTGAGGGAAAGGTGCAGCAAGTGTTCACTGAAAACCATAAATGCCAACATTTTCCCAGGGCTTGCTTGCTGGGAAACAGTCTGCATGTTATCATTGTGATATTTTGTGTGGCTTCATGGGAGACCTTTTATGCTCATAAGAATAGCAGCAGATGCCACTTAATGAGCCAGCAAGTGCTCAGTGCTTCACACACATCATTTATAATTTTTACATAAATTGTCCATGATAAGGGGTTTTTTGCCCCCTCTGCTTTTCCTAGTCAGAGCTCAGTGGTGAAGCAACTTGTCTAAGACCAAAGGCTAATGACAGAGTGGAGATGCAAACAGGGGCCACTTCACTCCAATGTACAGATTTGTTGAAAAACTTCAATCTTTTTT
>NW_022103899.1:2711643-2712595 GCF_000313985.2 Echinops telfairi | reverse complement strand
TTATGCACCATTTGTATGACTTGTTTTAAAGTTGTGTCGGTTTCTGATATGCTCTGCCCTCTTTTAGATTGATGTTTTTCTAGTCATTGTTGTTTTTCTGTTTGTGTTTTGTATGATTTTCTGTAAATGAAATCCAGAATAGGTAAATATACACAGAGAGTAACTGGATTAATATAATTATTATTATAATTTTATAATGACCTAGGTGCATGGCTGGAGAGGATGGGGGGAAATGGATAGCTAACACAAATTTGAGAAGAAAATGTTCTGAAATTGATTGTGGTGGTGGTTGCACAACTGTTTTTGATATGCTTGAGTAATTAAATTGTATGAAGTGTGAAGTATATGCCAATAAATTATTAACAAAAGAATAATTATCGATTTAGGGATGGTGAACCTTGGTATTTACTTGGGAAAGAGTGCACGTTGGGCTTGAGAGGTGGGGCTATAATAGCTTAAGACTTGGTTATAAGCCACATGTATTGTTTATCTATTGCTATAACAAAGGATCACAATTTTAGTGCCTTAAAACAATACAAATTTATCTTATGATTCTGCCGGTCAAAAGTCTAGCATAGATCTCACTGGATAAATCAAAGGTTGTACTCCTTTCTGGAGGCTGGATTAAGTGAAGACGAGTCTGGCATCAGGATTGGAGGAAGGCTTATTAACAACCTTCTCTATGCAGCTGAAGCAACCTTACTTGCTGAAATTAAGGAGGATTTGAAGCACTTGCCGATGAAGATCAAGGATCGCAGCCTTCAGTATGGATTATAACTCAATGCAAAGAAAACCAAACCCTCACAACTGGACTGAAAAGCAACATCGTGATCAATGGAGACGATTGAAGTTGTCAGGGATTTCATTGAGCTTGGATCTACAATCCATGTTCATGGAAGCAGCAGTCAAGAGATCAAATGATGCATTGCACTGGGTAAATTTGCTGCAAAAT
>NW_022103899.1:2708990-2710292 GCF_000313985.2 Echinops telfairi | reverse complement strand
GCAATGAGCCCCAAATGACAGGGACAGGGGAATAGCAAAGAATCTAAAATTGATGATGCGGAGGGGTAGTGTTCCTGTCATATTTGATCAATTGAAATGTGTCCAAGAGGAATTACCAAGAGGTGAATGATGGGTAAACATGATAGGGGGACAGGAAGAAAGAACAAGAAAGTAAAAATTATATACATAGGTTTACATATAGATATGTTTAAATGTAAAGATAGAAATATTTTTCTATATTTGTGTGTGTATATATATCAAGGAAGCAGATGGACTTTGGACCTCTACTTAAAATCTTACCTCAGTACAAGAATGCTTTGTTCTAACAATGGGGCAATGCATGATACTCACCGTCCCGACATGATGGCTGAAAAAAATTGGGTACATAAGCAAATGTAGTGAAGAAAGCTGATGGTGCCTGGCTATTACAATCTATAGCATCTGAGGTCTTAAAGGCTTGAAGTTAAACAAGCAGCCATCTATCAGGGAAGCAACAAAGTCCACATGGAAGAAGCACACCAGCCTGTCTGATCATGAGGTGTTGATGGGAATAGGTATCATAAGCAAACAAATTGATGTAAAGGAACATAGGCAAAGTGTAGACCCCCAAACCCACCTATAAGATAACTGGACAGTCCCACAGAGAAGGGCCACATGGAAGGGATATTACATCCAGGGTGCAGAATAGCACTGATAAAACACATAACTATCCTCTAGTTTTTAAATCTTTCCTCTCCTTCCTATTATGGTCTAAGTTTTACCTCATTAATCTTGTGAGACCTGTGCATTTTCATTTGCATAATTAAGATATGTGGGATACAGAAAGGTTTTTCCCCAGGTTGTCTGCTGCTTGCTAGCACATGACAGATAGTCAGCTGTATAGAGGTATTCTGCCTGAGGGCATCAGCCATCTAGAGCAATCAGACACTATTGTCTGTTGGCTCACACCCTACTGATAAGGATAGTGATTGTTTCCCTGAAGGAGAGCCCAGAGACAAAGTCAAGCCTGCACAAGGAGAATCAAGGTTAGACTGCCATCTTGAATCTAGGATCCACCCATCTTGTCACATGTGACCCCTAGTCCCTCCGCTTCCTATTGTGTGTACGCCCCTAGATTGTCTCCTTCCCATTGCTCATATTGCCTGTGGTACAACCCCTTCTTGTTACTTATGTGGTTACCTGTAATCAGAGGGGCTTGCACCCCCCCCCTAAGGATATATCAGCTGTGATTAGAAATACACGCTTTCACTCCTCCTCTCATCTTTCACTTCCACGTGGACCACTAAGAGGGGTTGAGGTGAG
>NW_022103899.1:2704850-2706457 GCF_000313985.2 Echinops telfairi | reverse complement strand
TAGTTCTTTCCTCTATTTCCTTTTACTTTCCTCTTGTCCCACTATCATGCTCAGCCTTCATTTGGGTTTCAGTGATTTCTCTCGGTTACATTGCCCTTGCTGAATCCCTACCAGACCTTTCACACCCTCCTTGCCACTGTTTTTGGATCACTTGTTGTTCCCCTGTCCCTGGGTTGGTCAGTACCACCTCCTTACCCCTGCCTCCCCTTCTCCCGTGTTCCCCTGGAACCATTGGTCCCGTTGTTTTCTCCTCCAGACTATCCATCCAGTCTATCTTATCTAGATAGATCTGTAGAGATAATAATATGTATCAAAAACCAAGCCATAGCAAGACAGGTGATCAGTGAGAACACAGTGATGGCAACAAAAAAAGGAAACCAATTACCCATAGAAGAATAAATTAATTAAAAGAAAAAATTTTAAGCAGAAAGAAAAACCTGTAAATAGATCAAGGTCTGATTTTTGATCTCTAGGCATGTCCTTCAGTCAGGACCGGTGAGGTACCATGCTCTGGCCCCCGAGTCTGTCCTTTGTACTCCTCGGGGGCTATCTGCCCTGCTACCACGGTTGCTCTGTCACACGCTTTTTGTGGTTTGCCTCGGTGCCTCAGGGTCAGTCTGGGCCAGTCCTGACACTGAGTCTCCAGTGTTGTCCCCCTTAGAGCCCGGGGTCATCAAGGGACGGCATGTCTCATGGTGGGATCAGCCATATTGTCCACTCTGTCCATTGGCTGTTCAGAGCGGGGATGTCGTCCTCCAGGCCTGGGGTGTTGGGATGTGTTCCACTCTCTCTTCCTCCCCCTAAGTGCTCCCATTTGCTCTGATCAGACATGCCCCTCTCCTCTAGCTGCAGCATCATTGCCGTCCTCTCAAGTAGATTCTTCTTGGGGGGGGGGAACACACCAATTTTACACCTGGTTAGATGTGAAAGCAGAGTTGTATTGAATGGTAGAGAGTCACAAATTGGGGACACCCTGACCCTCAGGCAGGATGTAATAGGGTTCCAAATTGCAAAGAGAGTGAGGTTTTTGTCAGGTGGAGTAAATAAAGGGCAACATGCTCAACAGGCACAAGGAGGTACATGACAAAAAGGGGACTGTTAAACTGTAATCTTTTACAGTATCATTTATGGTTCTTAATCTCCTGAGACATGGGGACCGAGGCATAAAGATAGGAAAGAAAGAAGATCAAAGTGGACGTCAGAAGAGACTCAGAAGTTTGCTTTTAATTGTAGCATGACTAATACAAAGGTAAATCTGCTGCATAAAACTTCCTTAAAGTGTTGAATAGCAAGGATAATACTTTGAGGACTAAATGTGCCTGGTCAGGTGTGTCTGCCCCAAGTAATAGTATTTTAAATCATCTCATAGACATGTGGAAGCTGAGCATTGAATAAGGAAGACCAAAGAAGAATTGATGTGTTTGAGTTATGGTGCTGATGAAGAATGTTAAAAGTATCATGGACTTGACAAGGGAACAACAAGTGATTCAAAATCAGTGGCAGGGAGGGGGTGGGAGGCCTGGTAGGGCTTGATCAAGGGCAATGTAACTGAGAGGAATTACTGAAACCCAAATGAAGGCTGAGGATGATAGTGGGATAAGAGCAAA
>NW_022103899.1:2698278-2703667 GCF_000313985.2 Echinops telfairi | reverse complement strand
AGGAGGATAGCCCGGATGTTCTCTAGCAGCACGGATGATGAGACTTCGCCTCACGTGCATTGGATATGTTCTCCTAAGAGACCTGTCCTTGCAAAAGGGCATCATGCTTGGTAAAGCAGAGGGCAGTGAAAAAGGCGAATCCCCGAGGAGATGGATTGACAGCGTGGCTGCAATGATGGACTCAAACTTAACGATTGTGAGGATGATGTGGGATTAGATAGTGCTTCACTCTGTGTATGGGGCTGCTATTAATCGCAACCAACATGATAGCACCTCACAATAGCGAGTGCCTTGGTTTGGGGGTTCACTTTTACAGCAGTAAGATTGCATTCACTGCTGTACAACAATTTGAAAGCTTTGGAAAACCTGATGTTCCATTAAAAAGATCCTTTCTTTTCACTTTCACTTCTATTTTTGGTCTTGACAGGGAGCCTGAAAAATGAATTGCATGGTAAAGGGACAATTAGAGGATTTTGAATGTCACACTACCCTGGAGAAAGATAGCATTGCAGTCTGAAAACGGTGACATTATTGTTTTATCGATAACACATGAGAGTGCTTCCCAGTAGAACACAAACCTCCAAGGGCTTACAGGTGTGGAGTTAGTGGTCTAGATGGGCACACACACCGCACGCACCCTACTGATGGCCTATACCATGACCCACAATTTGTCTCTTTAATGTTGCCACAGAGACTGCATGTCTTAGTGGTGGAGAGAGTGACCTCAGCACGGGGTTGAATCCCAGCTCCACGTTAACTCCCTGGATGACCTTGGGAAAGTGACCTTGTTTTACCCTCAGTTTCTTCATCCATAGGATGGAGCTAATACGAGTATCTACCTATAGAATGGTTCTGCGTGTTTAACTTGGCATCTGGCATGTCATAAGTTCTCCGTACATATAGGTCATGCAAAAACTATTGTTCTTACACTCTTGTCTTTTGTTGAGAAGAAGCCATTCCCCCCCCCCAGATGGGATCCTTCCAGTAGAGTATGGTGAGTGATCTTTGATAGCCTTCATGTTATCCCACATCTATTAGTTTTCTCGGGCTGTTGGAAGTAAGTTCCACAAACCGCATGGTTGGATGCATCATAGACGGCTTCTCCCATCGTCCTGGAAGCTCCAAGTCTGACATTGAGATGTGAGCAGGGCTTTGGTGTCTCTGACATCTCTAGGGGAGGATCCTTTCTTGCCTTTCCCAGCTTCTGGGACATCAGGGATTCCTTGACTTGCAGAAGCAACACTCCAGTCATTGCCTTCATTTTCTTCTGCGCCTCTCTCCTTGAAATCACATTGAATCAGGGCTATTTAATGTTAAATAATTTTAACTGCAAAGGCATAGTTTCCAAATAAGGTCACAAACACAGGCATCAGGACTTGAACATCTTTTTGAAAGACATAAATCAACCTATAATGCCACTCAAAATTCCCTTTCACCCTGGCAACTAGGTTTATTTAACCCCCACCCACAGCCCTTCTCTTCCGTCTTTCCCCAGGTTTCAGTTCCGTTCCTGGCAGTAGGCAGGTGGATTTAAGGATTCTCACTGAAACTCACTGCCATTGAGTCCATGCCGACTTACAGTGACCCTACAGGACAGGATAGCGCTTCCCCTGGAGTTTCCGAGACTGAAACTGTTTATGGGAGTAGAAAGCCTCATCTTTCTCCCTTGGAGAAGCTGATGGTTTTGGACTCCCAACCTTTCCTATCTCACCCCAACTTGTAACCACTGGGCCACCAGGGCTCCTTTAAGGACCCTGAGGACATGGGGTCGCAGGTTTGGCTTGGTTGGATTTTTCATCTGGTCTCTTTCTGAGCCTGACAATCCAGCTCCTTGGTGGCCGCTTGCTTGGTGATACTTGAACTTCTCCACTGTTTCATGTCTTGCATAGTATTCTTGCCTCTGAAGTCATGTTCGCCCATAATTGCGTCATCATAAAATTGCTCCATGCTGTCAGTTCCTACCTTGCTTTTGGACTTGATTGGAACATCTGCTCTATCCCTCGTATCCTAGGTTGTACATGCTCTCAGCCTCACCTGTTAAGCCAGTCATCTCTGTTAGCCCAACTTTATGTTTGACTTCTGGTCTTTGGTGCACCTTGTGTGGCTGTCCCTGTTAGTATTAAGGACATACAGAATTCTGCACCTTCTAAGTGACCTTATGGTTTATATTGATTGTTCATTTGTTTGCCTGATCTATCAGTCAGGCAGAATTGTGTGAGATTGCTGATCTATTATGCTAGGTATAGTCATAATGCTGTTTTAGCCTTTACATATTCCCATGAGTTGGCATGGGAATAGCAGTGAAGTTTTGGTTTTTTGTATGTGTGATAGGCTAAAGGCAATGGCATCTTGGAAATGATGCACTGAAGATGGGAAAGGGAAACTTTTGTCTTATTTTTGGTTCTTCCATGTTTATGCCACTACTATTGAGTAGATTCTACCTCACAGCACCCCTATAAGACAGAGTAGAACCACTCCATACAGTATCCAAGACTAAATCTTTTTAAAAAAATAATTTTATTTGGGGCTCGTATAACTCGTATCACAATTTATACATCCATCGTGTCAAGCACATTTGTACATTTGTTGCCCTCATCATTCTCAAAACACTTGCTTTCTACTTGAGTCCTTGGTATCAATCACTCATTTAGTCCTCCCTACCCCCTCCCCACTCCCCCATGAACCCTTGATAAATTATAAATTATTATTTTGTCAGATCTTACACTGTCTGACATCTCCCTTTACCCACTTTTCTGTTGTCTGTTCCCCAGGGAGGAGGTCACATGTAGATCCTTGTAATCGGTTCCCCCTCTCCACCCCACCCTCCCAGTATCGCCACTCACACCACTGGTCCTGAAGGGATCATCTGCCCTGGATTCCCTGTGTTTCCAGTTCCTATCTGTACCAGTGTACATCCTCTGGTCTAGCCGGATTTCGGAAGGTAGAATTGGGATCATGATAGTGGGGGCGGGGTGGAAGCATTTAAGAACTAGAGGAAAGTTGTATGTTTTGTCAGTGCTACACCGCACCCTGACTGGCTCGTCTCCTCCCGCGACCCTTTGTAAGGGGGTGTCCAGTTACTGGAGCAGATAGCTTTACTTCCCCCCAGAGGGCAGCTTGTGGGTTTGGATGGCCAGCCTTGCAGTTAGTAGTCCAATGTTTAACCCACTGTACCACCAAGTTCTTTCACTGAGTCGTGGTACTAAAAACACACAAAACCCCTCATTTCTTCAACTTCCATAATTCATAATTTTATATGCTTCTAGAAGTGTGAATTCTATAAATTCACGAGTGTGCTGTTGAAAAAAAAAGCATGAAAATGTAAGTTTATCCCAGGGGACATGGGAGGGGAGTGGGGGAAAGGAATGAGGGAACCAAAAAACTCAGGAACAAGGGAACAAGTGATCTAAAATCAATGGTGATGCGGACCTAGAATGGCTGGTGGGGTTTGATCAAGTACAATGTAGCTGAAAGGAATTACTGAGAGCCGAATGAAGGTTGAACATGATAGCGGGGCAGGAGGAACATGAAAGGAAATAGAGGAAAGAAGTAGGAGGCAAAGAACATTTATAGAGATATAAACATAGGCATGTACATATGTAAACATATTTATATATGGCAATAGTGGCATAGTTCTATGTACATATATTCTATGTTAAATAATAAGGTAGCAGATGGACATTAGACCTCTACTCAAGTACTCCCTCAATGCAAAAACACTTTGTTCTAATAACCTGGCATTCTGTGATGCTCACCTGCCTGACAAGATCACTGAAGACAAATGGGCACATAAAAAATGTGCTGAAGAAAGCTGATGGTACCTGGCTATCAAAAGATACAGTGTCTGTCTTAAAGGCTTGAAGATAAACAATCAGCCATCTAGCTGGGAAGCAACAAAGCCCACATGGAAGAAGCACACCAGCCTGTGTGATCATGAGGTGTTGATGGGATCAGGCATCAGGCATCAGAAGACCCAGAACAAACAATCATATCGATGTGAACCCAGGGGTTGGGGATGTGGAGTGGAGACCCAAAGCCCATCTGTGGACAATTGGACATCCCCTCACAGAAGGGCCACAAGGTAGGGATGAGCCAGCCAGCGTGCAGTATAGTACTGATGTAACATACAACATTCCTCTAGTTCTATAATACATACTTCCTTCCCCCCACTATCATGACTCTAATTCCACCTTCCAAATCTGGCTAGACCAGAGCATATACACTGGTAAAGATAAGAGTTCTTTTGACACACAGGATCCAGGACAGATAACCCCTCAGGAACAATAATGGAAGTAGCGATACCATGAGGGTAGAGGAAAGATGGGGAGAGAAAAGGGGAAGTGGTTACAATGATCAGTGTATAATTCCACCCCTCCCCCCAGCTGATGAATAACAGAAAGATGGCTGAAGGGAGACAGTGGATGGTGTAAGATATGAAAATAATAATACTTTATAATTTATCAAGGGTTCATGAGGGTGGGAGAGTGGGGAAAGGAGGGAAAAATGAAGTGCTGATACCAAGGGCTCAAATAGAAAGACAATGTTTTGAAAAAGATAATGGCAACATATGTACAAATGTGCTTGACACAATGGATGTATGGATTGTTAAGAAGCTGTAACAGCCCCCAATAAAATGATTTTTTTTTTAATGTAAGTTTATAAAGGATGAGTCGGGGGATTAAGCATATCAGTGATTTTATTTTATTTACTTTTTGTTATCAAATGATTGATTAAAGGGGTCTTTTAAACTCTCAAAATCACATTGATGGAATGTGATTTGCCAGAATGTAGTTTACAAGGATGCTTCTTTAAGTAAAGAAAGAAGATTGATATTAAAAATTCTAGTGGTAATGAATAATATTTAGGATTAGAAACACTTTATAGACTTTGTGGCTGGGAAGTTTCTAAGTACTCAGCGAATGCCCTAGTTTCCTCCTCTTTCCCTCCCAAGGGGTCATCCAGTGTGTGCCTAACCACTGACATTATTCCTCAACAAATAATAGTTGTCATGGTTCAGATAAACCACATCTTAATTTATCTTAATTTATCATAATAATGTGGCTAATTGCATTGTAATGGTCTATCATTGAGAGAGAAATTTACTAGTGGTCTGAAAAGAAACATCGTCTTAATTAATCAAACCCACAGTGTAAGAATACTCATTTGCATCAAATAGTTTTTACTGGGGACAACAGGGTAAAAGGCTGGCTCAGTTGAACTCAAACTGCTGAAAGAAATCTTGAGAGTCAGCAGGCAGGGTTCCTAGACATACTTATAAAGATTCTATGGGAGGCCTCCAAGGCCAAAGCCATGGAGTTGTTGAGGAGGCACTTGAACTCAGCACTCCCTCCTTTAGGTTCCGAGCACCTTTGATTTCTAAAGGGCAGGA
>NW_022103899.1:2681393-2697476 GCF_000313985.2 Echinops telfairi | reverse complement strand
ATATTAGTCAATAGAGCAGTACAGAGAGCTCAGTGCCACTCACTTTCGTGGGTCAGTTAATACCCTGAAGGCTTTTACAACCCATGTGGCCACTAGCCCAAGGCCAAGGAAGCAGACGGCAGGAAGATGAGGTGGCAAGGTGTAGTCGAGGCCAGTAACGCAGCATGACGAAAGAGGTCATGGTGGAGCTTCGAGTTGTAGCGATTCAAGGTGGCTAGCTGAGGGTGTGGTGTTTGGAGTGGTGGCAAGATGAGCAGAGTCCGCTCACAGACAGCAGGCATGAGTGCCACTTTCTTATAATTAGCTGATCAGATTACACGAGTGCCACTTGATACAATTAGCTGATCAGATGTCTCAAATTGGTAGATTCAGCTGATTGAATGAAGCTAGCATCCTGTTTAGGAAACTATAACCACAGTTAATACAACTGATTTCCCCCCTCCATTTAGACACACTATTACAGCTATCAAATGCTTCTGGTCATCAACCCCCTAAGGATCTTAATCCAACCTGTTGGGATGAAGGGTAGGTCATGCGATGATCTGGGATCCCAGTCTATTGACTGTCCCTTGCCTGGCTGCGGTCAAATTGCTGGGGCTTTTCTGTGTGTGCTCCTGAGTGCTGGGCGTGGGGTGAAGCGACTTAGATGAATGTATGTGGCTCAACAAAAAGTAGCTTAGTTAATTGAACAAAGCAATGTTGTTGAAAAAGAGTTATTGACACTCTTACCCAGGCATGCATTTGAAAGAAAGAAACCAACCAAACAAGCAGGCACACCGATTTATCAAGTATTTCAGCAATTCTTAGGTTCCATTAGAATTTTCTCTCACGTTGCAGGTGGTAGCTTCTCCTTGAATTGTTCCTTATCCTTTATTTCCTTCGGATTATGACACTTTAAACTGTGATTCACTCATTTCTTTAATTAGATATAGTGATTAGAATCCTCTTTACCTTACTCTGCAGTTTTCCTTTATGGGAAATTATGAAAGAATAATAGGTAAAAAGTTCAGAATGGGGGAAAGGATAAACAGAATGCTGAATGGTAAAAGGAGAGGGAACGCCGAATGGATAATAAAATATTTAGTGCTTTTCAATTAACTGTTCTCATGATTAGTACACTAGTATATTATATCATAAAAATCATGTCTATTAATTTTTTGTAGCCATTATCTTGACTGTGATTTACTCCCCTCAAATCGTTAACAATGCTATTAAAAATGTGGATGGGGATGAGCATCCTGGATAGTGTTCAGGGATATAATAGGATTATTGTTCAGGGTCACCAGAGAATGGAGGGAAGGGGGTTTTGAGTGCTGTCAGAGGGAAGGTTGGAAAAATGAAAGAGGGAGGCCCACAAATTTTGAGAGACAAGCCAATCACTTGGTGGGAGGATGGAGGAAGATTCCTTTGGGTAAGACAATGCTACCTTCACCAGTGAGAAGCCCAGTGACTTGCTTAGCACAGCGCCGGGTGGAATTTCACATGCATAGGGAGGAGAAGATAAAGATGTGTGTGGGTAAGAGCCGCCAGGCTCCTTTCTGAGGCAACGAAGCCTTCTTGTTCCAGGTGATGCTGGCAGCTTGAGGGCAGATTTTCCACGCAGCCAAAGAAAGGGCCGTGACTCTTCATAAATAGTTGTCTTCTTGGGAGAATGAGATATGCTGTATAACCAGAAAGGGTGAATCAATTAGACCAGGGAGAGCTGAACTCTGTGGAGTGCACTTTGAGAGGCATACTCATAGAAACCCCATTCCTTTATTTTATCTACCTGTCTCTGCATCTTTTTCTAAGTCATCAGCGGATCAATACTCGGCTCATCAATCTATTGTTGGTTGTGCATCATGAGAGTCTTGAAATATCTTTTGGTCATATTTTTCTAAAAAAATAAAACCAAGGGGCTTTCTCTATTGCTATTAAAAGCAAAGCTTGAGCTAGCTAACAAGCCGGGAGATGTGAACTGTAGACCTGTCCCTGGTGCAGTCACCAGGTTTCCTTCGTTGTCCCACCATTGAACCACAAACCCTTATGAACGAGCCCAGGCTGAAGGACAAACACCTGTAGCAGGTCCCAGCCCACATTGGCCACACGCAGCATCTGCAAATGAGTAAATGGTCTCTGTTTTTAAGATGGTTAGTTTCTTCTTCATAGTATCTGGGACACTCACAAGGTTAGTGACTATGTGACCTATTTGAATTCAGGGTCTGAAACGCTAAGCTCAAAGCTTAGCTACTCAGAGTACACATTAGAGTTGGGCCAACACAGCCTGTCTATCGTGCAAGTCAATGGAGGAGGGCCAGGCTCAAAAGGCTCTAGTGTTTATATTTTAAATGTTGTGGGTTTCCTGTTTTCCAAGTGAAGTTTGGTCACACGACATAGCCTCATCAAGAGAGTTAATCTGTCACAATTTCATTAGCAAGATGGAGGAAGCTAGGACTGGCTAATCAATCAGGCAGCATCTTCTGCCATTTAGTATCTTCTTGAGTTGGCGTCGTTTGGAAGTTTTTCAGTATAACTGGGAGGCAGAGCATTTGTCCTTAGGGCAAATTCTAGCTGTGGAAGTCAGCATAGGTCCTTACAGACTGCCCGTAAAAGATGAGAGCAAATCCTCAAGGGGTTTTTTTTTAAAGAAAAGTTTTCATGACAGTATTTTATAACCACGAGTTTGAGCCTTGTATTTTCCTTGTTTATTGTCTTTCTGATTTCCCATATGCGATCTATGTGAGAGTGAGGAGACACACATGTCTCACCCGAACAAAACAAAGCAGGAACAAAAACAACAAACCCAGCCTGTTGTTGGGTGGACCGAGCCGTGGTGGCCCTGTGCTTAGCAGAGTGGCACTGTTCCCCAATGGGTTTGCAGCGGCTTGGGTGAACCCAAACCTTCACCTTTTTGGTTATCTGCACCTGAACTGTTTTCACCATCTAGGGACATATCTATGTCATAATGACACTATTAGTGTTTGGGACGGCATAACTCTTCGCTGTGGGGAAATGATAGGATACAATGCATTGTGGGATTTTTTTTTTCACCGAACAGATGGTGTTCAGTGATCATAAATTATTGCAATGTGACTGGCCCTGCGATTTTAGAAAGTGGAACCCCAAACGTCTGGAGAGATAGCAATGGATATTCATTCCCTTGCTTACGGTTTATAGGACTTCCGCTTAATTCAGAGCCTAGACTCTAGCCTTAGATGCACCACGTGACTCTTTTGTGGAGAATTGCCAACAGGACACCCTGTCGGACACTATAAGATGTTTAGCAGCATCTCTGGTCTAGATGCCAAGCACACCCTGCCAACAATGTCTCCTTTGTCAAATGTCCCTGGGGGTTCCAAATCTCTCCTGGCTGAGAACCACTGCTCTAAGGGGGAACTTTGCAAATGAATCATTAAGATTCATACTTGGAGGTCAGCTGCTAGCTCTTTTTAGATTGCATTCTATTCCCCTTGTCAGGGCATTTAGAGAGAATGGTGTGCCTTTGTCCAAATATACCGTGGCGACTGCGTTGATGTTGTCTGAGGGCCTGGCTCCCTGGGAAGCAGACGGAGAGAAGGGGGTTTGTTTGCAGGGGCTTTATTAGAGCATGTTGCTGGGAACACCTGTGGGGAGCACAGGAAGAGATTTAGGTAGAGGGAGACATGGATCCGCCATGCAGCTGAATCGGGCCTTGGCTCATCTCGTGCGGAGCTCTGGGGCCAGGATGACCTTTCAGAACGGTCCCAAATAAGGTTAAGAGATGACGTTGTCCTCTCTTCAGCAGCCAGTCACTGAATGCGAGCTGGTTCGTCCACATCTTTCCCATTCCCTGAAGGGTTAGAACTTGGGGAAAGACACCTTTGTTCAGCCAAGGGCAATTCCTGGAGAGGAGCTCCTTTTAGCTGTGGTCGGTCGGTCAGGGGCCAAGACTGTTGGCGGAAGGACAAATGAGAATCTCCACCTCGAAGGAAATTTGGGCGTGCACTAGAGTTGAACTGGGTTTATTTCCCCCTTGGACACCATTACATCCTGTGCTAATGGTCTCCTTAATCTAGATGATGTGTCTTGGTCTTTCTCTGATCTTTTCCTGTTTAATTCTTACTAAATGCTCTCACTGAATTAAAAAAAAAAAGAAAACAAGTTTATTTAAAGCATTGTATTAATGTTTTGAATTTGAGGACATGGAACTATAAGAGGCATTGTAGTGCATGGGACATGGGACTGTGCTGGAGACCTGTGTTGGGTCACGTCATCAGAAGCTCAGGCTTACTTACCCAAGGCATTCATAGCAGCATTCACTGATGCAAAATCTAGCTCTGGCTTCCTACTGTGAAGGATCTAGTCTTTGTCTTCCCCCATCTAGCTCAGAGCCAGAAATTACATTAGTTAACACCTATTTTGAATGCGGTTGAAAGAACATGATGCCCATGGAAAGGCAGAGAGTTCTAAGTGGTGACTTAGACACTGGTTAGGCAAAATGTCACCTGTCACCATAACGGGCCTGACACTGGTTAGGCAAAATGTCACCTGTCACCATAACGGGCCAACAGTGCATAATAAGAAGGCTGCTGAGCACAGCAGACTGCTGGTAGCATCACGGTGCAGGTTCCTATGGCTGCAGACGTCACAGATGTGGTGTATTCACATTTAGAAACAACACGCTTCTGAAACATTGCTGTGGACTCTACTGTTGTAGGCTTAGAAAGCATGGAGAGTGGGAGCAGCAGTCTTTCATAGATGGCAGGTACAGACGGGTAGTCTGTGGGGAGCAGAGCTCAGTAATTTAGAACTCAGACAACCTGGCTTTTCTGTGTGGCCCTTGGTGAGTGCTTCTCAGTTTTTCAAACAATACCCTGCCTCCACAGCCTACCACAGTCACCCTGCTGAGCAGTGTGGGAAGACAAAAATCGCTGTGCACGTTTGCAGCTTCAGATGTTCCCACACCATGCCACCTTGCAACATCCCCGGGGTCATCAAATACCTCGAAGGGCGTTGTCCACTTTTGTATCACAGTCAGCAACATCACATGCTCAGGTATAGCGTCTACCAGGTGCTCATGTGTGTTAGGAGAAAACAGTGAAAAGAAAGGAAACGGTTCTCTCATCATATTCTGTAGAGAGATCAGATCGGCGGGGTCCTCATGGTCCCGGCACAACTCTCATGGTTCAGGTTCTTTGTCAAGAAAATAATGAAGCAGGAACAACACTGGGTTAAGAGGTTCTCAATTCCAAGTGAAAAGCATTTCAGCCTTTTTTATTTCTCATTATAATCTATGCGTCCAATAGAACCCGACTCTCTGGGGAGACTCACACACAACATGCACCGGAGATAGGATGATACATTTAGACTGCCCTGAATGGTAAATGTGGAAAACTGTAAGCTACCTGAGAAGTCTCTGGTGACCCACGGGTGCTGGGAAACGTGGCTGGGAATGTTGAAAACCATGCGGTTATTCTAGTAGAGCGGGGTCCAAATTTCCACTAAATTTTTCCTTTCCAGTGTGGGACTTCTTTGGAGTTGGGAGGAAGTGTACGCTCATATTCAGGGACTTGAATACCCACTTTGGGTAAAACTTGTTCTCAATTTAATTATTTTTTTCTTAATACAGCTGAAATGGATTTAGGGCTCTAGAGTTTCATCTTTTCTGGACGACTAGAAAGCCAGTTTTAGAGAGATCTGCATTGTAGCTTAATATTATGTCACGAGTCCAATGTCAGCCAATTGGAAGATTAAGTAGGTTTCCACAATGGCCCTCCTTGGTCCCGTTATATTTAGCATTTTCTTAATGACTGGGGTGATGGAATAGGAATTTGCTTATTAAGTTTGCCAATAGAAATAACTGAGTGGGGCTGTTCTGACTTGACCGTTTTTAAAATTTTTTTGTTAAGGAATTGGTTGTTGGAAAGTTGCATTTTGGAGGGTTTTTTTCCCGGTTTTCCAGGGGGTTTTGCGGAAGTTTCCCCAAATTTGCGTTTTTTTTAAATTTTTTTTTCCTTGGTTTTTTGAGGGTTCCTGTCTTAGGGAGAGCCAACAATCTACAGAGTACAAGGGGCCACCTCCTTTCTGAAGCAGAAGTATTCTTGAAAATGGTTTGGGGGTTATTACACATTCAAACTTACAGAAAACCGAAAATTGACCTTCATGTCCTGAAATGACTGCATCAGTCTGCGCATTTCCCCGGGGTCTTTGGGCTGTTGCTTGGTTATGAAACATTTACTCTGCACTGGCACAAATGTTCTAGCATTTTGATGAGGACTTATGTTGACTTTAAGAAAGAAGGATTTAAAAAAAAGGAATAAAGGACTTGGCTCCCTCCCCACTTCAGAGGAAGAAGCTGCTGAAACCTTATACATGTGTGGACTTTCATAATTTCAGGTCACAAAGAGCTTGACACGGGGCTTGCTGGTCTCAGAGAAAGGATCTCACGAGATGTAGGAAGCACAGTGGTGGGGGTGTCAAGGCTGTAGATGAGCACAATGACTTAGATTTTGCTTCAGATTTTGACTCCAGCTGGCCTGAGTGACCTCGAACAAGCCCCTGAACATCTCGAGTTCCACTTTTAATTCCTGCACTGAGGGGTTGGCTTAGTATAGTTATTTTTAATCTGTAGTGCTCAGGGAAATAATAGGAGACTGCGAACTACTTTTAGTACCTAAAGTAGCCTAAAGAAGTATTTCCCTCCTAAGAAGAAGGGCATACAGATTATAGTTAATAAATACAGGTGATGGACAAAACCTTTTGAGACCTAAATGTATATAGAGAAAACAATATAGTCTTTCAGTCTCTAAACTAAGATCTACGATGACTCTGGATGCCAAGCTGAACTGAGAAACCTCAATGTTATTGCATTCATTCTGCATAGAGAGGGAGCTAGGGAAACATTTATCAGCAGGGGCATGAGCTTTCTTTGGTTGCAAGATTCGAAAAGCCAAGGTGTATCACTAATATTAGCTATGTGCCAGTTACTGTTCTAAATTCACGGATTCATTCAATCCTCATTAAGGTAGGTACAGTTGATATCCACCCCACATCTGAGATGAAGAATCGATAGCACAAAATGAACACGTGATATTTTCACTATTCGCAACTATTATTAATGAACTGGATTGCGTCCATGGACATATGACCCTGAAACTTACAGAACTGAAAAGACTAGGGAAAGCAGGGTTTTTTTTTCACGTCAATGTTCTTGAACGATACAAATTAAAGAGGCCAGATGTGTTGGTTAAGGTGCTGGGGAAGAATAATGAACGTACCACGGACTGCCCAAAGAACAAGCAGATCTATCTTAGGAGACGTACAACCAGAATGCTCCTTGGAAGCGAGGACGGCAAGACTTTGTCTCACATACTGTGGACGTGCTATCCGGAGATGCTAGTTCCTGGAAAAAGACATCATGCTTGGAAATGTAGAAAGTCAGTGCACAAGAGGAAGGCTCTCGAGGAGATGGATGGACACAGTGGATGAACAACGGGCTCCAACATAACAATTCTGAAGGTGGCACAGGACCAGGTGTTTTTTCATTGCAGATAGACACGAATTAAAGGAATTAAAAGAAAAATCAAACGAACAAACCGACCAACTTCGCAAGAAATCCTAAAACACTAAAGTAGCAACCGCAGCAGAAGACTCAATGAGAGTCTTGACAGACCACCTAAAAGTCAACCTGGATTTAGACGTAGCCAAAGTAAAACAACCTTCAAGACTGAAATCAGGGAACCAGAGGTATAACTTTGTAAATGAAGGCAATCACAAAGTAAAAAGCAGGAATAAATTGTGTAGTTACAGAACTTCCAAATGGAGAGGAGTCAAGTTGCGTTCAAAATAGGATAGACTGGTTTCAACTTGAAGAAATTAATAAACTATAGGATGAACCTTAGTAAACATTCTTATCAAAAGAAAAAGGGAGAAAATCATCAAGATTTTAGTAAACACTGAAACAACAACAACAGAGAAAATGAGAAGGAAACCCATAAGCAAAATGAACTCAATGCAGAAAGTTTTGTGGAACAAAGAAAACAGCAGTATCACAAACAGAAAGAAAGAAAGAAAAACAAAACAAGCAAACAAGCAACAACAAAAAAACCCCACAGCAAACACACAGTACGTGATAGCAATAAGTTCATACTTATCAATAATTACAATGCATGTAAATGGATTAAATATACCAAGCAAGAGTCAGAGAATAGCAGAATAGATAAGAAAACAATGTCCATCAATATGCTATAAGTGTGTCCATCATTGAGAAGGAGGGGGTTGGAGCAGAGGCCCAAAACCCATCTGTATACAATGGGGCATCCCCTCACAGAGGGGTCACAGGGAAGGGATGAGTCAATCAGGGTGCAGGAAAGCACCGATGAAACACACACTATTCCTCTGGTTCCTTGAGGCTTCCTCCCCCGTCCCCCCCACTATCATGATCCTAGTGCTGCCTTTCACTGTGGGGTAGACCAAAGTATGTGCACAGGTATAGATAAGATGCAAGCGCTCATGAAACATGGAATCCAGGAACAGGAATGAGAGTAGGGATACCAGGGGAAAGGTGGGGAGAGGAGAGGAGAGGAGGCAGGGGGAACCAATCATGATGATCAACACACAACTCCCCCCCCCCATTCTTATCCCCCACCCCAGGATGAACAACAGAAATTGTGGGGGAAGGGGGACAGTGTAAGTTATGAAAATAATAATAATTTATAATTTATCAAGGGGCCATGGGGAGAGGGAGGGAGAGGGGGAGAGGAGCTGACACCAAGGGCTCAGTAGAAAATAAATGTCTAGAAAATAAGGATGGCAACAGATGAACAAATGTGCTTGTTACAACTGATGTATGGATTGTTACAAGAGCTGTAAGAGCCCTCAATAAAATGATTTTTTTTAAAAGAGCATCCATCTGTATGTCTATAAGAGACACACCTTAGACACAAAGACAAAAACTGAAAATCAAAGACTGGAAAAACATATCATGCTAATGGCAATGAGAAAAGAGAAAGTATGGCAATATTAATATCTGATAAAATAGCTTTAAGGAAAATACCAGCATAAAAGAGAAAGGAGGGCATTATATGATGATTAAAACAACCAAGAAATAATAGGGACAGACTTAAGTCCCTTATCCTTAGTACGGAGTGCTGGTCGTATAGTGGTTATGTGCTGCACTTTGACCCTCCTGGTCTGCAGTTTGAAACCATCAGCAACTGCGTGGGAAAAAGACTGGAGTTGCTACTCTTGTGAATAGTTACCATCTTATAAACCCCACAGGGGACCGCAGTGAGTGAGCATGAACTCAATGGCAGCAAGTTTTGGTTTGGTTTTGGCAAATGTAGTATAAATATTTTACTGCAAACACACACACAGCAGAAGGTACACTAGATGATTGGCATCTCCTAACATTGAAGCATTTACGGGCATCAAAAACTTCACCCTAAGAGTGAAAAGCCAACTCACAGAGTGGGGAATTTGGGGCAATGACATATAGGACAAAGGACTAATCTTTAAATGTTAATGAAAGTTTCAATATCAACAAGAAAATGACAACGAATCCATTTGAAAAATGGGCGGAAGACATGAATGGACATTCCACCAAAGAATGTATTCAGGCAGCCACCAAAACATGGAGAAGTGTTCATAACCATTAACCATTCTAGAGATGCAAATCAAAACAACAATGAGATATCATCTTACCTTAGTACTAATACCAAAGTTCAGGAAACAATAAATGCTGGTGGTGATGGTGTGGAGAGACTACAATATGCACACACTTCTTGCTCTCAGGACTGTGTACAATGGTGCAAATGGGTTGATGCTTCCTTAAAAAGTTGGAAATAGAAAAACCTCATGACCCATCAATCTCATTACTTGGCATATATCCTAGAGAAATAATACTTGGAACACAAGTAGATATATGTGCTTCTGTGCTCATAGATGCAGCGTTCACATAAACAAAGAGAAACAGCGGGAAGGCCCATCAATGGAAGAATGACTAAATAAACTGTGGCACATAGAGACCATATGCAATGTTTATGCAGTGTGAAGAATAGTGATGAATCTGTGAGATATTTCAGAACATAGATGATCCTGGGGGGCATTATGTTGAGTGAAATTAATCACAAAATAACATATACGAACACTGTTATAATAAATGCAAGAACGGCTTTCACACTAAAAGAGACATTCTTGAATGGTTACCAGGGGCTGGAGAAGAAGGAAGGGCAAATTACTAACTATGGGGTAGACGCATATTAACTTACGTGAAAGGAAGGCAATATACAATATGAGGGACATCAGCAAAAAATTTGTAAAGATTTCAATTAGTGACATTAAACAAAATGTGTATGAATTGTTGAAGGAAAAACTGATTTGCCCTGTAAACTGTCACCCAATTATTCACATTAAAAAAGATGGGCAAGGTGAAGGGTTTTAGGATTTTGTAGTATTCAAAAATAATAATAACAATTCAGGGCTCTTAATTTATAAATCACAACAATCAGCAATTTTGTTATCATCAGAGGAGTTAAATCGTGTTCCTTTCCAATGATCTTTGATATGGGGGTCCTCAAGAAGTTTGAAGCTGGCAGGATCAGAGTTGTAGGGTGGAAGAAAAATTTTCCATGAAGTTATTATAGGACAGCCTTTGCTACCTTAGAATGAACAGGTGAGTTATCAGGATGGAAAAATATTCACTAGGGTAAATGTCCTGGCCCATTTCTCACCAATATAGTTTTCAAGCTTCTTTATAATAAGCTCCCATAATTTTCCTGTGTCTTTTGAGAAAATTTATCAAGATTATGCTTTTGGAGACCCAAAAGGCAGTCCCTATACCTTTCTAAGTGGATGTCTCTGCCTAACTGGCCCAGTAGATCGTCTCAGAATCCACTGTTTTAATTGGATCTTGATCTCTGACTCATATTGGAAAATCCCAGACTCATCCCTAGTTATGATTCATTCCATTAGCCATCTCCATTAGCTTCAATCTTTTTAAAAAGATGGATGGAAAGATTATCTCTTTGACTAATCTTTTGGAAGCTCTTTTTGGCGCCAATCAAGCCAAACCTTGCTGAGGTCACGGTGTTCGTTTGAAAGTGCTGAAACATGTGAGATTTTAATTTCAGTAGCTATCACATCAGTGATAATTCTATGGCCACCTTCCATCGGCTTTTGGACTTCAGCTAGTTTCTTCATTCGTTGTGGTTAACAATCTTCTTTTAGATCTTGCTGACCTTCTTTAACATCTTAATTAATCTAAAAATTGTTGTTTGATGTTCAGCAGCATTCCCATAAACCTGTTGCCCAAATTCAATGATTTGGAAAGATGTCCACTTGAGTTTTGTTGAGAACTTTATGTTAGTCTTGACCTAAAAAAAAAAAAAGGTCCCCATAAGTCTTTTCTTTTTTTAAAGGCATTCTAATGATCCCAAGACCAGTGTATCACTGAAAGGTCACATCTACAACCACCTACTAGTAGCAGAGACATGGTTAAAATGCTTTGTTTGGAATAATAGTCATACATGTATGAACCAGAAACCCAGTAGCAATACTTTTTGACTGACTCTTGTACACTCCTGAGAAAACTTGGGAGAGCCTCCTGTTTCAATGGAGCTTTCTGTTGGCATCAGCTATTCATTTAACAAACATTTCTGGTATGCCCAATATAGGGGGTGGGAGGACATTCAGATCTTAGAGTAAAACATCTTTGGTAGCGAGATGAACAAGAATGGATCTGCTGTTCTATTCTTCGTTCTGGTATTCCTGTAATAAAATATTTATATACGGAATATCCCAGGTTTGTTTTAACTTAGTTCTCTTCCATTAGTTCATGGTCTTAATTAAGAGTTGGTCTGTTTTCTTGCTTCTACTCATTGGCTTCTACCCAATGTCATAACAAATTGCCACATTATACCAGATCAGCACATCCATGCCCAGCAGAGAGAGAACAGGAAGAGATTGGCATGTCAGGATGGTGCACATGCAGGGTAGGTGGGGGAAGGCTTAGCGTTCTAAAGGAGAACATAGAGACAATGCTGCAGACCACAGGGACCTTTACAATGAATGCCAATGCTTTTTTAAAGTAAAAGAACAATGCTAACTATGCACCACTAGAGAGTTTTAAAAGAGCGTGTGGGAACTGAGACTATATAGCATTGGTGCTGTCTCCTAATATTTATGCTGGTGAAAGCAGTTTGCGATTTTCTTTTGGATCTTAAGAACTTGGTATGTACCAAGTTCTTAGTTGCCTGTTAATTTAGTTGCCAGGTAACTTAGTTGCCTGTTAATGGCTACAGAAGTCAGAGGACCATTCCATGTTTTCAAAATGTTCTTCTGAATAGCTACAATGTCATGTTTCTGTTCCCCATGAAACCAAAAAGAAAGGTAGTCATTCACATAGTTGTCATGTCCATTGGGAGATATGCTACTTTTTTTTTTTTGAGATATGCTATTTTTGTGACAATTTTAAAGGTTTGGGATCCATAGAGCCAGCCATCGGCCTGGCACTTGTAAGATACACTCTGCCTCTTTAGGCCTCTGTTTCTTTACCTGGAAAACGAATATTAATATTTATCTCCAACTAGTGGGAGGAATAAATAATAGTGTGTGTGTGTGTGTGTGTGTGTGTATATGAAAGTATCTAGACTCTAGCCAATAAATATTGCTTCACATCTGGTTTTCTTAGTTTCTTAAGGCCTGAAACCAAGTATTGTGCATCCGGTAGGTCACATAGAATATTTATTAGATGTTCAAAAGTACAATGGAATGAGATAATCTATCCTATGTTAATATCAAAGACATAAAGATGTCATTTTCTTGCCTTTGACCAACCTTTCTTCTGAGGCAGTTGATTGTTTCATTCACCCTTCATAGTTCGGCTTTATAGCTTTTGTTCCTCTTCCATTGCACCAAAGCAACAAGTGGTAGGTAGGTGTTGTTTTGACAAGGCCAGTTGCTACCTGTTATGAACCTCATTTCAATTTACTCTGAGCTGTTACTCTGGTTCAAGCCTCCTGAGGTCCTCTATGGATAAGAGTCATCTAATATACACACAGGGGTGACATCCTGTGTGCTTAAACAGGATCTAAAAGAATCCCGGACCAACTCTCGAAAGAAAATGTACTGTGTGTTGTTCGCAATCAAGTGTAAGGCGAGAGGGCACGATCATCCCTTGCTGTGTGAGCAGCAATGAAGCAAAGTCTACAGGAACATGCCTTTACGGATTCACTATGATGACTTGGGAAACTTTTTGCTGGCTTGTAGTGTGTGTTTTATGAGAATGATCAGAAGATGAAAAAATAATAAAAGGAAAGAAAGAGGAGGATAAGAAAGATGGACTGAGTACTTGCTAAATATCTGTGAATAACAGAAGTCTCAGGATGGCTATCCCGAGTTTCTGCTGCAAAATACTCATCTGCAATATTTTAAAGACTTAATAGAATTTTATTTTAATGCCATGACATTAGCACAGTTAAGCCAATCAATGTTTTTTAATAGCCTTTTTAAGGGGCCTTTTTAATTGTGCTCTGTGGGAGGGAACGGCACACAGAGACTGGAAAACATCCAAAAATGGCTTAGTCAGATACTTCAGAAATATTTGCAAGTGCAAATTTCTGGCTTGGTTTGATTGCTGTAGAAGTGGGGTTAAAGTGTAAGATCCAAAGGGCTCATTTTTCAGTGAAGAAACAGGGACTTAACTCTTGTGTCAATTCAGGCAGCTCAGCACCTTTGCAAAATCTTTGAGACAGCTCTGTTATACCCTTAAGGTAGAAGTGGAAACTGCAATTGCTTTCAGAGAAGAAATACATCTCTGTAGACATTTGGTCCAGGACAGCCCGAGAATACAGAGCCCACTGATTCTGGGTATTTTCTGACCATGGCTCTGTTTGCTGGTGCTGGCTTCCATGCATATACTTAGTATGTTCCCAACATCCGGATGAACAGCAAAATATAAACTTTCCAACTTGCTTCTTGACACAGGGTCTTCCCTATCAGCAGGATCACTATTCATAGCTAACTTTTGTATGCTATTTTATTGTTTTAAAAACACACGCATTATCTTATTGTGTTCTCCACAGTAGCCATGTGAAACAAGGAGAATATCATTAGTTTCCATTTTAGAGATGGAGAGACTGAAGCTTGGAGAGGTTTCTTAAGATTTGGTTTAACAAACTCAACCAATGTCTTGTGACCACTGTCTCAAAAGCTCACTGTCACCGAGTCAATTCTGACTCAGGAAACCCTACAGGGCAGAGTACAAATGCCTCATCCACCGACCCCCACCCATGGGTTCCTGGGGCTGTAAGTCTTGATGGAAGCAGAAAACCCCTGAGAATGGCCGGTAGTTTCAAATTACAGGGTCACCATTAGCCCGGCTCATGACCCACCGTGCCACCAGGGACCCACAAGTGGAAAGCTTTATGTATCCCAGGGGGCTTTCAAAGGACTTGATAGTCCTTCTAGCCCACTTGTGCCCACCCATGTACCAAGTCTTCCGACTTATGTTTTTAAGATAGTTTTATTATCATATAATTAACATAGCATACAATTCAATAGTTCAGTTATATTAAAGAGTTGTACAATCATCACAACAATCAATTTTAGAAGTGTTCTTCTTTCTTGTACTCACTGTGAGCTTCCTATTTGCTCCCAGCCTCCCCCACTATACCCCTAAGAAACCACCAATCTAGTTACAATCTCTGTAGATGTACCTAACCTAGATTTCATATACAGCAACAACAGCCAAAAAACCCCAACAATAAAGTAAAACAAACCCAAAGAAACCAGAAAAGATGAAAAACTAGATAAATTAAAATGGGTCAAAAGGGAGAGGAAAGGATAAGGTGTTAAATTTTAATCCAGTTGCATCAGCAACAGCCTGCTTTCCGATGCACTGCATGACACACGTCTGCCTTCTTTTCCAGTGCTAGCTTCATGAGAGTCTGTTGTCTTTTGCATGGCATTTGAAGTTATCTAAATAATTCATTACTTTATATATATATTTGAAGTTGCAACATGAAGATAGTCAAGATAATTTGGGGAGGGTGAATTAGCTACGAACACAAAAACAAACAAACAAATTCACGGCCATCGAGTCAATTCTGACTCATCGTGACCCGCGATGTTGGAGTAGAACTTCCCTTCTAGGTTCTGAACTTCAGATCTGTAGGAGAGTGGACAGCCTTACCTTTCTCCCATGGAGAACCACTGACCTTGGGGGTTAGTAGCTCAGTGACTAGCAGCAGCTAGTCCGCTAGGCCACCATGGCTCTGCCATGGTTAGCCAGTAGGGAAGGCTATTTGATCTTGCCTTTGGTTTTGATTAATTTCTGGAAGCAAAGGTATTTGTTTTACCAAGCATTTCACTGCAGTGTTTTGTCACAGTCCCACATGCCAGTATTACATACCAGTATTGACTTGCCACACTTAGTGCTGGCCAGAGAGGCCATCAGTGTACAAATGTGATAAAATGAGCTGGCAGGGAAACAAAGTGGAGAAACAGAGCGGAGAATAGAGGAAGTGCCTAAAAACTGGACTTCCGGGGTCCTCTATGAAAGGTGAAACTATTACTGATATTTGAACGCCTTTATACTCGACGTGTCCTATTAGCAAGGGATGGACGTGTGGGACAGTGGTTGCTTTCCCCTTAATTTCCTTGAGGAATGGTCCTTTCGAAATCCTTGATCTTCTCTAAGTTAAACTAAGAGGAGCAGATTTTTTCTTCCCCACCCCCTGTACCTTACCGAAGGCGTCCTGAATTCGTGATGAGTTAAACATTGCACGACTAATCCACCAGTCACTCCCGGGGAGAAATATGAGCCTGTCTGCTCCCGGGAAGATTGCCGGTCTCAGCAATGCTCAGAAAGAGATCTCTGCCCTGTGAGTCACTGTGCGTTGGAGTGGACTCCACGGCAGTGGTTTGCTTTTCTTTCGGGAACTCATCAGTTCGTTTTGTGTGGGGTTAAGGGTAAGAGGGAACCCCGCAAAACATCACAGGTTTGGTAGGCGCAATTGTACAGCGATAATAAGTAGAGATTATAGTAAAGTCATAGAGAGCATGAGAGTTAAAGGATAGAGTCAAGTAATGGAGTCAGACGCAATTCATGGTAGCATATCTCACCTC
>NW_022103899.1:2669917-2680727 GCF_000313985.2 Echinops telfairi | reverse complement strand
GCAGCTAAGTTTGGTACATATTTTGGGGAGACAACTTAAGAGAAATCCTTCTGTTCCCCACAGTTTTGCTGCAGGGTACTTAGCGAGAAGTGCCTAGGAAGCAGAAGGCGAAGGTGACTCTCAGCAATAGTATGACTTTGAAACAGGGGCAGGGTCACCATTAGGGCAGAAGAAGGTGGGAGCAGTCTTGCAGCCCTGAATGAGAGCCTTAAACATTTACCATATTTTTATGCAAATAAGACACATTTTTGCAAACTATACAACTCCCTTGCATATGCAGTATGCATATCATATACAAAAACATGTTACATGTGACAAATAACAGCTATTTTCTTCAATACAATTAAGAATGTATCTACAGCCTAAAACTCAAGAGTAGCCTCTGGAGTACACAGATTTAAAGTGATATTAGAAAGGTTTCCCCATACCTAGGAACCATTCTTTGCACCTTTATCCAAAACGCTTGAAGTGTGGGCTTATAATTGTGGTCTAATTCATGATTTAGGATCTCTGGTAGAGTAGTGGTTACATGTTGGCTGCTACCCTCAAGGTCAGCTGTTTGAAGCCACCAGATGCTCTTCAGGAGAAAGGTGAGGCTTTCTACTCCAGTAAAGAGTTAATGTCTTAGAAACCCACAGGGACAGTTCTCCTCTGCCCTCTAGGGTTGATATGAGTTGACATTGACTGGATGACCATGACTGAGTGAGTGATTCATGGCTTTCTTCTGGTCAGGATAACAAGATCAAAGAGGGAGGGATTGTGGTAGAAATTGTACACTACTGCTTCATGTGAGTGAATTATGGAATGGTATGATATCTGTATTCACTCCCAATAAAATGGTGTGTGTGTGTGTGTGTGTGTGTAGGAAGGGAAGGTAGCAGCCTGGAGCGAGGTAGGCTCCCATCTCTCTGTGTGCTAGTTATACTAGTGGTAATGATAGTAAAAATGACAGTAGTCATCATAACTGCTATCATCATTGAGCACCTGCTGTCTCCCACATACTCGGTTAAATCTTTGCACATAATATCTTATGTAACCCTTAAAACTGACGACAAAAGTAGGTATTATTTACTCAGTTTTATCATGGATGCCAAGGAGAGAGAGAAATGGAAGAGTTATAGGGTGAGGCAGTTAGTTTATTGTGCCAACCTGGCCTATGAACACATGTGAGATTAATTGAAGGGTGGAGAGATAAATGGCTCAGCAAGCCTTGCCTTTCTTGTCTCTTGCTCTTTGATCATCGGACCAGTGTGTGGCTGCCTTGCTTGTTCTTTGCCTCCATTTGCAAGCTACACTACCTGTGGGACACCTAACCCGTGGACTGTGTCGCTGTAATTTGAGGTTCCTTCAAGACCTGCTTCACCACCCCATTGGAATTTACATCTCTTGAGCTGGGGACTGTTAGACCCTGTCATCTGGCTGACTGTTGGTGACCTGGCATACTGCCTGTGCCCAGATAGCCTGAATTGCTCTACAGAGGACTACCCAGCATCCCTCAAGACTTGAAGGACTGCCAGTGTCTCACAACTGTCTCACGGGAGTGAATTGCACTGAGCCATTTGTACTGCTTCATAATTTAATTAACATTTTATTTCTTATATTATCTATCTATCTCTATAAATAAATATAAATATATATATATATATAAATTATTAGCGTTCTGGTTTTGTTTCTCAAGAGAACCCTGTCTAACACAGAGGGGAAAGAGTGAACTGAAGACATACTATTGTAAAGGAGAATTGAGATACTCCTTCCTCAATTGAGAGTGGAGAGTAGAAGGGGCTTAAAACGGAACTTCTGACAAAGGAAAGAGACAAAGTGTGAGGAAAGAGACCAAGTGTGAGTATCTGGATTCTCACAACAAAGCTATACAGTAGGGACTAGAGTTACTCCCTGTGGTGGTTATATAATCTGTTGTCAATTTGAGGATTAAGAGTGAAGGGGTGGAGTCTAGCCTGTCAATCAGGTCATAGCTTGATGACCTCATTTGGAGACCCTAAGGAGATAAATAGCTCGTTGGAGGCAGGACGCATACTCACGCCCCTGGAGACTCTCTCTGCTCACTCCCTGGGAGACACTGCTGTTGACAAGCCATGTGGAGACAGCCTGATGGCAGCCAGAGCATCAGAGCTGGAGAAGCCATGTGGAGACCCCTATCCATGCTGAGATGCTTACACTGCCACTGGATCCTCAAGACTTTCCACTCACTGACCTGTGATCATCCTGTATTCAGCTTCATTGCATGTTTTTCGTGAGTCTGAAGAGGAATTTATAGACTGGTATAGGGCATATGGGCTAATACTGGACTTAAGGACTCGATCCAGACTAGGCTGGGGTGTTTTATTAATATACAATTACTCTCTGATATAAAACCCTCTCTTACACCCATGTGAGTGTCTATGAACTTGTTTCTCTAGTTTACTTGGACTAACACACTCCCCTTCTGCAGATGGGAAAACAGAGGTTAAACAACACCTTTTGGTCACACATCAAGTAAGTGAAGAACCCAAATTTAAACCCTAGGCTCAGGGTCCAAGTCCCTAACCATGCACTGCCCACACCGTCCATCACAGTTCAAAGGAAGAGGAAGAGGAAAGAGGGACAAATGTACTGAGAAGCAGGTACTTGGAATTCATGATCTCATTGAATGGCTTTAACATAAACTTATGAAGAAATATGATCTCTACTTGCAATTTGAATCTGACCTCCAATCTCAGTCGCAGTTCACTTAGTGAGCCACTATGGTGCGATAGATCCCATACATTTCTGAACTTTCGGTTCTCTTGTGTTAAATAAGAAATAAAATGTATCTCCTATAAAATACCATGACATCCACATTTGAATGCTCTAGGCCAAGTAATGATGAGTGATTTTTTTTATGTGTCTCTTCTGTTCTCTTGTTCTCTGCCCCCAACCAAAACATGCCCCCACCTCTTTCTCTGTTTGCAATAAATGCTTTGGTATAGCAAAGACACACTGAGGAGTCCATTCCTTTATCTGCTCTTTTGTTTAAAGGGCTTTTGGAAGTGCCCATTAGGCATTGGCCTAATGAGGGATGTGCTTCGCTTCCCCTTGGGAATTGTGACAGTCAGAAGCTGAACCATGATTTATACATGATCTGGCAGCATAAAAACTTGGTAAATGGAAACAGTGGGTCAGGAAGCAGAAAGGCCAAGTCCAGTTGTGCACAGTGAGTGGGACTGATCTTGGAATGATACACTGTGGTCTGGGAATCTCATTATTCGCAAGTCAGAGACATACTGGAGAGTGTTCAGAGAAAAGCAACATGGGTGATAAATGGGCGGAAAGACTGATGTATGAAGACTTACACAACAAAATATGTATTCTTGGACCAGCAAAGACTTCAGAAGAAATGTGATAACTATCAACAAATCTCTGAAGGTTGTGAATACTCCACAGGGATACCTGGTGCTTAGCCTCATCATTGAAGTGGTGACAGGGAATGAGGAGGTGGCACAGTTAACCTATGGACAAGAGAAGCATGTGGCTAGCATATCTATTTATGCCTGATTGACAGCAAGTAGCTTCTAAGGATGACATCATTAACCTACTGTACTCTGCATATCTACTTATGCAATGATAATTTTGTATAATAATTTGTTTTCTCTATGTTCAGGTTGATGCGTGTTTCCTATTTGCACACACCTCCCCTGAAGATGTTAAGAATGACACTTTTGATTAATTTTTACAGTCTACTTCATAAACAAACTGCTTAAACATTTTTTTTGGTATCCTGATTTTCGTTTCACATAAACAAAGCTTTATTTTTAAAACTCTCTTGAAAAATACTACTTTCAATTACTATAGCTATATCCTATGGTTCCCTACATTTCATCTTTAAGTGGGTCCCTTTCTTTGACTGTATTGTTTTACTGTAGTAAATATGTAGGTGACAGAATATTTGCCATCTCGTCAGTCTTCACATACATAGTTCAGTGACATCAGATATGTTCATCCTGTTGTCCAGCCATCACAATAAACTGCTCCTGAATTTCCTCATCACCTTTAGCAGAAGCTTCCAGTCTCTGGAGTGTTGTCTCTCTGCCCCCTCCCTCCTGCCTGCCTTTGGGAACTGCTAGTAAACGTTAACTGGTGTGCACTTGCCCATTCTAGGTATGCCATTTAAGTGGGATCATATAATATTTGACTTTCCATGGCTGACTTATTTTACTCCACTGATCTTTCTTTTAAAGCAACATGTGCCCCCTTCACCTTTGTTGAAGGTCATTGTGATTAGGGAGGATCTTATCCCTCAGAAGTCAAATGGGTGATTGTTTAATCACCTTATTTAATCCACAGTGTCAGACACACACATTCACACTCACAGAGTCACTGCCAATGAGTCAATGACAACTTACAGTGACCCTGTGGGTTTTCAAGACTGAAACTCCGTGTGGCACCAGAGAGCCCTGCTGTTCTCCTGTGGAGTGGCTGGTGGTTTTGAACTGCTGATGTTGCAGTTAGCAGCCCAACTGGTAGCCACTATGCCACCAGGGCTCCTCAGACACACACATTATACAGGGTACAAATCAATTTAGGGGCAGAATCTAGTCCTCCACAAATTTGTTTTATTTATTATATTTAAGAGAATCCTGTGCTATGTCAAGGCATTCAACTGTGTGGATCATAACAAACTATGGATAACCTTGAGAGGAATAGGAACTCAGAACACTTCATTGTGCTCCAGCAGAACCTGTACCTGGATCATGAGGCAGTTGCGTGAACAGAACAAGGGAATACTCTATGGTTTAAACTCAGGAATAGGGTGCATGACGGTTGTACCCTCTTACCTCACTTATTCAGTCTACATGTTAACAAATAATCAGAGAAGCTGGATTGTATGAAGTATGTGGCATCAGGATTGGAGGAAGGCTTCTTAATAACCTGCAAAATACAGGTGACACAACCTGGCTTGCTGATAGTGAGGAAGACTTGAAGCCCTTGCTGAAGATCAAGAAGGATTGTAGCCTTCAGTAGGGATTGCAACCCAGTATAAAGAAGACCCAAATCATCAAAACTGGACCAATAGGTAACATAGTAAGTGGAGAAAAGATGGAAGTTATGAAAGATTTTGTCTTGCTTGGATCCTTAATCAATGCTCCTGGAAAAGGTAGTCAAGAGATTAAAAGAAGCATTGTATTGGGTACATTTGCTGCACAAGAACTTCAGTGTTGGTAAACAAAGTTCTTACTTTGAGGAGGCAGGTAAGCCTGATTCAGGCCATAGTATTTCAATTTTCTCATACACCTGTGCAAGTTGGATATTGACTAAAGAAGACTAACAAAAAAAATCAATGCATTTGAATGGTGGTGCTGGAGATGGGAAATACCGTGACTGCCAAAAGGACACACCAACGTGTGTTGGAAGAAGGATATGGCCAGAGATCTCCTCAGGGCAAGGGTGGTGAGACTTAGTCTTATATACTTTGGACATGCTGTCAGGAGAGACCAGTTTCTAGCGAAGGACATCGTGCTCGGTGGAGGGGGCAATGAAAAAGAGGAAGGTCCTTAAGTGAGGCATTGCCACAGCGGCTGCCACCATGGGCTCAAGTGTGGGAAAGATTGTCAGGATGGTGCAGGACCATGCCGTGTCTGGTTCTGTTGTGTGTAGAGCCACTAAGGGTCGGAATGGACTCAACGACACTCTACAACATTCCGTTGAAAAGCTTTCAAAGCAAAGCTCAAGCTTCTCTAAGGAGTACACAGTTTCATTTGTGGGCTGCTCAGCTTGGGATGAAGAATTTCTGGTCTTCCTTAGGTAGTTTTGATTTGCCCAGCCAGCCCCAGAATCATTTAAATAAATTCCTTGTAGTGATCTCCATTAAAAAAAGAGAGAGGGATTCCTGTGAATGGGACTATTTTCGATAAGGATGGCAGTGTAAAACTTTAAGGCAGGGGTTCTCAACTTTCCTAATGCCGTGACCCTTTAATACAGTGTTTCATGTTGTGGTGACCCCCAACCATAAAATTATTTTTGTTGCTACTGCATCACTGTAATTTTGCTACTGTTATGAATCGTAATGCAAATATCTGATATGCAAGATGTACTTTCATTGTTACAAATTGAACATAAAGCATAGTGATTAATCACAAAACAATATGTAATTATATATTGTGAAATATTTATTTCTAATTACAAATAAATGAAGCATGTGTAGCATGCTTGTCTTAAAGGATGGTGTAGCATGGGTAACAGTCTTAATATAACAACAGTAAACTACACTGCTACCTTTTGCAACAGTATGCATGTGTAAAAAGCCAACGTCAGTGCAAGGTTGAGATAGCTTCTTTCTCACCACATCATAAATTCTCAGGGCAGTCTTTGCAAGAGCACAATGAAGATCATCTTCCACAACAAATCTACTTCTGTATTTAGACTTGATAACCAACAAGCTGGAAAACCCTGTTTCACAAAGATATGTTGTTGGAAACGGAAGAAGAAGGCACAACACATTCTCAGACAGAACGGGATATGACTGCAAACACTTGATCCACAATTTTGAAACTGGCATTGTAGAGATATCAGTTCTTGCTGCATCACTATTAATAAGTTCAATGAACTCCTCTTGTGCTGTCTCAGGAACATCTTTAACTTTGACTGTGAATGGGCTTCTGGCAAGTGCAAATGGGTGTCAGGTAGATTTGGAAAATATGATGAAATTTCATCTGCAAGCATGTGCAAGTGTTCTTTCACAGAAATTATCATCATAATCCTTTTGTCTGGTTCAATGTTATGTTCCTCAAAGAAAGCAGATAAGGTAGACAACATATACATTTTATTTTCATCCAATTTTTTTTTGCCAAAGCTGAAGTTTCATTTGGAATGAATTGGTTCTTTTCAGACAAATTGAGGCATGTTGCATTTGGTCCTTGCAGTGATAAATTTAAGTCATTCAAGATGGCAAAGATGTCAACCAAGAAATGCAGTTTTCTGCAGTTCACTTTTATTGCTGAAAAGTGCTGTGAACGGCAGTCTTGCTTTTTGATTAAAAAACGTTTTGAGTTCATCACGAAGCTCAAAAACACGTTTTAAAACTTTTCCGCTCGACAACCATCTCACTTCAGTGTGAAATAGCAGAGCATTATTCGGTGCATCCAACTCGTTGCTCAGTTGTAAAAAAACGGTCAACTGTTTAAAGTGCTCACTTTTACAAAATTGACAGAATTTATGAAGCTTTTCATTACTTCTTGTAACTCTTGTGGCAGTGTTTTCATTGCTAATATTTGCCAATGACTCATACAGTGAGTTCGATGACCTTTGGTGACTCATTCAGTACCAAACATTGAAATCCAGATCGACATCCTAGCATAGCTGGAGCACCATCTGTGCAAACACCACAAACCTTTTCCCAAGAGATCTTATGCTCTTTCAGAAATGAACCAACTGTGTCAAATCCATCACGTGCAGTAGTTGTCCTTTTAAGAAGTTTGAAAAAAAACCCTCATCTTTGAAGTCGCCATCATTAATATACCTCACATAAACCAGTATCTGTGAATAGTTTGCAATGTCTGTAGATTCATCAAGCTGGATGCTAAATATTGGAAGTGGAGCAGATTTCATTTCCTGGATTACCTGATCAAGACTATCAGCAGACATATCATCGATTCTTCTGTGGACAGTGTCATTAGATAAGGAAATTGCACTTAATTTTGTACCAAATTCATCACCGATCATAACTCAAACAATGTTTTTGGCTGCTAGCAACAGTAAATCCTCAGCAATGGCATGACATTTCATAGGCTTGGCAATTCTGAGTGCCACCAAATATGAAAGCTTCAACGGCTGCTATGTTTTGTTTGTGGTACTTGCCACCAGGGTGAAGTCTGGCTTTCTTGAGTCCATCAGCTTTGCTTCTAAAATAGTTGGTATCCTTGCCAGCCAAGCTATCAACATGGCATTTTAGTTTGTTCAGCTTCATAGATTCGGTTGATAGAGCTTCACAACAAAGAACATTTTGCAGTTTCTCAATTCCTGCTGTAATTATTCAGGTAAAACCAGACTATAAAAAATCCTCACTATATTTTCTTTTCTTAACATTCTTCTCTACATGATCTATTGTCATGGGAGGTTTGCTAATGAAAATAATATATAACAATCGCTTTAATAATACAAAAGACGATACATGGCATAGTTCAGTCCATACAGTTCATTAAAGTTTCCTATGATTTACTATTGTGTTGTTTTTTTAACATACCTGTTACTATCACAAGGGGGCAGTATTCACAACAACCACAGCTGAATATAAAAAGACTGATCAGCATCCAGATTCAGTTCCCATGGTACAGATTTTTTTTTTTGCAGTACTTGATGATTTTACAGTACATGATTTTACATTTACCCAGTAATTATAATTCATGAAGTGTGGTTTTACCTTCAATACTGATGCTTTCAACACAGTAGCTTCTTTTAACAGAGTATCTGCTTTCAACACAGCAGCTGCTTTTTACACAGTAGCTGCTCTCTACACATGTGTGACTGGTCCACATAAGTACATTATGGCACCAACCCTGTCACATACACCTGTATTTGTATGGGTTGTATGTGATGGGGTTGGCATGATGATGTCACCACGCTGGGTACTCACTCTTCTGTGGGCATATATCTGCATGTTGGTGGACCCTCCTGGAGATTGATAGAGCAGCTGTGTCTCATTTCCTAAGACCATCGGAAATAAGTGTTTTCCAATGGTCTTAGGTGACCCCGGGGAAAGGGTCATTCGAACCCCAAAGGGGTCACTACCCACAGGTTGAGAACTGCTGCTTTAAGGAAATTGTTGGAGTAGAGCTGGGTTTAAGGCCTGGGCTACAGAAGCCCTAAGAAGAGTTGCCGAGACCTCTTTGCTGATGGGACAGCATAGCGTCAGCATTGCTCACTATTGTGTTGCGTGTTGTAAGAAGTTAACTGTGTCCAACGGGAGTCACTATTAAATAGATTAACATGCTTGCTGGCATCACAATCCTGATTTCCATGGCTGGTACAAATGGAGCCTGAGCAAGTGACTCCACTCTGGATGGGGCTGGGCCTGTGGTGGGTTTGGTCACTACATTCACATAGAAACTATGAGTTCCTCCCTGGTCACAGTGATTGACTCAGAGTGGCGTGGGGCCTGAAATGGGACCTGCAAGGGCGATTGGCGGGGCATTGGAACACAGAATTTATCCTCTGCTGAAGATAGGAAGGTTGGGGCTGCCGAGGTTAATTTTACGGTCATGATTATGATGGGAGTCAGTTTGAGAAAGGCCTTTTGGTAGACAAGTGCAGGGAAAACTCTCTGTGAAATGGAGTCATAGCCCTGCTGACAGAAGGACAGCTGGACCAAGCTGCACATGAAGCGCTGCTAAGTTGGGTTATTGAAACGAATTATTCTCTGTTACGGTTTAAGTAATTTTAGCTTGGGTTTTTGTCCCTTACAACATAAAAAACCCTAGTTCATATTTGAATAAGTACCATGTTGTGTGGTATAGTGCTATCTGAATTTAGACACAGGGAAGTCCGGTGAGCTACAAAAACAGCCGTGGCTCTAGCTGTTGTGTAGAGGTGGGAGAGAGGGAGGGAGAGAAGGGAGGGAGAAGAGGAGACGACTAATAGTTGAATGGTCATTGGGTTCCAGACAATGAAATGGAGTCTCAGAGTCTGCCCTCGCAGAAAACCTGACCTGTATGTCTCATTATCCTCATTACGTACATGAAAAGTTACTAAGGTTCAGAGAACCTTAATTAAGTTACCCAAGTCACCCAGCTAGCAAGTGAAACAGCTGGGATTTGAACCCATGTTTTTCCAATGACTCTTCCCTTCCTCAGGTCTATGGCACTAGGCTTGGGTTTAGATGAGACCATCCAGCGTTCAGTGTCAGTTCCAGCTGGACCTTGGGTAAGTCACAAGCCCAAGTTTTCACCAGGAGAAAACAGAAACTAGAGTGCTCACATCCCAGAATCTTCCCCCCCCCCCTTTTTTTCTCTTCTCATACTCATTGTTTGTTGTTTTTTAAATAAATCATTTTACTGGGGACTCTTACAGCTCTTCTAACAATCCATATACATCAATTATTGCCATCATCATTTTCAAACCATTTTCTTGCTACTCGAGCCCGTGGTATCAGCTCCTCTTTATTCCCTCCCTCCCCTCCCTTCCCATCCTCATGAACTCTTGATAAATTATTATTATTATTATTTTCATATCTTACTCTGTCTGCTGTCTCACTTCACCCATGTTTCTGCTATTTGTCCCCCTGGGCGGGTGGGGTGGAGTGGGGTCGATCATTGCAATCGGTTCCCTGATTGAGAATTATTATTAAGCTTAATATATGGGAAATAGTTTGTCAATTGTGAAGTGCTATGTGAATGTACAAGGAGCCTTGGTGGTGAAGGGGTTACGTGTTGGGCTGCAATCCAATGATTTGTAGTTCGAAACCACTAGCAACTTCGTGGGAGAAAGACAGGGCTTTCTACTCCCATAAACAACTACTTGAAGTCTCGGAAACCCACAAGGGTCACTATGAGTCAGCATTGACTTGATGGTGGGGAGTTTGGATGTGAATGTGAAGTCTGACTTTTTTTTTCAATTGCAGGAAGGATGAATCACTTAACCTATATTTGGAAGACAAGGTAGATTTTTGTGAGCTAGTCGGGGAGAGGGTATACCCAACAGATCAATGTAGGCGACGTAGGGAATGCTCGTATAGCTGAGCAGGATTCATTTGTGCAAAAAGATAAGCATCCTTGATGGCCACTTGATTACCTTCAAGCCTTTAAGACCCCAGATGCTATACTTTTTGATAGCCAGGCACCAT
>NW_022103899.1:2665402-2668271 GCF_000313985.2 Echinops telfairi | reverse complement strand
AAATGTTTTGAGAATGATGAAGGCAATGAATGTACAAATGTGCTTTACACAATTGATGTGTGTGTAGATTGTGGTAAGAGTTGTATGAGCCCCTAAAAAAATGATTTAAAAAAAAAAGAAGCAGCATCCTTATAGTTTCTGATGAGAACCTTTGGGGAATTTGGCCCAACATAGTTTCTTTGTGTCCATTTCCCTGTTCTATTTATTCAAGGGGAAAGACACACCAATAATGATCTATTCTTCCTGCTCCTAACTGCTAGCACTCCACGGAAGCTATTTCGGTTGTGCATTTTCTCTAGTTTCTCTATCCCAAATGATATTCCTCCCACCCCCAGCCATTTAATCGCTACTTTATATGCTGTATATATTGCTTATTTTGCTTGTCTGTTGCCTCTTTCAGTATACAAATTCCATGAGGGGAGGGTAATATTATTATTATTTTTACTATTTTGTTCACAGTTGGATCCCAGCAGATAGAAGAGGTTCAGACACATAGTAGATGTCCCCTAAATAGTGAATCACAGAATGAACTCCAATTTTATGTCTGTAATATCGGGGGTGAGCCGTGCAGAGTATTTTCAGAGAAAGGATTCCTACTCTTGTAAACAAAGAGACTCAAGATGGCGAATGAATGGGTTTTGTCCTTGTTCTGTCAGCCCATCTGGCTTCATCTTAGAACAGCACCTGGAAGTCATTTCTCTTCTTGAATCTTCTTCTCTATCTCCTGCTCCTCCTCCTGTCTTTGGCCTGTTTTCAAGCCTCTGTCCCCTCCTCTAAGTGCTAACTTCCTCTTGGAGGGGCTCACGCAGTCTTCTTGAGGTGCTGTGTGCCATTTAATGAGGCCTTAAGTCTTTCAAAACTTTAGAAGTGTAACAAGATCATTGTTTTTCTTTTCTCCTAAAAATGCTGACCTCGCAGAACCCAACTTTGAGGCACCAACATGCTCTTAAAATTTCTGTCTTTTCTGGGTCCATTCAAGGACAGCTCTCTTTCAAAGAGGAGGTAGAGCTTATCAGGGAAGAAGTGGGTAGAATTGGTGGGGTGTGTGTGGGGCGGGGTAGAGCACTTCATCTTGCCTTGCCTGCTTCCCCCAATTCTCTGATTAAGAGAAGAGATGAAGAATCTACTCTTAGTTTGTCTTGAATTGGGCCAAGGGAGCAGATTGGGAAGAATAACTCAAACCTCATATTGGATTCATTAAAATCTTGTTCTCTGTCCTCTATTTTCTATTGGCTTTAATGATGTTTTATGCTAATTAAAGGGACGGCAGCACACAGAATAGTTTTTACTACTGCAATGGCTAAAATAATGCTGTAAACGTGTGATAAAGCGGTTTATATTTGGCTCTGTTAACATTTTGATTATGGGTAAAACCTTGTTAATTTTCCCTGTTTCCACTAAGCAGCGTTCACATCAAACTAAATCATTTGAATTCAAATAGTTATTGAGGGCAAATTAAACCACAAAATCAAAAAGGTGGTCTTAGTCAATGGGTAACTGAAAACCAACCAACCAGTACAAACAGCAGACAGTAGCATTTCTGGCACTGTTCTTTATTTTAATCCCTCAACATTTCAGGGGGACATTTCAAAGACCCACAGCTAAGAAATAATTAGACCCACTCTATTAGGTCACAGTATATTTTTTTCTTTTTTCTTTTTATTGCGAGGATTCTCCTGCACAGCTCACACTTAGATATATTAGGTTCTGGGTTTGCATCTTGCAGATGTTGTGACTTTCCTGGCTGGGTCTTTTTGCATTTCCCACGGAGGTGGGAAACACCCACCTGGGGACATCTCCCGTGTGGTCCTTTGTTCTTTCTCCTGCAAGGCCAGTGTGGAGCCTGGCTTTCTTTTGGTCAAGGGGAGCTCCTGTCAGGTTTTGGTCAGGAATAAGCCATCATGTGATAAACAAGGGTGGTGTGATTATTCCCAGCTCAGTGTTGCCAACCTGGGAAACATCTCACCAGGGCAGGCTTCCTGGAAGGGTTGTAGTGTTTCCTGCTTCTGGCTGGAAACCGGGAGACCCGGAGTGTGCCAACAGTGAAACAGAGTCCAGTGGCGGGAGGTGCTCTGTTACCACGTGCCGGTGTTGTATAGGGGAAGGCATTTCATTTGGGGGTTGATTTTAGTTTTCAGTTGACCATTAATCTTCTTGTATGACTTTTGGGGGGGGGGGCATCATTCTTTTCTATCATATGTTTACTCGTATGTGTTTTGTGTCATAGGATTAATTTCCAAGTGGAGGTTTTCTTTTTAAGGACATCCTTTCTTTCCTACTTGCTAAATGATACCAGTCTTAATTTTTTCAAATGCAGAATGGAAGCATGCAAAAGCGGGAGGCAGAGGCTCAGATGGAGGAAGGGTCTTTGAAGGTGAGCTAGAAAGCAGAGTTTAAAGTCCTTACTTAATCATCATTATTATTATTTACACTTCAGGGGAATCAAACGCCAAGCAGTCAAAGACCAAAAGAACTAAAGCGATATAGGCCAGCTCAGAAAACAGTATGATATTGGTGGGTGGCACCATGACATTTACACCACAGAAAATGACTGACGACTTTGCCGTCTGATGTCTGCATACACTGCTGACCTGCATCGTTGTGAATATGCTGTGTAAAGCCAGGGCGGGCCCAGGATCTGCTAGACAGCCTATTTTTCTATGAACTCTGAAATACCTGTTGCCCTTATTAATTTTCCTGTTCTTCCCCCGCCCCTCTCTTTCCTGTTTTGGAATGTGTTTTGACCATCTTATTTAAATCATGGGGCTGTAGTTCTGAAATCCTATTCTTTTTTTTTCTTTCTCTTTTTTAACATTTTATTAGGGGCTCATACAACTGTTATCCCAATCCATACACACATCAATTGTGT
>NW_022103899.1:2642200-2663479 GCF_000313985.2 Echinops telfairi | reverse complement strand
CCCGTCATCTGTTCCTGTGTGCTCTGGTCAGATATATCCTTCTCCCGAAGCTGCAGATTCAGTGCCATCGTTTGAGATACATTCTTCTCAGGGGAGGGGCAGGCATCCACTTAGTTGAAATCCTATTCTTAAGCAATTTAAAAAAATCTCTCCTTCTTTTCTCTTCCCCTCTCCCTAATAAGTGAATGAATTGACTTGGGAATTCTCACCTGAGAACTCACCTTCTGGCAATATTGCTTGTGATGCCATGGAAAAGTCTCATCATTCCAGAAACAAAGGGCTCGATTGAAGAGCAAGGAATTTGAGTTGAACAGGATTTCATAAGTGGCATAGGGTCTGGGAATCATACAGTCTTAAATGTACAAATGCAAGAGATCCATGGGGAAGAAAAATGATCCGCTTATTTTCAGTAATTTGAAAAGGCATAACTAGGACAAATGGGCCAAGTTATTACCAGGAGAATGTCAATGTAGTCTACAGAGATTTCAAATACATGAAAGTGTTCAAGAGGAGCAGCTTACCCAGTGAGACGGTCAGAAGTGTTGAGAATGATCATTAAGGAAATGGTGGTATGAGTTCAGGATGGGCTGGGGGAGGGCAAGTAGGCTTATTACTGAAGCTTATCAAGATAATTGGAAGAAAGAAACTGAGCAGACAATGGGGGAAAGGCCATCGACTAATTTATCAGTGAGGTCTGAGAAGGTAATGGACAAATATGATCATCCCCAGATCTTCCCGTGTACCCTAGTGACTTTTTTATTTTTCCAATTAATCTGTGAAAGCCCTTAATTTCTGGGTGGAATTGAAAAACCACCAAAACCTACCAAATATTCTTCCTACTTTCCAAGACCCTTTTTTTAAAATGTCATCATCTTGAGCAAATGATTGACAACACTATGATTCCTTAGTGGAGAATTTTCAGGGTCTTCCCTGTGGATGAGGATGGGATGACTGGGTGAACAACAATGCAAAAGCCGAGAGCCCCCAGCACGGTGTGTCACAGGACCGCCTTCTCAGAAGAAGGGAAGGAACTGACAGCATCAATGAAGAGCCGTCACGGAGAAGCCCGTGCTTGTCTCAGAGGCTCTTCCATGATTTGTAGGAAGTTGGTTTCACACGAACAGCGGCAGAACAGCGGTTGAATGATTTTCTGCAGGCTCTTGGGGAAGACGCTGTCGAATCCAGGGCAGCTCCTCGAAAGGAGGGCTGCTAATGTCATCTACACCAAACATCCGCTCAATAAGTTGCTTCCCTTCATTAGTCTGAGTGTCGGTGCGTGCATTCATGATGCTTGCACAGCAGAAGGGCAGAGAAAGGGATAATAAGGAACTGTTTTTCGCGACCTTTTGGGGTGGCTTCATGAAAACAAACCAGAGAGAGCTGGTCCTCTGACACTGGTGAATCAACATCACTTCATGCTTTCCTTATCACCACAATTCTCTGTAGATCGTAGTGATTCTTCAGGGAACTTACAGTCAACGGAGAGGCAGAAGTGATCGCCTCCATATAGAACTGACTACGAGGAGTCGGAAGAAGGGAAGATTTGTATTCTTAGATAAAGTGTACCCGGGAAAACAAATTCAAATGGAGCTTGACCATATTGTTTTTGCCTCAGAAAAATCAGGGCTTCGGGCTGGAGCGTATATGGGTAATCATGATTCTCTTTGGGCGTCTAGAAATGACCGTCAGGCCTCTGAAACAAAACCCGCCACCATTGAGTTCATTCCAGTTCACAGCAATCCAGCATGGATTGGATTTCTGCAGCCACAGATCAATGAATCATCAATCAATCTATCTAATCTATCCTCCATTTAATTCTCACAAGTGATATGCAAAATGTAACTCCTAAGTATGGGAATTTTTGAATTTATTCTCTTTATAAATATGAAGATGTTTTCCAGTTTCTAAAAAGAAATAGTTGATATGTAAGTGCAAGTTCTCCTTCCTTCCTTGCCCTCCCATCTGCCTCTTAGAATGTTACTCAAGATTTGATGACCAGGTTTGGTGTCAAGGTCAGGAGGAGTTTAGGGAAACCTGTCATATACTTTGAGGTCAAAGGTGAGATAGGTCACATAATGTATGCACATACATATCTCCAAATAAGGTTCATTCTTTGACAAGGACTTGGACTTCAGCTACTCTTCAGCGCTTTCCCTCTACTCATTAGAGAACAGATGGTATATACGAAGTGCTCAGTAAATATCTAGTTTTGAATAACTGAAGGTTGTTTGTTGAATAAAAGAAAAAACCTCCAGGTTTTTAAAAAGATGTTTTATTCGGAGTTGGGTGAAGATTTATATAGTAAATCAGTTTTCATTCAACATTCTGTACCTATTTTCTTTCATATCATTAATTGCAATCCCCACAATGGAACTTCACCTATCTTCCTTCCTTCCTGGGTTTAGATCCTCTTATTGCAATGCTTCTAAATGTCTGTGTGCCAGTTATTAACATTTCAACTTCTCATTTACCCCCTCCTCCCATATATGACTTGGGCATAAATAAAATAGTGGTCGGAGGCCACACAGAGCCCAGAGGCAGATGACTTGCTTAAGAACTAAATATTTTTCCTTGACTCATAAAAGGTGCATGCAATAACAAAAGTCAACAGTGACCTTAACATCTAGGTATGCGTTCACCTATGTTTTCTGTAACACGTGTCACCTAAAAAGCTGTGTGCCCTAAATCTTCTTGTGCTTTGAATTCACATTGATGGTGGTAAAGATGAGTGACATTATCTAGACGATTATGCATATCCTTGGTCTCTTTCAACATAGCTGTAGTAGCCTGGAATCCTCAGTGCCAACAAGATGTCATCAGCGTCCAGTGTTTTATGAGCCTCTTAAAAGGGTGAGTATCCAAGAATGACACTTGAGCAGTTTGGCAAGGCACTATGCAATAACTACCCTGAGGAGTTACTTCTTGGACGGAAATCAAATTGCAATGGCTCCACATAGCCGACGGAGGTTTTAATATCAGTCCAGTCCATCACCAGTCTAGAGAACACTATTAATAACCAGGTAAAAGCCTTTGTGTATAAGCCGATTCCATTTACTGTTATATCATGTCAGGCGGATGTCAGCCTCCTATCTTGTCTAAATCATAATGATGGTTAATATGATCCATACAGGATAATAGATGGGGTGGGAAGGATTACAGAGTTAAAAATCAATCAGGGCTTTCTCATACATTTCTGTGCTTTTGTGTGTCTGGTTAAATCTTCAAAGTCTCAAGATAGATTTTTTTTCTTTAGTATTCAATCCTTCACAATCTATTACCCTTTTTAATCCCCTTCCCCTTCACCTCCCCACCCCTGATTAAAATATCCAAACAAACATGTAGACAAGAGTTAAATTCTCTGGATAAATACAGAAGTACTCTTTTTGCTCCTGAGGAAGATTTATCACATTCTGACGGCAGAGTTGAAAAGTTGTACATGCTACTATACTGGACAGGCACGATTTGGGGTTGATAAGTATGAAGTCGTTGGTTACTTTTAGAAATAAGTCATTTGTTCTTGCATCTTCGGCATTTTGTTTCCATCAGCTAAAGCAGAGGCTTGGTTTAAATCTCCAGAGGAAATCTGGTTGTAGCATTTATGCAATGGCTTATGTTAGCATGAAGCCCTGCTGTCCTCAAGCCTTGAATAGAGCAACTGACCCGATTTCTTGGGCTTTTGAGGTATATGATATACAGGTGTGTGCACCTTCATCAATGTTTTAAGGCACAGTAATGAGACTGCTAATTTGATACACAACAGCTCCCAGAAGAAGCCATATATCTCCATTCCTGAAAATCTCCTTTGGCCAAATCTACAAGGGGACAAAGAGAGAATGAGTTGTAGAATGAAGAAGAGGTGAGATAGGACCCCTGTGATGGGCCCATTTAAGGAACAGGAAGGGCCAGTGTATCAACTCACCATGAAATCTGTAAGTACCTTTTAGTTGGTATAGGAAGATTCAATATGGAATACCATCATTTTATAGGTGTAGGTAGCATAGGAACCTGGATTGGGCCATTGACAATTTGTTAATTTATTTATTCATTTGTTCATTCATTAATTCATTACTATACAGCAATAGATAAAAATGGACATGCTCAGTAAAGTCAGGAAACCATTAGCTGTCAGTTGCTTCTGACTGTGTGTCAGAGTAGAACTGATACATAGGGTTTCTAATGGATGATTTTTTTTTTAAGTACATCACCAGGTCTTTTTACTGGGTTCTTTGTGGATAGACTCAAATCTCCAATCTTCCATTGTCAATAGCTGAATGTATTCACATTTTGTACCATGCAGGGACTCCTCTTGTGCAGGGGAGAGAAGCAAATGGATTAAGTCACTCCAAGAAGATAACTACCCTAGCTGATGGGTGTACAGGGCCTGGTATGTGCTCTGTGCAGGTATGCAGGTGAGAAGTCATAGGTTCATTGGCGATAATCTAGGGGAAGGTGCCAAGGACAATTGAGCTGCTGTCTCCAAACTGCCTCCAAATACAAAGTATATCCTTTCCCTGGTTCTTTCATTTGTTGCTCCAGATGAACTCATCCTCCTCTACCATGTCCGGACCAGTCATTGGACTAGCTTTCCTACTGGTCAATAGTGGGTCCTGAAAGGAGACTGGAGGATGGGAGCAAAATGAAGTCAGTAAACGCACCCTCCCTGCAGCCATCTAAAGAGAAGCCGATGGCTGGCTGTTCTCTGCCCAAAGCTCAGCGCTCCTCTGACCCTCTCTAAATACTTATCACAGGTTCTGGTACCCCCCTTTCCCACTTCCTTTCGACCAGGGTGGCTGCTTCAGGCTACTGCACTAGCCCTTGTGGTTTTCTTAGACTCAGCCCACACCTCTATTCATTGTTTCTTTTGAAACTTCCCTTAAATGGTCCCGATTTCAGCATGTGTGCAATTTCTGGCTGAAACTCTAACTAGTGTACATCCCAATCTTATCACTCCCTGCCCATCGGCATTACTAAAACTCTAGTCTTGGTTACCCTTAATAGCTTATTAATTCACTCTCTGAATTCACTTATATGTTCCTACAGCCCACTGACTACACAGCAACAAAACAATCTTTAAAAAAATGGAAACCATATGACCACCCCTGTTTAAGTTTATCCAATGACTGCGCATCACTTTTGTAAAATTCAGACTTATCTTGAATTAAAAAGCCCTTCATGAACTAACTCCTTCCTTCCACTTTAATCGCATCCCTGATGTTTCTTCAATCTCAAGTCTGTGTTCCAACTACCCTGACCTTTGCTGGTCATTCAAATATTCCAGAGCTTCCCCCTCTGATCATCAGTAGCTACTCTTATTTAAAAGAGCATTGTGACTCAATGCTTAATGCTTAAGTGCTCGACGGCTAACCAGAAGGACCATAGTTTGAAGCCACCATCTGCACTGTGGAGGAAAGGTGTGCCATCTACTTATGAAAAGATTACTGCATTTGAAAGTGCCTGGTCTTATAAGACCTTGTCTTACAGGATCACTATGAATCAAAATCAACTCGATGGCAATAGTTTGGTTTGATTGGGATTTTTCTAAAATTTCATTCCAGGAGTCTTGCAAAAGAGACCTATCAGTCACTTCCCGTCACAACTTATTCTAACATTCTGCATAATGCTGTCCCTCTCTATCCCTCTTTTGACCGCTCCATAGATTGAGCGAGCAGTCACCCTATCGGTTTCCCCCAGGGACTGTAAGTGCGACTGGATCTTGTCCTCTTGTTCTAAACGATTTTTCTACCACTTTACACAGTAGCTGACACAGAAGAAGTACTTGTTGAATGAATCAGTGAAGGCTGAGCAAATCAGGAGATGGGACAAGGGATGAGCCAAGTTTGAAGGAAGACATTGAAGCAGGAAAAATAGATTAGGATAAGAACACGATGTTATTTGGTAGGATGAAATAGAAACTTGTTTTTTTGGTAATGATCAGACAAGAATTCTAGAGTCTACTAGGGCTGGAGCTCTTAATCTTTTCCCTTTTAGGAGATTTTTAGCAGTCTGATGAATCTCTTCACAGAGTAGTTTTTTAATGAATAAATGAAAATATCTAGATGATAAGAAACTAGTTCTATTAAAGTGATGTTATAAGATATCAAAAAGTTAGATGTAGTAATATATATGCACTATTAATAATAGAGTAAAAAGAAAATCTGGAAATGGGTTTAATAACCACTAGAGTTTTGAAGCAGTGATGAGTGTACATGGTATTTTGAGATATCCATAATAATAAAGATGATATGAAACTCTCTGTGATTTCTCTACGTCTCTAGTATGCTAATTCTACCTGTCTATGTTTGTGGTCGACATTCACGGTTTAAGGAGAAGATATTTCACTGGTAAAAAAATCCTTTTTCTCACCCAAATTTACAATCTTCCTGAATTGCACCCACTGACCCCTGGCAGGTCTGCTTAGAACCTTGGTGGGGGTGGGGCTAGAGGTGAAAGTCTGGCAACAGGGGAGAGAGGACAGAGAAATGATTGACCACCTCCTGCTGCCCAAACAAGGCTCTGTAAGAACCTTAGAAAGACCCCGGGATGAGCAGTGGCTGGTGAATCTCAAAGAGCAAAGCTTAGCTGCTTCCTGGAAGCAGGCCCATACCCCTATTCCTTTGAAATACTAAATCTCTCAGCTGGAAATCATGAACGAGAATCCTTTCTGGTGAGATAGCTGGAGCTCCTTTCCTCCCAATAGTCAACGAATCAGCTTAAGGAGGAATTTTCACACCGTATCCCTGTGTTTCTCTTAGTTCATTTTTATTCCCATCCCCATCAAAATGGAAAGAAGGACATCCTGGGGTTCTGTTGGATGTTCCACACAGATGTGTGTAAAAAAGAATCCCTCTTGAGTGTTTTGGGCTAGGGCATGGAAACTCTAGCATTACGTATAGAATGGTAAGCACTTACAGATGGGCTTCCTTAGTTCATTCATCATGTTTATGATCTATAGACCCTCCCCAAAGTGATTTCTTCTTTAACCACATTGGTTTGGAATGTGTGAAATACATCTGTGATTGATCAAGGCTGAAGATGTTCCCAGTCACCCTCGTTAGGAAGGGGATTCGCTTGAACGTGCCCCCTTTCCCACCAGGAAACAGGCCCAGAGCAAAGAGAACTTAACAAAACTTGACTTGTGGCTTATTAATTGCCTAGCTCTCCTGTTCTTCATTAAGCAGATGGCTTTAAAAGAATGCAAATTTCGATTATGAAATGTTTGAAATGTAGTGGAGGCCCTTTCCCCTGTCTTTTCTGGACTTGACACAGGTTTGCAGTTTGGGAATACAGACACTATTATAAAACCTGCCACAGATTTGGCCCATGCTAAGGTTCTTTTGGTCTGGTCAAGAGAATAAAAGGAATTAATGTTGGGTACTGAGTAATTCGAGGGGCTGTAGAACCCACGTGTGTACTGACCCCCAAAGTTTCTTGGTGTGCAAAGCTTGTACCTCTTTTAAGGTTTACTTCTGGCACACTCCTATCAGTTTGTTTTATAATAAGAGGGTTTTCCAGTGGTAACTAATTCTAATGCTTTGTGACAGAGCTGGGCTTTGTGGCCAGTTTTCAAATGAATTTGAATGGCTTTGGGTTGTTGAAATATCACTACAATATAGCTTGACATGTGACATCTTATTTTATTAAGCAGAGAACTTGTAAGGGAAATCAAGAGCATGAAACACTCTTTGTTAAATAAATCAGCAACAATTCCCTATAGGCTTAGAGCAGAAATGAAGTTTAGTCTTTTAGGTTTGCCTTTAGGACATGTGAAAGAGACCTGGGGGTGAAATGGGTTAGGTGTTGGACTGCTAACTGCAAGATCGGCAGTTCGAGTCCAAAGAAGATGAGGCCGTCTACCCCCGTAAAGATTTACAGCCTCAGAAACTCACTCTTAGGGCAGTTTGACTCTGTCCTATATGGGGTCACGATGAATCAGACTCCACTCATTGTCAGCGAGTGTGACACCAGCCATTACACTAAAACCAGGTGTCAACTGTACCTTCACCATCTGCCCCTTTGAAGCACTTTGTCTGGCTTTTGCAGCTACGATATAGGCAGTCTCTGAGTTATGATCAAGATCAATTTCAAAATGTCTCTAAGTTGAATTGTTAGGTATCACGCAACAGGCCCAAACAGTTCTTATTTAACCTTACTCCTTACTCCAGTGCAGCAAGGGATGGTGATATGATGAATCATTTGTTATGACATGGTCCAATCATTTCAAAGTGAGGGCATATTTCTTAAGGTTAAAGAGCAAGGAGGAGTTGTCCAGGAGCTCTGGTGGTCTAGGAGGGTCAGAATGAACGTGGTGGTTCAAACCTACCAATGGCTCCACAGACAAAAAGATGAGTTCGTCTGTTTCTGTAAAGATTTAGAGTCTGGGAAGCCCAGGGGAACAGTTCTACTCTGTCCTTAACAGGGTCAACTGTGAATTGGGTCTGGGCGTTACCTATAACCTGATGATTGCAATCCAGGCACTGCCTGTGTAATTCTAAGCAATCCATGCTGCCTTGGTAGGGACTTGCCAAGGCATTCATTTATGGACCTTGGGTGCTGTCCAGTCGGCTCCACCTCATAACAGCTTCCTGTCCTGCACCATTCTCCCAGTTACTGCCACGCTCGAGCCCCCTGTTGCAGCCACTGTGTCAATGCAGCAGAAAAGAGGGGCTTCCTCCTCCCCACTCACCCTCTACCAAGCATACTGTCATGGAACTAGCCCTTCCTGATAATATGTCCCACGTATGTGAGACCAAGTTTTACAATTCTCACCTGCAAGTAGCCTTCTGGCTGCACGCTACTTGTACGTGAGGAGAGTGGCAGCAGCTTTACTCATTTGTTCACAAGGGAATTACAAGTGTGTTTATCCTTCTGGCCCCCTAAAACCAAACCCACTGCCTCAAGTCCATTCCAACTCTATAGGGAGAGTAGCACTGCCCCTGTGGGTTTGAGACGGTAACCGTTTATGGGATAGAAAGCCTCATATTTCTACTTCCAAGTGGCTGGTGGATTCAAACTACTGACTTTGTGGCTAGCAACCCAAGGCATAACCCATTATGCTACAAGGGTTCCATATTCTTCTGGAAATCCGCGGTAAGTTCAATATTCTTCACCAACATCATAATTCAAATGCATACATTCTTCGCTGGTGTTTCTGACTCACTGTGCAGCTTTCACATCCATATGAGGAGCTCAGAAATATCACGGATTGGGTCAAAATACTTTAGTCCCCAGAGTGACATCCTTTTCCTTTAACATTCCAAAGAGGTCTTTTGCTTTCTACTCTGATAATAGTTTCCATCTCAAAAACCGACAGGAGCAGTTCTCCCCTTTCCCATGGCGTCCCCTCAGTCAGAATGGGCTGGATGGCCGTCCGTTGGGTTGGGGTGTGCTTTTGCATCAGTAGCAGTCACAAAGGGAAACAGGGCATTTTCTGTTTGGACTCACCGAATGGCGTGCTGAGGACTTAATGCCTGTGGGCAAGATGATTTCTCATCCCGTTTGCTCCAGCCCAGCTGATGGTTGTGTGATCCTCATTGCCTGCCAGGCCATAGTTCTGAGAGAGGAGCAGATGGAAGCACATTAGGACTAACTAGGATTCAATTCCCCGGACAGGAAGTCATGACTGAACCTGACTCTGTGGTTGTGACCCCTGGTCTTCACAGCCAACACTTCTTCCTTGGTTTCCATTCCTGGGTTAAATGTTTATTACCCTTGAAGCCTAAACTTTTACAAGTAATTAGCAGTTGAATCTTCCCTGGGCTCAATTCTCTTATCTATTTTCTAACCAAATTCCCATTGAAATCAACAACTAGGCCTATTGATTTAATTTAGACTAATTTAATTTTAATCGATGGCTAGCAGTGGCTAGCACTGGAAGTTTAAATTAAGAAAGTCCCAATGAAGTAAACTAATGGATTTTGGTATTTCATAAATGTTTACTTTTAAAATGTTGACTCTAGTTGTACTCCTAGAGAAAGATTTCTACTTTAATGTTTAGGGAACAAGACTCACCAAAGGAGTTGTCCTAAATAATAGGACACTCCTAGCTATCAAACCCCGTCTGCACTCCACTGTCTACAGACCTGCTCTTTATATCAGGAATTGATTGGCTCCTGAGTAACTTCCCATAAGCCTCTGTATTGAATACTCATTCACTTGGGAAGCCATGTCAGGATGGGGACAGATTTGCCAAGCATGAAAATCTTTCCTCCTGATTGCTCAAGCAAACAATCAGCCTGTTCAGCATGTAGAGAGAAGCCCACCCTTCAATGCTTTTTTTAAGGAAAATCCAAATAGTTACTTTCTTGTCCGCAAAACTTTAGCCCGTGCAGTTGCGGTTGACTTAGGAATGAGTAGCGGAGCGGGCCTGGTGAGGAAAGCTGGTGGGGAATGTGATGGTCAGACCTGACCAACAATAACCCATGGTTTGACTTCGGCAGGGTCGGCCCGGCCACTTCCACTCTGAGTTCCACAGTCTTTCATCCTGGCCAGAAACTGCAGTGATTTGTCTCTGGGCTTGACCTGGCCATTTATCCCACTTTCTTTTGGCAGAAGAATAGAAAACAACATTTGCAGCATCCCTAAATTAATTATACTTTTCTCAAGCTAAAGAACTGTGACAGAGCCACAAAACAGCGACGGAAAACTAATTCCTTAAAAGAATATGAAAAAAGGAAGTTGTATAAGATAGGGTAATTAATCTTGCAATAAAAATAATTGTTTACAGTTAAAATTAATGTAACATGCATTCCTCAGCAGATAATAAATTATGGACTTTCTCATTAGCATTTGAATTGATTTCCTCTAATTTCTGAGGAGCACATGAGCATGTGACTAGATTAAGTTTAATTGGACTACAGCTGGTGCGGATTGTATGCACATAGGGTGGGGGCCTTGCTGACTGATTGGCTGTGTCTGCGTTTTGTATCCATTTTCTTTCCTTTTCTTTGTGATTTTTTTACCTCACTACAGGGAGATAGATTGAAACTACTAACTACTAGGGTCTTAAAGAAAACTAACCAGAGAGAGAGAGTCTAACAGGGGTTTTGGATAATAGTAGCCAGTGAGACTAATATATGAACATATCATATATTATAAGACTATGATATGATTATAATATTAAGACTATGTTATGTGATTATCATATAATATAATTGCTAATACTGTCATCTTATCATCATGAAATTATTATTTTGTCAGTGCTAACTTGCTGAGCATGGGCCAGGACAACACTGCTTCATGTGCCATGTAATCTTCCCAACAGCTTATCATAGGTGGTGGCATCTTTCTGTCCATTTTAAGGATGATGAAACTACGACTCAGGAGGAATAAGTGAACTTGTCTAAGGCCACACATGGACATGGTAGAACTGATTAGAAACCAGTTTGGGTTGTTGTTGCTTTTAACCACTTGCAGTTCTGATTAACAGTAGAATCAAGCATTCTTATTGCCAAGGAATGGAAACTGGATGGTTTCTCCTCCAAGTCAAGCATGTGGGAAGGTAGCATAGTCTCTACAGGGGGTGGAAAGCAGCTGAGAAGGGGTTAATATACAGCTGATGAAGGGCTACTATAATCACCATGGAGACAGGCAAGATTTTTAATGAGTCCATAAGTAGAGCAATACATGGACCTAATTAATATTGGATTTGCTAAAAACTAGGACCCCAAATCCACCCAACCCATTGTGATTGATTCCGACTCACAGTGACCCTATAGGGCAGAGAACTCCCCTATAGGGTTTCCAGGGCTGTAAATCTTCTACAGAGCAGAGTGGCTGGTGGGTTTGAATTGCTGACCTTTTTCGTTAGCATTTGAACACTTTAGACAATCCGACACCAGGGCTCCTTAAAAACTTGTATTCCCATCCTCCATTTATCCCTACCCCAACCCCCAGACCCCCACTGTGATCAAGCTGACTCTGACTCAGAGCACAACCCTATATCAAGTTTCCTAGACTGTACATCTTTGTGGAAGCAAATGCCCTACTTCTTTTTCTCCCCCAGAGCAGCTAGTAGGTTTGAATCACCAGCCTTGCCATTAACTGCCCAATGCCCAACTCAGCACCACAGAGAAAAGGCAAGAGGAAGAATTGGTAATAGCAGGGCTGCCCTGCTCCCTGAGGAGCGGCCCCATTCCCTGGACAGACTTGAATGGCAGACCTACAGTATAGAAATCAAATTAGCAGAGATATTACTCTTTGAAATCCAGAAGGCCATGCATGGGTCCATTCTTTGAAACCTAGGAGCCGTGTCTCCACCCTTTGAAACAGAGCCAGACTAGCTTCTTGTGCTCCATCCAACAGTTCTGTTGATTTCTGAGTTGCTCTAAGTTGCTCCTTTCATTTTCTTGGAAGACAGCAGATGCAGCTCCTTTGGCTTGTTTACTGCAGTGGTAGTCATAGAGGCAGATGGCCTTCCTTCCCTTCATCCTCGGCCTCCCCTCTTCAATCTAAGTTGATGGGTTTCCTGCTATGGGTAGTTGATTAGACCCAACACTCACAGGCCTGAGCTCCTCGACAAAAGACTGAGTTACTAAATCCTGAGTGAGAGTTTTTGGCCACCTTAGCATGCTCAACAAAATCTTCTAAATCTTTAAATTCTGGTTTGATTTTTTTGAACAGTTTATTTGTTACATCCATTTATGCCCAATTTTATGACAAACAGCAAGGAGACACCCTGGGGCCCCTTTAAAGATCTTGCTGAGACACATCCTCAGCCAAACAACCAAGTTCCTCCCCTACAGAATTGTACTTTGCACCAAACTTTGGAACACCATGCAGACATGTTCTTTGCTGCTGTATAAAAAGGCTTCCCCTCTAGCCATTGCTCATTCACATGGTCATCCTTGTCTTTCAAAGCTTCCCGGAAGCACACCGAACATCCGCCTATCAAGTGACACTCTGCTAACGGTGTGATACACAGTCTCTAAGACGGTGAGACTTTCTCCATAGCTCTCCTATAAGGAAACACACACATTTGAGTTCACTTTGCTTGGAAACAAAAAATAAACACTTAGACCTATGTGCTAATATTTTAGTTGAGCAAATGTGTCCAGTACAGATGACAAGGGGCCAGCCTGTTTGGAACCTATGTTGATTCCTTTGGCCTCCTGTGTTTCTTACTGAATTGGCAAACATCTTCTCTTTTTCCAATTTTCTTTTTTTTTCTAACCTTGCCTCTTGTTTGAAGCTCTTAAGGACCTGCAATCTATATCATTTGTTTGAGTTTTATCATAAGATGAAATAAAAGCCCACTTACGTTTTCCCAATAAACAGAGGGCCATGTTATTGCAGTCTTGCTTTTCCACCTCATTATGGCCAGAGCAGAGCATGAGGTCACACTCGACCCAGTACCAGTCTGCCCATAAATGATTCCGCCCGTTCTTCCTTTGCTTCCTGACTCAAGCATTGGGAAGGAGCTTAGTATGAAATTCATGACGTGATGACAGATTTAAAAGTTGCTACAAACTCTAACAGACAGCAACTGCAGTTTGTAGACATACACACCATGTACCACTCTCTTGTATTTTTAAGTGATGACATTCTTCGTTTCAAGAGTTACATTTATATAGCTCATTACGATTGCCTGTCTATGAAATGAGCATGGTAGAGAGAAGGGAAAAGAAGGGTAAATTGGTTATGAAGACATTTACCAGAAGAATTTTCCAAATGTTAATGAGCAGCTCAAAGGGCTGCACACATGTGTTGCGATGTAATTGGATTTGATGCCTTCTGGGGACTTTGAAGCCTTTCTGCTCTTGCCCATTGTATTCTGAAGGGTGCAATGAGCCCCTTCGATTTTTAACACACTGGCTCTGAGGATCCACACGGTGCTAAATTGTAAATCTGCAGACAGCCAACAAACTGCGGGCCAAGCTCCAGCGATTCTTGTTTGGTTTGGGCTTTTCAAGCAATTAAATGAATGGTCGTCTCCAAGGGTCTCTGAGAAGGTGAGACGTACTGTGAGGAGACTTTACTGAAAGGAGCAAGGAGAGGCTCCTTCCCCACTGCTGGGAATTTTCCTGGGGAACAGAAAAGCAATTTCCCTAAATGTACCCTGAGAATCTTGCCAACCATTGCTATCTAGTTCATTAGAGTTTCCTATTGGGCAAGCCTTGTCCCCCCCACCTCCCCCATGGGAAGCAATTAAGCTCATTATATCATAGTTTAGTAAGTGTATGTTTTAACAGATCCTCTTTCTGTCTTGTGGAAACATATATCCATCCCTCTTCAGGGATGGAACAAGATGCCCCCAGACTCTAATCCAGGTAGGAAGTTGTTCCCACTGTGGATGAGCTGCAGGTTTGAGCTACTGGAGGAGAACCACGCTGGGGACTGGTGAGGCCCTAGGTCGCTTACCCAGGCACCAGAACTTGTGCTCTCTGACACAGTTGTTGTTGGTGGTGGTGGGGGCCATGGCACGTGCTCAGAGATCTTCGGGTTGGAGATTACTCCGTCTGGGTGAAGTTAGTTATGACTATTGTTATAATTCAGGAGAGAATTTCATTGAGCAGTGGAAGGTTCTTGATTCAAGGGGCCATCAATTCCTCCTGCAGAAGCAGAGGATGGCTGGCCAGCACAGTGATTCTGTCAAGTGGTGAAGTTTCTTGAAGAAGGTCCGAAAGTGTCCAGGAGCTGCATTTTGCTGGGGAACAAGGGCAACCATGGCAATGGGGATGGTTTAGTAAAAGGAACTCCTCATCCACAGAGATCTCGATAAAGGCACAGGCTTGCAATTCTCATTCTTGAAAGGTTGCTAGTCTTAGAACGCTAGCTGACGCAAAGGATTGTGGAACTGGGTTGGCTCTTCGTTAACCTTTTAGCTTTCTGCTTAGTCTTTTTTCTGATGGCCTCTCATTGTAGTGCAAAATTCTCTTTGGTTTTATTTTTATGACTGTTTCACAGCTTTTGAGGATATCTGCATATTTTAGACTTAATTCATTATGTGATTAATATTTAAAATGAGTATTTTCAGTCTCTGCATTTAGATTTATGTTGAATGACAACAGAAATAAAAGAAGCATGTCATTCTGAGGAGACTCCCATTTGAATGATTATTATTATTATTTTAGCCACAAACCCTTTAATTTGTAAAAGACATATGATCTTTGAAGTGAAGTAAACCAAAGCACAATAAAATGAGGTATGTCTCTATAAATACAAAAACAAAGAAACAAAGCCAGCCGTGTGGATATTTTGGTTTTCCCATGCATATAAAAATTGTTTTATTAGACATCAAAGAACAAAAATATCATATCATTGTGTGTTCACTTCCCCCATATAATTGCTGAAGACAAATGGGTGCATATGCAAATGTGGTGAAGAAAGCTGATGGTGCCCGGCTATCAAAAGATATAACTTCTGGGGTCTTAAAGACTTGAAGGTAAACAAGCGGCCATCTAGCTGAGAAGCAACAAACCCCACATGGGAGAAGCACACCAGCCTGTGCAATCACGAGTGTGTCAAAGGGATCAGGTATCAGGCATCATCAGAACAAAAAATCATACTATTGTAAATGAGGGGGAGTGCGGAGTGGAGACCCAAAACCCTTCTATAGGCAATTGGATCCTTGATGAGATGGATTGACACAGTGGCTGCCAAAGTGGGTTCAAACGTCACAGTTGTGAGGTCAGCGCAGGACTCGGCAGTGTTTGGTTCTGTTTTGCACCGCATAACAACAGCAGTCTGCTATAGAAGGAGTCCTGGTGGTTCTGTTGGGTATGTTTTAGACAGTTAACCGGAAGGGTGGCACTTCTAGTCCACCAGCCATTTCTTGGCAGAAAGATATGCTATCTGCTCCTGTAATCCTATTGGATTGGTATGACTTGATATCGATGTTTAAGATGGTGTGTGATTGATGTGTAGAGCATGGAGGTAGACATAAAAGGCAGAAATAGCATCAAATTTAAATTAGATGCTCAAATTTAGATGTAGAGAATGTCTGACTCATGGTACATATGTAATTATTTTGCAGTTTTCATGTATAACAGTTTTGTAGAAAACAGCAGCAGAATTCATGCGTCTTAAAGCAATATACTGTCTAATTGGGGCTCTGTCTCACCTGGATAAATAATTTAGAATGACTAGAGATGAAGTGCTTAATTGCTTGCTTAATGTTTCCAGTATATACACAGTTGGGATTGTCTTGATCCTGCTCAGCCTTAAAATTCACTGTCAGGGCTCAGAGCTTTCCACAGTCAGTCAGAAATTTGAAGAGAATAAATTTGCTTTTCATTTTGGCCCTTGGAGCCCAGAAGAGGGCCTGGCACTCAATAAATATTTTTCATATGAATGAGTTATTATAATCGTTGGTCAGACCACTTAACATAGACCCGGCTGCTAGATGGGCACAGCAATGAATTAAAATAACGCAATGACTCACCATCCTGTTCTCAAAATGATGTCTGTATTTATATTCCGATTTGGTCACCTCGTTCTAGGGCATTATCATTTTATAATTGATTCTCAGCAGTAAACTGGCAGCTAGTTTTCCTTTCTCTGAGTCCCTTTTCGCCCCTCAAATCCTCAATGACGTATCTCCAGCTCCCATGAGCTCCTGAAGATATATTTGTTATGTGTGTTCGCTTTAATGTTATGTCTGAGAGCCTGCCCTGTGTAAGGTAACTCCCAGGTGTAATCAGGGTGGTAGCTAAGGGAGAGGACAGGCATACTATCCTAGCACACAATGTTCTGGCTTTTATGCTGTCTGTAAGCAATGTTTCTATTAAAAAACCCCCAAAGTTTTCCATTATTGCCTTTGGCAAGTTGGGAGGAGGGGTGGGAATATGCCCACCCATCCTTGGTGAACTTCCTTACCTTGGTTCTCTGACTGCATGTCCTTGTCATTTTTTGCTTCATCCTTTCATGAGGAACCAGCAAGCAGTTGTCTTTCCTTTATCCAGGAGAACAGTCAATGTTCTCAGTGAAGTGGCTCTGCTTTCCCCGTTTTGGTCGCGTTTCTTCTCCTTTCTGACAACCCTTTTCCTTTTTCAGATCATTTTATTGGGGCTCATACAGCTCTTATCACAATCCATGCATCCATCCATTGTGTCAAACACATCTGTACATATGTTGCCATCATCATTTTCAAAACATTTTCTTTCTACTTGAGCCCTTGATATCAGCTCCTCGTTTTCCCCCTTCCCTCCCCCAACCCTCCCTCACTAACCCTGGATAATTTATAAACTTTTTTTCACTGACACACTTTTTTTAACACCTAAGTCCATTTCCATTTTCTCTTCTGGACTACATTATATCCTGACTTATACTGACTCTTTTCCTTCATGAAGCATTGTATTTTTCCTCTTAATTTTATTTTCTGTGTGTAATTGTTGACTTGTGTGCCTCCCCGACACCCCTTGAAGGATGGTGAGTTCTTTAAGGGCAATGCCCCTGGCTTTGATTTTCGTGGATGCCCCATGTTTCCTGTCCAGCACCCCATTTCAGTTGTTACTCTTTCGCCCGTGTGAGAGCGCTCAGCAGGTCTTTCGTCTTGGGTGGGAGAGTAAAGTTGTGAGAGTGAATGTGAGACTATATGCTCTTAATGAACACATGTTTCCATTATTGTTGTTGTTTTGACAGCACTTAATAGGAAAATACAAAGAATGAGAAGATAGCTATACATTTTTCTGAATTCTCAGGAGACCAAAATGAAGATTTATCTAATGCAGCAGTTTCTGTTACGGAGAGCAGTTCCTTTGCTTCATGCTGCCTGGATTATTTCATCATTGCTGTTGTTCATTTTATTGATTTAAAACAGAAGATGTAAACTTGCTGTTGGCTTCTCCAAAGTCTGAGGTTTTATGGCCCACAGAGAATACTGTCATGTGCAGAATGGGCCTTAGGAAAACAGGTGGAATTGGGTGATTTTAAAGCTGACCTACCTCTTCTGGTAGGCTCCTGGTCTAGATTCACAATGTGACAAAGAAGAGCATCTAGGTACCAAACATTGGCCCCTCGTGTAGATTCCCATGGACAAATGTGGTGGTGGGGGACCCCCCAGCACTAGGCAGCATTCTCATTCCTCTCACCTGGGTGAACCTGGGGTTTCTAATGGCGTCTCCAGAAAACGGAAGAGAAATTCTTCTGGAATGCTGGGCCTGCCCACGAGAGAGAATGATTCTCAGTTACTTTATCCCATGGGCAGTCCTTATGGAAATGTTTCCAGCCATGCTCTGGCTGGGTCTCTCCGCACAGTGTGAAGCTGTGATACTTGCATCCATATTCTGCAACAGCTTGTAAATGGTTTTCTTACCAAATCAGAGTTTTCTGCTGGGATTGTGTTGCTTCAGGTAATAAATACAAAATACTCAAAGTACTGCTGGCTAATTGGCATGGACAAGGTTTTGAAAAGATTGATTCTTTTCCTCCTAAAAACATTGATAAATATGTGAACTTTTATTCTTATTATTTTTTGTGGCAAGAATTACAGCTGTGTAATAAACATTTAAAATATATTTCAAAGGTTCTAAATTGATTTCCAGATGGCATTTTACTGTTAACCCCCCCCAACAAACTAAGCAATAAAAGCTATCTTCAATTTAATAAACTGCTTAACAATACGAAATACAAAAATTGCATTCCATCGAAGTTAGAAACATAAAGCAAAAAATAATAATTTGATCATGTAAAAATCATGCTACAGTAGAAACACAACTCAAAAACGATGGTAAAAGATAAAAACACATTGGAAAAAATATATCTGTACTATATCAAAGGGAATATATCTCCAATATATAAAAAGTTCCTATAAATAAGAAATATGCATTTGGGATTAGAAAAAAATACAAATGACTCATAAATGCATAAAAGAATGTTAAGACCATAGATAATAAAAGAAACCCTACAAATGAAAACAACATGAAGCTAACAAATAGAAAACATCTAATGTTGATAGGAAAATGGGAAAACACACACGCTTTTTATAGTATACAAATTAGCACAATATTCCATTGGCTATTTAGATAAAAGATAAGACTTTGAGATACATATGCTTGGCTCAGGAATTCTGGAAATTTGTCTGAAGAGAATACTTGGACACACACATGAAAATGTGTGCATGGGGATATTCATTATGGCATTGTTTTTAACAGAAAGCAAAATCAGTCTAAATGACTGCCACTAGTCGTTGGTTCAATAACTAATGGTATGGTCATTAAAAACAATCATGAAAATCTGTACATATTAACATGGAAAATACATCCCATATGTTGTTAACTGGCTGGGGGAGGGAGGTGGGAAAGACAGGCTGGAAAATGGTAGGTGTAGATGGTGTTGCCTTTTCAAAAATTAGTTAAAAAAGTGGTATTTTTACATAACGGAGGTTTAAAGGATGTAAACTGTAGTGGTGTTTATGATTACTAGTGAATTACTAATTATTAAAAATAAGGAACCAGGTTTCATTTGGGGAAAAGCACTGGAAATGTGTGTCTAGAATCATAGATCCTGTTCACACAAACCTTTTTGTTTTTAGATGGTGTTCTTCAGGGGAGGTTGGGGGTGGGGTGAGGAAATGGGACTCTAAAAATGTTGTGAAATTGATTGTGTTGATGATTGCCCCATCCTTCTTAATATGATTGAATGATTAAATTGTATGATATGTGAATTCTATGCCAATAAAATGTTTTAAAAAATTAAAAATAAAGAAAAAAATTTATCTAAACTATTGGATTGTATGCTATGTGAATATCTGCCCAAAAATTGTTGAATAAACTAAAATTTGTTAAAAAAAAAAAAAAGATGGCGTTCTAACTTCTGCTTTTGAAGGACACTGCTAGGGCATGGCTCCAACCAGCCTGCTGCTAGCGGTTGCTGACCCGTTTGCTCGGAAGAGAACGGCTCACCAGTGGAGAGCATCGGCTCACGACTTGTGCCGGCTTACTCATCTGCGGGGAACAAGTTCACCCTAGCAAAGACTCTGCCTCTAGCTATGGCTGCCATCTCTCTCTCCCAGCCCCACAGCACCTTCTCCAGAATCAGTCTGTTCAAATTTACAATCCCAGACGGAAGCGAATTCCTCAGTGAGCACGGTTCTTAGTTCCTAATATGGAGTGAAGCGTTTCACCACATGGAGTGTGGTAAAAGACAGGGGAGACTGTGAGCCACAGATGTGGTCAAACCAAAACATGATATTAGTCACTACAGGTTAGTAAGAAAGACTGTGCTTAACTTCTTACCGGGTCCTCTGTCCCTGTCGGGGAAGTGAAAGTAGTAAAAAGACTTTGATTTGGTAGAAGGGACCATGAGGTTGGGAGTCGATATCCAGAAGCAAAATCTTGGATGTGGTGAAAAATACCAACTTGTTCTCCAGAGGAAAACAAGTAAGCACCAGTCAGCTGGTGCTTATCTGCTTCTTGGGTAAGGTCACACTGCTGGGATTTCTCGATAGATACAGCTGTAGGTTCTGAAGCCACAAGTCACCTGAATGGAGGAAGTGTGCATGGGAACCAGCCAGACGTGGTCTGTCTCTCCCTGAAAGCATGTTCTGGGCCCTTCTGGACACACTGGGCACACCCAGCAGGGCTTCATAGCGCGTGGTCCCCACCAGCTGCTGCCTTCAAACAGGGAAGCAGAACTTAGCCTTCCCCATGGGCAGGGGCCATGTGTATGACCTGACCCTGGCACCAGGAACACAGAGCTCCCAGCTTCGAAACCCGACCGTCAAGGAGCCCATGGGAGGAGGTGGGCACACCTATTAAATAGGCAATTTCCGTACCGTCTACTTAGTGCTAGGTGAGGGTTAATCCAGGGTTGAGCTCTGGTTCTTTGGAAACTTAGGCTAACCTATTTGGGAGGGAAACCACCTAGAATCTGGGGTGTGTACCTCAAGGGAGACGTCCGAGATGAGTGGCGGTTAACTGGTGAGGAAGGAGGAGACCAGTTGCAGAAAGCGGTTCCTTCCAGGAGGAGGGACCCCTGTGTGCTGTGGCCAAGGCTGAGTCAATGGGAGGGCTGGAGCTTAGCGTGTGAAAGGGAGGTCCCGTGAGGCCGCCTTGTCAGTTCAGGGTACTTCGGGGAAACAGAGTCTGTCTGTATCCATTCATGAACTCGTCCCCTGAAAGGAAATGGCTCTTGTGATGACCAGTCTACAAATCTGAAATGTGTAGGCTGGGCCAGTAGGCTGGAAACGCAGGTGGGACTTCTCCTTCACAGTCTGAGGCAGAACCCCTGTTCCTGGACCCCTCGGTCTTGGCTGGAAAGCCTTCAACGGACTGGACGAGGCCCATGCACATGTCTTGTTGTGAAGCCGTGGAGCTGGTGGGAATTACAGTGAGGCTCTGGACA
>NW_022103899.1:2638159-2642006 GCF_000313985.2 Echinops telfairi | reverse complement strand
TCTTCCACTGCCCCTCTGCTTAGCGTGCTGTCTGCTCCGGAGCATGGTCTCTCCTGACAACACGCCCAAAGCACTTGAGATGAAGTCTCGCCATCCTTGCCTCTAAGGAGCCTCCCAGGACCATTCTGGCAGTGACCTCGTGCCCGCGGCACTCCAGCTAGGCCGGCAGAAAAGCTGCTTTTTCACAGTAACGATGACCCTCGTGGCCCGGGCGGGGCAAACCCGGCGGGGAGGGAAGTCTTCCGGACCGTCCTTTGCTGGTGGGCATGGCTGAAAATGAGAGAAAAACCAGCTGCAAATATGCCGTTATCCCTGGAACCACCCAGAGGGTCGTGGTTAGGTGGCGTCGAGTCCGTTCTCACCCACAGCAATACTATGCACAACCGAATGACGCACTGCTGGCCCTGTGCCAGCCTCACAGTGGTCCTTATGGGAGCCCATTGTGGCTGCCAGGGTGGCAGTCCACCTCCGGGAGGGCCTTTCCTTTGTTTCAAGGGACGAAGACATGAAGCATTCTATCGACGACTTTGGAAATTGATCAAACATGCCATCAAGAGGCACTGATCATCATTGGCACTTGGAATGCAAACGATGAAAGCAGAGAGGGAGGAGCAGTGCTTGGAAATGTGGACTTCATGATGGAAACGAAGCTGGAGCTAGCACGCACGACAGGATTTTGCAGCCCGATTAGATAGGGTCGTTTCCTTTATGCAAAGTCCCCTGATTGTAGTGGTGATCACAGCTGCACAGTACTTGTTCTCTTCGCAATCCTATAGGACAGAGTAAAACTGCGCCACAGCATTTCCAAAGCCGTCCTCTTGACGCAAGCAGACTGCCGCATCTTTCTCCCACAGAGTGGATGGTGAATTTGAACCGCGGACCTTTCAGTTCGCAGCCGATTGCTTTCATCACGGTCACCGGAAGCCAAACCCAAACGACGCGCTGCCATCTGGTTGATTCCAACTCATAACGACCCTAGTGGACCGAGTGGGGCTGACTGCTCGCTTTGGTTTCTGGAGGTCTTTACAGGAGAAGAAAGTCGCATTTTTCTCCCCGTTGGGTTCAAACTGCTTGACCTTGTGGTTAGCAACTCCATTTGTAGCCCACTATGCCACCAGGATCCTCTGAGTCATCAGCGACCCCAGTCCTGAACAGGTGTATGCATGCCAATAGACAACTTATAAAGCAAATCATAAAGTCTTATGCAGAAGTGACTACTAAGAGAATTCTGGAAGTAAAACCTCAGGTATTACTAACGATAACTCCTAACTTACTTGTATTAAATTATTTGAATTTTCATATATAATACAGAGCTTTTTAAAAGTTTATTAATCATTTTATTGGGGGGCTCTTACAAATCTTCTACCAATCCATCATTCAGTCGAATTAAGCACACTTATACATATGTTGCCATCACACATTATCAAAACATTTTCGTTCTACTTGAGTCCTTGCTATCAACTCCTCTTTTTTCCCCCCTCACTCCCTCACCCTCATGAACCCTTGATCAATCATATATTATTATTGTTAATTCTTGCCGTACACTGTCCATTGTAATACAGAGATTTTAAAAGATGGGATGCACAGGAGAAATTTGCCTATTTATGAAACAGCACAATATGTTTTACTTCATCAGAGGAGAACAAGCTGGGAAGCATTGTCTTTCTTTATGATGACAGAAATGCACTGCCTCCCGGTTCTGGAGGCCAGTGGTCCAAATTCAGGGTTCTGAGGGGCCCCTGCTCTCTCCGAGGCTCTAGGAAGATTCTTTCTTGGCTCTCCCAGCTTCTGGCGGCCCCAGGCCTTCTTGGGCAAGCTGGGGCATTTTCAAATCCACATGGACTTTCCTTCTGACTTAAGTCTGAGGCTTAATAAGGATCTGACTCTGGGGAAACGATTTAACCTCTGAGTCTTCCTTTCTTCATGAATGAAAAGGGCATCACATGGTTACAGATGAGGCGAGTAAGGCGGCTGCTACTCCCTGCCGCATGGGAGAGCAAAATCACAGCCAACGCCTTGCCGTAGAGCTGATTCCGCCTCACAGCAACCCCCCAGGACAGGGTAGAACTGCCCCGGGAGTGTCTGAGACTAAGTCCTTACCGGCGCAGACAGCCTCCATCTTCCTCCTGCAGAGCAGCTGGTGGGTTCAATCTGCTGACCTTGTGATTAGCAGTCCACTGTGGAACCCACTATGCTACTAAGGCCTCTTGGAGCACAGTAGATGCCCAATAAGTGGTAACTGTGTAGTGGTTATGGCTTGGGGCTTCCAGCGTCAAGGTCAGCAGTTTGAACCCACCGGCTGCTCCTCTGGCAAATGATGAGGCTTTCTAGTCCAGTAAAGAGGTTCAGTCTCTGAAATACACAGGGGCAGTTCTACTCTGTCCTGTTAGGTCTCTAGGAGTCAGATTTGATTTGATGGCAGTGAATTTGGTTTGTTTGTATTACTACTAACCTGTGCTCAAAAAAACCAGTTTCAGGGTCTTAGAAATGCTTCTCTGAATTTACATTCCCTCAACCTTTCCTCGACTCTGTTTCTGAAGCAGCTTTTATGGGTAGGGATGGCCGTCTGCGGCTAGGTGTTCACCCTTTACCTAATAATGTCTGAATATCCAAACAGAGTTCAGCACTGCCCATACAAGATGAAAATCATTGTTTTGGGTAGGCCAGTGCCAAAGTCTAGTCAGCTCGTTACATAATTCCAAGAAGTTAATTGGAAATACATTTTATAGCTCATTCTTCCTTGTGAGCCCCCTGGGAAGTGACAGAATTCCCAAGTTCTGGGTCAGTGGAGCTTGGGAACATTTTTGAAGCCTTTCTGTGGTTAGGGTGGAGAACTGGGAGCACCTGCTTTGAAACATTTCCAAACCCAAATGATTTCTGTGTGCTGTGTCCCAGGAGGCTCTTGGGACCGAGCACGGCAGAGTTCATCTGCTGGAATGGACCTCGAGCTCCTAAAGGAGTAGGACGCTGCCTGCTTTGCCCTCTGGGACTCCTGCAACCCATCCCCAAGTGCTAGGGGTGGTCCGGGGTGCCTCCATTTAAAAATCAGATACCAACATTGCTACTTGCTTGGTACTTTTTCATCCTTAATTTCCTTAGTAGGGTATCCTCTCTGGAGACTTCTTTACCCACTGCCACCCAGTCGATTCCAACTCACAGCACAACTCCCAACTCTGAGGCTTTGTAAATCTTTAGGGGCGCAGGCAGCGTCATCACTATCCCAGAGAGCAGCTGGCGGGTTTGAACGGCCTAACCTTGTGATCAGTGGTCCAATGCTTACCCAACAAGGCCTCTTTAAAACCAAGCTCCCTGCCATCGAGGCATTTCTGACTCCTGGCACCACGAGGGCCTCTTTAGCAGGGATACTTTCAAACTCTCGGCCTTGGAGTAATCCCCACCACCAGCTTCGCATCTGTCTACATCTGCGCATACATCTCAGTTTGCTAAAGACTGTGCCCAGTTTATGCCGATTGTCCCTAGTCTCATGTTAGGACCAAGCGCTCCCTTTTGTGGTCAAATGCGCTCTGGTTTAGATGCCCACTGAGCGACCTGCCAAACCAATCAGTCTGGTGTGCCCTTAGTCCCAGCCCTGCTCCCCCTTTGCTCACTCTGTCCACTAGCACGCGTCTTTCTTTTCTTTTCTTTTAAGACATCAGCCTTGTGATTTCCTCAAAGCCTGTGTCTCTTGCTGGATCCTTCTAACCCCAGACCTTTCCATGGTTTGCTCTACTTGTCATTCTTTTTTTAAAATCATTTTATTGGGGGCTCGTACAACTCTTACCACGATCCATACATACACTCATTGTGTCAAGCACATTTGTACCTTTGAGAATCACTATTCTCAAAA
>NW_022103899.1:2635461-2637055 GCF_000313985.2 Echinops telfairi | reverse complement strand
TCTTTTCATTCCATTCCTCCATGAACTTATTGAAGTCCCCTCATATCTTTGGGATGGAATGCAGATTCTCAGTAAAGGATTAAACTAGAATGAACCAGTGCAAAGCCTGCTAAATAATTAACACAAGGGCCGCCAGGAGTTAGAACTGAGTCAATGGCAGTGGTTTGGTTTATGTCCGGTGAACTAATGCAACAGGAAGAGAAACGTGCGCATCTTCTTTTGGTCACGCACCAAACCTATTGCTGTTGAGTCGATTCCAACCAATAGTAACTGGCTTACTAGCACACTCATTTGTATTAATCGATGCGAACTTAGGAATTATGGGGTGCTGTGGGCCGAACATTGGGATGCTACCTGCAAGGTGCAACTGTGGGAGAAAGGTGAGGCTGCTGTGTCAGTAAAGATCCACTGTCTTGGAAAGCCCACAGAGGGTTGCTATGAATTGGAAATGACTCCATGGCAGTAAGTTTGGTGTTAGGGAGTCCTGGTGGTGGCTGGTTAGGCGTTGGGCTGCTAACCGAAAGACTGGAGGCGTGAACTGCCCAGCCTCTCCACAGGAGAAAGACGAGGCAGTCTGCTTCCATGAAGACTTAGCGTCTCGGAAACCCAATGGAGCAGTTCTACTCTGGCCTATAGAGTTGCTCTAAGTCAGCATAGGCCGGAAGGCAGTGGTTTAATCTGGAAGGATTCGGTCCTATCTTTCGTCCTCAGAGCTGCTATTGGGTTCCAATCACTGACTTTTCCGTTAGAGGCTGAGTGACTAACTGTTGTGCCAGTCAGGATAACCTGGTGGTCTCCTGACTCAGCATGATTATCTGCTCCTTCATTCACACCCACAGATCTACAGGAGCGCTGCAGGGCATTGCCACTTGTCGGAACACACACACACACACACATGCTCATGCTCTGTCCTTGAATCATCAACTTCAGAAGTAACACTGAAGACCAACAGAACACTAGCTAGATATATGAAGCAAACTAAAAATTTCAGCATTTATGATGTCCCAATTTTTCTGTTATGTCCTCTTCTTTGTCACGAATAAAAAGACTATAATATGAGTCTCTTTTCTTAGGGCTTACTGAGAAATTCATCTCTTTGAAAGGAAAAATGAATGCAGGTGGGAAATCTTTGCATCTCTTGGTCCCATTCTTATTATTCAATACAGTTACAGGAAGCCCCTCAGACATTTTCTGTTTCATACACGTGGGAGTTTGGGGATTTTCTTTTTTTTTCTTTCTTCTTTTTTTTTCTTCTTATCAACTGCTCCTTATAATACCTACAAAGAGAAATCCAGGTGTTTTCTCGTAGCCACCATCTTGACTTCCTTCGGCAGTGCTGGTTGTGACAGACCTCACTGTCGTTTGGCCCTTGTGTTACTCTTATTCTCCTGCGTCATCTCTGATCAGCAGACAGGTGTGGTGCTATGTATCTGTACATTGAGCAATCTTGGTTTGGATGTGATTTACATAGCTTCTTAAAGGGCCTCCTTCCTGCTCTTCTCCCTTCCTCCCGTCCTTCTTCATTTCTCCCTGGTGCTTTTTGCTAAGTCACTTATTTGCCTCTTGTATCTTTAATGTGCCTGCGACTGAAAAG
>NW_022103899.1:2632668-2635361 GCF_000313985.2 Echinops telfairi | reverse complement strand
ATTTTATTGGGGGCTCGTACAACTCTTACCACGATCCATACATACACTCATTGTGTCAAGCACATTTGTACCTTTGAGAATCACTATTCTCAAAATATTTGCTTTCTACTTGAGCCCTTGGGATCAGCTCCCCATTTCCCCCACTTCCTTCCGGTCCCCTACACCCGCTCATGCCATCTCCTCAAATTTGCCTGATCTAGTGGGGCCTCCTCCATCCCAAGCCCCCACACTGTCATTTTATTCTGCTTTTATTTTTTTATTTTTCATACTTTGGAAATAAATTCCAAATCCACTTCACTTTTACTCTCCCTCCTCTTTTTAGGCACTTAGACCAATATTTAGGGCTAGAGAGTAAAGACCCCTCTATCATTTCTAGTTCTCCCCTCTCCCTGTTCCTGCTCCATCCCTAGCCTCCATATAGCCATCAGCGTCTGAGCATTTGGAGCAAAAGCCACATTTATTGTTCTTTGTTTTACCTTATAATAATGGTGTTATTAAATATTTATCTTTATAAAATTGACTAAATTTGCTAAACATTATGCTCTCTAGTTTTGTCCATGTCTTGTGGTATTTAAGAGTTGTCATTGTTTTTTTTAATTGATGCATAATATTCCACGCTTGATCTTAGCCAAAAGGCCGAGAAGCAATGCATACTATTCCATTGTATGATTATACGAGAGCTTGTTTATCCAGTCCTCTATTGATGGAGTTTTGGTTGTTTCCTGTTATTATGGAAATTGCTACAGTAAACATAGGTGTGCCTATGTCTTTTCATGTTGTCTTCTGTATTTCTTTAGGGTTTACCCTGCTTTTAAAGAAATGGATGGAAACTTATTCAATGTGATATGCAAATCAAGGTCACATGCTGATTACTGAGCCAAAGATGTTCCAAAGAAGGCAGAGCACCCAATGACCCTTAGCTCATGTTAATTAGCACTGCAGTAGAAGCCGCAGGGCCAGTGCAGTGCTTCTGCTCAGATATGCAGCTAACTTTTTCACCCGGTTTCATTTTTTTATTGCATATCATAATCTGAAATTATTCTCAGAAGTTATTTGTTTATTATGTGTAGTCTCTCTGCTTATCTTGGATATTAATCCCATGAGGGCAGGGCTCTTGGCCGCCATGTTTGCTATTATGTCCCTAACTCCTAGAAGAGAGCTTGGCACATAGAAGATGTTCAGTAAGTTTTTGCTGAGTCCATGAATGAAGGCACAAATCCAGCTTTTCTCAAAAATGGAGGGGAGAGAACTGGTTACAAAAGGAGATCCCATAGACATACAATGCACTTGCTATTCCAGATGTCTCTTCCCTGGATCTGCTTAGACTTCCAGAAGGTCACACATTTGGATGGTGGTAATTGTTATTAGTGGTTTCAGCCCTAGCTGCACTTCATAGTCCCAGGGGACCTAGTCCCATCTTAGAGACTGTGATGTGCAGCCAGAGTTGAGAAGCATCAGTTTGGCTAATTACCTTCATCGGGCTGTTATTTAGTGTAATGCATTTGACTTTTACTTAATATTGCAAATAAAGGTCATATGAAATTTGCTGGGGCAAGACGTTGTAGCTGACTGGGCTGTTGGGGAATCAGATTATAGATTAAACAGCAATAGATACTACCTGTAGACTAATGGAAACAACAACAAAACACCAGGCAAGGGTTGGGACAAGCTTTGGTTCTATCCCAAATGTGTTGTTGTTATTGTTGTGATGCAGGGCAAGTGTAACCTTAGCATCTTGATACCCCCGTGTCAGGACCTATCTCCAAGGGGTGTTGGGGGAATCCAAAGAGATAAGCCCCGGGCGGCACGGTCAGAAACCACAGAATGTGTGACAGTGTTCTCTGTCTGTCTGCCTGTTAGGAGGGAGCATCACAACTTTGAGATCTAGAAAGGAGCGGATCGTGAAAGGAGAGGACAAACGTCCTCTGAGAGGCAAGAGGACAGGCTCTCCTTCTGGAGGTGCCAACAGCCGAGCATTGAGCATCGTCCCTGCTTGTTTTGATCTTTCTCCTTGTTTCTATACCATATCATCGTTGGACTAGCTCATAATAAGTGACATTTCAAATAAACTATGTGAATCACTGATTTTACGATCCATTGCAAAGATACCCTCTCTAATTCCTCAACTGAATTCCAGTGGTATGGGATGATGCCACCTTAACATGATTCACCTGTGTGACTACTTCAAGTCAGGTTTGACCATCTCCTGGGAAATCAACCCCCAGATATTGTGTCCTCCCGCAGGGGGCATAAAGATGCATTGATATGAGAAATTCCCAAACATACAGAAAAGTAGAGGGGCTATGAGAACGACTCTGAACTCAACCCAGGTTAAGAGGGTGCTATCTTTCCCCCTTCCCCCTTGAATCATTTTAAAGCAAGTTAAATTATTGATAGCATTTCTCTCTAAATAATTCAAAATGCAGTTATCAAACAATAGGCACATTTTTCTACATAGCATTAGCACACTTAAAGAAATGTTGTTTTTTCTAATATCACCTAATAGTCATACCAAATCCAGATTACCGTATGTACCCCAAAGATCTTTTGCAGCTACTTTGTTGAGGCTTTGAAAAGTTCATGGGAAAAATTCGAGTGTCTTTTCATTCCATTCCTCCATGAACTTATTGAAGTCCCCTCATATCTTTGGGATGGAATGCAGATTCTCAGTAAAGGATTAAACTAGAATGAAC
>NW_022103899.1:2629510-2631802 GCF_000313985.2 Echinops telfairi | reverse complement strand
AGAGAGATCTTTTTCTTGTTTCTAGACATCCTGAAGGATTTACATATTATCTAGAAAATGAACACTCAAGATTGAGTTCTGTGTACTGGAAAGAGGAAAGGGAAGAATTCAAATAGGTCTCTGCTTTGATCTCATTTTTCCTTTAGGTCTTCCATATAACTTCATAGGGCTTCAAATTTTACTATTTCAATAGATTAAAAAAAACTTTTTGCTAGTCATCTTTGAAAAATGTTTATAACTAAGTTTACTGCCTTTTTTCAATACAGAGCTCATGGTACCCCAAACTGTGTTATGAAATGATCCCAAATAATTAGCACTGAAGATTGTCATTTCAACAAATCTAAGTGATATCTTGTTTATTCTACTAAGTTATTAAGGTCAGGACTTTAGCAGACTTGAGATCTACTGAGAAAGTGAGTCAACTCCAAAACATATAAGCTTTCTTTTCCCCCCTCTCATTTAATGTTGAGGACAGAAGAATTTGCCCTACACTGTCCCATATCACCCCCTTGCTTCACCCAAGGGTGGGTAGATGGTTAACCTGACTCAGGAAATTTACTACCAATAAAAACTAACAAGAATATCTGCATTGAAATGGTTGTCCTGTGATATCACTTCTTAAATATAATAAATGGAACAGATAAGATGCATAGCTTATGCATACTCTTTGCATAGAGCTGAACGAGAAATTTACCATTCGGTATAAGATATTTACATCCGCTCATCAAAATATGACTCCCTTTGCAGTCTTCTAACACCATGCCTGTAATATACATTATTATGGTAATTTAAAAATGGAACATAGAGTAGAAAAAGAACATGATAAATGCATATCATCTTACTCTTTATAGCTCTAGTAAATTTTATACCTTAGGCTAGACTGAATACATTTCGAGTTCCTCATGCAACAATCATTTTGGAAATGCGTCAGTCAACAGGCTTCTTTTACTCATTATTATTTAGCCTAAAGATTCAAGGAATCTGCTTTTATTCTGTTATCAATTTATTCCCAAGAAATGCCACCGCCTTTACCTACTTGAGTGAGCATTTCCTTTCTCCCATTTACAACGATTGTAAAACTAGGCCCCTTTCCACCCTCATTTCATCAACTCTTTCCGAGGCCCTCACATTTCTCTCTCTCCTTTTCCCCCCTCCTTGGGATGTGTTCATCTATCTGCAAATTAGCATAACAGATATTTCCGTGGCAGCAGCCGAAGCTTGGAAAGAAAGTATTTTTTCTCCCGTCTCTAATCAAAGGATCAAGGGTATCATTCGGAGATCTTAAAAAAAATTAAAAAAAATTTTTTTTTTTCTAAGCATTAAATCCTTGACTTCAAATCGCAGAAAAAATAACTCCGAAGTCATTTGTTGAATTACACAAAGGGCAGGTGGTTTTGACCTCGGCTGGAACACTGGCTGCAGCCGGCCCGTCCAGGCAGTATCCGCCTCGGCAAAGGTGAAATGATTTAGAGGCCTAGAGAAACTTAATTTTTCTTGATCACCATGTGCAACCCGGAATTTTAATGGCAGGCATAATTAATTCTTCTGATGTTAATCATCAGGGCTGGGCTCCACAATTATCAGCCTGGTGCAGCTGGGGCATGGTGCAGACATGAAAAATTAGGAAAATGAATCAGTAATAGGGTGGCAGATTTAATCTGCATCATGAAAACAAAGTTAAAAAGAGGAAGATCGAGAGAATTTCCGCCGAAGCTTTTGTGCCAATGCACAGTGACAGAACTGAAAAATGTTGCCGATGTCCAAAGTGATTGGTAATTACCAAGCCATTGAATTTTTTATTGTCAATTTATCATTGCGCCAGAGGTTAAATTTAACATCTTCTTCTAAAGCCATCACTCTAAGGAGGCGCACAGCGCATCACGTGGCTCAGAGTCAGAGAAAGGTTAATCAGGTCCTCCTTTCGTTGGCGGGTGTCTCCAAGCCCTTCTCCCTCCTGGGCTGTGCCGGCCATCGCTGAGGACCCGCCACCAGAGACCTCTGCTCCTCATCACCCGTGACTTTCCGACGTGTATCAGATTGTGCTACACGCACGTCTTCCCCTTTCTATTGGCATTTACTAAGAATGCTAGTGCAAGAAAAGAAGTATTCCTCCAGCAAGAAAAACCCCATCGTTGCAAGCCTGGGGACTACTTCATGAAGGTGCAAGGATTTCTCTCTCTCATGCTATTTTGTCATGAGCATTGGAAGAAATGATATGACCTTAACACAAAATTAAAACCCTACGACAATTGCATCGGGTCCATTTTCATTCACATCTCCATCCCCCCCCCC
>NW_022103899.1:2587766-2628543 GCF_000313985.2 Echinops telfairi | reverse complement strand
GTCCCCACACAGAGCTTCCTCTCCCCCGTTTGGAATTTAAATAGGGGACCAGAAAATATGCAGCAAATAAGGAATAGAGTATAATTTATTGAAAAAGAGTCTGCCTTCTTCTCCTACATTAGTAACCTGTCCTTTTAGGAAGAAGAGAAGGGAAGCGGAATGAAGGAATGTAATTTTTCTAACAGCATTTGGCTGCCTTTCTTTGATCATGTTTTATGGCTAGAGGATAAATTACCATGTGAAGGTTTCTGTTTAAAACCTGAAGATGTTTCGTGTGATTTGAATCCTGCCATATTTTGCATAGCTGCCTTTTGCCTGAGCAAGTTTAATGCACGGATCAGCAGTTCAGAGCCTAACGTATCGGAGCCAGGCCTTTTGTGCCATTGGAATCGCCCACTATTTTAATTGGATCCTTTCCCAAACTGCAACTAATTAAGAATCAATTCAGGACCACTAGCAAGTGGGACAAGCTGGCCAGTGCTGCATATTTCAAAAGAGTTGATTTTAATGAGAGGAGTTACCAGAGGAGGTGGGGAGAAAGAAGCGGATTAAAGATAGTGTAGGGACCTTCTTCTGAAAGATGCTGAACTGGTAGTCCTCTATCATTGATTTGCTTACTGTTCTTAAAGAAACTTTAAAAACACGAATGCAGGTATTTAGAGGTACATTAGAGGTGCAATAACGATTTATTAATGTTACAAATTGTTGGCTTCTGGTGTGGAGTGCTCCTTTTATTGGCGAAACATATGCCGCCTGCTTTCAGACACGTTAACCTCAGCACTGCCAAGCCATTTTCTCCTCCCTGGGCTTTGGACTGGTGCACATCTGCTTGTCCAGACTGTATTGGCTGCAGATGGTGCGTTTTAATTTGTGAAAGGGTTAGCAGTGCCATATTTTTGACAGCTGTTCTTGAGTTCCTTTACCACAAAGAGAAACTTCGCTACAACTTGCACTTTAGGGAGACACTGGAAGCTCACACCCTCATTCATAGCTTCTCCTCTTTCCTGGAGCTCAGCCTCCAAACCTCTTTTGTTATTAGGGTTTGTGCGCAGGCTGATGTGGCTCTCCAGGGGGAAAAGGTGGAAAGTTAGCCTGCAGTTAACCTACTTTGAACATTGTATTATGGATATCTGTGTAGTTTCAGTGGACAGCTGAATATTTAATCATTAGGAAGGATAGGCAATAAATCAAATGTCTGAACTTGGATGCATTAGCTGATATTCTTGATTTCAAACTTAACCTTCTGCCTGGACTTCTGTCATGAGAAATTACCTGAACTAAGTTTCTTCATTTGAAGCAATCATAACCCAACCACAAAACTTTTATGATTATAAGATAATAGCAATAAGAAAGAGATTGTTGGCTTCTAGCAGTGGACACGGACAGTAAGAATACATTACTCTGCAGGAAAATAGTTTTACTAAGTTTAATTTGATTACATGTTTGAGATGCTATGGAGTCAAGTAGATTGAAAAGGTAATTACAAGGATTGAAGACTTGAGGGAATTGAAGGTTTTTTTAAGATGTGGAAGCATGCGTTTATTGGGCGGTTTTTCCTTTAATTAAGGACCCCTGGTGGCACTGTGGTTAAAGTGACCATCTCCTAACCCAAAAGTCTGCGGATGGAGGCCACCTGTGGCTCTGCGGGAGAAACATGCGACAGTTCGCCCTTACGATGGGCAGTCCTGCCCTGTTCTATAGGATGACTAGCTGTCTGAATTGACTCCGTGGTAGCAGCCTTCTTTCTTTTCCCATTCTATCTTTTCCTCATCATTGCCATCTTTTTAAACAAACAAACAAAAAATGTTCCCTCTGGTTACAAATGTTCTCAAAACAATAGAGTAGTGAGAAGCTGTGTGCTATTACTAATTGGGCTTCCAATACGGAAAACACAGTCTCCCCTCTGCACTGCCACTTACCCAGCCACGTGAGCCAAAGGTCAATGCCATCCTTGATTTCTCCTTTGCACTCCGCCCCCCCACAAATAATCAATCACCAGCACTTGTCAATTTTACCTTCTTCATCCCTCAAATCTGTCACCCTCTGTACACCCCCTTTGCTTATTAGTTTGGACCTTCCTGATTTCTTGACAGGATTCTGGCAGCAATGGCTTCTTTGAGCTCTCTGATTCCTTTCTTGCCACCTTCCATGCCTCCCTCAGCATCTTGGGTTTCTGGATGCTATCTCATTCATCATACTATAGCATAATTATTATTTTAAAATCTTTATTGTGCATTGGGTGAAGGTTTATAGAGCAGATCATTAGTTTTATATTCAACAGTTCATACACATTTCCCTTCATTTTATGGTGTAATTACTGTCTTATTAATCTTTCTCCCGGATAGAGTCTAAGCCAGGTGTGTACAGGAACTAGTACTTTCACCTATGTATGTTTCCCCAGCCCTAGCACAATGCTTACAATAGGAGCTCAATGAAACATTTGCTTAACGAGTTGCCATCTACACTATTAGGAATCACTAAATATGTCTTTATGAATGTTATAGATTCCCTAAGCGATGCAACTACTTAATGAAACCCTCACCTACTCACCGAATGGTTACCACTTCCTACCCACCCTGAGGTGCCTCTGGGAAAACCAACAGACCAAACTCCCTGCCATCGAGTCAGTGCTGACTCACGGTGACTACTGCACATGGGCTTGTACCAAGGTTGGACTGGTTTTACCAAGAGCATTGGCAAGCAAGCATCAAAATGATGATGGGATATCTACCAAACGCCGTGAAGGACACGGAGATAGCTACCAACTCAAAAACCATTTTGTTGGATTCTGTCCAGTGGAACCCAGGCCCAGGGTTTCTCTAATCTCTTGATCTGCTCTGATCATTGTGGTGACTCTGATGATCAAGGCTTTTACGAATTTGCATACACAGTTTGTTTTGTTAGTGTCATAGTCAAGCTTCTGGGAGAAGGAGGGAAACTCTCCTGATTGATCTGAAAGCCGAACCCTGATTGGTATGGGGATGTAGACAAATAGACGGCTATCCAACCACAGTGCGGTTATTTTGCCTGTGCAATATAATTCACCTCTTTCTGAGACTGCGTTACTGACAAAGGCAAAAAGAATCCACTTTTTAATGGAAAGCTGTATTATAAATAGACAACTTTCTAACTTGGCCAGGATTAATTGCACTATTAATTTCTATTACTATTCAGACGCTCGCATTTGTTGCAGCAATATATTTTCATGAAAAAGATGAGAAATTCCAAGCATTTTGTTGTCCTTTGAAAGAAGTGGCTGTGGAACGGGCTTTACTGGGGTGTAAATGGATGTACCTTAAGAAAAAATAATGGTTGTACAGTCTATCAATAGCAATTTAGTGATTTAAAGCACAAGTGTTAGGATCACTCCAAGTACTCTGGCTGCTATTCAATTAGAGTAGGTTTTATCTTGTTCCTTTAATGGATTGTTTCTTGACTTAAGTACATTTGGTTTTGATATTTTTTAGTCTACTATGACACAGGAGCCCTGGTGGCCTAGTGGTTATGAATTGGGTTGCTAACTGCAAGGTCAGCAGTTCGAAAACACCAGCCAGCTCTTCCAGAGAAAGATGAGGTTTGCCACTCCCATAAAGAGTTGCAGCCTTCGAAATCCACAGGGGCAGAAAGCCTAGAGGGTGGTATGGGTTGACATTGATTGAAGGACAGTAAGTTGGTTGTTTTTGTTTTTCATGGTACATGGCATTTTTTAACATATAGAGAAAAGATAGAACTAAAATTTAAAGAAGACAAAGAGCCCAAACTGAAATATGACTGATGTTTGATAGTACCCCAGAGATGCTTGCTATCAGGGTTTTGGAGGGAGGGGAGAAATGAGGAGCTGATACCAAGGGCTCAAGTAGAAAGAACATGTTTTGAGAATGATGATGGCAAAACTGTACAGATGTACTTGACACAATGGATGGATGGATGGATTGTGATAAGAGTTGTACGAGTCCCCAATAAAATGATTTTAAAAAGGAAAAAAATTTAAGATGCTTGTTATCATTTTATCAATCTTTCCAAAAAGACAGTACTCTCTGTAGAGCAATAACAACATGCTAAATACAGTCCTGGGACCTCTTCCTTCCGAAGACCTCATCACTTTACTGTGGTCACTAAGAAAGCAAAAATGCCATCTTGAAAAAACCTTGAAATCAGAATTACAATAGAGATTAGAGTAGACCAAGAATTTGAAAAATCAAAGTTGTAATAGAGAGGTCAAGCTATTTAAAGTGGGATTTACAGGAAACCCAGGTGGTCACACTCTTTCTTCTCAGAGAAAGTTCAACCAAACTCTTGCCCAGAATCTATAAGAAAATTCATCAACACTGACAAGCTTTTGGTATTATTACCAAGGTTTACCTGGTACAAATCAATCCAGATTTAAAAATCTGTCTGGGCTTATCCCAAGTTCCATAAGTCAGGAGTTTACTCTCTGTATAAAGCCTCTCATATGTACGAGCCCCCAATAACATGATTTTTTTAAAGCCTCATAAAAATTTTCAAGCAATACAAACAGAAGTATACATTACTCATGTCATACTTTACATGGGAGATGCCCTGAATTATACGCATTAAATATAGATGTATTGATTCAATTCCTTTGGGAAAAAATAGCTCCTTTAGTGGACAATAAGGTCTAATGTGGCTGTCTTCCTACAAGTTCTCCGACATGGCCAAGTAGCTCCTAACTCAGAGAAGTCCATCTTACCTAATAGTCTCTTTGGCTGGTGTTTGATGATGCCCCTAAGATGCTGAAGGACTTCTTTCTGGCCTTCCTCTTCTGAAAACATTTGCTACGTGCCCGATATTATTGTTAATATTATTGTTAAAGTATTGTGGCGCCGGACATTTTCTAGGTGGAATCGACAAGGACTAAAGCGAAGATTGCTGCCCTCGTGGAGCTTGCGTTCCAGTAGAGGAGATGAAACAAGCAATGCACAAAAAGTGGAGACTTGGGAGAGTTATTCACGAAGCTTATCCCAGATCTAGTTCTCTACCTCTCTCAAGTGATCCTGTAGGTCAATGATGATTCCATCGACTGACTGTGAATCGTCAATCTTTTCCTACTGAAACTACCTAGAGTAGATTCTGTTCTTGGCTACTGACCTCAATCAGTACAGGTAGCTAACCTGCTTGGGGAAATCTCCACTTAGCCTCTCTTTCAAAATTATGAGTGGAGTAAATCAGTAAGAGTCTTCTGTTAAAGCAGATGCCTCCTTTAAGGGGTGGGTGGGGGGCGATGAATGGACAGTGAGAGACTCCTGAACTTGCCTGTAAGGCTAGAGATCCAGATTTGACCTGCTGTTGCAGATCACTGACTGCGACTGCAGCTGTCCAGGGAACACTTCACATCATTAGTTCCACAGGTAACATCCTCAGTGGGTGTGTCTGATTGTCCAAACCTAGGTGTCAGCCCACAGCTTTCAAGATAGATGAAAAGGTATCCAGCATTTGTTCAATAGACTCACCGCATTGGGGAGTGGAGTGCCAAATTTCATAACGACAAATTTCTCACACTCAGCACAAGGCTCCAGAGTTCCCTATCATTGTTGTTAGTACAGCGTTGGTACCACCGTCTATTTGGACTCATGGTGACCCCCGTGGGATAGAGGGGCACGTCCACACAGCGTTTGCTTGGCCCCAATCTTCATGGAAGAAGATGGCCTGGTCTGTCTCCCTCAGAGCCACTGGGTGGGTTTGATCTGCCAACCTTTGGGCTAGCTTGACCATGTACAGCACAAAGCTTCCTTTTCTCTCCTCCGAAAGGGCAAACACCTTTGACAAAGAATTTTACTTTTTTCCCCCCCTTCTCAAACGGGCTCTCATTTTCTACTAAGTAGCACCTGTATCCTACAATAAACCATCACACACATGGCATGTCCTCTTGAAGTCCGGACATTTACCCAAACATACAAAAGGAAAGGTAGGGTAATCACCGTGCTCAAGACGTGGCCAACGAACCCCACTATAAAGTCCAGGCCATCAGGCGGGGGGCGATGTGTTCCCATCAGCACAGCGACACTCGGGTCCTCGGGATAGTGCTTCAGAACACCTGGGATAACACGAAGCGCACACAGAAAGCAAGCATCAAAGAGAAGGTTGAAGGTTGAAGGTAATGAGAGTCTTTGTACCTGGATGTTTCTCAAGTGGTCCGCTTGCTATGGAATTCCGCAGTCAGCTACACCAGCCTCTACAATACGAGAAGCCTCAGAGCTCCCGTTCTTGGCAAACAACCTCCCTCCGCCCTCACTCAGGGTTGAACTAGGTTCCCCTCCCTGTTCCCCCAAGCAGGTTGTTCTCGCCGGTACCATCGCACTCAGCCCTTGCATCTGCTTCCTTCGCTTGTCGGTCAACTCTTCTAGATTCCAAGCACTTTGGAAAAGGGAGACGATGTATCTCTGGAACCAGTCACTTGGTCCCTAGTAGGAAATACATATTTGTTAAATAAAAGAATGAAATAAAACTTCACTTAGGTGTCTCCATTAGACATAAACTAAAAATAATAGGTGCATCTGTATTACTTAGCAACCTCAGAATATTACTCACAATGACTAATGACTCTTGGCTTGAATTATTTTCAAGAGACAGAATGATCACACATTCTGGGAGTGGGGGAGTCTTTAGAAACATCAAAGCTTTAGAGGGCTTCAGAGGCGTCCTCCTCTCCATCCTGTCGCCACATTCCTTAGCCCTTGCTCAGTTTGCGTTCCTTCCGGAGCCCCGCCCCCCACCACCATCACACAAGCCCACTCCTCACCATCATCCTACTTCCTATTCTACCCATACAGGCAAAGGAGTTGAATCTAAGGACCCAAATATCCAACAACCCTGGGCTGAAAATTAATTTTTTTAAACAACATTTCCCACCACACTTTATGCCTAGGCTGAAGCTACTTTGGACTTGCCATGAAATATCTGGCCTCCCAAGCACTCTTCTGGCTAGCTGGGTGGCATTTATCACCTTGCACTCACGAGCTTTTGCTAGTTAGCACACCACCCAAACTAAGCAACTTTGAACCATAGCCATGCATTAATTCTCCCAAGTCCTTGGGTCCGAAGCATGCTGCTGCTGATCTGGGTCAGGGCCTGGTGTCTTTGGTTGGCCTGGCTCATGCCAACTGGGTACTGGATGGTCTAGGATGGCTTAGCTCATAGGCCAGGAGGACGATTCACAGTCCACAGGTGGCAATGAGGAGGACTGAGCAGGCTTGCCCACGCTTGTTCACACAATGGCTGGATACGCGTGCAACAAAAGAGGGCAAGTCCCAGAGTGCGGGCACTTGGCACATCCGGAACTGCCTCTGCTTTGCCGTCAGATCACTAGCCAAAGCAGGACCCAGGACCGAGCTCGGGGTCAGGGTTCGAGCAGACATGCCGGGGAAATGAGAATAAGGAAAACCTGAACAAATCGGAGCCTGTTTCGAGTTGCAGAGCTCAGCCCCTCCTCTCTCTTTCCCTTGGCCTCGGACCAGTGGCCTCGGGATTCGAAAGCTCAGCCGTGGCCAAGATCAAGGCCCGAGACCTTTGGGGCAAGGAGAAGGAAGAGGTGCCGACCCAGCTGGACAGACTGAAGGTGGAGTTGTTGTCGCAGCTTTGTGTTGCCAAAGTGACAGGTGGCGCAACACCCAAGCTCTCCATCATCGCAGTTGTCCGAAAATCCATTGCTTGCGTACTCATAGTGCTACTTACTGTACATGAGCTGTTTAATGTGTGATTACGTATTTGACTGATATCAGACTTTAAATGCACCAGGACAGATTATTCTTAAAGGCCCAGTTGGCAACACTCAGAAGCACCGCTGCCTATGATGAAACCGCTGGGGATTCTGCAAAAAGAATCCTTTCCTGAAGGGAAATACATCCTTTTTCTGCAGCAGGAAGAACCACATCTGGTTAGAAGCTGCCTTTTTTCACATATTTGGTTTCATTAACTATCTAATGAATAATTTAGAGGCTTTAAGAAACGAAACTTTATTTCTATGTAACAAATTAAGTTCCATCTCTGAACTTGATCCTGTTTGGTGGAGAAAATGCATTCTTTGTAATTCTGGAATAAACTCCATCAACTCATGATGCTTTCTCAGCTAATTTAAGGTTTTTTCCCTTCCCTTAAGTCTTGGAGCAAAATTTCTGGTGCCTTGGCATCCGGGAAGCCAGGGCCTTTGTTGGGTGAATGGTATCAGCCCATCCTGGCAGCATCTCTACTCTCCTGGGCCGGCATGATCTCCAAGCGGTTTCACTGTTATGACCTTTCTTTCGGGCTACGAAAACCTTTCTGGTCTGCCATTCCTCAGTATCATCCCCCAGCTGTTCTGATCTGCATAGAAGACAGCCACCTGGTGAATCTGCACAGAGCCTCTTTGGGCACCACATGTAAGGATTTCCACCAACGTCTTCTGCTTACATGGGGACGTGGTCAAACTCTAGGCCGTGTTGCTTTCCTGGGGTCCATTTGGCAGTGGGGCACTGGCCTTCTCTGCTGTTATTTTCTCAGTCTGAGGAACACTCCTCCCCCCACCCACCCAACCACACCCCTTTAACTTCTAGAACCAGCCCAGGGATGTGGACTCAGGTCAGGATTAAGACTCCTCTTCAGGGATGCACTGCAGAGCCTCAAGTATTTGGCTTGCCACGAGCTTCTCTTCTTTCTTCAGGGGAGGAAAAGCGGGTACTCTTTTTCTCTCAAAGACCTTCCAGTTCTGCTCTCTTTTGAACCTCGACCCTGGCTTTTACAATTTTGTTTCTTTCACTTTCTAGTTTCCTAAGGTGATGGTTACCACATGGGGTAGAGGAAAGAGGAGAGGGTCGAGGGCGAAAAGAGTTTCAAAGAGCCCGTCTGTTCTCGGAATGTTATCCTGCTACATTTGATAACTTCAGTTCCACCAAACCCAATGACTACTTCCTTATCTCGAATGGAGCTTTCTCCCATTCTTTCTCTGTCTGTGCTTTATGAGGTCTGAATTCCTGAAGGTCTGAAATTCTGTCTGTTTTCGGACACTCCCCAAGCTATGTATTGCGACTCATGATTAAAGATTTCCTTTCAAAATAATCTAATACTCTAAACTAATCTTTCATTTCCCTTTGTCTCAAGTCCAGTCACCGTTCCTGGAGCAAAAGACTGCTGCTATAAGTTAGAGTTGATGGAGATAGTAATTTAATGAATACCATTCCCTCATTACCATAGTTCTATGGCAGAATCACGTCTTTCCTGGGTATGGTTCCAGAAAAAGAGAGATGAGGTGGGGGTCATAATCCTCACTCTCAGAAATGATATACAGCATATGGAACACCTGGTGGGCCCAGAGCTCCACCTTCATCGCCTCCACTCATCTACGATGTCTAGTGTACCCCAAGAAGGCAAATGCTAGTCTCCATGATGATGATAAGAGAATTTAGAGCAAGTGAAAGCTCTCCCCCCAATTTGCTGGACACTCTAAAGGCCGGTACAAATCAAGGCCCTCCTCCCCGCCACACGGCTATAGCTCACTACCCTGCATCACCAACTGATGCAACTTCTGTTGCCGGACACACTCTGGGGGGCAGTGGTGGTTCGGTGTTAGACTCTCGCATCCCATGCATGAGAACGGGATCTCATGTCTGGCCCATGCCACCACGCATCTGTCAGTTGAGGCTTGTGCGTTGCTGTGATGCTGACAACTTCCAGCGGAGCTTCTGGGGAAGAGGAGCTAAGAAGAAGGAGCTAGTGACCACTTCCTACAAAGCACTCAGTGACAGCCCTGTGGCTCACACAGTTAGCAATTCCGTACCTAACCCGCTGGCTGTGCCAGCAGGGCTCCTAAATCCCTCATGACATGGTTCTAAAATCCAGGATTTTATTTTAATGAGCTATCTCAGACCATAATAAAACAAACAAGTAGTTACTGATATGTACCTGGACCTTCATCGCCTTTATATCAAGGAATCCAACTGTGAATTGACCAAATTCTATCAATGATTGACATTTCGGAAATGAAGTTCGTTCTTTTAATAAGAACAAGCTGTAGCATAAGCTAAGTCATTCCAAGATCAACGGCAGAGTGGGTTTATGTCTGTGAGGCGGAGCAGTTGGATGCAATAGAAAAGTTGGTCACCTGACCCCCGTGGTTCCTATCCGCAGCAGTTTGAAACCACCAGCCCCTCTGAGGGGAAGATGTGGTTGAAGACCTTGAGTAGGGACTTAGAACTGAGTGATCTAGAGTTGAACCCTGCAGCCAGCATATTTAAAGCATAACGCACAGTGTTGGGCACAGTGTAAATGTTGCTAAGCGTGGTTCTATCTCAGCGATGACCATCCTGGAACATTCAGGGTTGCTGCTTAGATAACGCTGAGCCTGTTAATATTTTATTAGTACTGCAACCTTAAATTATGGGGTAATTTAAGACGGGAAAATGTGATTTTTTTCTGCAGAGGCATGAGAGTTACAAATCTAGAGTAAAAAAAAAATTTTTTTTGAATCCCTTCAATAACTGTCTCTTGTGTGGGTCATGTAATGACCAGTGGAAAAATGAATAAAAATTCAAACTCAAGAAATTACATTTTTATTGAATTTCCTTGCTTATTTTATAAGGGAATAAGGTTTTGAATTTTGGAACACTTTTTTTAACCACTTTATTTTGCAAGTACTAAGACATGACATAGTATGCATGTTAATGCATTCATTTATGTCCAGTTTCAACAAAACTGGGTGGGAATTAGTACCCCATAATTCATGCTCCAGGGTGTCTTATTACAATTATAAAATTTTATTATAAAATGTTTTTTTAATATTTATATTGTTAATTAAGTGACAATGAATTCTCATAAATTCTGAAGAGAGAATTATGGCCCAATAGTCCTTGCTCAGACTTCCTGTTAGCCAATCAGAATATTTGGTTTTCCTCTGAACATACTCACATGTGCGATAGGAGGGCTTGTTGATAATTGCTCATTCCTTTCAATCTCTCTGTAATCTCAAGAAGCAATCTCTCAACAGTTCATCTGCATAGAGTTTATGAGAAGGTGATCATTTTCTTGGGAGTAGTTTTAGAGCACTTGGTGATTATTTTTAAGGAAACTTCTTTGGAACTTTTGTTTCTAAGGGGATTTTTATGCCAGGGAAAGAAATCAACTCAATGGCAGGGAGTTTTGGTTTTGTTTTTTCATAAAAACGAGTCTTGATAACACCGGTCTTTACTGTACTTAACTGCTTCTCCATGGTTACAGTTGTGGTCCCTCAAGCTGTTATGACTGGGCATTAAATGATGACGTAATAGCCACCTACGCAGTGAAGGAAAGGTAGTTAGGTGTTATCTAATCAGTTGTAACTTGTAGCAACGCTGGGAACAACAGAAGGAAACCCTGCCTGGTTATACACAATTGTTGCGAAAGTTATGCTCATTGTTATAGCCTCTGTGTCAGTTCACTTTCTTTAGGGTCTGAGGTTGTCACCTAATCTGGTGTCAATTGAAGGATTAAGAGTGTAGGGGTAGAGTTTAGGCTGTCAGTCTGGAGATAGCCAAGGAGACCTCTGTGTGGGCTTGGCCTTCTCCTGAGAATTCTGGGAAATCTGGTGCTTCCTCCTTGGAGGCGGAAGATACCTCTCTCTCTCTGTTACTCCCTGGGAGACATTGCAGAAGACAAGCCACGTGGATGCAACCAGACCTTGGAAGCTGGAGAAACCACAGAGAGACCCTTGCCAGCATTGAGATGTTTCCAATGACACTGGATCCAAAGACTTTCTACCCACTGGCCTGTGATCTTTGCATTCGGCGTCATTCATGTGTTTCGTGATTCTGAAGAGGACTTTATAGATTGATATCAGAAATATGGGCTAATATCAGACTTATGGACTTGATCTGGTTTAGGCTGGGATGTTTTCTCCATGTTCAATTGCTCTTGTATATAAGTCGCTTTCTCATACACATATGTGTGCCCATGGATTTGTTTCTCTAGTCCACCCAGACTAACACAGGGTCTTCTTCTTTTCCATAACCCTCTACTTTACCAAATATGATGCCCTTTTCCAAGGGTTAGTCTCTTCATATAGCATGTCCAAAATACACCAGGTGAAGTCTTATCATCCTTGCTTCTAAGGAGCATAGTATTTCTTCCAACACAGTTTATTCTTCAATCAGTCCACGATACTCCAAGCATTCCTTGCCAACACTGTAATTCAAATGTATGAATTCTACTTTGATGCTCCTTAGCACGGTCCAGGTGATTGAAATGCCATCGTTTGGTTCAGATGCACTGAAGTTCTCAAAGTGGCATATTCACTTTTGAACATTTTAGAGAGGAGTTGCCCAATGTAATACAGTGTTTGATTTCTTTTTTTTTTTTAAACATTTTATTAGGGGCTCATACCACTGTTATCACAATCCATACACACATCGATTGTGTAAAACGCATTTGTACATCATTCTCAAAACATTTTCTCTCCACTTAAACCCCTGACATTAGGTCCTCATTTTTCCCCTCCCTCCCCGCTCCCCCCTCCCTCATGAGCCCTTGATAGTTTATAAATTGGTATTTTGTCATATCTTGCCCTGTCCGACGTCTCCCTTCACCCACTTTTCGGTTGTCTGTCCCCCAGGGAGGAGGTCACATATAGTTCCTTGTAATCGGTTCCCTCTTTCCTACCCATTCTCCCTTTACCCTCCCTGCTTCACAGTGTTTGATTTCTTGACTGCGCTCCCATGGGCATTGCCTTTGGATCCAAGTTAAATGATACTTTGACTCCTTCAATTTTTTCTCCATTTACCATCATATTTTAGCTGAAATTTTGTTTTCTTTATGCCATGGTGGAATCCATACTAAAGATGATAGTCTTTGATGTTTATCAGTAAGTGTTCCAATTCACTTTCATCAAATAATGTTGGGGTATGCATTTCTCAAAGATAGTTAATGAATCTTCCTCCAATCTTGACTACCTATCCTTTTTCATAGTCTGTCCTCGCAGATTCTTTTCTCAGCACCATATTGCATGTAATCATGGTGAAAGGATATAATCTTAATGTACACTTTTCCTGACTTTAAACCATAAGTTATATCCCTGCTCTTTTCAAATGACTGCCTATCTATCTATCTATCTATCTATCTATCTATCTATCTATCTATCTATCTATCTATCTATCAATCAATCATCTATCTATCTATCTATCATCTACCTAACCTTATATATATAAATATAAGGTTAGGTAGCAAGGCAACTCAACTCAACTAAACCCAACTCAACCCAATTCTCATTTCAGTGGCATTGATTAGGTCCTTTGAGTTGTGCAAACATTCTCACCTTTCTTTCTTTTGAATTCTTTTATTGTGAATTTGGTCAAAGTTTATGGAGCAGATGAGTTTCCCATACAGCAATTTATGCACATTTTGTTTCATGCCATTGATTACAATCTCTGCAATGATACATTTCTTATTCTATTTACTTCCTGTGTTTTCTCTTTCCATTTCTCCTTTCCTAACCCTTCTGAACTTTATCTTTGAGTAAATGCTGTTTTTTTTCATCTCAAATGACTGATTATTCTAGGGTGTGTGTATTTCCAGTGTAATTGTATCTCTTATAGAGCCTTCTACCCTGTTTCCCCCCAAATAAGACAGTGTCTTATATTAATTTTTGCTCCCAAAGATGCACTAGGTCTTATTTTCAGGAGATGTCTTATTTTTCCATGAAGAAGAATACAGTACACATTTATTGTTTTATTAAAAGAGACCTCACACTTCCTGTCTGCTCCAGCTGCGCTGTGGCCAACAGTGAGCTGTGCGGTGGTGCCTGCTGCTATGGTCCAGAGTCCAGAGTTACAGTAGCTTCGGCGGGCCTTATTTTTGGGGGGGATGCCTTATATTTCAGCAAGTGGCAAAACTGTAACTGGTCTTATTTTCGGGGGATATCTTACTTTCGGGGAAACAGGGTAATATATGGCTCACTGTTGCACCATGCCGAAAGGGTGACTACAGGACCATAATTCCATGTGTTTCACCAGTCTCTTTCTATCTAACTCACAAACTTGTTTGTCTATTAAAATGATTTTTGGTTTTGTTCCACATTTTTCTTTTACTCTGTACAGGACTAGGAACATAGTGGGTTACACATTGGGCTGCCAACCACAAGGCCAGTAATTCCAATCTACCAGCTTTCTGTGTCCGCAAAGATTTACTGTGTCAGCAACCCAAAGGGAGGTTCTACTCGCTCCTTATGGAGTTGTGTCTTGAAGGGTCGCTTTGAGTAAGAATCACGTCAATGGCAATGGATGTCTCAAGACTGTCTAATGGATCCTTTTTAGAGCAGTTGGTAGTGGTACCCAGGTGCCATCTAGTTCTGGTCTCAGGGTCATGGTGATGAATGTTTGCATGGCCTGTTAGCCCATTGTGCTAGTTATTTCCCGGTGTCTTGAGTTTTCATCGCTCTTCATTCCTCCACACAGGAGGTGATCAATTGTTGCATCTTAGAAGACCCTCATGAACTTTAAAGACCCATTTGCTACAATATTTGTGTGTGAACTATGTTATACCAATTGACCTTGCTGTTCCTTGAGCCCTCAGGCCCAGCAGCTCATTTCCTTAAGGTGTTTGTTTATGTCTAAGAAGTTATCCTAACTTTGACCCCAGGTCTGCAACACGACATTCATGGATACACTTTCAGAAAAGGTAAATACACATAAATAAATACCGATATATTTTATGGGCACATTACCACTGTCCTTTCTCCACCCATTTAGCCTGCATGTCCATTCATGCATCTACGTATAGATCACTACTATTGCAGGATGGTGTCTAGAACAGCACTGACTTCGGTTGCTCTTAATTCTTGCCTTCCCCAAAGCATCTTCCTCTGCCTCCATCACTTTTTGCTGACCCACTAGTGTTAGTATAAAGCCCATTTGGTCATGATATACTTTTGTGTGTTTGTTTGATATATCGTTGGATACTGTTGGTTAAGTTTTTGTTGAGGGTTTGAATGTCTATGTTCATAATGTATACTGGTCTATAAGTTCATTTGTTAGTGATGCATTTGCTTGGTTTGGGTATCAGGGTTATGATGCTCACTTTATAAAGTGCATTTTGGAATACTCCCTCTTTTTTATTCTGAAATAGTCTGAATGTAATTGGTGTCAGCTCTTCTCTGAATGTGTTTGGCAGAATTCACCGGCAAAGTTGTCTGGGCCCAGACTTTCATTTGTTGGGAGTTTTCTAATAACCTGATCAATTTGTTCTTTTGTTATTGGTCTGTTCACAGGGTATGCTCATATGAATTTAAACAGGTGGCATATTTCTAGGACTTTGTCAATTTTTTCTATATTTTCAAATTTGTTGGAGAACAATTTCTTCATACTACTGTTATTAACCTTTTTCATTTCAGTGGGCTCTGAAACAGGGTGTTACTCACTCTATTTTTCAGTTGCGATATTTGCATCCTCTCTTTCACTTCCTTTGTTAGATTAGCCAGTGGTTTGAAAATTTTATTAATTAAAGAATAAACTACTTGTCCTGTTGAATTTTTAAATGGTTGTACCGTTGCATTTATTTATACTCCAATATTCACTCTTTCTTTTCATCTGGTGATTATAGGCTTATGTTTCTGGTCTTTTTCTAATTGTTGGAGATGTTGGGTCAGGGTGTTGATTTTGGCTCATCCTTCCTTTTTGTGTGTACATTGATTACTTTAAGTTGCTCTCTGAGTACTGCTTTTTCTCTGTTTCAAAGGTTTTATATGCTGTGTTTTCATTCTCATTTGATTCAGGGAATTTTAAATTTTCAGTTATTATTTCTTCTATTACCAGTAGCTTTTTAAAACTGTTTTAATGGCATATAATTCACATACCATGCAATTCAATAGTTCAATCACATTAAGGAGAGTTTACAGTCATCACCACAATCAGTTTTAGAACATTTTCTTTATTCTTGTATTTGTTGTTAGCTTCTTATTTCTCCCCAACTCCTCCTGCCACATCCCTAAGGAAGCATTAGTCTAGTTATTGTCTCTATAGATTTACCTATCTTGGATTTCATATACAGAAAAACATTGAAATAAAAACCTTACAATAATAACAAAGTAAAATAAGTAAAAACCTCAGTAGAAAAGAAATCAGGAAATATTAAACAGTAGAACAAATATAAAATGCATCAAAAAGGAGATCAAATGATGAGGTGTTAGTTTTTAACCTAGCTGCATCTGCCACAGCTCACTTTTGAAAGCATCTGTATGACAGCAAGACTGTACATCCCTGGGCTGTGGTCAAAGGGGATTCCCCAGGGGCTTAATACTAATGTACTTCCCTTCCCCTTTTTGGTTTTAAATATATATACTGAAACAACTTTGAAATGGGTCAAAAGGGAGATCAAATGATAAGATATTATATTTTAACCTAACTACATCTGTCATAATCAACTTTTCAAGGCTCTCTGTCTGGTAACAAAGCTATTCACACCCCTCAACTATGATCAGAGGGAATTCTCTGGAGTTTTCATCCATGCGTGGACACTGCAAATAGATTTGGGACTGCCACTGTCATTCATCGCCTTCTGCAAGCCAGGTGTTCACAATTTAAACCCTCATTCGAATGCAATTCCCTCATTCGGATTTGGATTTTATTACATACAATCCTTGAATCACACAGACTGATGTTCCTCTTCCATGCGTTCAGAAGGAATAGCATCTGGGATCTTCAAGGTTTGTCTTAAAAGAAGCTGCCATGTAAGTGAGGTGTCAGCTAAATACCCAGTGGCTTTCAAGGTAGCCATTATTCACTAATCATGTATTTGATCTTTTTTAAACCTGATCTTCGTATTATTGATTTCTAGTTCTACAGCATTGTGACTAGGAAGCTGCTTTATGGTATGTTGATGTTTTTCATTTAATGGTTTGCTTTGTCACCTAACATTGTCACCCTGTTTTTCTGAGTAGTTCCTCTCTGATTAACATAAACTCACTGCCCCTTCAGGTTCCTCCCAAAGTTCTCTAGTCACCCTTGTGATCTGACTGTGTCCGCATAGATCTTAATTGAGCATGATGCTTAAGGCAGACATTCTTTACTCGTTCAGCTAGACTCTTGCTTGGTCTTATCCACTACCTTTTTTGTGTGATAAGAGCAATTTTGGAACCCATACATCATCTTCTTGTGTTTCTCCTCAGAATTTCATGTGCATGGGGAACATTGTCGGACCTTGTTAACAGGTAGCTTCTCAATTAGTATGTCTGCGGTGCAACTTGACATTCTGCACTTCTGACCGACCACTCGATGGAGAGGATAGTGCAGGGCAACAATCTGAGTCGTGGGGCACTAGAATGACTTGAAAATATTTATGTTTCAGACACTAATTATTGGTTTAAATGCAGAAAGATATACTTCTAGCAATCAATGTGCCTCCGTTTTCAGTCTTAGCGTAGGAAAGTTTGTCTTTCAATAGAGGTGAAGGGAGTCTATTATGTTTGGAAAAATGAGACTTATTACTTGGACTCTCAAGACTAGAGTAAAAAAACGTCCATGTTTAATACAAAAGTATGAGACACATAAAGCTGGGGGAAGACTGGCTTATAGAAAAAGTCCATCAAGCACCTTACAAAGGAAAGCAAGTCGCATATCATGTTTTAGTATTGTTGTGACTATTTTTGTAATGCTAAGCTTTTGAACAGAAAGCAGCTTCTATCTGATGCTGATTTAAAGCTAGCTGAAGAAGGAATCGATTCTAGGTAGAAGCTAGCTATTGATCAGAAGGGGAATGGGAAACTAGAACGTTTCTCAAGTAGAGAAAAATTTAGAATTAGAAGCCACAGGCAGAGAAATTGCTGTTTGGGAAAATGCAGTCAGGAGTTTTCATGATCTCTAGATTTACTGTGGGAGTGTCCTGCTTCTGAGAACGATGGAGAAGCTGGGTATAGCTAAGGGGCAGAGGATCCAGAGGCAATGAGGAATCTCTTTCTGGGTTAACTTCTTCCAGACAAGCAGGGCTAGCAGAGCAAGTAAAGTGTTAAACAACAACAGCAGCAGCAGCAACAACAACAACAACAACAACAACAGCCAGTTGCCTTGAGTCACCTGAGTTGTGGTGACCCTGTGTGTTGCAGAGTGAATGAGTGCTCCGCAGGGCATTCAATGGCTTGCTTCTGGGTAATAGATGGCCAGGTATTTTCTTCCAAAGCACCCCTGGATGAACTCCACCCTCCAGCCTCTCGGTTAGCAGCTGAGTATGTTAACTGTACCCCCCAAAGACTATCGAATTCCCCTGGAGTCTAAGGCGTTATTGTGAGTCTATGGCAGGAATGTTGGGACCAGAAACTCCCTCCTGCCCACATGGAAAGGAAAACCAGGACCAGGTTGAATTAGAGCCAAATGGTTGAGGCATCCACACAAGGTCCAGTGGTTATCTGAGTGAAGAGGGCAGTGCTTATGGAAAAATCAAATTTGAGAGGAAAGGCATGTCTTCTAGATTTCCCATCAATCCATGAGCAAGGGAGGCTGAGCTGCTCATTTGTTTCATTTGTTATTTAACAATCACTCCAGAAACCCTTGTTTACCAAGTACCCCAAAATTCAGTATTATAGCAGGGAGGAAATAAAATATCCAATGACTATTAGTTAAAAATGAAAACAAAAAACAAAAGTTAAAAATAATGTCTCCAATCTAAAAAGTAATAGCAAATAATTCAAAGAGCATACATTAGAATCAGTAAAATTATTCACTACTAGGGGACTGATTTAATAGAAATAATACTTAGCTGGTAGTCATCAACTCTTGATAGGCATTAAGGAAATCCTCTACAGACTGAAGACAATGCATATAACATATGGCCTTAAACTTTCACATTATAAACTCTAACTACATCCACTCTTTCATATGTGGGACCCACTCACTCACCATTTGGCTCTAGGCCTTCAGGTAGCCATATGTTCACAAGGGGCAATAAGGGAGGTCCTGCAGTTCCTGTTTGATTCCCTTTTCTCAAGGAGTCCTAGGGCTGTATAAGTAGATAACTGATATTGAGTCAACGCTAACTCATGGGCACCTTATGTGCAAAAGACCGTCAGTACAGTTAAAGCCATTGCTGTGACTATGTGAAGTCCATCTGATCCTCAAGGATCCCTCTTTCTTTCGCCGGCCCTCTACTCTGCCACTGCTTGATCTCTCCTGATGGTGTTTCCAAAGCAAGTGAGTTGGACAATGCCCGTTTGGAGTCCATAAGGTGTTCACTGGCTAATTATTTGAAATAGATGGGGCGGCCTTCCTCCCTTGAAGATCCACTGAAAATTGTCTACCATGGGTGGCCCTGCTGATGTTTGGAACACTGGAGGCATAGCTTTTAGCAGCAGGCAGGCCATCGAAGTACAGCACACTGCTCAACTGGTAGTGGTAGGACATAATAGGTGCTCCCCTGAGTAAGTGAAGGAGCATTCATGTGGGGGTCTATTACCAAAAGAATTGTAAGCATGTTGAAAGCACAGCGAACCTTCTCGGTACTGTCCTGTGTCTGAATTTATAGGTAAAACGCCTGCATGTAGCAGATGTTTGATGAGTATTTGTTGAATTAAATCAATACCTTTTATTTAAAATGTCAAATAGTAAAGAGTTTTAATTATGGAAACACTAGGAGTTGATTGCAAATTACTAAGCATGAAGAGTCTCATGCTTTTTTTTAGCAAAAATAAAGTGAGCTTCAAAATAGGGCTCGTGTACTTCCATAAAACAGGTCGGAAATATTTCCATGGTTCCGCAGGATGAGGAGACGAGCATCCGCTGTCCCCCAGATCCCTGAGCAAGTGCTCACACACGTCACGGGCAAGCCTACCCTTCTTCAAAGCACAGCCGCGGAGGCAGAGTGAGGCAGCAGGTAACAGCTGAAACCCATGCTTTCTTTAAAAAGAAGAGGCTAAGAAAGCTACAGTAGACCGGCCAGTTCTTTATGAAGCGTACACTTTCCCTGTTGCCTGTGAAAAATGCTACGTTTCCAGGGGCAGCTTTTCTTATTTGGTTCAGTCATCTGAGGCAGCCCTGCCAAGAAACATCACTCAGAGGCTCCAGCGTCCTGCCAACTCTTCCTGCCAGGAAGGAGCCAGGTGCACGTGTCTGAGTCCAGGTTGAACTTAAGGGAAATCAGGCAGAGCCGAGCTGCACCACAAGCAAGGTGCTGCCCTGCTTTCCCAGTGGGGGGCCACTGCCTACACAGCAAGTGCGGAGAAATGAGAAGCCCTGCCGTGGGGACTTGAGAGGGAAATTTATTGCACACATTTAAATAGATGGCCCAAAGATTTTCTCTTGACAGTAAAACTTAGGAATTCAAGGATGGGGAATTTAAGAACAGCTGCTTGGAGGTGGACACGGAGAAAAACGTACAAAGTCCCTCCTAACCTCCCAAAATCAGTGCATCTCAGATACAAAGCAGGAAGCTTCCCAAAGCGTAGGATAATGGCAGATCCGGGCAAAGGGCGGTGCTTTGTCCCTGCTGTCTGGCTTGGTAACCTTGCTCGCTGTTTACTGCAGAGACTGCCCTTTTGCAGGGAGAACTTACTGGGAAGGTTGTGGAATCTTGGCCCCGGTCCCACTCGTTTATTGGTCAGAGGGAGAAGGTGATGGAAAATGTGCCTTTGGAAAACACAGATGACCATGTGAACTGGCAACCTTGTGCGTAACCCTTTATGGTCCAAGGGAGAGGTTCTGACAGACGATGTGGTCCCGGGAGCGGCAGCATCCGCACCACCTAGCGCTTTGTTAGAAATGGGCATTCTCAGGCTGGGGCTAACACTCCTTCCCACCCCCACCCCTGCAACCTACCAACACCCCCACCTCCCCAATGGCCAGTGGCCATTGACTTGATTCCAATACCTGGCGATATCATGTATGTTAGAGTACAGTTGAGCTCCGTAGGGCTTTCAGTAGCTGGGTTGGGGAATAGATGGTCAGGCCTTTCTTCTAGGGGGGCCTAAATCTCCAACTTGGGGGTAGCAGCAGAGTGTAGTAACTGTTTGTACCAGCCAGGGACCCCAGGGCTGATCTTAGACCACTGACTCAGAAACTCTGTGGGGAGGATATTACAACAACCTGTGTTTGAAGAAGTCTTTACATGTGATTCTGAGCACCAACGTTTTGAGAACTTCTTCACTTAAGATGCTGAGAGTATGCGAGGAAGATTGTCTACCAGCACAAACCAAACTCTAATGTCAAAGGATCAAGCAGATCTCATGCTAAGCAAGGTCAGAAAAAAAACTCGGCTCGTCTTACAGTTTTTGAGGCATGGTGAAGTCAGCATCAGCATCAGTACCACTTAATATTAGGGAAGGCCGATGGGTCAGCGATTGCCATGACAGTGCTGCTTAACCAACGACAAACCCGCAGGGCACATGACAATAACTATTTTGTTTTCCCTCCTGCATCTCCATGATCTCGGCTGGGCTCCTCTGGTGTCTGAAGGCTGGCTGCTCTGCTGCTGGGTTTGAGCGAGTAACTCAGCTGTTTTTCCACATCTCTCTTATCTTTCTCCCCAAACTCAAACTCATTGCCATTGACTTGATCCTGACTCATAGCAACCAGCCTGGGGCAACCCAGACTTGTCCTTCTCCTATGATAGCAGGAGAAGAGGGCGAGCAGGAACATGAGCGATCTCTTGAGATTCAGGCGGAAACCTTGCACGCCTGTCACTTTCATCTCACTCTGTCGACTGAAGCACATCAAACACCCAAGCCCAGAGTCCAGGTGTATGAAGCACTGAAAAGTCATGAGCTAGCAAAAGACAGAGGACCAAGCTCTCTCACTGCCATGGAGTCTACTCCAACTCAGAGAGCCGCTATAGGACAGGGTAGAACTGGCCTTGTGAGTTTCTGAGACTGTAAATCTTTACAGGAGTAGAAACCTCATTTCCCCCCATAGGAGTGATTGCTGGTTTTGAACTGCTGACCTTGAGGTTAGCAGCCCCAAAGCATAACCACTACATCGAAGGGGGTAAGAGATATGACCAAGTAAGGGTGAGGAATTAAGGCAGTTCATGCAATCTAGCATAGTCAGTAAGGAACAAGCCTGCCGTTGAGTTCATTGTTGTGATGGTTAGGTCCCTTGAGTTGGTTCCAACTCGTAGTCACCCATGTCTAATCTTGTGTCATCCTCACAATTGCTATGTTTGAACCCATTGCTGCAGCCACTGCATCAATCCATTTACATCCAGGGTCTTCCTTTTATTCGCTGCCCCCTACTCTACCACACACGATGTCCTTTTCCAGGGATTGCTCTTCCCAGACATCATGTCCAAAATACAGGCCACGCAGTCTCGTCATCCTTGCTTCTAAGGAGCTTGAGTTTATTAGCTGTATTTACACAACAACCCCAAGTGTGACTGTGCAAATGTAGCATTTGGGTTGTTTTGTTTTGTTTTCCCTGAAAGAATACTGACTTGCTTGATTTCAGTTGCAGCAGCCTTAGGATTCTCAGCGCAGACACTTGAAGGTAGATGTACCATGTAAATAAATAGAAGAGTAGTAATAGGAAAATACTTTTTTTCTCATCCCACAATACATCAATAATGTGTAAGCCACTTTGTGTCTCAAAACGTGTCAGATCCAGTCCTTGAGGATAAATCCCTGGTCGACATTCAACGTTTCTTTTAAAAATAAACTCCTTCTGTGGGGGATCAGCAAGAGGTCCCTGTCCCACACGTGTGTTTCAAGTAGAATTTTAAAACTAGATCAGATCACAGTTTGGGGGGTGGGTTAATGGTTGTGTTAGAACCACATTCCTAATGCGCTGCTGACAACAAAGCTGGGGGAGTGCGGCTCATTCCCAGTCACCTGCTGTTATTCTGTGTTGAGACACAAATCCAGGAGAGTTTGATATCTCCAGGCCCCCAGCGCACCGCCTTGCCTTTCCTCTCGGCAGCTTTGAGGTATGGACCCAGGAGATCCGTGTTTCCTCATATGTGTGGCTAAACATGCAATTTTCCTTTTGTTCTCCCCACATGGTGAAACAACTGGTTTTTTTCTCCTGGCCCTGAGTCTCAGAGTTGTCTGTGATCCGAAGGAAACCTCAGGTCATTTTGAAAACCCTCTTAGCTTACTGAAGAACTCCAGGCTAATACAGCAGTGTCAGCTGTTCAAGACCGCCCAGGAGGTTGGCTGCTGCGTTGGCTCTGACTCATGGTAACTCCCTGGACAACAGAACGTTGTTGCCCGGCCTTGTGTCATCTTGATAATCCTTGGTTTGCTGGAGCCTGTCATTGTGGCCTTTGTGCAGTTTGAGGGCCTTCTAACCCAGTGGTCTATCTCTCAGGCACTGTACTGGACAATATTCTATTGTGAACCCTCAGGGTTTGGGGGCTGCTTTTGGGGAATATATCACTAGGCCTATCTTCCTAGTCTGACTTAGTCTGGAAACCCATATGCCTGGGTGATCCTGGTATGTGAAAAACCCATGGTGTAGTTTCCAGCACCACAGCAACATGTGAGCCACCACAGTACAACCGCAAGCAGCCAGAGAAGTGGTGGTGGGTGAGGGGAGACTAACTAGAAAGCCGGGTGTTTCGCCTTCCACTACACTTGAGGAAGGCTTGCAACTCTTTGCCTCAACAACAAGCTAGAGCATTGAGCCTTGTGTTCGGTGGACATCAATGGAATCCATTCTCCTTTTTTTGAACTAGAGAGAAATGTTCTGGTAATAAGCTTAGAGTGTTTGAACCAGGAACAAGTTTCTTTCTTTTAAAAATTAATAATTGACAATAAGTAATTTGGACAAAAGCATCATTGGCCAACTTACTGTTTGAGATCAGTTCCTGTGGTCCATAGTGACCTCTAGTACCGAGGTGGGAAATGCAAAGGGCAGAGTGAGCTAGGGCGTTCAATGTCTTTTTCATCAACAAGAGTTATTTGCTTGATTAGAAGTTTATTAAAGCAGAAAGGAGTGGCCTTCGGGGTCCAATATAAGCAGGGAGTGGGAGCCTCAGGAATCCTCCGACACCCACCACTGAGCGCTCCAGGGGGCCGCCCCACATGCCCTTTGAGTAGGTGCTGCCAGAAGCTTCTGCCTACAGCTTGTTTGGAATTCATATCTCGCCTTCCTTTTTTATGACGCTGAACCAGAGGATAAAAAGATAAAGGATCGCACAGCCTGGCACACGAGTGCCCCCCACTGCGTTCTGCTGTTGTGGGGAGCAAGTAGCAGCCGCCAACTGCTGTTTTATTAATAATGAGGCATTCACATAAATTCCATGCAAAATTGATTTTTGACTGTTATATAAGAATCAAATACCAGGCTTTAAAAAGTAATTGAGAAATCTATTTGTAATTTACTTTGCCTATAAGAACCTGCTGTCCTGCTATAAACAATTTTCCATTATTTCCCCCCCTGTTAAACAGCTATTTTGATACATCTGTTTGGCCTTTCTTGTATGACATGCAGTCAGGAGATGTAATGACTCCAGGTTTGAAACAACATGTGGCCACAATCTCAGTTCCGTCTTCAAGGGGATCTCTCGCAAGTTGGGCTATCATTTTCACCTGCTTACAGGTGAAGTGTGCTAATGGCTAATTATCTGACACAGGGTGCTGACTGATGAATCATCAATGTGTTTTCTGGCAACAGGAAAGCATGATGAAATAGCTAACCATGGCAAAAAGATACAAATCTTTTTCTCACATGTCTTAAAATGCCTTAAGGGGCTATGATCAAATGGAATAGTCTCCCAGTTTAGAGAACCTCTCTTCAGTGGTCTTTTACAAGGAGCTCCTCAGTGGTGCACCTGGTTCATGCACTTGGCTGCTCAGGGAAAGGTTGGCAAGTTGAGTCCATCCAAAGGAGCCTTGAAAGAAAGGCTTGACAATCTACTTCAGAGAAATCAGAATTGAAAACCCCGTGGAACACAGTTCTATTCTCATACAGATGGGCTGGTTGTTAGTTTTGTACATATTAAAACCAGCCCAAAGTATTTCATGTGTAATGGATTTATTTCTGATTTTTATTTAGATGCAACATAGATGTGCATGCACATGACTGTTGTAGAAGGGGCTCAAATATAGTGATGACTGAGGATGGCTGAGGGCCAGCAGTGTTTCATTCCGTGGTTGTTAGGGCGAGTTGAGTTGGAACGAATCTGCAAGTACCTAACAACAACAATCACAACTCAATTGTGTAGGTGTATGATTTTTTTCTGAGTTAATTTAAAACATTTTCCCAACAGTTTTATTGCCATATAATTCACACATCATATATTTCAACTGTTCAATCTCATCCAGAAGAGTTGTACAATCATCACCAAAATCAATTTTAGAACTCTTTCTTTATTCTTATAAAATTTGAGCTAGTTTTGTGTATATGTTGTAAGGTTTGAGTGTACCTCAATTTTTTCCTCCTGAGTAATGCAATAATTTCAGCACCATTTGACCAATTTCTCTATTTAATTATCTGAGTATCTTCGTAAAAATCTCCGTTGCTCATATAAGCTTGAATCTATTTCTGCACTCTCCATTTGTTCCACTGATCCACAAGTTTGTCCTCGCTTCCACTGCACTATCTTGATTATGGTGTCAGTGAATAAGGAAGACCAAAGAAAAATTGATACTTCAGGATTACATTGAATACTGAATTAAGAATACTGAATATACTCCGGATCTTCAAAAGAATCAGTAAATCTGACGTGGACGCAGCACAGCCAGAATACTCGCTGGAAGCAAGCATGGGGAGACTTCAGCTCAAGGACTCTGGACATGTGATCAGAAGGTATTGGCCCCTGGAGAAGAACATCCCTTCATTGTATATAAATATATTTACATATGTGCATGTCTGTATTTAGACCTCCATAAATGCCGTTGCCTCTTAGTTCTTTCTTCTATTTCCTTTTACTTTCCTGTTACTATCATGTTTGCTTCATTCGGGTTAATGAAACATCTTTAACATGGTTTGTATATTTCAATTGTAGGCGATATTTTATTGGGAATTCTAACAAGGTAGAATAGAGGTACTGCCGTATGGTAGACCATGACCCATCTGTCAGTTTGTCTTACTGTTGTTGTGTGTTGTTAGGATGCTGGAAGCCATGGCACTGCCATTTCAAATATCAGCAGGTAACATGTGATAAACAATTTTCATGAGTTTCAAGACTGACAAACTAAGACTGTCCATCTATTTCTGAAAAAAAAAAAAAAATCAGTCATTGAAAAGCCCATGGAGCACAGCTGTACTCTGACACACATGGGGTTGCCATGAGTAGACTTGGCTTGTTGGAACTGGTTATATGGTAGATTTAATAATGAGGGAGTGTAAATATACCTCTCGGTGGAATTCTGATAGAGTTTTATCTTTTTATTAGTATTCTTAGTTATGATATTTCTTAGTTATGTTATTTAAAACCTAGTCTATAAGTGAGGATTTGACTTCCTTTGCTGCTCAACTCAAGGGAGTGGTTTTGAGAAGTTCTATGTTATTAGTTTGGTTTGCGTTGTAGATCATTTGTTTAAGCGTTTAATGATAATTATTGGGTTGATTGTGTGGTAGGTAGAAATACGTACCTTTAGAATCTTATTTTGAGGAATTTTTTTATGATCTGATATGTGGGAACTATTAAATATTACTGTTACTTGGGCACAAAGACATTTATGACTATCATCTTTTCACTGTGGATTATGCTTTGTGTCTGGTTCCTCTCTCCCTAGGACAACTTTAAAATGAGTCAAAAGGAATATCAAATGAGAAGGAAATACATTTTAATCTAATTGCATCTGCAACAATCCACTTTCAATGCACTCTGCAGGAGAATAAGACTAGTCACATCCCTGGTCTATTGTTAGAAGGGATTCACCAGAGGCTTCATCCACATGTATTTCCCCATCACTTTCTTTTTAAAAACTCAAACAACTTTAAAATGTGTCCAAAGGGAGATCAAATGATTATATATTACATTTTAACACCACCATATGTACCATAATTGATTTTGCAATGCTCTTTGATAACAGGGCTATTCACATCCCTTGACTATGGTCAGAAGGGATTAATCAGAGGAGGCCTAATCTATGTGTGAACCCTGCAAATGGATCTTGGGTTTCCATTATCCTCCGTGGTCTTCTGCAAACCAGGTGTTCACAATTTACCCTCTGATACAACTCTCTCCAGATTTGGATTGTATTATTTACAGCCCTCAGCTCACACAGGCTGGTGTGCTTCTCTGATGTGGACTTGGTTGATGCCTCACTTTCAAGGCTGCTTGTTTGAAGACAAGCTTTTAAGGCTCCGTGTGCTATTCTTCCTGGTAGCCGGGCACCGTCCAGTCTTCACCGCCCTTTGCTGTAGCACTCATATCTTCAGTGGTCACCTCGAGGGTGAGCTTCAAGCAGGGCCGTGCCATAAGGATTCATTGTTCTTAGACTGGGGCTACAATTAAGCGTGAGCCCCAATCTCGTCTAGTCATATCTATGGTTTATACATGTCTCTGGTTCACCTGAGGCATCATTGTCATTTTGTGTTAGAGAGCATTATCGATCATCGAGCGCTGCATTTTGTTTTCACTGTAATCCTTTCCCCTTTGGCACATTTCCCTTTTCATCTCACCTTGCTGCTTTTTCCTCATGGCCTAGTCTTTGTCGAGGAACCCTGGTGGCACTGTCGGTGAGAGTTGGGTTGCAAACTGTAAGGTTGGCTGTTTGAACTCACCAGCCACTCTGTGGAAAAAAGATGAGGCTGCCTGCTTCTGTAGAGCTTCCTGGCCTTCGAAATCTTTTCTCGGGCTGCTGTGAGTTGAAATGCACTCAATAGTAGGGGGCGGTGGGAATTCTCTTGTGATGAAAACCTGTTCCTATTTGAGAGTGGCCATTACGTCTTAAACTCTATTGTGGATTTTGAAGACTTTTCTAATCAAAGCAGGAAAACAAATCATTTTTGTGATAACATGCGTTCTGGGGTTGAGGGTTTTCGGAGTCTAGCCCGTGTCCACTTTGTTTACAAAGCACATCGGCTAGTTATGCTTGTTCCTTTTCTTAAGAAAGTGCATTGATCATATCAGGCCTTCCCAACTAGTCCTCCTTCCTGTCCCTAAAATAACTGGTTCAAGTCCCTGTGTGGAACTACCTCTGGAGGGCAAGTCGGGGTCCAGAGCTGCTCGCTTCGTTTCTGGGCTTCGACTTGCTTACTTTCTTGAAGTGCTAACTCCAGATTAGCTCTTGTGCCGCCCTCTCTCGCTTTCTTTCTGACATAAAAAACGCTAACATTCAGTACACTAAGGCGTTTCAAAACATTGGTGGAAAACGGAATGGAAAAGATAAAGACAATTTCCCACAAACTCTTTGAAGCTCCTGGACCATTTGGGCATCTTTTGGTCCCCTTGAAGTGCGCTTTCTTCATGGAAACACCTTCCCGATGGGGATGAGCCGCATCTAGCGCTGCCTCTTCACGCCATTGTGCTGAGCTATCTCTTTTGAGGCAGCTGCCCCGTTTTATGAGGGCTGCCGTTCAGGGGCGGGGATGCAGAGGGAAAATTACACTGTGCTTTAAAAAGAAGTGCCTATGGAGTAGAAAGATGGCTGTTTGCTTTAATGAGCCAGGTGGCAGACTATGGGAAGGTCTAATGGCCCTTTCTAACTTCAGACAGGTGGGCTTTCTCTAGTTGTACTGGAAAGCCCAGGTGGGCCATTAAGTGTCTTTAAAAATTCAGGTTCGTTGACCTTAGAGTGAGTGATAAGGAGTGTGAATCTTAGTTGTGATGAAGGTTCACTTTCTATCTGCGTGTCTTCAGAGCTATTGCAGCGGAAGAGCTATCTCAGGGCCACTGGCCAGATGCCGTTCTAAACTGGAACTCCTTAGAGTCTTTTTATGTTAAAAATTAATTACTAGGTTGCTTTCATGCACCAACCCATGTGACATAATGTGAGACACGAGTAAGTGAAGAACTAGAATATGTCCAGGGGGAGGAAGAGAGAAGGCAGATTTGGGAATCGTGCTTCGTCTCTTAGCTCTTCCCCTCCTGCCCTCCTACCTTCTCCGCATCCCCGGGACTTCTTTCGCACTCCTTGCTTCTGCTTTTCCCTAAGCGTGAACTGAAACACCATCTATGTCCATTCTCTCATGTCCACTCCACATTATGCTCATTCGTTGGCTGCCACCCACGTGACCTCTGATTGTACTTATCAAGCTCTCAGTAGGTCAAGATGCTCAGATATTCAATTCTTGCAAATAAAAAAAAAAACAACAACCCATAACACCCCAAAACCCCAGTGTTCCCTGGGATAGACTTACCTTTTCCACCCTTCACAGAGGGCCGGCACCCCAACCTATGCTTCGTTTAGGAGGAGGTAGCAGATAACAGATGGAGGAATGGCTGCCTGGCTGCCTGGCTCTCTGGCAGCTTGCACATTCAGAACTGTCCTCCCCTTTGACCCCGCTAGATCACCTGCTTATGGCAGAGGCTTGAGAACTGGGCATGCTGCCCCCTTCCCAGAAGGGATGGCTATGACTGCTGTGGCCTGGCCCAAGTTCCAGCTTTGGGAAAAGCAGAGGGAAGAAGCCCCACCAGTCCTGGTTTCCAGCCTGAGGTCCCAAGGTGTGTAACTGAGTAGCACACGTTTCAAATTTTTTCACTTCACTGGTCAAACCGACACATGGCCGTAATTGTGCAAGTTGCTCAAGTGTGTGGGAAGCCCTTCACAACAACAGACATTGAGAGGGTGAGAGGGAGGAGGGGCACATGTCGTCATTAACTTTCCCTTCAGGATCCTGATGCTAAGGATCCCGGTTAGTGTGGCATTTCAGATGTGTCAAAGACGTGATGCCCGGGGGCCCATAGATAAACCTCATGCTTTTATCTCAGCTACATTTCCATACGTTTTTAGAGCTGTTGTCAGCCTGAAGATCATCTTCTCAAAAAGCAGAATACACTTCGACAGTCTGATACCTTTTTATTAGGCTGCTTTGCTATTCCAGGCCAAAAAAAGGTATTCAGACATCTCCCTTTTCCGTCTGCAGCAATGAGTGTAGCATATAGGAATATTGCAGAAATTTTCCGGATAGTCTTTTCCTCATTATCTTATGCGAAGGCATGACTCTAAATTCGAAGTATTTGAAGCATGTCCTGTTACTCGAACCATGCTTTTTCTTTAGAAAATGTTGTACATTATTCATGGAGACCCTGGCAGCTCTGCCCTCACAGCGCTATCTTCTCAACAGTTATGTGGCTTAACATCATAGTAACACAACAAGTGCGCACATCTCTGCAGCTCGAAGACCTGGAGCACTAGAGCCAACCTTCCACTTTCCTGTCGATGCTGACTCATCGTAAGCCTCTGTAGGATTTCCAAGGCTGCGAGTCTTACGGGAGCGGACCGCCTCAACTTTCTCACGCAGAGTGGCTAGTGGGTTTGAATGGCTGCCTTTTCTATGAACAGTGCCATGCTTAGCAGAAATGCCGCTCAGGCTCCGGATGCTAAGATAAGCTGTCTAAGTAATACCAGATAATTAGACCGGCGTGCCTCCTTTTGTATGCTCCAATGCCTTGCATATAAACCCAAACCAAACTCACTGCCACTGAGTCCATTCTGTTCCATAATGACCCTGCGTAGATCGGACAGGGTAGAACTGCCCTGCGGGTTTCTGCGGCTGTCACTCTTCATGGGAGTAGCTCAGTAGACAGACTCATCTTTCTCCCTTGGAGCAGGTAGTGGTTTCGAACGACTGGTCCTTTTGCTGAGCAGCCCCATGCATTATTGAGTAGGTGAATGAATATTTGGTATAATGCTGACATAATTCTAATACTTGATCACACGAATTTGAAAAGGTAGAAATGATGTTATGTAAGGATTTCAGATAAGTAGACTCAGGGAATCAATGTGTGCAGGTTAATGAATGTATGCACCGCTTTTGGTGAAAGCGAATGGGGTTGCTTACCCTCACGGTAACACTTTGGTAAGATCATGATAAACAGAGAAAAGATTGGAAGCAGCAGTCAAGACATTAAGTGGCACATTGTGTTGTGTAAATCTGCTACACAAGATCTTAAGGGGTTGACGAGCAAGGATGTTACTTTCAGGACTAAGGTGCACCTGACCAGGGTATTTTCAACTGCCTCCTTTGCATGTGAAAGTTTGCCGTTGAATAAGGAAAACTGAAGAAGAATCAATGGATTTGAATTATGGTGCTGGTGAAGAATATTGAAAGTACCATGGACTGCCAAAAACAAAAAACAGAAACCAAAAACTGTCAAAAAAAACCAACCCCAAACTCACTGGCATTGAGCAGTTACTGACTCATAGCACCCTCCTGTACCTTTCTGAGACTGTAACAGCTCCCAGGAGTCAAAAGCCCAGGCTCTCGCCCATGCAGCTGCTGTGGTTTCAATCTGCCGACCAAGCCCAACTCATAACTACTACATGGCGGCCAGGGCTCCATTTTTGGGTGGCCAAAAGAAGAAACAAATCTGCATTGGAAGCATCACAGCCAGAAGGCTCTCTAGAGACAAGGCTGGTGAGGCTCTGCTACTTTGGACGTGCTGTTAGCGGTGACCAGTGCCTGGGAAAGAACATGTGCTGGAGACAGTGGAGCGACAGATAACAAGAGGAAGGCCTCAGGAGATGGATTGACCTAGTGGTTGAAACGGCGGGGCTCAAACATAAGAACAATTTTGAAGGCGGCACAGTGCTCTGCTCTGTTGGACCTCGGGTCACTAGGAGTCAGAAGCTACTTGATGGCACCTAGCAATAATGGCCTTGCTCTGGCATGGGTGGGGCTCCCTTGTGCCCAGGAGGTTTCTCTCCCCACGAGTCACACCTTGGTAGATCGCTGAGGAGACAGGGGGTTTTGTGGTCAATTATGAGTCTCTCCTACTAGGTATGTTTGTATAGTTTATTGACCATTTAAAACTGTTTTACACAACAGTTGGCATGCAAACCTTTTATGTTTTTAATTGGTTGTTTTGATGTTATAGAAATATCCTTTATAAAGCCACTAAGAAGCCTGACACGGGACAAAAAAATAATGCTGTGAACCCCTGGCCATGAACTGACTGTTAGAAATTCAGATCATCCCGACCGGGGGTTGGAAACTTTTGAGACGGAAGAGCCAATCCTGTACTTCACGACAATTGAACGATGATTTAAGAGCCATAAACAGGGTTTCACAAGTAAGGACCACTTACATATGATAAGTGAAGCCTTGATGGTTTGACTTGCATTTTCAATCCTCCTTCAGGGTCCTGTGTGCATACCAAACGAGCAGCATCTGGCTGCAGAGCTGAGTCGGCCAACCCCTGATCCAGAGGAGCCCAGAAGAGGCATTGGGTGGTGCCTTTCGACCACAAAGGGAGAAAGAATAAGCTGATTGTGTGTTAAAAGAAGGCTGACATAATTGTCAAATAAAATGATTAGCTTGGTCCCAATAAACGATATACTTTCATAACCCAAACCCACTGCTGTTGAGTTGACTCTAGTTTAAAGCAACCCAGGAAGGCTGAGCAAAACTCCTCCATAGGGTCTCAGGCTATAATTGTGATGGAAGCAGCCAGCCTCATTTTCCTCCCATGGGGCATGGCAGGGTTGAACTGCCGACCTTTGGGTTGGAAGCCAAGCACTTAACCACTGCTCTGCCAGGGCCCTTAGGCATGTGTTGTACAGGATACGTGCTATTTATTTGATTTGATCTTCATAGACACACGAAACTGAGACAAAAGTTGCTTTTCTGTATTGATAGTTGCTTATTTTGAGGCTTAGCGACTTGAAGTGGTTTCTTAAAAGTCACAGAGCTATTTATTTGTAGAAGTGAGACCAGATTTGGGATTTTGAAACTTCTCTTATTGTGCACTCTTCTCTACCCTAATGTAATATCATTCAAAAGATAGGCTATCTGACATTTATTGAATCAGGCCTAATTGGTTTTTCACATTGTCTTCTCACAATTAGTGTGTAAAATAGGGTCCCTGTGGATCCCTAAGTCTCCTGTAGCATGGAGGCTGGGTCCTCAGCTGCTAACTCAAAAGTGGCCGTTTGGATCCATGGTGGAAGAAAGACGAGCAGTCTGTTTCTGCAAACATTACAGCCCTGGAAACTACAGGGCTTTCTGCTCCGGGTGGCCATGAGTTGGGTCGACTCGGTGAGAGCAGGGGGTTTGAACAGGGGAATCCTCCTCCTCCTTCTGTTGATGACGAAGCTGAGGTACAGGGTCTGCTAAGGACAATTCACCTAAGTTTGTGCAGGAACATCCCAGGTTGAATGACACAAAACGTATTCTTTTTTTTTTTTTTTTATCATTTTACTGGGGGCTCGTACAACTCTGATCCATCCATACATCCATTGTGTCAAGCACATTTGTACATTTGTTGCCATCATCATTTTCAAAACATTTGCTTTCTACTTGAGCCCTTGGTATCAGCTCCTCATTTCCCCCCTCCCTCTTCCCTCCCTCACAACCCCTTGATAATGTATAAATTATTATTTTTTCATGTCTTACACTGTCTGATGTCTTCCTTCACCCACTACAAAACTTATTATCTTAAACTGTGTATCATTAAATCAGGGAAGTAAATTGTACTCACAGGGCAGTTCCACAAGGTTCCTATGAGCCAGAATTGACTTGATAGCAGTGAATTTGGGGTATGGGGTCTTTCTGTTTGGATCCTTGATGAATATTGCGTTTTTACATTGGGCTGGCAACAGCTTCTCTGAGAAACACAGGCTGTCTGCTCCTCCCAAAATTGACAGCCTCAGAAACCCTCGCGCAGTGGAATTGATGTGATGGCAGTGGGCACAGTCTCTTGGGGTTGTGTTTGGTCTCCACGTTAGGGTGGTATGCTGCTAGTATTCTTACTTGCTGCTTTCAAGGAGACCCTAACCTCTCAACAGGAGCAGACCCATTAAAGCTCACAGGGTTTTCATTGGCCAGGTTTTAGAAGTAGATTGCCAGGCTTTCCCTTTGTGGCTCTTAGTCTGGAAATGCCATGGAACTTGTTCGGCATCATAGCAGTATGCAAGCCTCCACCGACAGATGAGTGGGGGCTGTGCACCAGGTGCCTTGGCTTAGACTCTAACCTGAGTCTCCTGCATGGGAGAGGAGAATCTACCAGGGAAGGACCATTGATTATTAATTTTTTAAAAGCATAGGCATGTCCTAGGGGTCCCTCGGCCTGACCAGATGAGCTTGGCATGCACTGCTGCCCTATATGCTGACTCAGGGCTCATACCCTACACTACATCTTTCCACCCTTAATGAAGCTTGTGCTAGTCTGGGTAGACTAGAGAGACAAATTCGTAGACACTCACATGTGTATAGGAAAGAGCTTTATATACAAGAGCAGTTGAATATTGAGAAAACATCCCAGCCCAGTCCAGATCAAGTCCATAAATCTGGTATTAGTCATATGTCAGATACTAATCTAGTCTGAAGTCCTCTTTAGACTCAAGAAACAAATACAATGACACTGAATGCAGGAAGATCACAGGCCAGTGGGTGGGAAGTCTTGCGGATCCAGTGGCAGTAAAGCATCTCAGCGCTGGGGTCTCCATGTGGCTCCTCCAGCTCCAGGGCATGGGCTCTATCAGCGTAGTGCCATGTGCCTTGTCAGTAGAGCATCTCTCAGGGAGTGAGCCGAGAGAGAAGAAAGTGTCTCCCGCCTCCAAGGAGGAAATGCCAGAATTCCCAGAATCTTCAGGGGAAGGCTATGCCCACACAGAGGCCTCATTGGCTATGACCTGATTGACCAACTAGACTCCACCCCTTACTCTTAATCTTCTAAAGTCCCAAATTGACACCAGATTATGCAAATACCACAAAGCTCAGTCAATGTTTGCTGAGATTTTAATGCAAGTAGTCTTATGAACTATGGGCATCGTCTGACTTTGCCAGCACCTGTGTCCTAATGCCCTGTCCTTCAGCCTAGGCTCACTGATCATGTTTATTCTTGGCTTTTCTATCCTTCCTCTGAATGTAAAAGTGATGATTTTAGTCACTTATCTTTCCTTATCGGATTCCAGCCAGGGACAAAAACTTGATTGTTTTAAGAGTGTCACACAGAGGAACAAAGCAGGAGTGCCATTTTGTTAATGTCAGAAATAAATATTTTTATGAACCTATATGTCTGGATTCATTAGCCATTTAATGAATTTGATGCGCAGATGTTCAGGAAATTAGGAGCAACTGACTTCATTGGGGAATTATAGTGAGCTCAGTGCCATCCAAGGTATCAAAAACATGCTGTTGCTACAATCTGCCAAGAAACCAGGTATAGTAATGGTCTCTGTGCTACATATAAGCTCACTATTAACACTCAATAAATGTTAATTGTGTAATAATAAAGAATACTGAGCATGACACTCCCCAGTGGAGATCAGGCTGTGGATATAACACAGGATGCCCTGTGTGTTCAGAATGTATCTTTCTTTTGGATTCACATTATATTCACCTGCCCGGAAGTACAAGAGCTGAAGAAGAGATAATCCATGACAAAGGCTGACGTAATAGTGTTATTGTTGTTTCCAGGGACTCTTTTTTGAGTAATAATATTTTATTGTGTTTAAGGAATGTTTACACAACAAATTAGGTTCCCACGTAACAATTTCTACATAACATCCTGTCATTGTTCTTGTTCATTCTGTTCTGGTCGTACCCTTTCCAGTACACACTACAGGTTCCATGTTCTCTTACCTGCAGAGCAAGTTTTGACCAGTTGGTCTTCTATAGATGATTTTTAAAGGAGCTCATTACTCATGGATAATTTTTTAAAATTGTATGAGCCAATTTATTATTTAGAGAAAAGATGACCTTATGGGATCTGTGGTAGTTAGATAATCAGGTGCCAACTTGTGAAGGGTTGGAGTCTAGCCTGTCAATCAGGTCAATGCTCGATGACCTCATGAGGAGGCACTAAGGAGATTCATAGCTCGCTGGAGGCGGGACACTGAACACTCCCTGTGAGATTTTCCAGTTGACAAGCCACGTGGAGACAGGCTGATGGCAGCCAGAGCCTTGGAGCTGGAGGAACCACATGGAGACCCCTGCCAGTGCTGAGATGCTTCTACCACCACGGGATCCACAAGACTTTCCACCCACTGGGCTGTGATCTTCCTGCATTCAGCATCATTGCATGTAGTTCGTGAGTCTAAAGAGGAATTTATGAACTAGTATCAACCTCTGGGGTAATATGAGATTTATGGACTTGATCTGGCCTCGGCTGGGATGATTTCTTAATGTGCAATTGCTCATAGATATAAAACTCTCTCATACACATATGAGTATCAATGACTTTGTTTCGCTAGTCTTCCTGATGCATCTTCCTGTATTGCTCCAAGTGAATAGAGAAAAATTATTGTGCCTTGCATGGCCATTTATAATTTTCTAGGACCCCCTAAATGAACTAGGAGGTAGAACAGAAGCACTAAGCGCATTATTAGGTCACACCATGACCTTGAAGCTCTAAACCAGGGACACAGATCCATGTGTTTGGCTTGGTTGTACAGAAGCAGCCCCAACAGCTACTTTTGCTGCTGGAAATCTATGTATCATACAATTTGCCAATTCTAATCTTTTCAAGCAGGTGTACAAGCCACTAACAACAATCACAACTGGCTGTGAACCCTACCCTAATCAATAAGGGCCATCCATAGTCTCGGGAGTCCCATCAGCCTATAGATCTGACCAGTAAACTTAGTCTCTTTTAAGATTTTGAATTCTGTTCTATGTTTTCCTCCCACTGTATCCAGGATTTTCTAGCGTGGTTATTTTCAGAGTTGGGCACCATCTAGTTCTTCTGGTTTCCAGGTTGTGGAGACTAAAGTCTGTGTGGTCCTTTAGTCCAGTGGACTAATGGTTGCACATGTCCTTCCATTTCCATCATTCTCTTTCCTTCAGATGAAGAGACCAATGTTTGCTCCTGGCTGCTCATGAGCTTTTAAGATCCCTGTCGCTACTGATCGAAGTAGGACATAGAACCTTGTCCTTGTGAAGCAGGTTTTGCCAATTGATTTTGGTGCCCCTCTATGTTATGGCCCTGATTCTCTAGGCCCACTGACACGTTCCCTTAAGGTATTTGATTCTGTCTAAGAAGTTTTCATAACTTTACCCTTTATGTAGGTGCGTATATCTTTCTGATTAATAAATCTAGATTATTTGGCTCTTTAATCATGATATAATTATCCATTTTTATCTCTTTTGATAGATTTTGTCTTAAAGCCTACTTTGTCTGATATTAAGATTATCGCCCCAGCTCACTTTTGGTTATTATTTACTGAGTTTTATTTGATGATTTAGTACTGCTTAATTTTGGGTTTTCTTGGCTTATGGTGGTGAACCTTTCTGAGTCTCCTCCCCATTCTGTGTGGGTATTAAAAGTTTTTTTTTGAATCTTAATGGTAACCATGGATATTACACTTCAAATTTATAACATTCTAGGTTACGTGGGTAACAACCTCATTAACCTGTAAGAAATCCTAAGTCTATATTATTCCTCTTCCTCATTTCATTGTTGTTGCTCCTAAGTCTATGTTCATACTTCATGCGCCTATAACAAATCTTATCCTGACCATTTATATATTTGTAAGTAAAAGTTGTACAGGGCAAAGCATATAGGATTATCGAACATGAATACCTTATTCCTAGCCCTTATGTTTATCTGCCCATTTCCCCCTATTAGGAATCTTTCCTTTCATGTAGGATTTAGAATTATTGTTTAGAGTCTCTTCCTTTGCATCTACAGAACACCCGTTACTATTTTTGTCAGGCTAGTTTGGTGGATATATATTCTCTCAGCTCATTTCACAACTGTATCCTCCACCCCCATCCCCGCCCCCTCTTTCTGAGAGAGCTCCTTCCCCTGGCCTGGTTTACATGGGATGTGACAGTTCTGTATCTCAATGGTCAGCGTTCAATCTCTCTCAGACACACTGGAGAACCGGCTGTGATCAGTCTGTCCACCGGTGACTACTCCCATTTAGGCCACACATCACGTACTCATCAATGTATACACCCGGCACACGTCCCGCCTCTTGGCTATTACTCCCCTTTCCTCAGCATCAGGGTCAGAGGAAACCTTGTGGGCAACTTGCGATGCACAGATGGCACAGCCTTACTTGTCAGAGCTGAGTCGGGCTTGAAGCATTTGCTGATGAAGATTGAGGGCTATAGCCTTCAGTAGAGGCTGCAACTGACTGTAAAAAAGGCAAACATCTTCAAAACTTGACCAACAGGTAACATCGTGATAACCAAAGAAAACCTTGAAGTTGGAAAAGTACAGCCAAAGACGAGGCTACAAGACTTGCCTCACACACTTTGACCATTCTACGAGGGGGAGACAAGTCCCTAGGAAATGACATCACACTTAAACGGGGTCAGAGGAAAAGAGGAAGACCCTCGGGAGTGGCTGGAATAGTGGGCTCAAAGCTGACACGCCCTGTGAGAATGGGGCCAACAGGGTTGCTATGAGCCGGGACGGACTCCATGGAAGCTAACAAGAACGCTGTTTCTGCGACCACATTAGTAGTTAGTGAGCCCCTAGGGGGCCTGCGTGTTGCCCTCTGGTTTTCCCTGAGGCTTCCTTCTCTGCTCTGTGGGGGTTGCCTCTATCTGATCTGCCATTCAGGGCAAGCACAGGCGGGCTTTCATCTGTTTCTGGAAGTGGAGGGACTTGCACCCCCCAGAAGGACCCCCGAGTCCTGTTGGCTTCAGAGTGCCAATGGCCTGTGATGTTTGGGGGAAACCATGTCCACCGGTGTCTCACCTCCTGATGTCACTGCAGGGAACCCTTGGCAGGAGTTTCTATCAGTCTAGCTGCTGATAGTCACCATTGTGGGGAGGGATACTCACACTTCAGATGGACCCCCAGGGTGGTCGGCCTTGTGGCTAGCAGAGCCTGCCCACAGGGCGCTGGGTGTGCACGCAGCCTCCACTCAAAGGACACAGCAGGCTCAGTCAGCACCCTGCAGCACCAGCTGTCAGGAAGATGGAAAGATCCAAACTGACCCAAAGGGAGGTCTCAGAGGCTTAAGGTATGGGGTTCAGAGTGCTGCCTATGGCCACAGAGTTCACTCTAGGGGCTGTCTATAGCAGTTTACAACAGCCTCCTCAAAACCAGACTCACCGCACCAAGATGATCCCAGCTCACAGCAGCCTATAAAACCTATGATCCCAGCTCACAGCAGCCTATAAAACCTATGATCCCAGCTCACAGCAGCCTATAAAACCTATGATCCCAGCTCACACCAACCAGACTCACTGCCATTAAGTGGATGCTGACTCACATCGACCCGACAGGACAGACCTATTTCAAAATGGCTGCTGCCAGTTCATTTCCGCCCACTAGCACCTGGAATGTTGATCTTTACGCATTCCATTTAGTCCTATAGACAAGTCAGTTGTGAAAATCTTTGGTTCCCTTCTTTCTCGTTTGTTCCAGAAAGTAGAGACAAACAACCCATAGCCACTAAGGTTATTAGTTTTGAGTCATGAGAACTGAATTTGACTCAGAATTTTCCACCATAACTACTTTCTCAAAGATCTCAACTTGCTTTGTTAATCATCTGTGGTTTAGAGGCAGTGAAATAAGTGGTTGAAGAGAAAGTGTAGAACCAAGAAGGGCAGGCATTAAACTAAGTAGGGAATCCCACATCTAACCTAGAGGCTGGCATGATTCTCCAGAGGCATATATTTGCTCTACTTTGCTCTTCTTTCCTAACTTTCACTTTATGTGCTTTGGAGTAAATAATAGGGAGAGGAAACATAACCTAAGTACATCTGTGATGTTTGGAAATTTTCTTTCCTGACAATGGTCTGCTGGAAAATAGTTTAAACTAGTTCTGTTGCTCTAAAAAAAAAAAAAGAAAGAAAGAAAAGAAAACGTAAGGTCTGACATGTAGGGTTTGTCAATTGCCAATTTCTGTGGTGTAAATACTACCACCCTGGCTAATTTCAAATTACCAAAATGTTGACAATCAACTAAAAAACTTTCTGGAAATTTTGCAATTAGTTCTTCTAAGCTGTCAGAAGCCAAATCTGGTCCCTTAGTATCCAATAATAATAACAAACATACTGGATAATGAATAAAGAAGGCCTGGAGTAAGACCCTTGATTCCATTCTCGCTGGACTATTTACTAGCTCTGTTATTTCTAGTTACTATTTACTCTCTCACATCTCCAGTTTTCTCGGGGGTGAAATGGAAATAGCATCTCTCATAAGGTTGAAAAGAGTGCAGAAGAAGTAATAAATACTTGACCAATATGGCAGGGGCCAGACTAACCCAGGGATACATATGGTAGCCAACTAAAAAGGAGGGGGTAAAAAAAGACAGGGGTAGCTGGGGGAACAGGGCACTAACCCACCCAAGTGGAGGGTGTTGTTTATATCCCCACAGGGAAAGAGGGACCAGACTTCAACCTGGTGCTCCAAGATGAGAATGTAACACACTGGCATAAAGCAGGGAACCAATAGAGAGGCCTGAGGGGCCGGCCCCAATCTTAACTATATGGACAGAACCTCTAGGAGGGCCCTACCTCCCCCCAAAGAATTCACTTCAGAGGACAGCACTGAAACTATAGCTCAGGGAGAGGGACATGTCTGATCAGAGCACACGGGAGCAAATGAATGGGGAGGAAGAGAGAGTGGAGCCCACCAAGCCTTGAGGACAATAGTTTTGCTCAGAGCAACCAATGCACAGAGAGGACCATAGGGCAGGCCCCACCACAAGTGAGACACGACATCCCTCACTGACCCATAGCGCTATGGGGGACAACACTGGAGACTCACTGTGGGAATTGTGCCTGATCTGAACCCAGCACACCAAGGAGAAACACTAAGTGCATACAACAGAACAGCAAGGGGAGCAGAGCAATGAAGTCCCCAGGGAATACAAAAAATAGACTGTGGG
>NW_022103899.1:2557163-2586902 GCF_000313985.2 Echinops telfairi | reverse complement strand
GTGATCATGAGTTGTCTATGGGATCAGCATCAAAGACCCTGAACAAAAAATCCTGTCAATGTGAATGAGTGGGAGTGCGGAGTGGGGACCCAAAGCCCATCTGTAGGCAACTGGACATCCCTTTATAGAAGGGTTGAGGGGAGAAGATGAGCTAATCAGGGTGCAGTGTAGAACTGATGAAACATACAGCTTTCCTCTAGTTTTTAATGCTTCCTTTCCCCCACTATAATGACCCTTATTCCACCTTACAAATCTGGCTATACCAGAGCATGTACACAGGTACAGTTAAGAGCTGGCAACACAGGGAATCCAGGACAAATAACCCCCTCAGGATCAATAGTGAAAGTAGCCATAATACCAGGAGGGTAAGGGGAAGGTGTGGGGAGAAAGGGGGACTTGATCACAATGATCTACATATAACCCCCTCCCAGGGGGATAGACAACAGAAAAGTGGGTGAAGGGAGACATCTGTCAGTGCAAGACATGAAAAATAATAATTTATAAATTATCAAGGGTTCGTGAGGGACAGAGGGTAGGGGAAGGAGGGGGGAAAATGAGGAGCTGATACCAAGGGCTCAAGTAGAAAGAAAATGTTTTGGAAATGATGATGGCAACAAACATTTGTGCTTGACACAATGGATGGGTGTATGGATTGTGATAAGAGTTGTGCAAGCCCTCAATAATATGATTTATTAAAAACAAATGAATAAACATCAAACAAAAAATAAATAAATACTTGGCCGGGCATTGGACAAAGAAGTGCTAAGATGGTAGTTATGGACACTGTTCTATCCTTAGACTAAATGTGTCATTCCCTTTATTTATGAAGAAACCTAACCCTTATCAGAGAATGTGCCATCTTAACGGTACCCATTGGTCCTCGCATAAGAATTTATTGGAAATTCATATCTTATATGTCAAAAGACAGGCACTAGTGTAGGCTGTGTACATAGGCAGGAAGAAAGCGCCCGATGAAAAGCTTTGAAAAGAAAAACGCCTGCTCTTGCATGTGCTTTCTAAGCAAGGTAAAGAACAGTCAGGTCATGCTGTTTCAAAGGAGGAACTTTCTTTGGGGCTGTGATGGCAACTTTTATCATCCAAAAGCATACTCCTTTGAAATATGGTAGACATAAACAATAGAGACAGGTGACACACTGCCCCAGTGTCCTGACTCTCACAAGCTTGACGGGTCCACGTTGTGCTTACCTGACTCTGAGAGAACTGAGCACCTGGTTGGGGCACGATGTACAGCCTCTTCTCACTTCTCCCCTCCCCTCCCCCTCATGCAGAGCCCGGTTGGCAGTGGGGAGTGGGGAGCAAGCAGGCATTCTTTCCCAAAGACGTGATGGGAATCTCGTTTTATTTCCAGCTGTCTTTCTCCCTTAGCTACTTAAAATGATAGTCCCACTCACGTTTGCACTAACTCTGAATTTGTGTGTAGTGCAATTATTCAAATGACAATGGAAAAGGTATACAAATGTGCAAAACTTGGTAAAATAGAAAGCATCGAGGAGAGAAGAAACATTTGAACATCCCCATTCAACCGACTGGAATGTTGTCATCCACCATTAAGCACCCTACATAATTCCTTGGCTTTCTCCTTACTCTCCTTATCTGGAAAAGCCTGTCTGCTGCCCCCGCCTTCTAACATCAGGTGCACAGCACCCTGTGCGTTCTCATTGCTGTTAGAGCACTGATTCTCATTTGATTCAGACGCAGCAAGCTTTTTCTCCACAGCACAGGAGCGTGTTGGCAGCTGCTTGCTCTACCGGTAGAGGTCGCGGACAGTTATGCACACAAAGAAAGTGCACATTAGAGCTTATCATCCTTGTGTTTCCGCATGGCTGACTGAAGTCAGACAACTCCACAAACAATACATTTGAAAGAACATTTGCCAGGTGAATATATTGCAACTCTGGCCAGGAGGTAGGGCCGCAGTATATCTTCAAAAGTGACTGATTTAAACCCAAACTTAATGTATTTTGGAGGCCAGCAATGATTTGACTTGCTGAGTGGATGGAATTTATGAGTATAATGCAATGCAAATAAAAACATCCTCTTTCAGTAATAAAGGTGTGTGCTGGGTCCATGCTGGGAAACACGGCTCTTCTTCCCCTCCCTTCTGGCGCGACTATGTGGGAATGGCGAAGCCAGACCTGCAGTCTCTTGTTGGTCATCCTATGAAACGATCAAATTTTATCATATTTTTTGTACTGAGGGGGCTTTCTTGTGCTTTCCCAGGAGCAGAGCTAAGTAACTCCGAGAAATGCAGCAATGCAGTGCTGGGCTGTCCGCTGTTTTCTTAATGAGATGATCTGGACCAGGTTAAGGAAAATCAGAGGTGAAGATATGGTTTGGGACATAGGATGGTCACATTCACCCTGCTAGGGTTGACACCCGGGGAACACTGAGGCTTGGGAAACAAACAAAACACAATAAACACACACATACACACACACAATGCCATCCAGTGACTTAAGTTCCTTCTTTGAGGGCTGCTTGCTCCTCATCTGTGTGGTTCTGGAATTGTCTCTGGTCCAGTGCTGCCACAGTAGGCATCATACCAGTGGGCAGCTGCGTGGCTCTTTTGAGAATTCCGAAGGGATTGGGTTTCAGACTCATCCTGCTCTGATCTGATCTTATTTGACATAAGAAAAGTAAAACCCACATTCACAGGATAAGATTTCACATATTTTCTGTGGGCACATTATCCATAACACTCTACTCATCAGTCCCCCAAATTTATGCCCCCCCTATGCAAAGCATGCAAGGGGTGTGCCCTGAAGAGACCCCCCCATGGTGCAATCATGACCAAATGGGCACAGGGTGCTGGGCTATAGGGTGACTGTAGGGAGGGAGGGATTTCTGTCGTGTGATGAACAAAGGCTTCAGAATCTCTCCTCCACATCGTCAGTGTTTGGGGATGTATTAGTCTAGGTACTTTGGAGAAACAAATCCACAGCAACTCATGTATAAGAGAGAGTTTTATGTAAAGAAAGTGTGCATCACGAAAACATCCCAACCCAATGCTGCCCAAGCCCACAAGTCCAACATTAACCCATTAACCCAACACCAGTCCAGAAAGTCCTCCACCTCACAAAACAGAGGCAATGATGCCGACTGCAGGAGGAAAGCTGAGTCAGTGAACGTGTAAGCATCTCAGCACTAGCAGGGGTCTCCACACGGCTGCTCCAGCCCCCAGGGCTGCATGGGGATAGATCCATGCGGCTTCTCCTTGGGGATGTCTTGTAGGAAGTCAATCTTGCAAGCTGAAGCAGGGAACTGCTAAGGCAGCTGCACCCGATGTAGCCATCACAAAACAAGAGACCTGAGAACTACACAGGCGAGGCTCACCACCCATTTATCCCTCCGCCTTTCAATTAGCCCCACATGTGATTATCGGCCAGGCTGGCACAATTAACTAACTCAGGGGGAAAAGAAAATCCCCTGCTCTGCCCTTCATCCCTGAAGACCACGCAAAGCACAGCAAGCTCATGTCTATTTGAAGGATGGTGTGATGGGACGTGTATTATAAGAGGCAAGAGAACGTATAAGCCCTCCCACGCCTGATGCTCCTTGAACTATGGCAGGGGGAAAATGCAGGGGCATTCTCTCAAGGACTTCATATTTCCTGAGATCGTTTCGCATTAATTGCAGCTTTTGTAGAAGGCATCTTCCTGGCCCCAATCCCATAACTGCATCCGTTTCCTGAGAAAAAGCGTAACTATGCTTCACGTTGTTATTTGCGTAGGGAGTCTGGAACAAACACACGTTGGGGTCGATGTGTACCACCCTTCTCTAATTCACTGCAAGGTTTAATGTTAGGCATGGTGACCTTCATACTTCCTAATTGGGACCGTTGGAGGGTGGGAAGTGATGTTGTGAAAAGATGCAGGACAATTGTGAAGCCATGACTTATTGAATGGGCACAGAATATTAGGTCTCCTCTTTGATTTCAAAGAGTTCATTCAAATTTTCTGTGATGAAAGACATTTTCTGTTCTATGGATATGATTCTCTTGGCCAATTAGTAAATCGGTTACAATTTTTAGTACTTCTTTTATTGTTTAAATTCCTTGTGGGTTTCTGGGCATATCCCAGTAGTGGGTTTCCCGAAGAGCTGAAGCAGAGAGGAGAGGAGGAAATGGGGCTGGTTTGAGTGGATTCGGGTTCTGGTAGAGGTTATGTTGGAACTTCTTTTCCAACTCTCCGGCTAGGAATGTGCATGTGGGGACATGCATGATCTAAGGCAGGGGTCCTCAAACTTTTTAAGCAGGGGGCCAGTTCGCTGCCCCTTAGACCCATTGGAGGGCCAAGCTGTAGTTTAAAAAAAAAGCTACGAACAAATTCCTATGCACAAGGCCCATATCTTACTTTGAAGTAAAAAAAACAAATGGGGCAAAAACACCTGGCGGGCCAGATAAATGTCCACAGCAGGCCGCATGTGGCCCGTGGGCCGTAGTTTGAGGACACCTGATCTAAGGTGTTTACTACCAGTTCTTTGGGTCTTAAGTAGCTCCTAGAGTCTAGAAGACCAAAAGAGGCCCGAGGCACAGGGTTTGGTAATATTGGGGTTAAAAAACAAAAATAAAGACTCACTGCCATGAAGTCATTGCCGTCTCCTAGCGACCCCTTGTGGGTTTCTGAGACTGTAACTGTTTATGGGAGTAGAAAGCTTTCTCCCGCAGAGCAGCTGGTGGTTTCAAACTGCCAACCGTGCAAATTACAGCCCGATTCGTAACCAATACATCACCTGGGTTAGGAGCTCTGAAAGACCTCAGGACAGGGGAACCACCCATCTTTGGGGACGGACATTAGAAATGGACATTTTTAGAATGATTTCTCTTCAGATCTGGGGAAGGATGTGCCCTCTGTAAGATTTCCGTAGGTGATCTTTGCCAGCTTCCACTTAGCCTCAAACGTCAACAGCACTTACCTCTGGTGCAAGAGTTTTCTAGGGTGCTGTGCTTCAGGAATGCTTATTTTAGGGGAGCCCACCTGGAAAGACCAGAGGCAGTAGTGAAACCCCAGCACAGGAACTGCAGAGATCAGATGCCCTTTCTTCCAGGCCTCTTCTGCCCTTTCCTGCTAGCTCAGGGACATGCTTGGCTTTCCCAGGTGTGAAAGGAGAATGAACGGAACAGCTCCTCCACTAACCACGCCTCATAGGGGCAGGCGTCTGCAGGTAGCTTTTGAGCCTCGAGGTGTCACTACTAAACCCATCTTGGTGAGTTCCAAGATTTAATCCCTTTATTCCAAATCTCCCTGTGCAGTGACTAATATTATGGACAGGATTTCTAATGGTTCTGTCCATCTATACCGTTTCCTTCTGCTGTGCCATAGCAAGAGCTCTCATTAACTGAGTATCTGGTGGCTGCCCAGTGCCTTCACATGCCACTCATTACTAAGCATCACAAGAAAATTTCAGGTTAGGGATTATTCGCCTCAGGTTACCAACGGCAATGGCTAAGTAGCCTACCCTCCCTACACCGGGCTACGGCTGAAGCTGAATCGGTGAGAAACAGCACACGTCAAAGTCGATGGTTTTCAGACAATGCAGGGCTCTGTGAACCTCCTCTGACGTTCTTCTCTGTATTCGCCTGTTGAAAGACGTTTTGTGCAAAATGTGTTTTAAGAAATCTGAAAATCCAAACTTCAACCAGATTGTTCTGCCATTTGGTCTTTTTCTCTCTTTCTTTCTTTTTAAAATTCAAATGCTTCCCCTTTGAAATCATGATTTGCAGTTTCGAAAGCGCTTGCATATACAGCATCTCCTTGAAAAGCCACCACCCTTTAGGAAAGAAGGGTATGACTCTATGACCTTCTTCCTAGAGGAGAGGACATGAAAGCCCTCTTGCGACAACTTGCCAGAATCCAGGGGACCCAGATGTAGAAGATCTGACTTGAACTCAGGTCTCCCACCTCTTCTAGGTCCAGTGTCCTATCTAGGGGACCACGCAGCCAGGCGAAGGGTTACAACTGAACCTAAAAAAGAGTACGTCTCTTCTGAAAAGGATTGCAATCCTTGATTTGAGATAAATAGCACCAAATGAAGCTCATACCCAGCTTGGCTGAAAGAAACTACTAGTTGGCTCTAGGGCTTCTTGTGGAACTAGATGACACCTGCATTCTGAAAGGTCAGACCCTGGGAAACATGATGGAGTACGGTTTTATTCTGTAACATCAAGAGGCACCATGAATCAGAAGCAGCTCAACAGGTTTGATTTGGGGTCTGCTATATGGTCTTGGACTTCATTTGAAGCCCTTTCCTTTCCCTTTGCCTCATACGCAGACTATTGAGTGTTGTGGGCAACATGGTCAGGGTCTTGTTTGTGGGGTCTGAGAAGAATTCTTTGTAGGCCCAACAGCAGAGTCATGGTGCTTCATCTCTATAGGGTGAATTATGTAGCTCATCACATTTTCTTTATTTGCACTGTCTGCTAGGAAACTCAGAATCCAATTCATGTTGTGCAAGCAGTTAATGCGCCAAGGCTCAGGTTCACCCAGAGGCGTGTCAGCAGAAAAACCTGAGCATCTACTTCTGGAAAAGCAGTGATTGAAAGGCCTTTGCCACCCAGGGCTGCTCTGACATGTATGCAATTGCCCAAGCCACAATCAACTCAACAGCAACTGTAGCTGGTCCCCAGTGCATGCACCCAGGTTTTTCTACATTAACTTGCTAACTTTCATCATGGCTTCTGTTTACATTTTCTATTTTAGTTTCCACCTGTCACCCCTTGTTGCCATTTGTATTTTTGTAAGGCATTTAAAATCCTTCAGAACAAAGCCCCAAATCAAATCAGTCACTTCTGACTCATAGGAACCCTACAGGACAGACTAGAATGACCTCGTAGGGTCCCCAAGATGGTAATCTTTATGGAAGCCGACTGACCCATCAAGGTGGTAAACATATGGTAAATGCAACACAGAGAAACATAATTATGGGATCAGAAACCACCCCCTAGCTCTTCATTCCACATAGCAAATAACTCCTCCTACCCACGAGAACACGTATTCTGCAGAGACCAGGGCCAGGCTCCGCTTTCCTCTGGCTCCAGTGGTCAGAACAATACCCAGCCGCTCAAAAAATATTTGCTGCATGAGCAAGAAAAGTTCGCATCCTAACATAAACAGGACTTGCCTAAACTCCTCATTGATTTTTTAAAAAGTATAATGAGGTCTAGACTGATTTAAGCGGTATTTCAAATGTTATAGGACTGAACTTTTAACTGATTTGAAAATTTTTAAATGATCTAGATAGGAGTTTAAAAATCAATAGCTAAGCTAGGCGAATATCTCCCTTCCTTCGATGCCTTGTAGCTTCTTTCAAGCAGGTGGATGAATTTGTGATTACCTGACAAGAATCATTCCCTAACCCATCATTTTTCAATTATGGTAATAAAAAGTCAGTGCTCTTACCTATGTATTGAAACAGACTTCATTCCTCGATAGCTCTTTGTCTTTGGCATGCAGCCATATTATGCAAATGATTTCTGAAGTTTTATAACTTTAGCAGCAAAAATTAATTTTCACGGTCACAGAAATGGCTATGCGGTGGCCAGTGCCACTGCAATGGACTGACGACTCTGTCTCATGTTCTGTTTTGGAAGGGCGAAAAGAAAGAATTCTAGAGGATGGGTGGAGAGAAGTCCTTGAGAAATCCAGCTGAGAAAAAAGACACTGACATGCAACTTCACTCGAGTGAGTGGCAAACCTGTAAACCATGAATTTCTTTCAATACAATATTTTTTCACATATGTATTTGCAAGATGAGTATTTATCTTATGAAAGATATCAGTTAAGCCTTCCTTCATCTTTCTGTACCCTTGTCTTCTCATCCACCAATGGAAAAGGCTGCGTACTAGACCCTCACGAACATTGCTTTCCTGGAAGATTGAATAAAACATCCATGGGCAATGGAAATACTATATGGATGAAGGGTTTATAAAAGGATTGTGTTTGGCATTGTTTAATTTTTATAAATACTCTTTCAAAGAAGTTGGAGAGTCCAACCTGCAGCAGAGATGGGGGACTCAGTCCCTGAGCTATTTTCTACAGACGTTGTGCCTCTAGTATTCTCTGCTTCTATAGCTTCAGTTGTTTGGAAAGAACCATCTTGGCAGCTGGACCAACGAGATCGTTAATGGAAAACAGTGCTGTGAGCCAGTAGATCTTTACTCTTTGATCAATAGTTATTTACTTCTGAGGGGTCACAGCTTGGTTAATATAGCCAAATAATTTTATTGATAGATAACATAACAATGAAAAATAAAGTTTAAAATAGAAGATGAATGAATATAGCACTTTCTTCAGGCATGAATATTATTATTTGAAAAGTGTAATAGCCGCTGGAATGTTGAAAGGGCAGACAACAAAAGCATTGAATAATTGTCCTAGGACTATCATCAGACTTCCATTATTGACCTCTGTTAATATTCTACTGTAACTGTCTGCTAAATTGGTTCCTTGGGGCTTGAAATATACAGTGATGTTATGAGTTCCTATCGTAAATTGCCACACAGTAAAGTAGCAAGTCTCTGAAATAGTGTTGGCCCTAGTTTGATCAATACTCAATTCAAAGCAGTGCAATAGGTAACTGTTTCCATAGAAACATTGATGTCACCGAGGTTGAACAGCGGCTGTTACAACAAATCATTTCCTTTGAGCAGTTGTAATTGACTATATGTACAGTTTGCTGTCACTTGAGACCATTTACATCAAGCACATAACAGAACCACATTAGTTATTCCAGGAGTAAGAGGGGTAGCTCTTCCTTCTGTGACCTTACAAATACCTAGGAGGGTATTGCCATAGCAACCAGCAATAGAACAGGATGAACATTAAGGTAGCAAGCTACCTTAATGCAGTGGCATTGTTTCAGAAGAGGGAAGATAGTTTTTAATAAAGTTTACCGAGTTGTTACATGAGCGCACACCCTCTGCTCCCCGCAGTAATGACTTGGTTCCTCGAACCCTCACGACCAATAACAAAGACATGGCTATTCCATCTGCACTTCATTTCCTGTTCTTCCCCTTCGGCTTCCCTTCAATAGCTGGCTGTTAAGGCAGCACACACACACACACACACACACACACACAGAGGCCTATTTGGCAAAACGGTGTTTGCTGAATGGAGGGTATGGCCTTGGAGAAGCACCGAAGGCCGAAGGGCCCCCGGCTTGAAGAGGGACATACAGGAGAAAGGAAACTTCGGCACGAAGTTCAATTGGTACATGGCTGGATCAGCCATGGCTGGGTTTTAAGGACATGAAAGAAAAACAGAGCAGCCCCGCACTTAGCGTACCTTTGCTGTATTCCTTCAGTGGTCCTTCAAGCCAAACACACCCCTGGCAATGAGTGTCATAGTCCAGAATCTTTCACCTTATCCCCTACTTCACTACAGGTTCCCTGGTGCCTGTGCCTGTTGGCGCGTTTTGGAATATTTTAGATACTTCTGGTGAGATTAGGAGGTTTGTATGTCCTTTCGTTAAGTGAGCAGGCAGAATATGGTACACAATTATTCTCAAAGCCTTTTGAAGAATCTTGCCACATTGTAGCATCTGGGTTTGAAAGAGCAGGTGGAATTACCGTGAGAGCGACGTTGTAATGGCATTCACGTTGGGTTCAGGGGTGTCAGGGAGAGTGTGAGTTTACAGGGTGTGTCTGGTTTGAAACAAGCATTTGCAGGTCAGGCTTTATGTGCAAAGCAGGCAGGCAGGACCTGCATCGTCTGTCTTAACCAAAGCTGCAGGGGTGATTAGCCACACAGCCGTCTTGCATCTCTAGGCAAGAAAAAGAAATACGCGAACATCGATGAAGACAGGAGGCACAGACCCTTACAGGAGGTGTTTGCTTGGAAAACATTTTCCAAAACAGACCCACGATGATCAGCCTATAGATTTTTGGCCAGTCTGCTCTATTCCTCAGGGTGAATCCTCATAGGTAATAAAATGGAATTGCAATCAGTATTCTCTGATACTAGCCTGCCACCGACTGTGATTCACCTTGAACCAGAGAGCAACTATTTATAAGATTGTTTAGAGACACAAATCCAGTAAATTACTCTGTTTGGCCTTAAAAGAATGTTTGACTTGAAGCATAGATATGGCCATAAATCTTACAGGAATAATTTATAAGACAAAGCTGTGAGCAGGGATTCTCTGCTTATTATGGGTAAAGAGAGGGGGAAAGGAAAAAGTGCTCCCCACTCCCCACCCCTGGTTGAGGTCAATGAACTTTTGCAGGTCCGGGCATACAGGAAATTTAGTAATGGCACCTGGATGTCCTGAGGGAGGGGGAAACAGCTGCCCTTGCATGTGTGCCCTTTTCCTACAGCCGTTCTTTCTCAGAGTGCCCCGCTTCCCTCAGACACCCTGGCGTGGCCTGTGGAAGGAGAGCGAGTGAGTCAGCCTTACTGGGCACCCACAGGGATCTGTCCATCACCACTGAGACAACAACCCAACAGCTTTTCACAAAGGCAGCCAGTCAGAACTGCTGGCTGTGGAGTGTGTGTGGTGTGTGTGTGTGTGTGTGTGTGTGTGAGAGAGAGAGAGAGAGAGAGAGAGAGAGAACACGATGGGGCACTGTTTATTTTCGAGTTGCAATTTTTAATCATGTACAAAAACATTTAGATAAGTCTTGAGGTGTACCAACATCTATAGATCAATGTAAGGTATTATATTAGAGCATCTTCATTTTATTTAAGTTCCAAGAGTCTGTGGTTGCTTTTGTTAGCTGCCACTAAAACAATGCAGATTCAGTGGAGACACGTGTGTGCAGAGGGCAGCTGCTCCTGGGGCGTTCAAAGCTGTGACCTTTCAGAAGCAAGTCACCACGCCTGCCTCCCAAGGCATCTCTGGGTGGCTTTGAGGCGCTTTCTGCTGGCTGTTGAGCACTGAACTATTTGTGCCACTCAGAGACTCCTGGAAGAGCCTGGATGGTAAAAATAAACCCAGACCCATTGCTGTCAAGACGATTCCGATTCATGGTGTTAGCGTTGTTAGTTGCCACCCAGTTGGTTCCGACCCATAGCAACCCCACAATAGAAGGAAACACTGCCGCATCCTCACAGTGGTTCTCAGGTCCAGCCCGTTGTTGTAGACACCGTGACCACCCATCTCTTTGAGGGCCTTCCTCTTTTGTGCTGCCCGTCTGCTTTACCAAGTAGCCCCGTGCTTAGCTTGCCTCCCCCAGGGACTGGTCTCTCTCGACAGCATGTCCGAAACAGGTAAGAGGAAGTCTCATCATCCTTGCTTCTCAGGAGCACTCTAACCGTACATCTTCCAAGACAGATGGGTTTGTCCTTTCAGCACTCATGGTACATTCCACATTCTTCTCCAGCACCACCCTTCAAATGCACTGATTCTTCTTCGGTCTTCCTTATCCAGTGTCCGACTGGCACACGCAGACGAGGCTCCTGGAAACACTGCGGCTTTATGGTGCAGAGGCAGGAGGAGGGGGAGACATTGGTGAATAGACCTTTAAGTCATTTCTGCATAACTTTTACCTACTTGATCTCAGCTTGGCAACATTGATAACGGGGAAAAGATGGAGATTGTCAAGGCTGTCATCTTGCTTGGATCGCAATCAATGCTCACGGAGACAGCAGTCAAGAAGTCAAACGATGTCTTTCACTGGGCAACTCTGCTGCCCAACCCTGTCTGCCACTGTGAGGACCAAGACGTGCCTCACCCAACTGCCTCAGATGCATGTGAAAAGTGGATCTAGACCAGTGGTTCTCAACCTTCCTCATGCCGCGACCCTTTCCTACAGTGCCTCATGTGGTGGTTATCCCCCGCCGGCAACCATAACATTATTTTCATTGCTACTTCATAACTGTAATTTTGCTACTGTTATGGATCAGGCAACCCCTGGGAAAGAGTTGTTTGACTCCCAAAGGAGTCTCTGCCCGCAGTTTGAGAACCGCTGGCGTAGAATAAAGAAGGCGGAGGCAGAATTGATGCATTTGCATTGTGGTGCTGGTGAGGAGTATGGAAAGGAGCCTGGGCAGCCAGAAAAACAAACAAATCTTTCTTAGAGAGAGTCCAGCCAGAATCCTACTTAGATGCAGGAATGGCAAGACTTTATCTCACATCCTGTGCACATGCCATCAGTAGAGACTAGTCCCGGGAAAAGGATGACATGCTTGGTAAAGTAGAAAGGTGTTGACCAAGAGGAAGACCCTCAGAGAGATAGATTGACAGGTGGCTTCAACAATGGGCTCATACATAAGAACAATTGTGCAGATGGTGCAGGACCAGGAAGAGTTGGGTCTCTATGAGTCGGAACTTACTTAGTGGCACCCAACAGCAGTGTTCTTAGTAGGTGCCTGTGTAGGAGAATACTTCAGGAGAGTAGCCACATTATAGACCATTTTTGGGAGCTGCAGCAGCTCAAGGGAAGTCTTTTAATGGTTAGCAATGATCATTTTTAGTATAATTAGTAAGGAGCCCTACTGGCTCTGTTGGGTAAGCATTGGACTGCTAACATCATGGTCTCATGGTCAGCAGTTCAAACCTAGCGGTCACTCCAAGGAAGAAAGATGAGACTGTCGGCTCCAGTAAAGATGTACCGTCTTGGACACCCTGTAGATGGTCTCTGAGGGTCAGCATCAATGGGATGGCAGAGGGCCTGACTATCATGACTAGTAGTAATGCCTGTAGAAATAGAAATACCCTTTAAAGCAAACACTCAAAATTATTCCTACATACTCCCTAAAGAGGAATCCCTGGGTGGTATAAATGGGTAATAGTATTTGGCTGCTAGTAGAGGCTCAAATCCATCCAGAGGCACCTATAAGAAAGGTCTGGCAATCTGCTTCTGATTAATCAGCCATCGAAAACCCTGCAGTTCTACTCCGACATGCATGGGTTTGTTATAAGCTAAACTCCACTTGACCACAGTGGTTTGTGATCTCTACAGGGGATGGATTCACCACTTTCCATGAGTGAATAAATGCTGGGAGCTGATGAAGAACTGAAACTTGTAAGGTGCCAAAGGCTGTGCCAGGGAAGGAGCCAGGCAGGACAGTAAAGGAGCAAGCTCCCCTGCCTCCCTGCCATGTTGCGCCAGGCTCCCATGGAAACGGTCTGTGCACCCCCTTGTTCCAGTTGCCTAGAGCCCCGAGTTCCGGCTGCCTCACCCAGAGCAGCTCTCTTGGAGCATCACCAAATCTGCAGGCACAGGCGACTACTGCTTCCTGCAGGAAGCTTTCTGCTCATCTCAACCGTTTTCCTCCATCTGGTGGGGATCACTCACAGTGTAGTTGTCTTGTATCAGTTGACTGGTGATACTCTTAACCAACCAAACTCGTGGTTGTCAAGTCAATTTAAACTCATGACCACCCCACGTGTGTCAGTGTCGACCCGTGCTCCAGAAGGTGGTCAGAGGCTGATGCGGGACTTAAAGTAGATTACCACCTATTTCTTCTGAGGCATCTCTGGGGAGACTCACACCCTGGCCTTTTGGTTAGCAGCAGAGTGCGATACTATTTGCAACCCCCAAAGACCAAGGAGGTTAGATTTTCCTGGGTTCTGATGACAACCTGTGGTTCCTCTGGCTGGGTTTTCCAGTCCCCTTGATTCTCTCTGCAGGAGTAAGATGAGGCTGGCTGTCCCTGTAAAGATTTAATAGTCTCAAAAATCCTAGCTAGGGCCCTGGTGAATCAGATCAACTTGATGGCAATGGATTGTTTTTTGTTTGTTTGTTTTTAATACTAACTGCAAACCTGTCAATGAGAGATCAGAAAAGGAAATGTCTTATCCCTTCCACGTACATTTTCTCCACACTAGGCAGAGGGTTGAGCCCACCCCATATCTGCAGAAGAAAAAAATCTGGTGGGCAGCTCCCAGACAAGGGTGGCCACAAGAATCCGAAGAGCAGATGTTGTCAAAGGCTCCTTCTACATTTAAGCCAATTAAAAATATAAATCATATCATTTTTTATGTTCTTCACATGGCACCATCCATGCCTGGTGCATTATCAACTGGATATATGTCTTAAGTCCTTTTATCCAGAACTGGCCTTTGTAGTATTGCTTCACCCGTCAAGGAGGCAGACACACGAGCTAACATCATCTGTGTGGCTTTGAGAAAATCACCTGAATTCATAATTAGCCTGGAGTTAATGGGTCTCGAGACAAGACTGATCATAACCACAGTTGAGTTCAGTCTGTGACCCATGACAGTAAGGCTGGGGTTCGTAGTGCACGCAGACAAATGATTACAACAGAGAGTGGTTCAGGTTGATGAGCATTAAGCTGTTTGCTGTTGAGTTGATAGCCAATGATGGTGACCCATTGAGTTTTCAGTGGCTGTGCTCAATGGGGACTTTTTAGAAGTAGATCCCCAAGCATTTCTTCTGTGGTACCTCTGTGTGGACATGGGGCTCCAGCCTCCTGGTTAGCAGTCATCCAAGCACGTGAACTATTTACACCACTGATGAACATTCGCCTTCAGTTGGTAGAGACCGACCTAGGCATTTAGAGGAGGAGGGTATGCGTTAGGGATTTTTCACTAATGTTCTTGATCCAGTTGCATCACAATAACTTTAAATATAGATTTGATGAGTCTTGCGTGTTTGGGATGGAAAGCAAGTGTTTACAGATAAAAGTTTTTTTAAAATTCACATTTGTTTTGTGGAAACATGGAGAAATTCCTTGTGGAATAGTGTTCAAGTGCTCATCTGCTAACCCAAAGGTCAGTGGTTCGAACCCATCAGCCAGAGGAAGATGAGGCAGTCTGCTTCTGTAAAAGGTTCACAGCCTTTGAAAATCTTATGAGCCAATTCTACTGTGTCCTATAGGGTTGTTATAGGTCAGAATCGACTCGATGGGAGTATATGTGGGGTTTTGGTTTGTGCACATGTATTTTTGGAACTTAGTTTATAATCATGGCCACATATAATGATATATCCCATTGAAACGAACTGAAATTGAAGAATGACCTGACAATATGATTTAGGTATGAAAAATGTTTACAGCTTAGCTATAAGCATAAGATGTTTTTTCTTGCTCAACACTTGCATGGAGTGTCTCGTTGGAAATAGCCCAGTAATCTTACGAGGGTGAAATGAACCTTCTCCGGCTCTATGTCATCAACAAACAGCAGCACTGCAGTGGAAACAGACAAATTCAGCTGAAGCCAGTTTTAGTTCTGGGCACCCAGGAGAATGAAAAGAAGGGCATTCAATGGGGGTGCAGGAGCCTGATTTAACTTGAGGTTCACTGACCTAGTTTGGATCTAGTTCAGGAAGTTTGAATTCAGTGGAAAGGTTTAAAGGTGACTTCTGTCATAGTTGCTGCATTTCCATTGCTGAATTAACTTTGATCTAAATCTGACACTTAGGTAGAAGATTGGAGCTAACTTGCATGATATGGTACCAGAATGATGTTTAAAGATATTTTCTGAGTAATTACTATGTGATAATCAATATTTATTTATTAGTTATTAGCTTCTTTTATTTATTTTCAAAACCATTTTATCAGGAGTTAATGCAGATACTATGTCATTCTATAGTTTAATCACAATCACATTAAGTAGTATTGAACAATTGCTACCACAGTTTCAAAACATTCTTTTCCTTCCTGAACTCCTTGGTATCAGCTCCCTTTGACATCCCCACCACCACCACCACTGTGCACCCCAGAAACCCTCACTCTACTTGCTGCCCCTATAGGTTCACCAGTCTTGGGTTTCATAAGCTGAACAACAGAAAAACAAATAGCACAAATTCAAGAGGGTGACCCTCAAGGACACAACACCTCTGAGATAAACCCCAATATGAACAAACAAAAATTACAGAAAATGTTGAAACTCAGATCAGGCCCAATGTGCATCAGAGGTGGGACCAACTGACAGGGCTATAACTGTGCAAGTCAGGATTATCATTTTCATCCTCCACAGTCGTCTCTCCCAGGCACTCTGGGTAGTAACCACTTTCCTCCCCTCCCTCTAGTATGGATAGAGGGGAATCTCTGGAGGCCATAAGCAATATTTAGTCCTCAAACCAGCTTGATGTGGTGGGTATTATTTTTATCCCCCACATTAACAAAGATGAAGACCCGGCATGGTGCAAATGGTTAATGGAGTTGGCTGTTAACCCAAAGACTAGTGGCTCGAGTCCACACAGGAGTGTCTCATAAGAAAGGCCTGGTGTTCTCTGGTAGAGAAATGAGCTATTGAAAACCCCGTGGAGCACAGTTCTCTTTGGACGCAGGTAGAGATGCCAGAGCCGGAGCTAACGCTGGACAACTGTTTGCCTTTTATTTAATAATGAAGAAGAAAGTAATTTGAGTCCTTTTATTTAACATTTGTTTTTTTGTGTTACAGTTTTTCCCCAAACAATGTGCTTCGAATGAGAGAAACCTTAGTAATGTAATTAGATAAAACTGCATGTCCACTTAGTTTTTTCACATTTCTTAATAAACAACAAGTCTAATATACACTAATCGGTAAAGAATACCAATATGAGAATTCAGAACGTTAATTTTTCTGAATGGAGATTTAACAACTGTACAATGCCCATACACAAAACAAATCTATAAAATCGTAGTGTGTCTAAGACAATGGTTTGCTGTTTGTTTTTTAACCAATGAAGAAACCATGGGAGGGAAAGGAAATTGCTTGAGGTCTTTCATGCTGGTGTAAAGGGTTGAGACCTGTATCCCATTCCTACAGGCTGATTCCAGAGCCCAGTCCTTTCCTCATCATGTTCAACTTCCAGGGACCATTTTGAGTCGGTGAGAGTTGATGAACCTTTGTGTCCAATTCTTTGCCTGCAAATGGTGGTAGCTGTATTTCCTGTTTCCCCCACTCAGAAAGGTGTTCTGAGACTAATAAAAATGTATACGCATGTCAGCCTCTCTGGGTCTCTACTTTATGCACCAAATTCCCTTTAAAGTCAATAAAAGCTGTGTGTGTGTGTGTGTGTGTGTGTGTGTGTGTGTGTGTGTGTTTCTGAAGGAAAGCAGGAGTTTGGCCAGTGAGGGTATGTGTGACTATTGAAGGGAAGATGTATCATTCACTTTTATTTTCTTGGGAAATATATAAACATCAAGGAGTATGAAATTCTTTGTACTGTGTGTTTGCAAGTAATATTCTTCCATATGTGAGATTGTCATTTTGAAGGCACAACCCACAGAAAGTACCCTTAGGGAATCATTTTATGCTTCTAGGGTTTGCTTCTCAGGTAATCTAGATGCTTGTCAAGGGCAGGACCAATGGCTGATTCATCTTTCTGCCTCTTTCCGTCTACCCTCACACTCCAGCATGTGTTTTGGAACCTGGCGTGTAGTAGGTGCTTGACAAAGTCCTGGTGAACTGAAGAATTGGGTGTAAAGGCCTCCGGAAAGGATAAGAGCTTCTCTGGGAGAATTTTAACATGAAAGGTATAAAACACTATTTATAAGTGAATATGAGGAATTGGAATTTGATATTAGGAAGAGTTTCTTGCCTGAAAGAACTGTGGAAAACTGGAAACTGTTTTTCAGAGGCAAGCCTGACATCTTTCCTTATGGGGGTTAAAAATCTGACAAGGCTTGAGGGAGGTACAAATAGTTAATGCCCTTTGCTGCAAACTGAAAAGTTGATGGCTTACGTCAGCCTAGAAAAGCCTCAAAAGAAAGGCCTGGCCATCTAATTCCAAGAAATCAGCCATTAAAAACCAGTGGCGCACAGGTCTGCACTACACATATGGAGTTGCCTTAAGTCGAAATCCACATCACACATCTGGATGTGGGAAGGACAGGGATATGACCCATTTCCTTGGCTCATGTTCCACTACTGGAGAACAAGCGCTGAAGGGAAAACCATCCACCGCACATGAAATGTAAAAGGGAGCGTAGCGGAATGCTTTCATAATGGATATAGCAGATGCCATTGATGCCGCGGGAAATTCTCACCACTAATGTCGTTATCCTGGAAACATGATCTCACACGCAGTCATATCCCCCAAGGTCCCCCCAGCGGCTGCGACAAGGGGCTCAAACATAAGAACAGTTGTGAGGATGGCACAGGACCCAACGTGTTTGTTCTGTTGTCCACAGGGTCCTTCTGCCTTGGGATGGACCCGGTGGCATCTAACAACAACAACAACACCAACAACAAAGTAGCACAGCAGGTCTGTTTCTCAGATGTTACTTTGTCCACTGCGTCCACCGCTTGTAAATAGCAGTTGAATTAGCCAACTTTTTGACTGCTGTCTCGTAGTCACCTTAACATTGATCAAGACAAGGGATGTTAAAAAAAAAAAAATCTACTCAGAAGTCAGTCGTTACCTTCTCCCAGGAACTGAGCCTCAACACCCAGGGGAATTCCACTCTTGACTTTCTTCCCTGCTGGACCAAACCTTTTTGAGACCTCATTTTCCTAATGATCTTTTTAAAAAAATAACATCATTTTATTGGGGGCTTGTACAACTCTTATCACAATCCATATTTCCTAATTAAGGAGTGCAATACATTCATGGCATTTTTTTTCAATGTCTCAAGACAGAGGAGATCAGTGATTCTTATTTTCCAATCAACTCATCAATAAACCAATCAATGTTTGGGTCACCTCTTCTGAGAATGACACCATGTTCGGAGAAAGACACATTCAATATTAAAAGGACAATTTCAGGGCTGGATGTTGCTAGGACTTTAGAGTGGGTGTCCCAGTGTAGACCATGGAAGTGAACACCGCCCAGTCCTGCGGCATCCTCCCATTATCGTTACATTTGAGCTCATCATCGGAGCCGCCATGTCAATCCATTTTGATAGCCTTTCTCTTTTTTGGTGCCCTCTTAACCTTGATGCCCCTTTCCAGACACTGGGCCCACCTGATAACAGGTCCAAGCTTCACGAGAGAAACTCGCTTCTAAGGAGCATTCTGGCTGTACTTCTTCCAAGACAGATGTGCTTCTTCTGTTCTTCACCAGCACCGCTGTTCAAATGCATTGATTCTTGTCTTTTCTCCCATAGACTTATACCACGTGCTTGTTGGGAGAAACATTAACAACTCCAAAACAAAATTAAACGCATTTCAACTTTTCCTCTCAAATGCATAAAAAATGAGAGAGAGGCATTTAACAGGAAATTTTAAAAGAGTAAAGCCAGTACTTCTTTCTACTTGTCCTTACATTGTTTACACCAGGTTCTCCTTTACGAGCTTCTTTGAAAACCGATGTGGATCCCAAGTTCCGTGTTTAGTTTCTGTTCCCTCACACCCCCACCCCCACAACCCGCCACTCCCAAGGTGGCCTTCAGCAGCTGGACCCATGATAGCACTCACGTCGAGGAGCGCACCCTCTTTTCAATGGACGCAGGGGAGCCAGCGATCCATCCTGCCTACACATTCCTGGCTCCTGGAATAGCAGTCTCTGCACCCACCGGTCTCACTGTAGCACATCAGAAGGCCAGGCCTGCAGTCCTTGTAGTGGCCACCTCCACCAGGAGAGGGCGACGGTCCCGACACACCGGTCCCTGTAACTCAAAGGTGTCTCTGGAGGGGCCTCTGCTTTGATGATCCACTAGTCAAGATCGTGACCTTCCTAAGCTGTCCCACTTGGTCTGGGGCGCTGGACAGTGGTCTGGAGTCCTAATCATGGTATCAATGCTGCTTTGGTCTTCCTCGTTTAATGACCAACTTTCACATGCATATGAGGCAATTGAAAATAACATGGCTTTGTCATATCTTATGACAAAATAATTTATAAATTATCAAGGGTTCATGAGGGAGGTGGGAGCGGGAAGGGAGGGGGGAAATGAGGAGCTGATTCCAGGAGCTCAAGGGGAAAACGAGATTTTTGAGAATGATGAGGGCAATGAATGCATAAATGTGCTTTATACAATTGATATATGTATGGATTGTGATAAGAGTTGTATAAGCCCCCTATAAAATGATTTTTTTTCAAAAGAGCTGTATGAGCCCCAACAAAACGATATATTAAAAAAAGAAGAAGAAGAAAATACCATGGCTTTGGTCAGGCATATTTTAGTCTTCAAAGTGAAATCTTTACTTTTCAAAATTTTCAAGAATTTTTGCACAGCAGCTTTGTCCAATGAGCTGCATCCTTTGACTTCTTGACTCCTGTATTCCTGACTCTTGATTGTGGAGCCACGCAAGAGGAAATCCTTGACAACTTCAATTTTTTTCTTCATTTATCATTATCTATCTATTGATTCATTTGGGAGGATTTGGAATTGATTTCATTATATGGAATTGCAATCCACGGTCAAGGCCATGGTGCTGGATCTTCACCAAAAACTACTTCAAGTTCTCATGGGTTTCAGCAAGCAAGGTTGTGTGTGTCATCTACATATCACGGGTTGTTAATAAGCCTCCTGCCATTCCTGATGCTACATTCTTCTTCACATAACCCAGCATCTCAGATTATTTACTCAGTATACAGATTGAATAAGTGTGATGAAAAGATATAATCCTACTGCACATTTTTCCTGATTTTAATCCACTCAAGATTCCCTCGCTGTGTTGGAAACATTGCCTCTTGGTCCATGTGCAGATTCCACATGTGCACAATGAAATGTTCTGAAATTCCAGTTCCTCTCCAGGTTATCCATAGCTATGATCCACCCAGTCTAATGCCTTTGTATAGTCAGTAAAACACAAGTAAAAACATCTTCCTGGTACTCTCTGCTGTCAACTAAGCACCATCTGACATCAGCAAATATACCCTTTGCTCAGTTTCCTCTTCTGAATCAGGCTGGAATTTCTGACAGATCCCTGTCGATGTATTGCAGCAACCATCTGATTTATTTTCAGCAAAATTTTACATGCATGTGATAATTATATTGCTTGATAGTCACCTTTCTTTGGGATGGGCACAGATATGGATCTGTCTTCCAAATTTACTGTTATAGACGAGTGAGAGCTTCCAGGGCTTCACCAGCTTGCTGCAACATTTCAATTGGTTTTCCATCAATTCTGAAGCCTTGTTTTTCACTAATGCCTTCAGTATCATTTGGACTTCTTCCTTATACTGGTTCTTGATCATATTGAAATAGTTGAATGTTGACCCGTGTTTTCTGGTACAGTGATAAAAACCAAACCATATGCACTGCCGTCTAGTCAATGCTGACTCACAGTGACCTCCTTGTGGGTTTTCCAGACTGTAACTACTTCCAGGAGTAGACAGCCTAGTCTTTCTCCCACAGAGCTGCAGGGGTTTTGAACTGCTGACTGTTCAGATCACAGCCCAACGTGTAACCACTACATCACAGGATAGGCCAATACTAAAAACCAATTAAAAGAATAAAAGAGATGCCATATAAATCTTTTCATAAGGCACACAAGCTTTGATAACATATAAAATATCTTAGTTATTTAGGGATAAACAGTTATTTCAAATAACAACTATCCATCTGAAGACAAAAGTGAGAGGAATTTTCATAGAAAGAAGAAAGAGGGCATGTCTACTTTTACGTTTATTATTCAAAATGGTTTGATAGTCTTAGCCAATGCAATCAGACAAAGAAAGCAACAAAATACATCAATACTAGAGGTAAAGGGAGAGGATTTTTATGATTTTGCATATATGAATCAAATAAAAAAGACTATTAGAATCAGTAAGAAAACTGAAAAAGTGGTTATAACTGCAATCCTGCCCCTTCAAAAAGGTGCTTTTGTGATTGACCCTATGTATTGTAAAGCATTCTGGCGGAACTGTGGCTGCTAACTGCAAGATTGCAGGTCCAGACTCTATGGGAGCAAAATGAGACTGCCTGCTCCTTTGAAGATTTACAGCCTCAGAAATCATTTTAGGGAAACTATGAGTCTGAATTAACTGATGGAAGTGGGTTTTGTGTTTTGGGTATTGTATTTTGAATTAAATTGTTTTGAATTCTTCGGAAGGAAACATTCTATTAACAATAGCCACACACACACACACACACACACACACACACACACACACACACAAAACAATAGCCACAAAATAAAATTTTCCTGGAGGAAAGTAATAAAAAATTTGGCATATATATAAAAAAATTTCAAGTTTTGAAAAAAACCCTACTATCATTTAATTCCATTTTCCATGTACTTTCTGAAGGTTCTTGTGTGTGTGTGTGTATATATACCATAACTGAAAAATAAGACTTGAATAAATAGAAATACAGATACTTATTGATGTAGAAATGAATATAGATACAAATATCATATTCTTGAATGAAAGTGTTCAGTATTTTGAGGAAGCAAAAATTTCATGCAAATTCATCCAAATCCTAATGAGATTGTTGAAACCTTATAAAAATATTATGAAACTTCCACTAAATAGTAGCACAAAAAATACAGACTAGAAAAAAATTAAGAATAATAACAATAAGGTAAAAAATATATTTTAGTGATTCACCAATTAGTACAGCCCGGTATTGGCCATAAAATGTGGGGGCATAGAAATCCTCAAACATGTCCAAGTATTCATCAGAATTTAGAATATCAGAAAAGCAAAGTAAAATGATGCTTTGTTCAGATTCTAATAAAAGAAAACCTTACTAACATAATACCAAAGTAGAAACTATGGTGCTTTGTTAGATCTGGTCACATAAAATTGGACGACTTTAACAGAAGCACACATCTGGCTGTGGATGGTTATCACGCTCCTGGAGAGTCCTCGTACCATAAAGCCCACTCCAGGTTTGATGGTCAATTTTTCAGGAATTTTACAAGCTGGTGGTTAAACAGAGACACCAATACAAATTAAATGATGTAAACTTGAAATGAAATAAATTCTATTAAGCAAAGACAATAAACACAAAACTCATCTCTTCCTACTTATTTTTTGTTTTATTTATGTCTGTATAATGGAGATAAAACATAATCAAATTACACGATGTGAACATCTGGAACAAAGCCCTGGAAGCCACCAGAAGCTACCATTTCCATCCCTTGTCCCGCATTGCTTCTCTCTGCCTCTTACCATCATTCTCTCCTACTGGTGACTAGCGATTTCCATTACTGAGACATGGTAGCCAACAACCCTTGGACTCACCTCTTGATTTTCACCTTCTGAGAGGTACAGAGGTATACTAAAACTTGCTGCCTTATCTCAAGATACAAACCTCCCTGGGAAGAGTTGCTAAACAGTTAGGTATAGAAGAAAACCCACTTATCTCACACAATATGGGTTAAAGTACAGGCTGGGGGACAGACAAAATCCAAGGGTGTATATGTTATGCCAATACAAAGAAGAGGAAAAGTGGAAGGGAGGGAGAGAAGGGGGTGGGGTAAGAAGGAGATGATGGTACTGGGGGAGCAGGGCACTAATCCCCCCCAGGGGGAGAGTATTGGTTATGTCTCCACAGATTTGGGAGTGTGCATGCAGACCCCACCATGATGCACCAAACCTTGAGGCAATGTAACCACATGGAGCAACTTATGAACAGAGTGGGCTACAGGGCTGGCCCCAATCAGAGCCAAACTGACCCCTTCCCTAGAAGTATGCGCTACAGAGGGCAACAGTAAACCTACAGGTTGGGGAGACTGGCCAGCATGCCATGCCCACACGGGAAGCAAACCATGAAAGAAAAAGAGAGAGTGAGGGTCTAGACCCCATATTGGCACCAAGTCCCGAGGACAGCATCCCTGAATGAAACTGCTAAGGCACAGAGAAGGCTGTAGGGCCAACAACAGCTGGAGACACAATGTCCCCTCTCTGGAGCATTCCACAACAGAGGACAATATTGGGGACATGTGGCAGGGAGTTAGTCTGGTCGGAACCCCCCATAGTGGGGCAAACTAAGAAGGGAACATAACAGATCAACAATTAATGTATGAATTGTTATAAGAGCTGTAAGAGCCCCCAATAAAATGATTCTTTTTTAATTGCTAAATTTTATCTGGGTCAAGGGCCACTTCTAGGACAAGTCCAAATGGCAGAGGGATTTGGTTGTGTGGTCAACCTTAGAACGAAGTGCTTTGGAAGGAAGTTAAGACCTGGACGAATATTGCAGCTGCTTTTAAAACCAAACAAACACGTATTAGGAGGAGCATGTCCTAGAAAAGCATTTTGTTCTGGACAGACAAATAATGGATGTCATGACTTTGACTCTGTCCTAAGCTTTACCAGCATTTGGACAGAGCCTTCCTTGAATCACGGAAGCGTGTGTACCACCCAAGAGTCGATCATGCTTCAACCTGCATTTGTGCTATTGTGTGTCATAGAGATACTGTTGTCTTCTACAGTGATACTGCTCTGCCGATCCTCGCTGCCATCATCCTCGAATGCATAGCTTCGGAAATCTTTTTGAAATTAAGACATGAATGAATGAATATGTTAGAAACTATGGAGAACGCTAGAGAAAAAGACATTTTTCTATATGGAATCCCAAACCCCTTTTATTGATTTGATTTACTGCCGATTTATTGAGCACTTACCTTATATTTGAAGGTAATAACCCTTACCCTCCAAACAAAGAAACAAACAAACAAACACCTTCTCTCAAGAGCTAAAGTGTAATGAACAGGATGTGTTATATAATAATTCAGCGTCAGGGATCAGATCCAATATGGAGCTAGGGAGGAAGAAGACGAGGGTATAGATGAGTGCTTGAAGCAGTCCGAAACCAGCCCTGAGGCCAGCCCTGCTCCATAGACCACGGCCCTCCATGAAGCCTTGGGTGCCTGAAGCCAGGATCCCTGAAAGAAAACGGACGCATCTGTGCTGTGTTTCTCGTTTTGTGCTGCGGCGATTTCAACAGAGGGGCGATTATTGCTTTCTCCTTCCCTTAGTACGCTCTCCTTACAAGTCAACCCCTTTAGATAAGGAAACATTATTGTAACGTTATCTCTTAGGACCAACAGCGTGACCATTTAATTCATGTTATGGCCAGGTGTTTGTATGAATAAGTATGGCAATCCAAGAGTATCATGAATGAGGGTGTTTATTATGCTTCTTCTAGGTGTATTGGTTTTAGGGAGAGACATCCTCAAAGTCTCTGCTGAGTGTAGTATTTTACTGCAGCTGTAGACTGTTAAAGGAGTGTGTGTGTGTGTGTGTGTGTGTGTGTGTGTGTGTGTGTGTTGGGGAGGCGTACTAAAAGGTGGGGGAAACTCTAGTTTTATGGAAGTCCCTGGGGCTTGGTAATTTGGGCAAGTCTGTGCCAGGCTGATACGCTCAAGCCAGTTTTCACGAGCCACTGTAGCAGGGCAGGATTTGGGCCTTTTCCTTTGACTTTGAAAACAGAGACTGCTCCAGGCCAGAAATGTCAGTGTATATAGTTAACTGTTATGGATCTTACAATAAAAATTTGTTGAAGGTCATTAAACACTCATCTCTCTGTGTTTATTACTTTAGTCTTTTATTTGTTGGTAGACATGGATCGTTTGATGTCAATTACAACCACACTTGGCACTTTATGCACTAAAGGTCCTTATGGTTGTTGATGGGTAAATAAACAAGCTAGTGAAAAGCTACAGTGAGAGTGGCGGCTCTTGCCTTTCTGCTCACTCAGTGGCGGCAAAAGGGGCCCTCTCTAGGTGTGTCTTCTGAGAGCCGTGCTTTGGGACTGAGTTCATAACCCTAAGCGGTTCCCCTCTTTACTCCACATGCCTTCCTCCTCCAGAGCTCCAGGGACCTTGGCAAGTCGAGGGAGATGTGGGGCTGGGGATGTCCTTGTTTGTTTTTTCCCAACTCGTCACAAAATACTTGGTTAGACAGCATGCTCCTTTCTTCACTACAACACTGGCCCCCCATTATCCAAGGGATACATTCTAAGCCTCCGCCCAGTGGATGTCTGAAACTGGAGCTAGTACCAAGCCCTATACTGGAATTGTATCCTCTATGGACACAAACTCAAACCAGGACTCACTGCCATTGAGTCCATTCCCGCTCCGAGGGACCACAAAGGACTGAGGAGAACCGCTGCTGTGGACTTCTGAGACTGCAGAGCTATGTAGGAGCAGAAGCCTCCTCGTTCTCCAGGGGGGGAGCTGTGGGTTCAAACTGCCGGCCTTGTGGTTAACAGACCAACTTGTTACCGAGTATGCCAGCAGGCTTCCTTTATACATACATGCCTGAGAAAGTTTAATTTACAAATTAGGTACTGTAAGAGATTAACAATAAATCATGAAATAGAACAATGTATATTTTATTACAATATACACATACTGTAATAAAAGCTATGTGATCCTAGCAACTTCAGCTACAATTTTTCTTCCTTCCCTTATTGAGAACTTTCACCTTTTCGATTAGAAAGCACTTTGTGGCTTCTGTTTGCCATAGCCGAAGGTCAACATTGCTACTCTTGCTCTTTGGGGTACTAGTAATGAAAGTAAGGGTTACTTGAAACACAAGTACAGCAGTACTGAGTTAGTTAGTTTATTGTGCCAACCTGGCCGATAAACACATGTGGGGTTAATTGAAGGGCGGAGGGATAAATGCCTCGGTGAGCCTCGCCTTTCTAGTTCTCGGGTCTCTTGCTTTGTGATGGTCGCACCAGGGTGCAGCTGCCTTAGCAGTTCCCAGCTTCAGATTGCAAGGCTGACTTCCTGCAAGACATCCCCAAGGAGAAGCCACATGGACCTACCCTGATGCACCCCTGGGTGCTGGAGCACCCATGTGGAGACCCCTGCCAGCGCTGAGATGCTTACACATTCACTGACTTGGCTGTCTTCCTGCGGTCGGCTCATTGCCTCTGTTTTATGAGATGGAGGAGGACTTTGTGTATTGGTGTTGGACAAATGGGTTAATGGGTTAATGTAACACTTGTGGGCTTGGGCAGCACTGGTTGGGATGTTTTCTTGATGTACACTTAATCTTTACATAAAACTCTCTCTTATACTTGAGTTGCTGTGGATTTGTTTCTCTAAAGTACCCAGACTAATACAAGTACCTACATGGTTGATCTAAGAACCTTGGTGTCTACTAAGTGACTCACGGGTGGTTAGTGAATACAGGGTGGATAAATTGGACAAAGAGATACGTAATTTATATACAGGGCTAGGCAATGCAGGAAGGTGCAAGATTTTACCCCCCAGTCAGAATAGCAAGTAACTTAAAACTTATGAATTATTTATTTCTTCAGTTTTCCATTTCATATTTTCAGTTACCCACGGTTGACCCCAGCTATCTGAAACAACAGAAATTGAAACCATGGGTAACGGGTGAGGAGGGTGTAACTGCTGCATATGGAGAGAGAAATTGACCTTCTTGCTCAGGGTTGAATTGTGTCTGTTACCTGTTTTAATACTGAGCTCAGGGAATTTCTCTTTCTTATAGTCTGTTAATTCAGAGGGAGGTTCTTTGTGTCAAGCCCCACTTTGTGTTGAGGGTTTTTGGGGTCTTTTGGGGGTGGGGTTAAGCTGTTCTCTGGCTGTGCTTTCCCATCTTCCTATAATATTTAGTAAGGAGTCCCGGTAGAACTGTGAATTAAGGTGTTGGACTAGAAACCACAAGGTTAGTAGTGCAAACCCATCAGCTGCTCCACGAGGGAAAGATGAGGCTGTCTGCTTCCATAAAGATTTAGAGTCTCAGAGAACTATAAAGGGTTGCTAGAGTCTGAATCAACTCGATGGCAGAGTACTGTCTTTTTTTATATTACATAATTCTCAGCCTAAAAGAATCTATTAACTGTATGTGGAGTCTGTATCCTGTGTCCATACTTGGGCTAAATGTTCTGTCCACGTAGTCTGATATACTCGAGACAAGCAAATAGGGCAGTTGCTAACGTGAGCCTCATTGTACAAGGAGGACATTGAGACAATCAACTGGGACTCCAAACCAGGTATCGAGGGACCAGAAGGGCCCGACTCCTGTGTTCATTAGCTCAGGCTGTGTTACTTGCATGCTTACTGCATTCTCACCTACTCTGAGACATAGCATTCTAGTGTATTACAATGGGCAAGTTATTCTGTTCAAAGGACACTCAAATGTGCATAATTTTAAAAGTGATATGTACCCTAAAAATATTCTTGTTTATAAAACTCGGCTGAGTCTGACTCTTCCTCTTCAGGGTCATGGTGAAACATCCGTTGTCTTTGTTCTGAGGACATTAAAGGACAATGAGTGATAGAAATGGCTGTTTTGAAAATTCCAGATAAATCCTAAGAAACATATATAATGAACATGCTTTAAATGTTCAAAGCCATGAAGCTAAAGAGGGATAGCGTGGGTTGTCTCTGAATTCCAATGGGATACTTTTAAACTAAAATGTCATGAGATTAACATTGAGGTAGCGATAGCCTGCTCACATTAAAACAATCATTCCCTCCCCACCCCATTTGTTTATTCTTTAGAACTCCATTTCACAGTGATATTTGTTCTTTGTGCACTTAGTACTAAATACAATATAGCACAGGATAGTGAATCATTACTATTTGTTTTTAAAAGAAAAATAGGCCAGGAACCAATTGCATTGATTTATTCATTAGATTTATTAAATATCCACTAGCTAAAAGCTAATAATAATCTAGGCCCTCAAATACATAGATCTTTCTGAAATTACACCTAATAGTCAAAACATAAACTTCCCTCTAAGAGGAACAATTCATCTGACTGAAGGAGTTCTTTATCCAGGCCAGTGAGGAAGCCCAGACCGTGGCTGCAACAATGAGCTCTAACATAGCAGGATTGGGAGGAAGGCGCGGGACCGACAGCGTTTCATTCTGTTGCCTGGCGGGTCTTCGTGAGTTGCGATAGACCCAATGAAAGCCAACGCTACCGTCACCGCCCAACTCGAAGCACACTGCCATCGAGTTGATTCTGACATTGGGCTGCTAACCGCAAGGTCAGCCGTTCAAATCCACCAGCCACACTCTGAGGGAGAAGGATGAGGCTCTACTCCCACAGAGTCACAGTCTGAGAAACCCCCAGAGGCCGTTCTACCCTGCCCTATAGGGTCACTGTGAGTCATCGCCCACCATGCAGATACACTCAAATACAAGTTTAGTGACCTCCTTTTGAAAATGAATTACAGCTTCCGGAATGTAAAGCCAGGGGGGGAACCAGGCTTTGCCTGAGGCCGCCCCCTTCCACGCCCCCTCTGCCCCAGCATGTCTGCTCCTTTCTTCCCGGCACCGGCACCGGGCTCCTCACTCCTCTCTCTAGCACTCACGCTACTCAGAGTAGGGGAGCTCAGAGGGGTTATAAGGTGCTGACGAACATCATCGCCTGTTATTTACAGGCATACTTATCGGAACTGGCCATTTCATGAAAAATATTTCTCTTCCAGTGGTAAATATAAAATGTTCTTTGTCAACAGGTGATGAATTAATCATCATATTTAAATTCTTTTGTGCATTTAGGCATATTAGCATATCGAATGCATGTCTATTTGAAGTGTGTAAATCTAAGTGCTATATGCCATTACCCTACATAATTCTTTTAACCTTTGTGTGTACATAGAAAGCTCACATTCATACTAAATGCTTCTTTTCTTTGCTAAAATAGGAAATGAGGGCCTGATACAACATGTGCTACTGTATACTTCTCTGCAAAATAGTCACGATTGATTAAAATAAAACGCTTTTTTTCTCTTTTTTAATCATTTTATTGGGGGCTCAAACAACTCTTTTCTTCTTTTTTTTTTAGTCTCTCTCTTTTTAATCATTTTATTGGGGGCTTGTAAAATTCTTCTTTTTAAAAAATCATTTTATTACGGGCTCATACAACTCTTATCACAATCTATACACACATCAATTGTGTAAAGCGCATTTGTACATTCATTGCTCTCATCATTCTCAAAACATTTTCTCTCCACTTAACCCCCGGCATTAGGTCCTCATTTTTCCCCTCCGTCCCCGCTCCCCTCT
>NW_022103899.1:2549929-2555901 GCF_000313985.2 Echinops telfairi | reverse complement strand
GTCAGTCCCGTTGTTTTCTCCTCCAGATTGTTCATCGGGCTCAAAAAATTCTTATTACCATCCATCCATCCATCCATTCTGTCAAGCACATATGTACATTTGTTGCCATCATCATTCTCAAAATATGTCCCTTCTACTTGAGCCCATGTTTTTTAATGTCATTTAGTCACCATTTTAATACTCAACCTCCCAAAGTTCTTAAAAATGTCAGGACCATGTAACAGGGTTTGTATCTGTGTCAGCACCTGAAAGCTGTCATTCATTTGTTTCAAATGAATTCCTTGGACAAGTCTCATTTTGGCCCTGAACTTCCTGATTTATAAATGAACTATAATACTGTAATTGTGTAATGATTAAATGAGATACTACTTAGTATCTCAATTGATAAGTAGATGACATCAAATTCCAACTAAAATGTACGTTTGGCAGCATAAACTATTTCCAATACTGAGATTTCCTACTTCCATGACTGTTCAGGCCACATCATGTCGCTGTGTTCAGAAGGCTCCACAACCGACCAATCATGTAAGAGTGTGTGACACTGGGAAGTCTCTTAATCAGTTTATGGTTGACTCTCCTTTTCTAGAAGCGCTTGTCGAATAAGGTCTGAGGCGCATGCATGCACGCATGTGCACACACACAATCGATTGTGACTCACGGTGAGTCAGCTTCTGCTGCATTTATGTACATCTTTATATATTGCAAACAAGTATTTAAATGAAAGTGCTAATCTAGTTATATACTGTATTTTCACTCAAACAATGAGTGCATTGTATAAGAAGACTTCAAAAAGTCTGGAAAAATGGAATGAAAGATAATGGAAATTTTCCCTTAGCTTTTAGAAGCCATCTCATGTTTTTTTTGTTTGTGTGTTTGTTTTGCCATCTGCACAGTCTCTTCCCTCATTTTCCTAAGCATGCTACTTTTATAAGTATACAGGCAGCACATTATGTGGGTAGGCATGGTATTTGCAAAGTATTGTAGCTACGTTATTCTCTGTGATTCAGATGAACTGTTTCTGAACCTCTATAAAGCAGAAGATGGGTTTTTTGTCCTTTCTCTGGGTGTCATGCAGATCCCACTGAGACAAATACTGCTTGAAACTTCAGGGAAAAAAGTCAACTTCCAGGTTAATGCCCCCTTCATTGAACTAACAAAATTCAACTGACGGAAAGAATTTGAAAAGACCTCTTGGGTTGCGGTAACAGCTTCTGACCTGTATTCTGTTTCAAAGGACTAATTTTGGTCATAAATTGTTGGTAGAAACAGTCTGAGGATTGAGTGAAACCAATGCCCCACAGCTTTAGAACATTCCTTTTGGATTAATGAGACCCAGCCACCAAGAAGTAAGGAACTCTTGGGGAGACGTAGTGTTAGAGAGTCAGTTAGAACAAGGCCGGAGCTCCGGCTTTGCAATGTATTCATTCCATGTCCTTGGGTAGGCTATTTAAAACTCCAGGCCTCAGGTCCCTTACTTGTAAATGGCCCATCAGATAGAAGTGTCAGAAGGATCATATGACATAATGTTGGCTAAGTGCTGCGCACACACCGGGCATGCAGTAAGTGCTCACCCTGTATATAGTAGCTCTTTTTATAGTCCTCATTCTTAAAAGGGCCCACAAATGGAAGGGACAGTAGTTGGCTCTTGGTAAAGTGAGGTCAATCTATGGCACAACGTAAGCTTCCGCTGGAGGACAGTCCTAACTCTCCTTGGAGGAGACAGGAAGCAGCACAGTCAAGTCGAAGCAACAGAAACTTATGGAAGGTACAAGGCCCCTTAGAGCAGTGAATTCACTTAAAACAAGTATCTTCTGAACACTGAGATGCCCTTGTTAGTGAAACATTTACGAGATCTTTAGCAGTACAAGAGGTCTCTGCTTTTCACTGAGGTGCTCTATTGGAAAGTAAAGGTCAGGGTGGATTGTCATTAAAAACAAGGACTAAACCATTGTAAACACGAGCTGAAATAATCGTTGAGTCTTCAGAACTCACTGAAAATTGAGCATGAGTGAGTATCTCCATTTGATACCAGATGTCCTTGATAAATATATGTATGTACACCTCCCTCCCCACCAGAACCCTGACTCACTGCCATCGAGTCAATTCCATCTCATGCTGACCCTACAGCACAAGGCAGAACTTCCCTTGTAGGTTTCTGCGACTGTAACCCTGTACGGGGGTAGAAAGCCTCATCTTTCTCCTGTGTAGCAGCTGGTGGTTTTGAACTCTTGGTCAGCTCCTAAACACGATGAGACCAGGGCTCCTATCTATGCACACAGGATATCCATTCTACATGTATACATCATATTGATGCTATTTTTAACCATCAAAAAGTCCTTTGTGTTGAGAGAAAGTAATTTTTTTTACAGGTGAGGAAATTGAGGTTCAGTAATGTAAAGTCACTTACACAAGATCGAATACATAAAAAATAGGGTGGCCAGGACTTGAACCAAACTATGTCTGGATAAAAATATTCTCATTCATCCTACTATATCATACCAACAGTTAGATGAGTCACCAAAGCTCAGTAAATGGGCATATGTGTCACTCACCTTTGCTTCAGTGCTGTTGGGTAGAATATATAGGCTGTTGGTGTGCTAATGTGCCCCAGGAAAGAGAGTCACGTTGTATGTCAAAGTGACATTCCAGGGAAATGTAAGTTACAGCCAAAAGACATATAAAGGGCAATTCTTTCCTTAAGAATGAATAAAGTGGAAGGTCTACAGTCATTCCCAAATCTCTACCACCCACTTATACACTATTAGCACTGACCTGTAACACATTAAATAACACTTAACAGGCATTACGTGATTAATAAAGAAATGATAAAATTATTCATACCTTAAGAATGTTGACTCTGGGATTGATGGATGAATTATGCACCAAAGGTAATGACTATGTTAGCTTATCTCAGAGATGGAAAGAATGAGGTACAAAGAGAGAGTATAAAGATTTTTCCACCCCCACCTCCATCTCCATCAACTGGACATCTACATTCAGGAGGTGACATACAGGGGAGACTTTCTCTTCTTTAGCATCCTCTAGTTAACCAAAAAGGAATAAAGTGTCCAATGCTTTGCATTATGGAGTTTAGCATGCAGAATCTCACAGCAACACACTGCGATTGCCACAACCAAAGTTTCTGACGGCATGAGTTTTAAAATCTCATCAATGAGAATGGAATGTGTCCTGTATAAGTGGACTACTTTAGTGTAAATATGGCATGAAGATGCATCTCATATTTTTTAATTTTTCAGATTGTGCTACCGCTTTCTCCCTTATTTTTGATGTTTTCTTTTGTCCCTATTCAGCTCTAATACAATGAATTATATTAGTTAATAGCAGCAGCTAGTATTTACTGGACATACTGAAATGTTAGGAGAACTAAGTCCTTTACATGCATCATGTCCTTTGTTTTCCACAAACTCTAGACCAGTGGTTCTCAACTTTACTAATGCTGTGACCCTTTAATACAGTTCCTCATATTGTGGTGACCCCCCACCATACAATTAATTTTCGTTGCTACTTCATGACTGCAATTATGCTACTATTATGAAGCAGGCAACCCCTATGAAAGGGTTGCTCACTCCCATGACCCACAGGTTGAGAACCACTGCTCTAGACATTCATTGTCATTCCCATTATATAGACAAAGAGACTGGGACTTGGAAATTATCCAGTGATTATGTATATAGTATATTCTGGCTCCTGATAAGATGAAATAAGTGCAAGTCACAATAAAGCAAGAAAAAGAAATAAAGGCCATACAGATTAGAAAGACAAGACCCAAAGAGCCCCTGTTCAAGGACAGCATGATTATGTAGAAGCTTTCAAGGTAGCTACAAGAAAAAAAATATTCCCGAAAAAACTAGAAGGGAAAGGGTCTTTATAGAGGTCTAAATACAGGCATGTACATATGTAAATGCATTTATATATGATGAGGAAATAGATCTATGTAAATGTATTTATAGGTTTAGTATTAAGGTAGCAGATGGATTTTGAGCCTCTACTCAAGTACTACCTCAACACAAGAGCATTTTGTTCTATTAACTTGGCATTCCACGATGCTTACCTTCCCGACATGATTGCTGAAGACAAAGCGGGTGCATAAGCAAATGTGGTGAAGAAAGCTGATGGTGCCTGGCTATCAAGAGATGTAGCATCTGGGGTCTTAAAGGCTTGAAGATAAAGAAGTGGCCATCTAGCTCAGAAGCAACAAAGCCCACATGTAAGAAGCACACCAGCCTGTGTGATAACGAGGTGTCAATAGGATCAGGTATCAGGCATCAAAGACCCAGAACAAAACATCATATCATTGTGAATGAGGTGGGGTGCGAGAGTGGACACCTAAAGCCTATCTGCAGGCAATTGGACACCCCCTTACAGAAAGCTCACAAGGAAGAGACAAGCCAGTCAGGGTGCAGTATAGCAGCAATAAAATATGCAACTTTCCGCTAGTTCTTTAGTGCTTCCTCCTCCCTACCATCATGACCCCAATTCTACCTTACAAATCCAGCTAGACCAGAGCACGTAAATGGCTACAGACAAGAGCTGGCAACACAGGGAATCCAGAACAGATAAACCCCTCAGGACCAATAGTGAGAGTAGCCATACCGGGAGGGGAAGGGGAAGGTTGGGGGAGATAGGGGGAACTGATCACAATGATCTACATATAACCACCTCCCAGGGGGATGGACAACAGAAAATTGGGTGAAGGGAGACATTGGTCAGTGTAAGACATGAAAAAATAATAGTAATTTATAAATTATCAAGGGTTCATGAGGGAGGGAGGATGGGGGAAGGAGGGGGAAAATGAGAAGCTGATACCAAGGGCTCAAGTGGAAAGAAAATGTTTTGGAAATGTTGATGGCAAACAAATGTACAAATGTGCTTGACACAATCGATGGATGTATGCATTGTGATAAGAGTTGTATGAGCCCCCAATAAAATGATTTAAAAGAAAAAAATAAAAAGAAAATTGAAAGACAGGTGGAGACATTTAGTTCAATGGACTAATGTATTACCCACTTCAGTCTCCACAACCCTGAGACCTAAAGAACCGGATGGTGCCCACCACCACTATGAATCCCTCTGAAAGAACTGTACGAGAAGGTCCTAGAGAGAGTGGGGAAAAGTTGTAAATGAGGCGAGGCTTACTAGTCAGACAGAGAGTGAGGAACCCCAAAGGCTATGCACTAAATCACCCTTCAGGTCTGAGCTGAACTCACTCTGATATTAGGATAAACAACCATCTATGATAAAAAACAACAGCATTTATTTACTCGGGGACAAAGATCAAAGGGGAAAGAAAGGAGGAGGAATCCAAAAAGGGAGAAAGCAGGGAATTGTAATGGATACATTGAAACAAAATGTACATAAATTGTTGAATGTGAAACTGGTAATCTGTGAACCATCACCTAAGTCACATTAAAAAAGTTAAAAAATTAAAAAAACAAAACGAATAAGATCAAGAAAGTTGAAGAATATAAAGTTGACATACAAAAATAAATTGTATTCCAACCTATAAAGAACAATTAGAAATACAAAGTTAAAAATAAAACCATCAAAAAGAGTACCAAAAAACTTAAATGTTGTCACGTGCCATTGAGTACGTTGTGACTCTTAATGATGTTGTGCAGAGAGTAAACACTGCCCACCCCGGTGCTATCCTCATATTATTTCATATGTTTGGTCCATTGTTGTAGCCACTGTGTGAATCCCATTGTAGCCACTGTGTGAATCCCATTGTTGTAGCCACTGTGTGAATCCCATTGCTGTAGCCACTGTGTGAATCCCATTGTTGTAGCCACTGTGTGAATCCCATTGTTGTAGCCACTGTGTGGATCCCACTGTTGTAGCCACTGTGTGAATCCCATTGCTGTAGTCAATGTGTGAATCCCATTGTTGTAGCCACTGTGTGGATCCCATTGTTGTAGCCACTGTGTGAATCCCATTGTTGTAGCCACTGTGTG
>NW_022103899.1:2548058-2549829 GCF_000313985.2 Echinops telfairi | reverse complement strand
TGTGTGAATCCCATTGTTGTAGCCACTGTGTGGATCCCATTGTTGTAGCCACTGTGTGAATCCCATTGTTGTAGCCACTGTGTGAATCCACATCATTGAAGGTCTTCCTCTTTTTCATTGACATGCTTTACCAAACATGCTATTCTTCAGGGATTATTTCCATCCGATATGTCCAATGTACATTAGAGGAAGTTGTACCATCCTTGCTTTGGAGACCTCTCTCACTGCATTTCTTCCAGGACAGACTTGTTTGTTTTTCTGATAGTCTTAGTACTTACAATATTCTTCTCAACAATTGACACCGTTTGTCAGTCAGTTTGTCATAGCATGGTGGCTTGCATGTTGCTGTGATTCTGGAAATGATGTCACTGATATTTAAATATAAAATATCAGCAGGGTCAAAAGTAGTAAGCAGGTTTCAGTAGAGCTGGCAGGAGAGACACAGGCTACGAAGAAGGAAGAGGCTGTTCACTCTGAGCAATTGGCCACTGAAAATCATACAAATAGTAGCAGAATATTGTCAGAAACCGTGTCAGAAGATGAGCCCTTCAGATCGGAAGCCACAAACAAACGCTGCCATCAAGTTGATTCTCACTCACAGCGACTCCACAGGCGGGTAGATCTGCCCTTCTGGGTTTCTGCGACTGTAACTCTTTACAGCAGTAGAAAGCCTGGTCTTTCTCCTTCAGAGTGGTTGGTGGTTTCGAACTTCTGATCTTGCATTTGGCAGTCCAAGGCCTATTAATTGCTTCTTTAGATTAAAGTTGACTTTGATGATGTGTGTGAAATAAAGCTTGGGGGGCCTTCAATTGCTAATGGGACATGACTCGAAATGAGAAGAAATAGCTGCAAACAAGCATGAAATAATTGGATCATGAAATATATGAAATATGACTCAAGGAAAATGGGAAATTGCCCAAAAATGAAACAAAATGCATAAATACACATATCCTATGTATAAGTGAGCTGAAATACACTAGCACTGGCCATTTTGAATCAGATGATCATATGGTTGATGCTGCTGGGAATGAAAAATTCAAGAGGAATAGCTAGCTTCACATTTGTGATCAAAAATAGCATTTCAAGGTCTGTCTTGAGTAGTCAAACACCGAAGGATAAGGATTGAATGAGAGCACATACAGTTTGGTTTTTGTACCGAAAGAAACAGACTTCGATGGCGACAAGGGGTGAAAGGGACTGGCGGGAAGGGGAAGCAAGTGGCTAAAGGGCAGATTGGGGTGGAGAAGATGAAGATGGGTAAAGGGTGAAGGGGAGGAAACAGGGCAAGCGATTGGGAGCTTTGATAAGTTGTTCAAGTTGTTGAATGCAAAAGCTGATACTATAAGCTGATATTTAAACTCCACAAAATTCACAATGAAACATTTTGGGGGCGGGGGCAGATACATAAGGCAGATACGAGTTAAAACCAAGTCAGGGTCACCTGACAAAAACAGCACACACAAGAAAATGATTTTTGACAAAGGTGAAGGACAATTCATGAGAGAGGATTGTCTTTCAACCCATTATTTTGAAACAATTGGACTCACCAACATGAATCTTGACATAAACTTGACACCGTATAAAAAATGAGCACAACATGAGCCACGCAGCTAGTAAAGCTTCCATTATAAAGAAGGAGTCAGTGGCTTGAGTCCATAAGTTGCTCCGTGAGCGAAAGATGTGGCTTTCCATTTCCATAAAGATCTGCCGTCTCAGAGACTCTAAGGGCCATTCTACTTTATCCCACGGGGTTGCTATGAGTTGGAATCAA